>NC_060119.1:268960664-269585664 GCF_021461395.2 Schistocerca americana | reverse complement strand
TATCATCCGCGAAAAGCCGCATGGAACTTCCGACACTATCTACTAGGTCATTTATATATATTGTGAAAAGCAATGGTCCCATAACACTCCCCTGTGGCACGCCAGAGGTTACTTTAACGTCTGTAGACGTCTCTCCATTGATAACAACATGCTGTGTTCTGTTTGCTAAAAACTCTTCAATCCAGCCACACAGCTGGTCTGATATTCCGTAGGCTCTTACTTTGTTTATCAGGCGACAGTCCGGAACTGTATCGAACGCCTTCCGGAAGTCAAGAAAAATAGCATCTACCTGGGAGCCTGTATCTAATATTTTCTGGGCCTCATGAACAAATAAACCGAGTTGGGTCTCACACGATCGCTGTTTCCGGAATCCATGTTGATTCCTACATAGTAGATTCTGGGTTTCCAAAAACGACATGATACTCGAGGAAAAAACATGTTCTAAAATTCTACAACAGATTGACGTCAGAGATATAGGTCTATAGTTTTGCGCATCTGCTCGACGACCCTTCTTGAAGACTGGGACTACCTGTGCTCTTTTCCAATCATTTGGAACCTTCCGTTCCTCTAGAGACTTGCGGTACACGGCTGTTAGAAGGGGGGCAAGTTCTTTCGCGTACTCTGTGTAGAATCGAATTGGTATCCCGTCAGGTCCAGTGGACTTTCCTCTATTGAGTGATTCCAGTTGCTTTTCTATTCCTTGGACACTTATTTCGATGTCAGCCATTTTTTCGTTTGTGCGAGGATTTAGAGAAGGAACTGCAGTGCGGTCTTCCTCTGTGAAACAGCTTTGGAAAAAGGTGTTTAGTATTTCAGCTTTACGCGTGTCATCCTCTGTTTCAATGCCATCATCATCCCGTAGTGTCTGGGTATGCTGTTTCGAGCCACTTACTGATTTAACGTAAGACCAGAACTTCCTAGGATTTTATGTCAAGTCGGTACATAGAATTTTACTTTCGAATTCACTGAACGCTTCACGCATAGCCCTCCTTACGCTAACTTTGACATCGTTTAGCTTCTGTTTGTCTGAGAGGTTTTGGCTGCGTTTAAACTTGGAGTGGAGCTCTCTTTGCTTTCGCAGTAGTTTCCTAACTTTGTTGCTGTACCACGGTGGGTTTTTCCCGTCCCTCACAGTTTTACTCGGCACGTACCTGTCTAAAACGCATTTTACGATTGCCTTGAACTTTTTCCATAAACACTCAACATTGTCAGTGTCGGAACAGAAATTTTCGTTTTGATCTGTTAGGTAGTCTGAAATCTGCCTTCTATTACTCTTGCTAAACAGATAAACCGTCCTCCCTTTTTTTATATTCCTATTAACTTCCATATTCAGGGATGCTGCAACGGCCTTATGATCACTGATTCCCTGTTCTGTACATACAGAGTCGAAAAGTTCGGGTCTGTTTGTTATCAGTAGGTCCAAGATGTTATCTCCACGAGTCGGTTCTCTGTTTAATTGCTCGAGGTAATTTTCGGATAGTGCACCCAGTATAATGTCACTCGATGCTCTGTCCCTACCACCCGTCCTAAACATCTGAGTGTCCCAGTCTATATCCGGTAAATTGAAATCTCCACCTAAGACTATAACACGCTGAGAAAATTTATGTGAAATGTATTCCAAATTTTCTCTCAGTTGTTCTGCCACTAATGCTGCTGAGTCGGGAGGTCGGTAAAAGGAACCAATTATTAACCTAGTTCGGTTGTTGAGTGTAACCTCCACCCATAATAATTCACAGGAACTATCCACTTCTACTTCACTACAGGATAAACTACTACTAACAGCGACGAACACTCCACCACCGGTTGCATGCAATCTATCCTTTCTAAACACCGTCTGTACCTTTGTAAAAATTTCGGCAGAATTTATCTCTGGCTTAAGCCAGCTTTCTGTGCCTATAACGATTTCAGCTTCGGTGCTTTCTATCAGCGCTTGAAGTTCTGGTACTTTACCAACGCAGCTTCGACAGTTGACAATTACAATACCGATTGCTGCTTGGTCCCCGCATGTCCTGACTTTGCCCCGCACCCGTTGAGGCTGTTGCCCTTTCTGTACTTGCCCAAGGCCATCTAACCTAAAAAACCGCCCAGCCCACGCCACACAACCCCTGCTACCCGTGTAGCCGCTTGTTGCGTGTAGTGGACTCCTGACCTATCCAGCGGAATCCGAACCCCCCCCCCCCCCCCAGGACGGAAGTCGAGGAATCTGCAGCCCACACGGTCGCAGAACCGTCTCAGCCTCTGATTCAGACCCTCCACTCGGCTCTGTACCAAAGGTCCGCAGTCAGTCCTGTCGACGATGCTGCAGATGGTGAGCTCTGCTTTCATCCCGCTAGCGAGACTGGCAGTCTTCACCAAATCAGATAGCCGCCGGTAGCCAGAGAGGATTTCCTCCGATCCATAGCGACACACATCATTGGTGCCGACATGAGCGACCACCTGCAGATGGGTGCACCCTGTACCCTTGATTGCATCCGGAAGGACCCTTTCCACATCTGGAATGACTCCCCCCGGTATGCACACGGAGTGCACATTGGTTTTCTTCCCCTCTCTTGCTGCCATTTCCCTAAGGGGCCCCATTACGCGCCTGACGTTGGAGCTCCCAACTACCAGTAAGCCCACCCTCTGCGACTGCCCAGATCTTGCAGACTGAGGGGCAACCTCTGGAACAGGACAAGCAGCCATGTCAGGCCGAAGATCAGTATCAGCCTGAGACAGAGCCTGAAACCGGTTCGTCAGACAAACTGGAGAGGCTTTCCGTTCAGCCCTCCGGAATGTCTTTGGCCCCCTGCCACACCTTGAGACGACCTCCCACTCTACCACAGGTGAGGGATCAGCCTCAATGCGGGCAGTATCCCGGGCAACCACAGTCGTAGTCCGATCAGGGGCTGCGTGGGACGAGCTGGCCGTCCCCGACAAACCCCCATCCGGACCCCCACAGTGATGCCCATTGGCAACAGCCTCAAGCTGTGTGACCGAAGCCAACACTGCCTGAAGCTGGGAGCGAAGGGATGCCAACTCAGCCTGCGTCCGAACACAGCAGTTGCAGTCCCTATCCATGCTAAAAACTGTTTTGCAAAGAACGTCTGAACTAATCTACAGAGAGCGCAAACAAATCAACAAAATTTAAACGGTTATTAAAATACAAGATTGCCTAGTAAATGCAGTAATGCTGCTACTTGCGCACTGCTGACACTGCCCGGCGGCGGAAGGAGACTACGCGAATTTACACTATTCAGGTACTAAAACGCGATGCTACAACTCTCAAATACTATAATACGCCCGAAATTTATGAATTAAACAATGCAAGTACCAAAAAACACGCAAAGAAATTAAGAATTAAACTTCGTGCCTTGGGTACTATTTTGTTACAACATCGCGCTTTAGCTTTTCATTCTTGAAAACGGGTAAACATTCAGTATTAGTTCCGGTGCATACTGCTCTTGCATAGTGCTGATTAGTGATGGAAGCTACGAATACGGACATCACATTGGTGCTGGTCACAGGCTATACTGTTTGCAGGTAGAAAAACCTGTTTGCAGATTTTACTTTCTGCTATGGCCGATAAATTTAAAGAGCTAACTAACTGAATTGATGTAAATCAATTATATGTGCAGATCATTCTAGGTAATAGTTTAATATGACCAAATTTATTTTTAGCCACTGGAAAGTGAAAAATTTATTTCTATAGATTATAGAGGTAACTTTGTGACAGCACTCATACCTGCAGAAGCAACTGTGATAGTGGAAATTGTAGAAAACGCGTCTGATTAATGAAATCAAGGAAATTTGTGAATGGTTCAATAAGAAAGACAAAGTTTTATTTTGAATTGTTGTTTTGTTTCCAAATGTTAGTTTGCATGACTGTCTTTTCTCGTATCATTGAACTGTTAAGTATTAACAGTTTGAATTAATTTCCTTTCTTTGACAATATTTTGATAAATCTAAGGGTTGTGACGTCTTTCTTTTTCATTTCTCCACGAGATTACAATGAATTGATGTAAAGATAAGATTATAAGCCTTTTGTTTAATTACCTTGTTTAGCGGAGTTTAGATTTTTAATTCTTAATTTTTTTAAATAAGGACACGGCTATAATTATTATCATTTTAAGGAAGTATAAAAATAAATCTCAACAAATTAGCAAACTTTGTGACAAATGTTCTTCTGTGTGTTGATAAAAAAGCTCAGGAAATCGAGCGAATTTAGACACCATCTTGTCCTGAGCTGGAGAGTAAGCTTGAGGCAATTAATATTCCATATTCTGAATACCTCATTGCCAACGCCGTGCCGAGGTGGATACACCGGTTCCTGTCATATAACCGACGGTAATCATTAGAATTATATTAATACCTTCAGCTGCTAACGGACGTTGATATATATATCAACGGGGAAAGGTGAAATTTTGTGCCCCAACTGGGACTCGGACCCGGGATCTCCTGCTTACATGGCAGACGCTCTATCCATCTGAGCCACCGAGGGCACAGAGGATAGCGCGACTGCAGGGACTATCTCGCGCACGCCTCTCGCGAGACCCACATTCTCACCTTGTATGTCCACTCACTACATTCGTAGTGTCCCATCCCAACACACTCATTACTCGTGGTAGACATTCTTACCAATTCCCGTAAGAGTATGGGGAATATGTGTGCACAGAAGGAGGTCAAGGCCGGTATTGCCAGAACTATGTAATTATGTGGATATGGTGTCTGTTCTTTCGGACATGTCCGAAAGAACAGACCCTTATCCATAAAAGACGCTAAGCGTAGTCGGGATGGCCAGTACTTGCATGTGTGATCGTCCTGGTATGCCGCGTTGACAGTTTTCCCTTTCCCTTTATGCCAGAGGGGACAGGAGGGGTGGTTCTGGTATCAATTCCAAACCTCTCCGCAGTGGTGTACGAAACGAGGGCATGCGACACTATTGCTGGAGATCCGTTGGACGTTAAGCCCGGCGGCCCTCTTGGCGCTCTTCGACAGGAGTAGGCTATGTGCCGGCACCGGGTTTCACCGTCTCTCCCCTCTCATCGTCTACAGCACAAAGATGACGCTATACAACGCACATAGACCCACCACATTCACCTACAGTTAACTGTTACACCTACTTGTACAGCTTCCATAGTGCGCGAGAGAGAGGTACCTGCAGGCGTGAGTGATAGGAAAAACCTTTCTAATTGGGCTGCTGAACTTGCCCATCGGAGTTTCCCACCCATTCATGCCATAAAAACTTTATTACCGCCATAATTAAAGGATAGGGGTCATAAAAGTACCTATATGTGTCAACTAAGCGTCGTAGTACCCTCCTCTCCTCCGTCCGAAAGGCCTTGGAAAGCCCAACGGTACCGACCGGCGGCCGTGTCATCCTCAGCCCACAGGGGTCAGTGGATGCGGACATGGAGGGGCATATAGTCAGCACGCCGCTCTCCCGGCCGTGTGTCAGTTTACGAGACCGGAGCCGCTAATGCTCAATAAAGTAGCTCCTCAATTTGCCTCACAAGGGCTGAGTGCACCCCGCTTGCCAACAGCGCTCAGCAGACCGGATGGTCACCCATTCAAGTGCTAGCCCAGCCCGACAGCGCTTAACTTCGGTGGTATGACGGGAACCGGTGTTACCACCGCGGCAAGGCCGTTGGCACAAGCGTCGTAGTGCGTCTATATAAATAAAAATGTAAATGTTCGATTGTTAAAAAATCGTTTATCTGATTCATCATTTTGACCCAATGCTGCATTCGAATACGAGCGTATTTTTTTATCTTTGCAGGGACGCCATATGGTTTATAAATAAGTGCATAATAATGCGTTGTTAGCAAAAACAACTTGTTCGTCTGTTCAAAATCTCAGACCTCCGATAGTGCTTTACCGATTACTTCGAAGTTTTGACACAACGCTGCATTTGAATACGTGCGTGTTTTTATACATCTATTTTTGTCGTATGTAATGTATAAATAGATATGTAACAAATAAAAGGAAAACGTTGTTACGAAAAATCTCTATCACCAATCTACTTCACATTTTTACAAAACACTCTGAGGAACATTCTGACGGGCATACCCCACACATTTTTATATATATAATACACTGAAGAGACAAAGAAAGTGGTACACCTGCCTAATTTCGTGTAAGGCACCCGCGAGCGCACAGAAGTGCCGCAACACCACGTGGCATGAACTCGACTAATGTCTGAAGCAGTGGTGGAGGGAACTGACACCAAGGATCCCGCAGGGCTGTCCATAAATCCGTAAGAGTACGAGAGGGTGGAAATCTCTTCTGAACAACACGTTGCAAGGCTTACCAGATATGCCCAATAATTTTCATGTCTTGGGGCAGTTTGGTGGCCAGCGGAATTGTTTAAACTCTGAAGATTGTTCATGGAGCCACTGTGTAGCAATTCTGGACGTGTGAGATGTCGCATTGCCCTGCTGGAATTGCCGAAGTCAGTCAGGATTCACAATGGACGTGAACGGATTCAGTTGATCAGACAGGATGCTTACTTACGTGTCACCTGTCAGAGCCGTATCTGGACGTGTTAGGCGTCCATATCACTCCAGTTGCACACGCCCCACACCACACCTCGACCAGTCCCCTGCTGACATGCAGGCTCCATGGATTCATGAGGTTGACTCCGTACCCGTACACCTCCATCCGCGCGATACAATTTGAAACCAGACTAGTCCAACGAGGCAACGTGTTTCTAACCATCAACAGTCCAATGTCGGTGATGAGGGGCCCAGGCGAAGCGTAAAACATTGTGCCACGCAGTCATCAAGGGCACACGAGTGGTCCTTAAGCTCTAAAAACCAATATCGATGATGTTTCGTTGAATGGGTCGCACGCTGACACTTTCTGATGGTCCAGCATTGAAATGTGCAGCAATTTGCGGAAGGGCTGCATTTCTGTCACGTTGAACGATTCTCCACAATTATTTGTTGGTTCTGTTCTTGCAGGATCTTCTTTACAGCGGCAACGATGTCGGAGATTTGATGTTTCACCGGATTCCTGACATTGACTGTACACTCGTGGAATGGTCGTACGCGAAACTCCCCACTTCATCGCTGCATCGGAGATGCTGTGCTCCATCGCCCGTGCGCCGACTAAAACACCACGTTCAAACTCACATCTTCATAACCTGCAATTGTAGCAGCAGTGATTGATCTAACAACTACAACAGACACTTGTTTCCTTATAGAGGCGTTCCGAACATGGAGGCGCTTTCTACTTGTTTACATATCTCTGCATTTGGATACGCATGTCTATGCTAGTTTTTTCGGCGCTTCAGTGTATATAAACGTATGTGTAATATATAAAGGAGAAACATTGTAACCAAAAATGTCAAAATGTGGGCTACCGCTTTATTTCAAATTTTTACACTTCTCTGTAATATAGGTATGGACACATACAGGCTCTATATTTTTAATATATACATATATATATATATTTATATATATATATACCTTTATTGCAGTAACGTGTAAACGTTTGAAGTAACTCGGTCGTCTACTTTTTTACTTTTTGAAATTTTTGGTAACGATGTTTTCGCTTTACATATTACACATACATTTACATATTGTATATAATAAAATATGTAGCTATGTAGCTTATGTCCGTTAGAACGTTCGTCTGTGTATTGTTAATACGCACACACACACACACACATATATATATATATATATATATATATATATATATATATATATATATATATAAAAAACAGGAACGTTATATTTTAGGTTATCGACTTACGATTAGAATCCGATTCAAATCTGAATTTTCTACAACAACATACAAGGTTCAGCGTCAGAGAGACGGGAAGAATAGAAGGTGGGTAGAGGGATGGGAGAAAATGGGATAGAAAGAGGAAAGGACGGAATGGACGCCGGCCGCGGTAGCCGAGCGGTTCTAGGCGCTTCAGTGCGGAACCGCGTGACTGCTACGGTCGCAGGTTTGAATCCTGCCTCGGGCATGGATGTGTGTGATGTCCTTAGGTTGGTTAGGTTTAAGTAGTTCTAATTTCTAGGGGGCTGATGACCTCAGATATTAAGTCCCACAGTGCTCAGAGCCATTTGATTTTTATTTGAACGGAATGGACAGAGAGAGGGGGCAGGAGGAGATGGAGAGGGGGGAGAAAAAGATGGACATAGAAAGGGGGAATGAGGGGTGGGACGGAGAGAGCGGTATAGAGAGGAGGTACAACGAGATGTAGAGATGGGGAGGAGAAAAAGATAGACAGAAAAACGGGGGAGGGGGTGATGGACAGAGACAGAGGACACGATGAAATCGAGAGGAAGGGGGCAAGAGAAGACGGATAAAGAGAGTTGGGAGGAGGTGATGGACAGAGACAGGGGGACGAGAAGAAGATGAGGACGCACATTCAATTCCCACGCATGTTAGGAAAGTGTTCCTTTACTTTTATTTCTTTTCCATTGACAGAGATTCAGCTACAGCAATGCGTTGCCGCTAACAGCTAGTACTTGTATGAAGTTATGTTACAAATAGTGCTACAAGTGTCACAAAGTTGCCCAATTTTACGGCAGCTGAAGACAGCCATGTAGACTGTCTAATTCTGCAGTTGGCTATGTTAGTCACAATGTAATTTCTTGCCACGTTTACAGACGTGGCGCGTCGCTTATCATAAATCTTGGATGACACTAAAATTTACATCTACGTACGCCACCGCACCTCCCTGCCTCAATAAATCCCTGGGATGCGAACCGTGTGTAACGCCGCGTCCCCGGGAGAGCGTGGCCGGAGCCGGCGATGTTCTGCAGGCGCCCGGCGGACCACACGCGCCTGGGAGCCGCATTGCGGAACGCCTTGCGAAGCCCTGACCCACTGCGGCGTTGGCCCAGCCGACGATGCGCGCTGGCGACCATGGCCATAACTGGCGCCGTTACGGGCCGACACTTAGAGACACTGGAAAATTACCTACCAATTACCTGTTCCTCTTCTCACTATTTTTAATTTGTTCTGTACAACAATGAACGTTTTATGGAGCGGACCAGGACACCAAAGGGTTAAGATGGCAAGTGTTTCGAACTACGCCCTCTAAAAAGGAAAGGAAGCCCACAACTGAGGGAATATTCCTGTAAGATTGAATCTGCTTAGTGCGTGTTGCAAATTGTTCCCTCGGTATTCATCAGAAATCGTCGCCGTTGACCTCGTAACTGCTACGAGCGGGACTCGTGTGTCAGCTTCTCAGTACTTGCCCGCATCTCGTGGTCGTGCAGTAGCGTTCTCGCTTCCCACGCCCGGGTTCCCGGGTCCGATTCCCGGCGGGGTCAGTGATTTTCTCTGCCTCGTGATGGCTGGGTGTTGTGTGATGTCCTTAGGTTAGTTAGGTTTAAGTAGTTCTAAGTTCTAGGGGACTGATGACCATAGATGTTAAGTCCCATAGTGCTCAGAGCCATTCTCAGTACTTCCCCACACGCATTCCAGTCCTGAAAGATATTATCTTTTTCTTTCTTTTTTTTGTGCTTTGAGTAGTCACTGGGGGATTTTGTTTACCGTATTTACATTATGTCTGAGCTTTCTTACTATAAGGACTTGGATGATCAGTTGAACGAAATGGACATCGTCTTGAACAGAAGTTGTGAAATGATCAACAACAAAAGTAAAACAAAGACAATGGAATGTAGGCAGCGATAATGAAATACTTATTTTCGGAAATGAATCACTAAAAGTAGATGAGTATTGTTATTTGGACAGAAAAATAACTCAAGATGGTCGAAGTAGATAGGACTGACAACAGCAAGAAAAGTATTTCAGAAAAAGAGAACATTGCTAACATGGTCACGGTCCTGATGGGAGCCTTAGGTTTGTGTGTTCAGTGTAGCGTACTGTTATTTTGTGTGCAGTGTGAGCAGTGAACAATGATATGATACAAATGTATAATGTAAACAATGTTTTTAGATTAAATGTAAACTTGTTGCAAATATGCACAAAAACTTGCAATTGTTTCAAAGAAAATGCCTTTTTTGCATGCTGCATATCGAAATTTTTATTTTTATTTATCCACCCAGACGCGTTTCGCCTTTTTTTACAACGCATCTTCAGTGGGTGACCTGAAATATTACATGATTCGTCTATTTTTACACATAGGTTATGTTTTCACATCTAGGTTATAGATTTAAAAACATTTCCTTAACGTTTTTTATGAAATGGAAAGGTACTTACAGGTAACTTCTAATTCATTGCATCTAAGAAACTGCTTTTTCTCATCTGGCAAACGGGTGGACATCTTACAGTTCACAGTTTACGTTACACACCACAGTAACTGCCACCTTTTAAATACAGAGTTTCATTTGTTTTTCTAAGTGTTACCAACATTCTCAGTTTTCTGCATTCAACTGTCTTGTGAATGTGTTTGTGTGTGTGTGTGTGTGTGTGTGTGTGTGTGTGTGTATATTAGAGAGGGAGAGAGATTTTTTTTTAATAAAATAAAAACTATTTTATTTTTATTGCTATTTTTATTCATTTATTTATTCTTAAAAATAATAATAATAATAATTATTATTATTATTATTATTATTATATTTTCCTGTATATACTTATGAGAGGAAATAGATGTGTAATCATTTGTTGGGATTTCTGTCTATTATAAGATCAATCAGTGTAAACAGTGAGTTGTTAGTTATATTTACTTGGTCATTCACACAGTCATATACACTTCTCTGCGAGCGATAGTGCAACATGGATGTAGGAGTTTCAGAAGTCCTATCCGTCCTACCCGTCTCTCGTAACCCACAAGATGATGCTAGGCTCTTGTCGGAGGTGACTTTGGAACAACTACAAGAAGCTGTGTTGCGGAGTGCTCGCAACAAAACGCCAGGCCCTGACGGACTCCCTCCCGAATTTTACGAATGATTTTTGGATCTTATGGGACCAATGTGGGTCAGTATGTACAGTAAACTCCTGAACTCCGATTTTCAAGTACCATCTGAATTCACTGAGGGCCCCTTGATCCCGGTGCCCAAACCGGGAGGAGGCTGTCGCCAACTTGATTTTCGACCATTGACAATGCTAAACACCGACTACAAACTGTTGACACACATCCTCCGAGAGAGGCTCAAATCTACGGTAATGGCGGCCATTCACACTAATCAAACCTGCCTCGGGAGGCAACATTAATATGTCTACGATTTTGAGCACTTACAGAGACGCGGTGGCGCTGATGCAAACATGCCGTCTCCATGACGCTCTTCTTGCGTTGGACCAAGTTTTCTATCGCGTCGAACATGGCTTCGTGCGTACGGTTATGGAACACATCGGTATCCCGCGCATGAAGGCATCTGTCGTGCTTCGTTTGATCCATGGAGCAGTCACGACGATTATGATAAACTGCTATCGGTCGCTCCCGCCGGTGTCAACAGGTCCGACAGTCAGGGTTGTTCTCTTTCTGCCATGTTATTCGCCACTGCCCTCGAACCAGCTCTTCACGGACTGCGGAGACGCTTGGAAGGTCTTATCTTCCGCTCCGTGACCTTTCGATATGGAGCATAGATCGATGATGTAATGTTCCTAGTAAGGACTGGTGATTAAATACGAACGGCGCTCTCCTGGCTCCAACAGTATGGGGCGGTGACAGGCAGTGTGATCAACCTGCGGAAATCACGCTACATGGAGGTGGGACGAGGCATTCCTGCAGAACTGGATGTACCCCTGAAAAGTTTATGCTCAAATGTTTAGGAATATCGCACCATCGACAATTAAAACGTATCGCCTTACATACTGTGAGGTCTTACGACGACTCTGAATAGAGGCTCGCCTCAACACAACTAATTAGATCTTTGGACATTTTCCAACGCGCCCAGTGCGTCAATATGCACATAGCTTCTCAGCTTAACCATTACGCCCACTTATTACCAATGACAGACACAATGGTTTCCAGGATACAGGCAATTTTCGGACACGTGGTGAACGCTGGTGCAGCTTTTTAAGATCAGTTTTGTTACTCTCACTTTACCCTTCCACAAAGGAGGTGTGGGACTCACGTCAAGCACAGAGCGTTGACGCTATACTTTCGCTCAATGCGGCGACTCTGGCTTTCACCAACAGACGATCTTCCTGGCATCCTGATAGCAGAGGTGGCCCCACACACGTTGTGCCCACCGGTACCTGTCGGACATTTCTCGCCCCCGCTATCACTTATTAGGACGTTTTTCATGGAGCACAGTTATGTGCTGAGAGTTAAACCGGAGACACGGAATCCTACAGCGAAGATTTATTATACTGTTCTCTAGCGCTGGAATCCGGTTATCGACATTGTATGAGCGCACCCGTGGTCCAGGGGTGCCGGAACGGTTTCTCAGCGTCTTCGGTCAGAGGGTTAGCTGCGCTCTGTAGTAAAAAAAAAAGATATAATCGATCAACGACGAACTTAAACGGGTGTCTTACGACGTCCGCCGCGAGCAGAAGCAACGGACGAAAACTTCCGGCATAAGAAGTCAAGGTCATTCTGCCAACGGCCTTGTCAAAGAGAACGGAGGATCGGACAGAGGTTCAGGGCACCCTCTTGTCCTACGGGTGGGAAACTGCCCCTAAAGGCGCAAGAATCAGCAGTGATCAAAGGCATGAGGAAACAGAAAACAATGGAAACCACTGCATTAAGGAGACGTAACGTGTATCCACAGGACATGTGGCCTATAATTGAAGAAGTGTTATGATGTTCTCCCTATAGCGTCCCCAGTGCCAAATTTTTTATCATGTAGCCATAATATATTAATTTCTCTGTGTAGGTTTAGATTGCAAAGAAATAATTTATGACAGAATGATCTAAAGAGACAAGATACGCTCTTTTGTTAATTTTTTAGTCGACTTCACTTCTTCTTTCGTCTTGAATGTGTCTAGAGGGACATCTTGCGTGTGCTGACAAATGTAAGCATATTTGTATGAGTTAAACATATAATATAACGATTTAATATTATTGTGCACTTTTAATTTGTAAGAGGTGATCCCGATTTCATGTCCGCCTTCCTTGAATTAACCTGCATTCAAGTAATTTACAGCTCAACAATCGCAGCGGCCGATGCAGCCAACGACGCCATTACGTGGCGATATTAACTTATGAAAATTTAACGGAAGCTGAAAACTCGCCCGCTATTAGCATAATATCAATTTTTCTCCACAGCCGCACGAAGTTGCAGAAATACTTAGCTTTAAGATTCTTATTTTCAGTACCATAGCTGAGAGCCAGAGCCAGGACTCCGACTACAATACAATGGTCAGCGGAGGTAAGAAAAATACTCTCGCGCGTGTGTGGGCCGCAATTTTAATTAATAACTAAAGATTTCTTGCTTTAAAGTGAACTGACTAGCCGAGGAAAGTAATATGAAAAGTTTATTACATTGTTCAACTTAAATATCATTTTTATTAAGGCTCACCACGTAAGTCGGCAACAATCAAAAAATAATAATAACAATAATAAAATATACATTAAATTACGACGGCCGACGGACGCGAGATTGGCGCCGCAACTTTGGGGCCCGATTAATATGATTCTATTGTAATGAATGTAATTATGTATGTGTCTAATTGTTGTAAAATATTAATGCTTGTATGAATTCTTTTACATGTACAACAACAAAACCACACCCTGAGGAGATCTGGAGAGGAAAAAGTGTAGAAAAGAAAGAGGATTGCGAGAAAGAAAAATAAGTAAGGTAAGGCTTATTGTGCAAGCATCCTGTGTAGCTCTGTGCGGAATATCGAACCCATGTGCACATGAGATACCTTCGGTGTTTTGTGTATTTATGTGTTTATTTTTGGAGGGGATAATTATTCGTGTGTGTATCAGTGTTAAAGATTTGTCAGTGGCTTAAAGTGAATTTATTATGGGTAAGATAGGACAACCTAAAACATCCGTACCAGAAGAACAAAATTCTGTTAATATGGAAAGTGAGGATCATTTGCAATACGTAAACGAATTCCAAGCCACCGCCTCGGATAACATAATTTCCGGAGCGGGGGGCGAGGATCTGTGGACGGTGAATGACGCTCCACAGCAGAATGGGAATAGAGTAACAACTCCACTGCCTGGGCAGGGGGGCCAATCGAGTGCTAGATTAAGCGGGGCACCAGTATGCTCACCGATTGCAGATCCTTTTGCTGAATTTCTGCGCAGGTTAGAAGAAAGAGATAGGGAAAGAGACGAAAAACTGGCTCAGATGCTGCATGAGCAGGAGAAAAAATTAACGCAAAAGCTCATTGAGCAAGAGCAGCGCAGTGAAGCAAAGCTAGATAGTATCCAAAGCGAACTTGCCGAGATGCGGGACGCTTGCAAAGAGATCCCCGATCTTGTGCAAAGCTTAGCCGGAGAGATGCAAAAATTACAGATAGCGCAGGCTAGGCTTGAAGACAATGTCCAGACTTTAACCAACCGCGTGGATAATGTGGAGATAGATGCACGGAAAAGTATTGACGCATATTTGGAAGTGCAAGCTCAAAAAGTAGAAAAAGAATTAAATGAATGGCTAGAAGTAAAGGATCGCGAGATATCTGCAAAGATTGAAAGCGATGTAAAAACAGCTGTAGAACAAGCGACTGCGGCCGCGAGTGTAAATATTGACGCTAGTGCTGCCGCACTACGTGCCGAATTAACACAGATCAAATCCCGTGTGACTGTGGAGTTGCCAAATTGGAAACAGGAGGTCGCGCGGAGACTGTCTGCGTTGGAAAGCAATGTAAACAGTGGCGGACAGATCATGAATCCGACTCCGCGTACTGATTACTGTAATAACGCTGACGGTAGGCAGGGTGCGAGTGCGCAACCGCAACCTAATGCGAATTATGAGCACGAACAACACGCGATACCGTGCAGCGCACATCACGAAGTGATGAATGTCCCAGAATGTAGCAATCAGATGTGCAAAAAAGAGGACAATGTAATAAAACACAGGACATTCCAACCCTTCAATAGCGAAAAACGAAATGTCCACCCTGTTGTATTTATTAAGAGCTTCAGGAATGTGTTTCCCAGGACATGGACGGAAAGACAAAGAATACAGTTCGTGGTCTCCTTTATTCAAGGTGACGCGGCACTGTGGGCCACCGACGTGTCCGAAAAATGTCTAACGATGCAACAGTTTGAAGGTGCATTCTTGCAAAAATTCTGGTCCGATAGCGTCCAAGAAAGACTACGAAAGGAGTTGTACAGTCCAGAAATGTACAATCCTAAGATGGGAACGTTACGCAAATATTTCGAAAAGTATATAAACAAAACCAGGTACTGGGACGAGCCAATGTCCGATCGTGACATAATCAGATTAATAAAAATGAAGTTGCCCAGTGAAATTAAAAGATATTTCATCAATGTGCCGGAATACGATATAGAACAATTCATGGAAATAGTGGATTCTGTTGACTTATTGATCGAAGATATGAAAACCGAAAACAAGTGGAACCATGCAGGCTGTAATCAACAAAAAGCCGATTACAATAGCAGCCACAGTAACGGTAGTAACTTAGTACCAAATGGTAACGGGAATAGGCAAGAGCACCGGCAACAGAATCGAGGCACAAACAATGGCAATGGTTATAACGGCAACGGTTATAATCGTCAAAATCGAAAGAGACATCATGATGGACGCATGAGTAATGGATATAATGGTAACGGCAATCCGCAATGGCGGAACAACCGAAACCAGTGGCGTGGTCGTAACGAACCGACACCACAGTGGCAACAAAACACTGCGCCACAATGGAACGCCAACCCAGGTCCGTCACAGAATATGTCAGGGAGTTACAACCGACCACCGCAAAACCAGAGCCATACACAATATCAAAATACACCATCGGGGAGGCAGGGCGGCCAACCCAACAGTAGCAACAACAACAACCAGAACCACAATGTGAGGTTAGTGGAAGTGACAGACAACTGTCAACCCACTAATGCTCATCCGTTAAACTAAAGACAGCCCCAATACGCTCTCCGTTGTTGGCTGCAGGATGGTGTAGTGAGGGCACGTTCACGGATGACAGCCATAAACTTTGTATGCTGAGATACAATGAAGGAACAAAAATAGAAAAGGAACTTGTAGACATACCGCAGAAATGTAACCGAACCGACAAAAGTGTTGTGCAGGCTATATTGCAAGCAGATATGTATGGAGCACCAATACAGATAATAGTCGATACCGGTGCGTCAACCAATGTCATGAGTGCAAATTTTTACAAGTACTTGAGTCAAAATAATAGAATACCAGTATTGCCAGTGAAGAATTGTCGTGTAACAGGTGCAATAGGTGCACAATCTCATATCATAAAGCACCAGGTGCAAGTCGAGTTTACGGTAGGAAATGAAGCAATGAAAAGCTCGTTCCTAGTAGTTAGGGGATTAGGTGTTGCTTGCATCCTGGGGATGGAATTTTTACGCCAGAGGGACGCAAAAATCGACCTCTTGTGCGGGGAAGTAAGCCTTATGAATGAGGGTACACGTGTAGTTTTGCCATTGTTGAGGACACGGGAAGTGCACGGTAAATATTGCCGGAGCTTTCAAACGAGATTCGAAGGAATACAGGTAATGACTTTATATTCTGACTTAAGTACAAGACAAGCATGTTATAAAGAATTTATTACTGAAGACAAAGAGGAAAAAACGAAACTGATAGTCATGAAAGTTAGGGAGTCAGAACATTTGAGTGAAGCACAACAAAACGAATTGACTCAGCTACTTACAGATTATGAGAATGTGTTTTCGGAAAAACCTGATGTTATCGAGGGCTACACCTATAACATAGAAGTGGTACCTCACGTTACTTTCTGTCACGCAAACTACACCATCCCGTGGTCAAAGATAGAGGCAATTACGAAGGAAACAAGAAAAATACTTACAAAGACTTAAAGAAGTTCGCTCAGTAGAGTAACTTTTACATTTGTGTGTAGTAGGTTAAGTTTACAGTGTATTTGCTTTTTGTGTGTAAATGTTAAGATTTTAGTGTAACATTTAAAGACAATGAGGCACACAAGATTAGTGCGATTCAATTTTGTAGTTGTTAAGGAATAATAGTATTTTCAAGCAATTGTATTTTGAAGGAAAAAATGAACGTAGGTTTAAGAATAATTTGCAAACTTCATGTTTAAAGATGCTTTAAAAATATTAAAAAAAAAATTCAATAGCATGTAATGATGAAAGAATTTTTCATTAGTGTGTCATGAATATTTTTGAACTGTAGTAGTAATGCAACTTATGAAATTCAATATTATAGTGTATATGTTGTTCCATGTATTTATGTCTATACCGATCTTGAAATATGCTCAATCATAATTTACTAAACAACATGAGTGCAGGGTGTACGTCAGCCAAGGTACCTCATGTGTTGTGGACAAGGTACAAAGCAAATCAATAAACGCGACTACCGCTAAGCACTGTTAAAACATATTGCCATCTGCTAAGGCAGAGATTTGCACGAATTTGTAGTGCAAACAAAAGTCACAAATCTAACATTAATCTAGGAACTTGCACGCTAGGCCTACATTATAAAATGTGTACAGTAATGCGAGAGGCAAAGTTTTGTAAAGTCGAGCCTGGCTCTGGAGAGCAAGTACGCAATGAGTGGGCAGACATGACATGGGGACTTACCTCAGATCAGACGGAAATACAATTGTATAGTCAAAAAATCTGAAGGCAAGTACGACTCTAAGTGGAAAATAAAAAGAGATAATTAGTGCGAGAGACTGGTAAAATCCAGCACGAACCAAAATCTAGTTTAGACTGAATGAAATACATTAGTGTTTGTGAACTAATCGAAACAGTTACTTTAAGCAGTGTGAAAAACTGTGAAGGTAAAACTGTGATGTGGACAGTGAAGTGCTAGTATTGAACGTTCAACAGCGGTGAGGACGCCAAACGCCAATATTACGCACGAAAAACTGTGAATTTGCTTATAAATGTGAACTGTTAACGTGAAGTGAACCCACAGTCAATATTTTTGGGACAGACTGTAATTTCAGTGAGTACAACAATGCGAGATTGGAATGCGATGCGTGGACTGTTGCAAAACAGCGACCGCAGAAACGGCGAATGTTTGTGCTAAGCTCGTATTGGGACACTCACCAGTGCCTGCGAGTGCGGCGAAAACATAAATAATTTTATCAAGACAAAAACTGACGTGTAATGGAAACAGTGGCGCATCAAAACTGCATTCACGGGAGAAGATCCATGTCATGTATTCTGCAAGACAGTGCTAGCTTGACACTCGGAAACTGGCGAAAACTTAACAACAACTGCCGCGCTAATAAATTCTTCTTTCCCACTAGCGTAACCATCTGCGGCGGGAAACAAATATTACGTTGGTTGTGTGTATGTTTCATGTACTACGTCGGAGATCCGTAGCAGAGCTGACTCCTGCCAACAAGAGCGGGGGGCGGATATCATCCCACTCCGCCACGCCCGGCCGAGACAAAAGCGCATCGCCAACGGTGCAGCCGATCAGCTGATTCTGACGTTCCGCGACGGCGAGGCACACGGTGGCGTCGAGCGGGCGTTGACTTCACCGCAGCCGCCGCGAACGCCGAGCACCGAACACACCAACCGACGCCGTCGCGAGCCAAACGTCGCGGCGTAGATCATCAACGACACCGCAATCAATTGTTTTAATGACCTCATTTTTTGCATAGTGCAACAAAAATATTTGTATGCACATCCTGTACTCCAAAGATATTCCAGAAACAATTAAGTGAAAGTGACCAAAGCAGTTAGTCTGTCGCTCCGCCGAGGTTTTCCCCAGGTTTCCCTACGGCCGCGCCAAATGGGGAGCGAACAGTTGACACCCCTGGGACTTCAAATATTCCGGACTAACTCGTGGTTGTATACCTTGAACTTCATCTGTATTACACCTAGTGTGCAACACACCTCAGTAATTACTACTGTGTAAATATACGATGTGACATATATAGACTATGAAAGAAAAATCTGCGTGTGGACACTGTGGACATGAAAGTGGAAATATTTATGTCAAAAAACACGAACATTTTTTATGACATAAACATTTCGGGAGGCAATATAGCGTCCCCAGTGCCAAATTTTTTATCATGTAGCCATAAAATAATAATTTCTCTGTGTAGGTTTAGATTGCAAAGAAATAATTTATGACAGAATGATCTAAAGAGACAAGATACGCTCTTTTGTTAATTTTTTAGTCGACTTCACTTCTTCTTTTGTCTTGAATGTGTCTAGAGGGACATCTTGCGTGTGCTGACAAATGTAAGCATATTTGTATGAGTTAAACATATAATATAACGATTTAATATTATTGTGCACTTTTAATTTGTAAGAGGTGATCCCGATTTCATGTCCGCCTTCCTTGAATTAACCTGCATTCAAGTAATTTACAGCTCAACAATCGCAGCGGCCGATGCAGCCAACGACGCCATTACGTGGCGATATTAACTTATGAAAATTTAACGGAAGCTGAAAACTCGCCCGCTATTAGCATAATATCAATTTTTCTCCACAGCCGCACGAAGTTGCAGAAATACTTAGCTTTAAGATTCTTATTTTCAGTACCATAGCTGAGAGCCAGAGCCAGGACTCCGACTACAATACAATGGTCAGCGGAGGTAAGAAAAATACTCTCGCGCGTGTGTGGGCCGCAATTTTAATTAATAACTAAAGATTTCTTGCTTTAAAGTGAACTGACTAGCCGAGGAAAGTAATATTAAAAGTTTATTACATTGTTCAACTTAAATATCATTTTTATTAAGGCCCACCACGTAAGTCGGCAACAATCAAAAAATAACAATAATAATATATACATTAAATTACGACGGCCGACGGACGCGAGATTAAGTCAAGGTCATTCTGCCAACGGCCTTGTCAAAGAGAACGGAGGATCGGACAGAGGTTCAGGGCACCCTCTTGTCCTACGGGTGGGAAACTGCCCCTAAAGGCGCAAGAATCAGCAGTGATCAAAGGCTTGAGGAAACAGAAAACAATGGAAACCACTGCATTAAGGAGACGTAACGTGTATCCACAGGACATGTGGCCTATAATTGAAGAAGTGTTATGATGTTCTCCCCATTGGCAAAAGATTCCGGAATGGTCCCCCACTCGGATCTCCGGTAGGAGACTGCCAAGGGGGAGGTTACCATGAGGAAAGGATTCAATAATCAAAGAAAGGATAACGTTCTACGAGTTGGGGCGTGGAATGTCAGAAGCTTGAAGGTGATAGGGAAACTAGAAAATCTGAAAAGTGAAATGCGAAGGCTCAGTCTAGGTATAGTATGGATCAGTGAAGTGAAGTTTAAAGAAGGATTTCTGGTGAAATGAATATATGTTATATCAACAGTAACAGAAAATGATGTAACAGGAGTAGGATTCGTTATGAATAGGAAGGTAGGGCAGAGAGTGTGTTTCTGTTAATAGTTCAGTGACAGGGTTCTTATTGTCAGAATCGACAGCAAACCAACACCGACAACGGTAGTTCAGGTTATACATACCGATGTCAGAAACTGAAAATGAAGAGATAGAGAAAGTGTATAAGAATATTGAAAGGATAACACAGTATGTAAAGGGGGATGAAAATATAACAGTCATGGGGGACTGGAATGCAGTTGTAGGGGAAGGAGTAGGAGAAACGGTTACAGGAGAATATGGGCTTACGACAAGGAATGAGAGAGGAGAAAAGATAATTGAGTTCTATAATAAATTTCAGCTAGTAGTAGCGAATACCCCGTTCAAGAATATCAAGAGGAGAAGGTATACTTGGAAAAGGTCGGGTGAGACACGAAGATTTGAGTTAGATTACATCATGGTCAGATAGAGATTCCGAACGCAGATACTGGATTGTAAGGTGTACCCAGAAGCACATATAGACTCAGATCACAATATAGTAGTGATGAAGAGTAGGCTGAAGTTTAAGACATTAGTCAGGAAGAATCAATACGCAAAGAAGTGGGACGCGGAAGTACAAATGAATGACGAGATACGCTTGAAGTTCTCTAAGGCTATAGCTACAGCAACAAGGAATAGCTCAGTAAGTACAGTTGAAGAGGAATGGACACCTCTGAAAAGGGCCATCACAGAAGTTTGGAAGGAAAACATAGGCACAAATAAGTAACTGCGAAGAAACCATGGGTAACAGAAGATTGATGAAAGGAGGAAGTACAAACATGTTCCGGGAAACTCAGGAACACAAAAATACAAGTCGCTGAGAAATGAAGTAAATAGGAAGTGCAATGAAGCTAAGACGAAATAGCTACAGGAAAAATTTGAAGACGTCGAAAAAGAAATGATTGTCGGAAGGACAGACAACATAAAGGAAAGTCAAAACAACTTTCGGCGACATTAAAAGCAAGGGTTGTAACATTAAGAGTGCAACGGGAATGCCACTGTTAAATGCAGAGGAGAGCGGATAGGTGGAAAGAATACACTGAAAGCCTCTATGAGGGGGAAGATTTGTCTGATGTGATAGAAGAAGAAACTGGACATAAGGGATCCAGTATTATAATCAGAATGTAAAAGAGCTTCGGAGGACTTAAGGTCAAATAAGGCAGAAGGGATAGATAGCATTCCATCAGAATTTCTAAAATCATTGGGGGAAGTGGCAACAAAACGACTATTCACGTTGGTGCGCAGAATGTATGGGTCTGGTGACATACCATCTGACTTTCGGAAAAGCATCATCCACACAATTCCGAAGACGGCAAGAGATAACAAGTTCGAGAATTATCGCACGATGAGCATAACACCTCAAGCATCCAAGTTGCTTACAAAAATAATATACAAAGTTTGGAAAAAAAATTGATGATGGGCTAGATGAGGATCAGTGTGCTTTAGGAAAAGTAAAGGGACGAGAGAGGCAATTCTGAAGTTGCGGTTAATAATGGAAGCAAGATGAAAGAAAAATCAAGACACGTTCATAGGATTTGTCGACCTGCAAAAAGCGTTAGACAATGTAAAATGGTGCTGGATGTTCGAAATTCTGAAAAAAGTAGGCTTAAGCTATAGGGAGAGACCGGTCATACACAATACATACAACAGCTAAGAGGGAATAATAAGAGTGTACGACCAAGAACGAAGTGCTCTTATTAAAAACAGTGTAAGACAAGGATGTAGCCTTTCGCCTCTACTGTTCAATCTGTACATTGAGGAAGCATGTTGGAAATAAAAGAAAGGTTCAGGAGTGGAATTAAAATTCATGGTGAAAGGATATCAATGATACGATTCGCTGATGACATTGCTATCCTGAGTGAAAGTGAAGAAGAATTACATGATCTGCTGAACGGAATGAACAGTCTAATGAGTACACAGTATGGTTTGAGAGTAAATCGGAGAAAGACGAAGGTAATGAGAAGTAGTAGAAATGAGAACAGCGAGAAACTTAACATCAGAATTGATGGTCACGAAGTAGATGAAGTTAAGGAATTCTGCTTCCCAGTCAGTAAAATAACCAATGACGGTATGAGCTAGGAAGACACCAAAAGCAGACTAGCTATGGCAAAAAAGACATTCCCGGCAAAAAAGTCTACTAATATCAAATGTCCGCCTTAACTTAGGGAAGAAATTGCTGAGGATGTACGTCAGGAGTCCATTATTGTATAGTAGTGAAACATGGACTGCAGGAAAACCGGAACAGATGAAAATTCAAGCGATATGGTGCTACAGACGAATGTTGAAAACTAGGTGGACTGATAAGGTAAGGAATGAGGAGGTTCTGCCAAGAATCGGAGATAAAAGGAATGCTGATACAGACAGAACTGTAGCCCAAGACGTGAGTGCTGGCTTTCCTAATACGACGCCCCTTTGTTTCGATTGTGCCGCTGGACCTCTTTCATCCCGACTCCCTCTATTTCCGGATGACCCGGATCAATGCGGTCAACTGGGTACTAGGAATAGCGATACACCACATGTACTGCGACGGCGTAAAGGGAGTCCTCGATTTGTGGCAATACATGATCGATGAGTTCCTGGTCTTAGCGGACAGAACCAACAACGACTCAAAGGAAGGCCTCGGCGCTTGTTGGTGACGTCAAATCAGCTAGGCACGGCGAACGCCAGGTCTGTTGCAGGCAGAAACGCCTTGGCGTGCTTATCACTATAAATCTCTTATTTTTGGACAAAATGTTGGGTATTGTTTTGGACTCTGCAATTTTATTTAGATGAAAGATTTTCTTACTATCGTATAGCTACAAATGAAGATCATAGTTCTGTATTACTGAATCATGTCGAAACAAACGAAGATCAATATGAGAACACGCTTTGCCCCATTGCAAGCTTCGGAAATTTTACATTCAAGTAACTATATTTACTTGATCCATTTTGCTATCGAAACTTACCCCAACCCCCTTACAATGAACTCGTTCCTTTTATTTATTTTCGTTTGACATCGTCACTGGAAATGTGAACTAATTTACATGTGTAAATGTCCAACTGTTGCCAGTCATTAGATTACAGTCGTTTTCAACGGGAATTCTAAACAGGAAACAAAATAGCTTCATACATCGAAAACACTGCTGTGCTTAAACATCCACATTTGGAAAGATACATATTCCCCTCTTGCAACTGAAAGGATAAACTTTATAAGATAAAAAAAATTTATTTGATAAAACAAGTATAGGTCTTTTGCCTCTTCTTCTGTCCCCCACCCTCTACCCTAAAGTGTACAATCGCAAGGTATTTCATTAACATTCAGTGCTCCTCACCCCATAGTCAACCAAGATACCTAAAGAAGAGCACCAATATGTTAACAGTTTCTTGTAAAAGCAACCCAGTACAAACATAACTTCCTCAGATTTACAAATAAGGTAAAGAAGCACGAATTCTGTTGCTGCTGGACCATGATGTTCTTTTTGTATGTCAATCCTTAAAATAGGTGGAAATTTAAGTTCAGGAGTACACTATTTGTTAAGAAGTGTAATGAATTGCACAATTAATTGATTGCAGAAATCTCTCAGAACAATGTGTGTTGGTCAACTATCGCCAATAGTTTCATATTTTCCTGTGTCAGGGAGGGAGACACCACCATTATGAGTATGCCTGCAACAGACCTGGCGTTCGCCGTGCCTAGCTGACGTGACGTCACGAACTAGCGCCGAGGCCTTCCTTTGAGTCGGTGTTGACAGAACTCAGTATCAGAACTTTTTGCTAACTATTTGTGGTCGTCATTCATTAACCCACCGACCAGCTGAGGTGTGCCGGGTTTGAAAAGAAGTTGACTTACAAACGTGATGCTCCCACGATTCTCCTACGGTAACAGAAACAGTCTCTGACTGTGTGCAGCGGCCCCTAACACCACGGCCGTTGACGACTGGTGATGCCCATTGCAATGACGACAGCCTGTTAGTGGCCCCCCACTTCGTTACGGAGATCCCAGCGGACTAGAGGGCCCTTTTTAGTTCACATTACCATCATAATTTTTGGCGTATGGCTCTCTTGTTTTTGTTGCTTATTATACATAAAAAACAGAAAAAAACTATGATGGTGCGCTTCGGAGAAAGGAAGAGGGAGACATCGTGGAGGGGTTCAGAATGTGGCCCCTGCCCACCTTGCCTCCTCCAGCCTGCCTGCCCGCGAAAGGCAAAGGTCCCGAGTTCGAGTCTCGGTCTGACTCCCAGTTTTATCTGCCAGAAAGTTTCATGTCTTAGGCTTCTGCTTTCCGTATATCACTGTTAAATTACTGTAGACTAACTATAAGGACTGAAAGTGAACGTTTCCATATACCTACCAAAGATTTGCTGTTTAGAAGAAACACTAATGCGCACAATAACCGGCGTTACATCCACAATGCTTAAAGTAAGTTTCCAGTAGCTCACTTCTGTCTTCTGTCAGCATCTGGTATGGGTTACAGTCCTGGCCGCCAATTAGCAGCAGCTCTCGTATCCTCTTGGTGGGGGGAGCCCACGTTTATATCTGTGCCCGTATTTGCCTTCTCCTCTACTGATGCATGAATCAGTTATTTTCTTTTAACTGTTTCCTTTTTCAGTTGGTTGGCATGCTTACAATTTTGTAAACTGACAATGGATGAATAAATATCTATATAAGTAAGAGAATAGACGCATTTGAAATGTGGTACTATTTAAAATTCTCAAGTTTATTTGTGTAGATCCAATAACTAATAAAGAATCTAATTGAGGTTAAAAGAAATAACGGTTCAAAATGATTAAATGAAGCGACAGGCTAATAGGACTAATACTGAGGCATCAAAAAGTTGTCCGTTTGCCAATGAAGTGTCGGGGATAAAAATTACAGGGAAACACCAAGGATATAATACAAAAAAGCAGGTTCAAATGGATCTACGTTGCACACAGACATGAAGAAATTTGCATCGATCAGACTAGGCAGAAGGAGGGTATCAAACCAGTCTTTAGACTGAAGATCACAACAACATACATAAAAACACGTTTACAAATGTGACGTTTTGTCAATTCTCTAAAAACCGTACTAGAGGAGATACATTTGCTGATAAATTTGTTTGTGAAACGCAGAGAGATACGCTTTGCATTTCTTACAACAAAACTCTCCTTCTGAATACTATTTGTTGTAGATTCTAGGCATGTCTTGTACTTTTCACATCCGTTTGGTAAAAGCACCGAGTCTTAGGTCTACCATGACCTGCTTTCTTTTGCTTGACGTGAAAGATTTCGAAACTTTCTGTAATTAAATTCGAGAGAAAGAAATTCTTCGTTGAACTTCACTATACCCAAAATATGGAAGAATATTTTCCTCTATTATTAAGATTTTGTGATTAGCAAATCGCTTCGCTCGACTAGACGGCTGAAATATATCGATTTAATTGTTAAGTTGAAACCATTTCAGCTTTGTGGAATGTTGAGATCATCCGAACTTCCTTCTTACCCCGTCTGTTTAGAGCGATTAGCTTTTCTGATTAAGACGACCGGAACGTTATTTCTGTTCTTCAAATTTGCGCCGGCAATGGTGCCATTTATTTGGGCCCAAAGCATTTGTTGCCTTATAATAGGCCTACAGTCTACCAAACAGACCAGTATATATGAATACCGACGAACGAGGTATATCCATCATCCAGTTATGGTGAAGAATTGTGGGAGCTTTATTCCAAGATACCTTCATACCTTGAGTGTCAAAGTCTGCTTCTGCATCAACATAAACGACAAAATTTGCTCCATAATTTTCGATTATGGAACAAATTTTGGCGTCTCAGTGTCTGTTTCTGCATCAACATAAATGACATAATTGAAAATTATGGAAGATGTTATATGAAATAGTTAAACCTACTTCTCTTTGCCGGGATACATGTTTTTCCTTTTTTCAGGCGGCGTTTGAGCATCAGAAAATCGTCTGTACAGAGTTTTTTTAAAGGGGTAGAACATTTGCCTCAAAACCCTTCGAAAATGTTCTACAATCGGTCACATTGTTGACAAATAATCCTCATTTTGGGTTGATGTGTTGTCATGAAAATGTAGCAGAATCAGCAACAGAAGTTATCTTATGTTGAGAGTACTTTGGAAATAATTGTTTTCTATAAAAGGAAGCTGCTTGAAAATAGCCACTGAGTGTTAATATTTCTACTCTTCCAATAACAAAAGAAGTAAAAACCTACTTCTCAGAAACGTTTGTGTCGCTCCAATTTTTTGTTCTGGAGTTTGTCTTTGCAAGGGAATTGAATAAAAGAGTTGCATAATAATTATTCACATCCTGGAAAATCTTTCCAGCAAATACAAAACACCTAAAGAAACAGAGAATGCTTTCATTTGCATTTACTGTAACATTCAGACCTGATTAGGAGCCATCATGTACATAGTCTCTGGATTTATACGAGGGCGTGCTGCAAACAAATGCTTCTCAGTTTCTTGTGTGGAAATTCTTAAAGCTTTTTAAATAAAATAAACGTTATTAACCTTATATATATATATATATATATATATATATATATATATATATATATATTCTCAGATATACACATTTAATTCTCAACGTAATCACCCTGGCAACGAACATACGAACGTATTTGTCGCAAGGAGAGACCAGTCTATTGATACCGTCACTGTAGAATACCTGTATTTAACCTTTTTGAACGACCCACAACTTAATCTCTGTTTATGTGCTTCGGCACTATCAAAGTGAAAGTCCTCGGCGATCTTCTTTATGTTTTGGAAACAGATGAAAATGGGATGGGACCAAAGCGGGACTGTGTGGAGGACGATCCATCACAGTGAACCCAAGGCATCGGATTGTTGGAGATATCGCAGAGATCGCGTGTGGTCTGGGATTGACATGCTGAAGGGGAGAGTGCTCCATGTGTGGAAGAACTCTTCGAATTCGCAACTCGATTACAGTACGCTGTTTCCCACGCACCGTCATGTTACACGTAACAATTCGGAGCCCTCTAGCGGCAAGGGACTGCAAATGTTTAGAAATAAAGAATGAGGATATTAACGACGCTTGTTTTACTTATAAAGCTTTAAAACGTTCTGAGGGATTACTTTTCAGCATGCAATCGTAGCTACATATTCCAATTTCATTCGTTTTTTGCCCGTCGGCCATGTTGATTCTTCACCCGACGATGATGATCACTTTTTTACTGAGGTTGGCGGAGTTTCTCTTCTCAGTTTCGTAAGCACTGCAATAATAGTCACAGTTCTTGATGACAGAGTACCAAGGAAAAATGGTTCGTGAATCATTCGAAATAGAATCTTCCTCCAAATCTCTCTCTATTGATGAACATAACGAGTTCTCAGAACCGCTCTGCATCGATACCTGCGTTATTTCGTTGGAGGTCACAAATTTTCTTCTGGACCAAGACAGTCCATAAGTAGCGAGGCAATTTAATCAACTTCGTATTCCACTTCAGTTAAGCGACCAACGTGATTAAGTTTCAGAAAGTGTAGAGAAGTCAAAGGCATCACGGAGACGTCGATGCTGAGCTGCTGTGGCAACCACCCGCACCCAAGGCTGGTCTCACCTCGACTGCTGCAGTAGTCCACACCATTCAAAGAGTCTCATATCACAGTGGTAAACGCATGCAAGACAGGCACCATTCTACGGCTGGAGAACGTACGTTACAAGAAGAGTCAAGCAGCTTACATTTTCCTCCTAAACAGTAGAAACTAAAGTTGTCAACAACTCAGAGGCAGGTGTGAATACCACAACCCTTTATTAGACACCATCCTATTAGCGGCGATATGGCGTTGCGTACCTCTAACCTTGTAATTGTCTTATCCAGCCAAGGGATTCTACAGTTGAGTTTGTAGTCCCAATCGAGGCGTAATTCGGCATTTTTCATATTAACAAACATTGCCAGACTTTAAAGAAGTGATAAACAGAAAAAATCCGAAGATTGAGCATATACTGAATGCAAGATCCTTGGAACCGGATTCTACCAACTTACTACAGTTTTTCTTTTCTTTTTCTTTTTATTTCTTTTTTCCATTTTTTCCCTTGTGCTCGCAAGACGATGCGTTCATACGCTAGCTTTCTTTAAGTATTTTCGTATTTCCCTCAAGTAATTAAATTATTATTCTATATAATTAACCAAAAACTTCTATGTCCTCTCAAAATCAAAGTTTCCTTCTTGTAATTGCACTGAATACCTGGGTGGGCTGCATAAAGAAAGTGTTTTTTCCCGCGTATCATTTGCAAATCGAACAGAATTGGGGGATATTCATCATTTGGACATGCGGCTCTTGCATTAGCTGCGTGTACACATAGAATTATTGGATATAAGGTCTTCCTGTTATGCAAAACACTTGTTTCATGTGACCCTAACATCTTTCAGCACCTCTGTGACATCATCAGTGGGCTTCCTTTATTCAAATCTGTGAAGTGTGGATATATTTTAAGTGATTACTAACCTACGAAAATTATGTCTAAAGAACAATTTTTTTGTTTTTCTCTTTATTTGAACTTTACTTTATAGCTTGTGTAGAACCAGTTATACGTTACCATGTACTGGTAGCTTGTCACCCGAAACTAAACGACGCCTATATGAATTTGGTTTGCGAGTTAACATACCATTTTATGATTAAATGCAATTTTGTTGAGTCAGGATATTGCATGACAGAAGTATCCGAACTATTTTCCATCACAGATCATAAGGTATCAAATGAGGTAAATTCGTAGAGGAATTGTGAACACTGGAATTAAAAAGCCGAAACGGATTCTACGGTCTCCAGTTGGACGGTGAGCCGCAATTCTGGTTGCTACTTGCGGAGAAGATAAGGTAAAATACAGTAACAATAAATTTCTGCAACGCTTTGGAGAAATTACGTTAAGTCCCAACAGGAAGACAGCAGAGGTAATTAGCTGTCAACGACAGCATACGTGGATCCACCATCTTCCGCTAACCTAAGCCACGAGCAGTAATTAGCAATTACGCGGGCGGTACACCGCGAAATCCACACTAGTTAACACGGCTTCGCTTCGCAGAGCTGAGAAATGTGGTACTGTTGGGATCCGGAATTTGGTTTAGGGTTCAGTCAACAGTTTGCCGTAATTTAGTCTTGCAATGCACCGCACTCATTTACATAAACACAATACAGGCACCTGTGTTCTGAACTTAGAGAAAATGGTCTTGGAATACCAGAAGTGTAATACCAGAAGTGTAATACCACCGTTCAGGGAAACAGGTTGATAATTATCATATTGCAGTGCCTGTGTTGTTGAATTACGAAGAATGTATGTCCGGAGGAACTCTGCGTCATAATTCTGAACAACGTAGGCATTTACAACATCTCATTTATTCGCAGACAACGGGCAATCGACGTTCAATTAAAACATCTCCCCATGTGTTGGAGTAAACATAATAAATTTACGAGTGCAGATTGTAGACACGTGGTTGACGACGTATCGAAGTTTGGATCTGACAATGGAGCGTGCTCGGATAGCATAATGGTAAGGCAATCGCTTGCGATCAGGGGAAAATCCAGGTTCTTATCCCAGTCTGCCACAAATTTAAATGTCGTCTTTCTGTTACACAGCTGATAGTTGTCCATATTCGAGACTGCGAATATATTTCATATACAAGTGATGTCCAGTTAGGTTGTACGAAAAGATGGTAAATGATACACAGCGATATAAAATTACTACCAAAGCAGAGGGAATTACATATCAAATTCAAATCACATGGAAACTTTATTGATAAACACACAGTAAACAAGAAAAATCCATCATAGAGACAGCTATACAAGACTCATTCAAAGAATTGGAAAACAATGTCTTACTTGAGTCAAAAGAAAAACCTAATATGATTCGATCACGTAAAGTCAGTCAATACGTCACAAACTTGTGTGCAGTAAATTGTCGAACATGAAGGCATCGAACCGAAGGGTGGTGGAATTATGGATAAATTCTCCACTTCTGAATACATCCACAGAAGATCACAATTTCTGTTTGGAGTGCTGCATGGATGCGAAGACGACCAATAAAGAGAACAACGGAATGGAAAAACATTTAAAAATACGAGATAAAGGAATGGTCACTTGGCCTATATCAGATACGAGCAACAACTGGCCCAGTCTTCTAGCGATAATCTATTACAGGTCATAAATGAGAGTTCTGCGTGATTGGAGTAGGGAGCAGGCTGAGATTCGGAGGGTAGATGCGCAGATCACATTTTGTGCTCTCGTCTTTTGGTTATTTTGAAGAGCGAGAAACTACTCTGGAGAATCAACTCATCACGTATGTTAGGGCAAAGGAATCTTAAATTCGAAAATCTGTTACAAAGAAATACTTACATGTTATTTATAGATTGAGACTTCATTTATATTAATAATTAACTGATTCGGCTGATTTAAATATAGACAAGTTTCGCTTTATTTTTGTCCTTGTATACAGTTACGAATAGCGCTAAGCTTTCTTGAAACACTTCGACAAATTAAAGCTGTATCGTGATCCCAGATAACACATACCATGGGAAATTAATCCAGACTGATTGGCCTACCGAAAACTGGCAGAACACTTAACTCACGCCTTGCATCTACCAGTATATTTTGATTACGTTCCACAGGGGATAGCCCTACTGGAAGAAACTGAATAATGGCGATGTATGCCGAGTATCTGACGCTTCAGACACTGTGTACTCTGAATTGCAATTCCATGCCAGATTAAAACTATTATTGACTGTTACAGTGCCTGAAAAATATTGTAATGTTCAGAAACAGACAGTGTATAGATATAGGCATTGTAACCATCAATAACGCATCCACGCTTCCGCAGATTAAAATGATGATAAAATATTTGTCTCTCCCTGTGTGGGGATCATGAAATATGCGAACGTATGAGTTGTGGGCTCCACGACATTTGGAAATTTGTTTCGGTCCTGGAGGCGTGCTCGGTAATCCAAAGTGGTTCAGTCTAGGAGCACGCCTTATTTACGTCTCGTCTGATGTCCTGCTTGCGATCGAGCACGCGTTTGTTTACTGCCGCGCAGCCGCTTGCCTTCGTGACCGAATTCATCGATCATCACGGCATTTTGCACAGGATCATCAACGGACTAAAAGCGTATAAAGTAGGGCAGTTCGTATGGGATGAAATGCGTCTCCCGCCGCAAGATGTTCTCGGAATTATTTTTTCGATCAGTAGTGTTAATGTGTATAAAGCTGGCGAATGAAGAGCTTTGTGCCGGCCGCTGTGGCCGAGCGGCGAGATTAGCCGAGCGGTCTACGGCGCTGCAGTCATGGACTGTGTGCCTGGTCCAGACGGAGGTTCGAGTCCTCCCTCGGGCATGGGTGTGTGTGTTTGTCCTTAGGATAATTTAGGTTAAGTAGTGTGTAAGCTTAGGGATTGATTACGTTAGCAGTTAAGTCTCATAAGATTTCACACACATTTCAACTTTTTTTTTTTTTGGGCCGAGTGGTTCTACGCGCTTCAGTCCAGAACCGCGCTGCTGCTACGGTCGCAGGTTCGAATCCTGCCTCGGGCATGGACGTGTGTGATGTCCTTAGGTTAGTTAGGTTTAAGTAGCTCTAAGTCTAGGGGACTAATGACCTCAGATGTTAAGTCCCATAGTGCTTAGAGCCATTTGAACCATTTGAAGAGCTTTGCGCTGACGTTGTGGGGCATGATACTGATCTCAAGTTCCGATACTCTGAAGGCCATATAGAGGCTGTCGTCGTTGATCACACTGATTTTGGGCTCCGAATGTTGAGAGTTTTCGAACTCTCGTTTGAGGTGCCGTCGGACGTTGTAATGGGCACCTCTAAACCTTACAGCAACGTCGTTAGTCAGGTTGCTGAAACGTGGAGGACCTCCGACACTTATCGCCTCCTAAATGGTGTCCATCAGATAAAAAATGAACTTAGGAAACACATGCCCTCTTACTTGGTTATTTCCGGGTGTAGGGCTGCCGTCATGTAAAATGCCAGCCGCGCCCTTGTTCATGTTGTGGCCAGAAAAGACACGGGGGAATGTCATCAACGTAGACTGATTTGGACGCCTATCGGAGACTTCGCTCTCTCTGTGGCGCCCAGTGCTAACTTTATCTTACGCACCCAGGGAGGGATTGTGTACTGTGTCCATTCCGAATAAGACAGCAACGGTGTCGACTCCTGTCGGGGACGCGATGGAAGTTTTGCCTGTCTCTCCAACACTGCCGCCGGAGGTGATACAACACACGATGACCGAGACGCTAGCCGTCAGCCCCGACCCCATGGTTGTTGATCATGGAGCGGCTTTTACTGCCGTCTAGCAGCATGTCAGACGACAGCTGTCCGCCATCCAGTGCGGAGCAACATGTTATAAAGCAACGGTCGACGAAGAAACGGAAGAGACAGCGTTCTATCTCTTCTTATGACTGCCTCCATCGAATGTGTGCACAGGATGACGAATTTCCTACTGACTAGGTTCCGACTCCCTGGCACCAGACGGCGCTACGTCTCTCCCCACCGCCGTCTCCAGTCAGCATCCAGCTACGAACAGGACCTTCACCGCCCTTGCGTCTGATGTTGCGGCCCCCTTTCTGTGTCTGATGCTACCTGTGGCCGCATCTCTAATAGTGTCTCACTGAACCGACCCAGTGAGACGTCTGTCTCCTAGGCGGACGATTTTGCTGCTGAGGATGGACGTTGTGGACTTGTACAGAGCGATGGAACCCTCGTGACGTGTCCTTCCATGAGGGCATAACGGGGAGTTCCCCGTGCTTCATTAGTGTTTGTTTTGTTCATCCTCCTGGCAATGGCAGCTTGTCAAACTTACCACATAGCCGCGGTCAATGTCAATACTATTCGCGCGAGCCATAAACTGGCATTATTCCATGAAATGCTGTATGCTGCGGCGGTTGACATTGTCCTCCATCAGGAGGCACATGTTGCAACTTCTTGTACTCGCCATGGCCTTTGGGAACATGTCTCCAGTGTTTCCCTCACTGGTAGTGGTGCGGCGCTCCTCTTACGTGACGGTATCCTCATTGATACAGTTGCCTGTCTCCCTGATCACAGAGGTATGGCTCTCACATTTAGAGGTATTAGGATCATCAACGACTGAGTGCCATCTGGTTCTGATGGCCGCCGTGAACGTTCCACTTCCTTCTCTGAAGCGGTCAAGCCTCTCTTTCTGGGTCAGCAGGATGCCTTAATCATAGGAGGTGACTTCAGGAGGCCAAAGACCAACTGCTGTGTCAGCCTCCATGTGCAGTGCTAGCGGCAGTTGTCTAGCATCTCAGCCTTATCGACTCTTAGGAGCATGTTCAATGTGATCCTCATCTAGTCGGCTCGATCGTGTTTATATCTCCCGCGATATTGTTGATGACGTGCAGGCTGCTGAAATCTGACCCGTTGTATTCTCTGATCATGACACATGTATCTGTGCCATCAGTCTCTGCAGCCAAAGGATGTGGCATAGCTGAGGACCATGGAAACCGAACCATCCATTTTACTTCAGCTTACTGCTGGCAGCTCGTTGAGATCACATGGACAGCTTGTCGTCGAAGCCCTGATTATCAGTCTGCCCTGTCATGTTGTGTGCTCTGCGCGAAACTTGCCTCTGCAAGGTCTTGATGGGTTATGGAAGGGAGGTCGTGGCATGATGGTGACAAACCTAGGATTTCAACTTCACCATTCTATCTGGGACTACACTATGGTGCTGTATTCGCCAGAGTGTCAGGCGATGATGAATCTTGCCAAGGCACAGCTCACTGCCCTCTCTCGACGTCACCTTGAAGGAGCTGTAATTGGGTGTGCACACACGATGGGATAGTGCAGGAGCGTCCATCTGTGTGATGGTGGAAAGGCGCCTCTATTGGAGGACTTGGACTAATGTTCTTTCGACTGATGATCGGCACCCCTTGGTACTCTGCTCTCTACGCATATTATGTACCCTGCACAAAGTCACTATCCTGCCAACATTGTGGCGGTCTCCCTACTCTCCTCTGGCTCGGGTTCTGGGGATGCAATGATGTACCTGCATGTCAATATCAAGGAGGACGAAGTCTATGATGTTATCCAGGCCTCCCACTAGAGTTTTATCAGGCATTTCGTTTTCTACTGACGCTGGTGTGGACGATTTTTGCCGGCATCTTATGTCGCCTATCGTGCAGATCCCAGACAGGTTCTTCGATGGTCTTCTCATTCCCATCCATAATCCTCGGGGTACATCTCGGATATGCTATTACCGCCCCTTGATGTTGCTCAGCAGTGACACGAGAATCTTTACCCAGCAGTTGGCTGCATGGCTTAAGCGGACGGCCCGTACGTGGATTCTCCTGATCATACCTCTTTGGGAGGTGCCAGTAACATCTGCACTGCCCTCTATCACTATCGAGGCGACTATCTGGAAGGGGTTTTCCGCAATTTGGAATAGCCTGGCACTACCGCCGGCGTCGTAATGCGTCTCCAATGTGGTGTGACATCCTGTTTGCTCCACGATGGCCATCTAGCTCCTCAAATCTTGATTTGTCGATCGATGTGTCAAGGCTGCCCATTCTCTGGACAGTTGTATGTTTTCGCCAAGGAACCGCTGCTCTGCTCCCTCCCTCGCCTGGGATGTCTCTCAGTAGCGATGTATTCAGATGCACTATTTAAGCGGATGATCTCGGCCTTGGACTCTGCTACGGTGCTGAGGTCAGGGAGTCACCGGGTTATCATCTATGGCGAAGCTTCAGGTAGCTGCCTTAATTTTTAAATTTTAATGGAGCACTATGGCTTTAGGTGCTGGTTCCTGCGGATAGCGGTGCTACATTGCGTGTCGCTGCTACCATCCGAAGCTTAGGACTCGCAAGTCGTCGGCAGTGCACAATTGCCCTCGACTACCAGCTCCTACTGTCTCAATTACGAGCTGGGCTCCTATCGTTAACAAGGCCTCGATGTTCTGCAACGGACACAATGTGTAAATGTATATCTGGCATCATGTATTCCCCACGTGGCATAGACACTCTCCATTCCGCCGTCCATGGCCCGCCGCATACTAGGGGCATCGAGTTCATGTTTCCCACAGTTTATTGTTCAAGATACGGTACGAGACCCTCACCTCCCGAGGTGCTGGGGTGGTTTATGCCTGTATCATGTCCCTGACAAAGCTATAGCACTTTTTTGTCCATTCTTAAATGGTGCAGTGCTGCCGTTGTCATACGTGTCTCGCCAGGTTGTTGGTGGAGACCCTTGCACCTCTCTCAGCCTATATCTCGCTTTCAGACGTCCTGCCGGCCTTGTTTACATCAGTCATTTTTCAAATGGTTTCACATGGCTCTGAGCAATATGGGACTTAACTTCTGAGGTCATCAGTCCCCTAGAACTTAGAACTACTTAAACCTAACTAACCTAAGGACATCACACACATCCATGCACGAGGCAGATTGGAACCTGCGACCTTAGCGGTCGCGCGGTTCCAGATTGTAGCGCCTAGAACCGCTCGGCCACTCCGGCGGCCCGTCATTTTCCCTCCAACTGAGATATTTTCGTAATGCTAACGCGCTTGATGTTCATGAGGCGATCTATGGTTTTCTTCAACAACACCAATCACTGAATGTGTTTGAGGGGAAGCATCCCCACGTCGCCAGGTGTGCCGTCTGGCACTCAGTGTGCGCTCCTTATCTTGCCACTATCGTTGAGTCCGCAGGGGAACAAGTATACTGGTCACCGCTTCACCTTGCAGACGCATCATACTGAGCCGCCTGTGACGTTCTGAACACTGACCAGCGTCACTTGGCGTGCGGGTGCGACAGACGCTGTCATTAATTACCCGCACAAGTCATAGATGTGGCGCTCTGTCGAACATGTGCGACAGAACACCACACACATGAATACAAATCGGCTCTATAGATTTGCTACTTCAACTAACGAAGCGAAAACAAACTGCCGAAAGTATATTGCTACAAACTTTGGAGAGTCCTTTTACATGTCAGGAAAATGTTCCCCTAAACAACAGTTTCATGTGTAAGGAAATAAAGAAATTGTTATCATTCAGATTTAAACGTGGGACCCATAGTTCGACGACAACGCGCTCCACCTACTCGCTCACCCGTATTCTTCAAAGCTATGGCTTTTCCTGTGTTCTGTAAGTCTGGTGTTACTTTTAATTAGCGCTTACGCGTGGTCCACTGGATGACAGCACATAACACGAACTAAATCGGTGTTTTGTTTGATAGCCTATCGACATACAACGTTTAGTACCGATCTGAGTGTCTGATATCTGGAGGTTTTGGTATTAGCGGCAACAGAAACAGCAGGCGCACAGTTTTCCTTCCTCGTGCTGCCCCTGGGCTACCTGAGCTCATAGCTGTTTTGTATTGCCGACACGCCGCGGCCTTCCTTCTCTGATCCTCTCGCGTGCCACTCAGGGCTTTAGGGCTTAGGGAAGCACGCGTCAAGGTGAGAAATGGGCACGAAACGCGCCGACAGCCAGCTGGCTTTCGTAGTCGACACGGAGGTGCTTTGCTCGTCAATTAGCGACGGACATCCCCGTTATTGGATGATAAACGGCCCGCTGTCTGACTCCTTACGACCGTAATAGAACGGTTCTGCTTGCGGCAGTCTATCACTCCTCTCAACAGGCCTCCAAGTGAGTAGCTGCTAACAAGGTAAGCACTCAATGCTTCCATGAGACAACGAATACAGTTGTTCATTTGAAAATTGCTTCGAAACACTTGCTTTTGTATGATATATGCCAGGACCGTTGCTGTTCACAATATCCATAAATGATCTAGTAGAAAGCGTCGAATGCTCTTTGAGGCTATGGGCAGGCGATGCAGTTGTTTATACAAAAGTAGCAATGCCAGAAGATAGTAAGAATTTGCATAACGACCTGCAGAGAATTGATGAATGGTGCACACACTGGCACTTGACCCTAAACGTAAATAAATGTAACATGTTGTGCATACGTAGAAAAAGAAATCCACTACTGTACAGCTACACTATTGGTGAAAAAATGCTGGAGACAGTGTCTGCCGTAAAATATACAGGAGTAACTATCCAGAGCGACCTTAAGAGGAATAACAATATAAACAGATACTGGGAAAAGCAGACAGAAAGATTCATCGGAAGAATCTTAAGGAAATGTAACTCATCCACGAAAGAAATGGCTTATAAGGCGCTTGTTCGCCTGATTCTTGAGTATTGTTCATCTCTGTGGGATCTCTGTCAGGTAGGGCTGATAGAGGAGATGGAGAAGATCCAATGAAGAGCGGCGCGTTTGGTCACGGGATCGCTTAGCTGGCGAAAGAGCGTTACGGAGATGGTAAACAGACTCCTCTGACAGACATTACAAGAGAAACGTTGTGCACCACGGAGAGATTTACTATTGAAATTTCGGAACAGCCCTTTTCACGAGGAGTCAAACAACGTATTACTTCCCCCCACATACAACTCGCGTATTGACCACGAGGAGAAAATTCGAGAAATTAGAGCCAATACAGAGGCTTACCGACAATCATTCTTCCCACGCACTATTCGTGAGTGGAGCAGTGTTGGAGGGATCCGATAGTTGTATCAAAAGTACCCTCCGCCACATACCTTTAGGTGGCTTGTGGAGTAGGATGTAGATGCAGATGTACAATGAGTATTGTTGTGTACATAGTCCCGCGTAGTCAGTGCGTACACAACTTTCCCACTAGAGCGCGCCCCGCTAAGCACAACAGCGCAGGCGCAGCGCTCGTCCGTCTCCGCTCTACGAGATGGCGCTGCCATACAGACGGACCAAATTCTGCTTCCGCCGATCCGCGTATTAATATGTCACGCAGCCAATGAGATTGCTGCTAACGTACAACCTTTTCTCCTCGCGGATCACACTCGCGCAGTGATACCTGAACGCGCGACGTATTATAACGAGTGTACAGACCTCCGATGAGTCAGTCTGCATTAGTCTGTAGTCAAGTTTCAGTCTGTACCTAATAAGATTATCATATTCCTGTACATAGCCATGATGTATAGACACTTTGTCAAATACCAGAGATATGTGAGAATAAGATTAACGTACCAAGACCAAAGGAACTTCAGATTGTCAATTGTAAATAGCATTCAGAATCAAGTTAAGTAAGGTTTATGATTATTATTATTTTAATAAATGTGTATGAAAATTTATCAAGTTATGTTTAAAGTTGGTCACCGTCAATCTGCTACTCTAAGCGTGCAAGTGGCATTTCTATCGTCTGACCTAACGGCGGAAGATAAACACGCCACGATAAGACCACGAGACATATTGCTGACACTCGCCTACTTCGTTAGAGCGGCAAGTCAAATAATCTGATGGTATGTGTACCGAAGGTCTTACAGTACGCACACCACAAGTATAGACACAACAGGCATTTTATTGTTAGTTGAACAAGTTAGTCCTTTCTCACAGTGGACAAATAATCGTACAGTATCTATAGTAGGTACGTTTGTTGGAGGGAAGCGATGGTTTGACTGGCTTGATGCAGCTCACGATGACTTCCTCTCATATGCTAACCATATTACGTCAGGGCAGCGCTTACAAACAAGGTTTTCATTAATCTTTCGGTAATTAAGGTTACCTTTTACAGTTTTTTCTGTCTTTATGTACACTGGTATTTATCCCTGATGTGTGAACGAATGTGCTATCATTCTTTCCCTTCTTATGCTTAGTGTTTATCACATATTCCTCCCCTCACTGATTCTCTGGAGAAATTCCCCATTTGAAAACACGAGATAAAGGAATGGTCACGTGGCAAACATCAGATACGCGCAAGAACTGGCCCAGTCTTCTAGTGATAATATATTACAGGTCACAAATGAGAGTTCTGTGCGATTGGAGAAAGCAGCCGGCTGACATTCGGAGGGCAGATGCGCAGATCATATTCTGTGCTCGCGTGTGTTGGTTATTTTGGAGAGCGAAAAAACTAATCTGCATTATCAACTCATCACGTGTTTTAGGGCAAAGGACTCTTTATATTAAATTCGAGAATCTATTATTTACTTGTTATTTATAGACTGAGACTTCATTTATATTAATAATTAATTGATTTGGCTGATGTAAATATAGACAAGTTTCGCAATGTTTTTGTTCTTGTATACAGTTACGAATAGCTCTAAGCTTTGTTGAAACACTTCGACAAATTAAAACTGTATCCCGATCCCAGAGAACACATACCATGGGAAATTAATCCAGACTGATTGGCCTACCGAAAATTGGCAGAACACTTAACTCACGCCTTGCATCTACCAGTGTATTTTGATTACGTTCCACAGGGAATAGCTCTACTGGAAGAAACTGAATAATGGGGATGTTTGCAGAGTATCTGATACTTCAGACAATGTGTATTCTGAATTGCAATTCCATGACAGATTAAAACTATTATTGATGGTTACAGTGCCTGAAAATTATTGTAATGTTCAGATACAGACATTGTAACCATCAATAACGCATCCACGCTTCGGCGGATTAAAATGATGATAAAATATTTGTCTCTCCCTGTGTGGGGATCATGAAATATGCGAGCGTGTGGGTTGTGGGCTCCACGACATTTGGAAATTTGTTTCGGTCCTGGAGGCGTGCTCGGGTAGCCAACGTGGCTCAGTCTAGGAGCACGCCTTATTTACGTCCCGCCTGTTGTCCTGCTTGCGATCGAGCACGTATTTGTTTACTTCCGCGCAGCCGCTTGTTTTCGTGACCGAATTCATCGACCATCACGGCGTTTTCCTATCACCAAGCCACGATTAAATTAACTTTTGCATAGTATCATGTACGACTAAAAGCGTATGAAGTAGGGCAGTTCATATGGGATGAAATGCGTCTCCCGCTGCAAGATGTTCACGGAATTCATTTTTCGATCAGTAGTGCCAATCTGTATAAAGCTGGCGAGTGAAGTGATTCGCGCCGGCCTCTGTGGCCGAGCGGTTCTAGGCGCTGTAGTCCGGAACCGCGCTGCTGCTACGGTCGCATGCTCGAATCCTGCCTCGGGCATGGATGTGTGTGATGTCCTCAGGTTAGTTAGGTTTAGGTAGTTCTAATTCTAGGGGACTAATGACCTCAGATGTTAAGTCCCATAGTGATTAGAGCCCCCTTACAATATCTGATCAAGTATATTCGGACACTCCTGTGTAATGCGGAATGGACCACAAGGTGTCACGAGAGCGGACCCGTTAACCCTTTCAGACAGTGTGGTTCCGTTTGAAGCCACCTAGGACTTCCTCATTTCATGGCGTATGTACAGTAGTTACATCTGTAGCCATCCTTTACGTATCAGTAGCAGCTGCAGCATGAAATACTTCATATGTTTCAAACCGTAGCAGTTTTTTATACGGTGCACCATTTTTTTGTTTTAAAATTGATTGAAATTGTCTGTATATGACACGTTTTGCGCATGGATTAAGTGCAGGAAACTATCCTGTTCGAATTTATACTCTGTGTATTGCGAAGATAATTAAACTTATGTGGGTATTTTAATAATTATTGTGCTGATTTCTTTTGAAACCACCGCTGCTCTGCGGGCGACTAGTTGCGACAGGTTGTTGTACTTCCTATTTCCCACGATGCACTCTCGCAGATTAAAGGGAGAGGAAATTCTGGCGTGCCTTTGGAAGGGATTTCTTTTGATGCCGACTGAGAGATTGACAGCAGCAGTAAAGGTGGAGATGATGTGTTAGCTGCAGACAGTGATGTCGATTTCGTGATAGGATACTAAATAGTTTTCCAGAATAATCAGAAAGACCTGGATATCCAAGTACATCATCACAACCATTAGTAACAAAAAAATTTGAAACTTTTCTTCCGGTTGAAAAACATACAACAAAAGCATAGCATCTATTACTAAATGGCACCTCATGGCACAAAGAAGGAATCTCACAGAAACAGATGGAAGTGTGCTCTCTGCCCTGAGCCTATCTGCAGTATTTTACCACCAAAAGCAACGACCCTGGATGCGCAGTCACTGCAAATCATCCCGTGTGTGTTCAGTAAATGTATGTAGGACTTGTTTTTCATATTGTTCTGTCTTAGTGTATGCATAGTAATGTAATAAAAAAGTTCAAGACATCTAATTTTTAATATTTCCAGTTTGAACGGGTTAACGTAAAGGGAGGGGGGGGCAATGTGTTGTCAACAGTAACACCAGAATGGGTCGACCAGGGAAGCTCAGTCCCTTATAAAGTGGACTGATCACTGGATATCGCCTGTTTAACAGATCAGTCAGGGACGTATCTGTAATTCCAGAGCTGCCCAAGTCAATTGATGGTGATGTGGCTGTGAAGTTCAAACACGAAGGAATAATCACAGCTAACCGAAGATCAAGCGGACGTCCTGTACTCACGAACAGGAACCGCCTAGCATTGCGGAGGGGTGTTGTGAAGTAAAAAATAAAAAAATAAAAATAAAAATTAAACTAAAAAAAATCACATGGAATTATAGGAAGGAATCACTGGTGAGTTTCAAAGCACTACCAGCGGAGAACTTAGAACGTAGGAAGTTAAGAAGTGTGAGGTACCACGGTCGAGCAATTCCTCATAATCCACACACTTCCTTAGTCACTGCTAAGGGATGCTTGACGTGGTCTGAAGAGCAACGCCATTAGACACTGTGTGACGGGAAGCAAGTGATTCGGAGTGATCAATCACCCTATGCTCTGCAGCAGTCCGCTGGAAGCGTTTCGGTTTGGCGAATGACTGGAGAACGTGTGGTGCCTACAGTGAAGTAGGGACGTGGCGGCGTTACGGTGTTTTTCGTGGTTAATGTGTGGTCCCCTTATTACGCTTAAGATACATAAGAAACATAATCAGCATGGTTTCAGAAAACATCGTTCTTGTGCAACGCAGCTAGCTCTTTATTCGCACGAAGTAATGGCCGCTATCGACAGGGGATCTCAAGTTGATTCCGTATTTATAGATTTCCGTAAAGCTTTTGACATCGTTCCTCACGAGCGACTTCTAATCAAGCTGCGGGCCTATGGGGTATCGTCTCAGTTGTGCGACTGGATTCGTGGTTTCCTATCAGGAAGGTCGCAGTTCGTAGTAATAGACGGCAAATCATCGAGTAAAACTGAAGTGATATCAGGTGTTCCCCAGGGAAGCGTTCTGGGACCTCTGCTGTTCCTGATCTATATAAATGACCTGGGTGTTCGCAGATGATGCTGTAATTCACCGTCTAGTAAGGTCATCTGAAGACCAGTATCAGTTGCAAAGAGATTTAGAAAAGATTGCTGTATGGTGTGGCAGGTGGCAGTTGACGCTAAATAACGAAAAGTGTGAGGTGATCCACATGAGTTCCACAAGAAATTCGTTGGAATTCGATTACTCGATAAATAGTCCAATTCTCAAGGCTGTCAATTCAATTAAGTACCTGACAAGGGAACCTCCCAATCGCACCCCCCTCAGATTTAGTTATAAGTTGACACAGTGGATAGGCCTTGAAAAACTGAACACACATCAATCGAGAAAACGGGAAGAAGTTGTGTGGAACTATGAAAAAATGAGCAAAATACACTCCTGGAAATGGAAAAAAGAACACATTGACACCGGTGTGTCAGACGCACCATACTTGCTCCGGACACTGCGAGAGGGCTGTACAAGCAATGATCACACGCACAGCACAGCGGACACACCAGGAACCGCGGTGTTGGCCGTCGAATGGCGCTAGCTGCGCAGCATTTGTGCACCGCCGCCGTCAGTGTCAGCAAGTTTGCCGTGGCATACGGAGCTCCATCGCAGTCTTTAACACTGGTAGCATGCCGCGACAGCGTGGACGTGAACCGTATGTGCAGTTGACGGACTTTGAGCGAGGGCGTATAGTGGGCATGCGGGAGGCCGGGTGGACGTACCGCCGAATTGCTCAACACGTGGGGCGTGAGATCTCCACAGTACATCGATGTTGTCGCCAGTGGTCGGCGGAAGGTGCACGTGCCCGTCGACCTGGGACCGGACCGCAGCGACGCACGGATGCACGCCAAGACCGTAGGATCCTACGCAGTGCCGTAGGGGACCGCACCGCCACTTCCCAGCAAATTAGGGACACTGTTGCTCCTGGGGTATCGGCGAGGGCCATTCGCAACCGTCTCCATGAAGCTGGGCTACGGTCCCGCACACCGTTAGGCCGTCTTCCGCTCACGCCCCAACATCGTGCAGCCCGCCTCCAGTGGTGTCGCGACAGGCGTGAATGGAGGGACGAATGGAGACGTGTCGTCTTCAGCGATGAGAGTCGCTTCTGCCTTGGTGCCAATGATGATCGTATGCGTGTTTGGCGCCGTGCAGGTGAGCGCCACAATCAGGACTGCATACGACCGAGGCACACAGGGCCAACACCCGGCATCATGGTGTGGGGAGCTATCTCCTACACTGGCCGTACACCACTGGTGATCGTCGAGGGGACACTGAATAGTGCACGGTACATTCAAACCGTCATCGAACCCATCGTTCTACCATTCCTAGACCGGCAAGGGAACTTGCTGTTCCAACAGGACAATGCACGTCCGCATGTATCCCGTGCCACCCAACGTGCTCTAGAAGGTGTAAGTCAACTACCCTGGCCAGCAATATCTCCGGATCTGTCCCCCATTGAGCATGTTTGGGACTGGATGAAGCGTCGTCTCACGCGGTCTGCACGTCCAGCACGAACGCTGGTCCAACTGAGGCGCCAGGTGGAAATGGCATGGCAAGCCGTTCCACAGGACTACATCCAGCATCTCTACGATCGTCTCCATGGGAGAATAGCAGCCTGCATTGCTGCGAAAGGTGGATATACACTGTACTAGTGCCGACATTGTGCATGCTCTGTTGCCTGTGTCTATGTGCCTGTGGTTCTGTCAGTGTGATCATGTGATGTATCTGACACCAGGAATGTGTCAATAAAGTTTCCCCTTCCTGGGACAATGAATTCACGGTGTTCTTATTTCAATTTCCAGGAGTGTATATAAAAACTGAGTAGTGCATGTGCAAGATAAGCAACATCAAGGATAACACAAACACAGGAGCGTCGTGGTCCCGTGGTTAGTGTGAGTAGCTGCGGAACGAGAGGTCTTTGGTTCAAGTCTTCCCTCGAGTGAAAAGTTTAATTTTTTATTTTCAGTTTATGTGACAAACTATTATATTTTCATCAGTGTTTTGGGAGTGATTATCACATCCACAAGAAAACCTAAATCGGGCAAGGTAGAAGAATCTTTTTACCCATTCGCCAAGTGTACAAGTTGGGTGGGTCGACAACAAATTCCTGTCATGTGACAGACATGCCGTCACCAATGTCGTATACAATATATCAGACGTGTTTTTCTGTGGAGGAATCGGTTGACCTCTGACCTTGCGATCAAATGTTTTCGGTTCCCATTGGAGAGGCACGTCCTTTCGTCTACTAATCGCATGGTTTTGCGGTACGGTCGCAAAACACAGACACAAAACTTATTACAGTCAAGAGTGAAGTAATGAACGAACGGACAGATCATAACTTTGTGAAAATAAAGAAATAAAATTTTTCACTCGAGGGAAGACTTCAACCAAGGACCTCTCGCTCCGAAGCTGCTCACGCTAACCACGAGACTACGGCACTACTGTGCCTACGTTTTCCTTGATGTTGCCTATGTTGCATATGGACTACTCTTTTTGTATATTTTGCTTATTTTTTCATAGTTGCACACAACTTCTTCCTGTTTTCTCGATTGATGTGTGTTCAGTTTTTCAAGGCCTATCCACCGTGCCAACTTATAGCTAAATCTGAGGGGGGTGCGATGGGGAGGTTCCCTTGTGAGTGTTAAAATTACGAACAACTTCAGTTGGAAAGACCACATAGATAATATTGTGGGCAAGGCGACCCAAGGGTTGCGTTTCATTGGCAGGACACTTAGAAGATGCAACAAGTCCACTAAAGAGACAGCTTACACTACACTCGTTCGTCCTCTGTTAGAATATTGCTGCGCGGTGTGGGATCCTTACCAGATGGGATTGGCGGAGGACATCGAAAGGGTGCAAAAAAGGGCAGCTCGTTTTGTATTATCACGTAATAGGGGAGAGAGTGTGGCAGATATGATACGCGAGTTGGGATGGAAGTCATTAAAGCAAAGACGTTTTTCGTCGCGGCGAGATCTATTTACGAAATTTCAGTCACCAACTTTCTCTTCCGAATGCGAAAATATTTTGTTGAGCCCAACCTACATAGGTAGGAATGATCATCAAAATAAAATAAGAGAAATCAGAGCTCGAACAGAAAGGTTTAGGTGTTCGTTTTTCCCGCGCGCTGTTCGGGAGTGGAATGGTAGAGAGATAGTATGATTGTGGTTCGATAACCCTCTGCCAAGCACTTAAATGTGAATTGCAGAGTAATCATGTAGACGTAGATGTAGAAGATAACGCTAAATTCAGAAGGATATGAAAACACTTAACAGCATTTCGTACTGTTTACAGTAGAGGAACATTGCGGAGACGATGATAGAAACAACATGACAGTGACCCTGTCATACACTAAAGCGCCAAAGAAACCGATACAGCCATGCATATTCAAATACAGAAATATATAAACATGCAGAATATGGCACTGCGGTCGCCAACGTCTATATAAGACAACGCGTTTCTGGCGCAATTGTTAGGTCGGTTACTGCAGGTTATCAAGATTTACGTGAGTTCGAATGTGGTGTTATAGCTTGGTGTTACAGTCATCCCACGGGCGATGGGAACAGTATGAGGAAACGGGACTTTGCCGCACCACAATTTCACCTGTGTGCCGTGAATATCAGGAATGCGGTAAAACACCAAATCTCCGACATCGCTGCGGCCGGAAAAAGATCCTGCAAGAACGGGACCAGCGACGACTGAAGAGAGTCGTTCAACGTGACAGAAGTGCAACACTTTCACAAATTGCTGCAGATTTCAATGGTGGACCATTAACAAGCGTCAGCCTGCGAACCATTCCACGAAACGTATCGATATGGGCTTTCGGAGCCGAAGGCCCACTCGTGTACCCTTGATGACAGCGCGACACAAAGCTTTACAGCTCTCCTGTGCCCGTCAACAGCGACATTGGGACTGCTAATGACTGGAAACATGTTGCCTGGTCGGACAAACATCGTTTGAAATTGTATCGAGCGGATGGACCTGTAAGGGTATGGAGACAACCTCATAAATCCCCGGAGCCTGCATGTCAGTAGGGGACTGTTCAAGCTTGTGGAGGCTGTATAAGGGTGTAGGGCGTGCGCAATTGGAGTGGTATATATACCCTGATACGTCTAGATACGACTCTGAAGCTGACACGTACATAAGCATCCTGTCTGATCACCTGCATGTATTCATGACCATTGTGTATTCCGACGGACTTGGGCAATTTCAGCAGAACAATGCGACACCGCACGCATCCAGGAACAAAATTTTGAGTTTAAACACTTCCACTGGCCACCAAACTCCCCAGACACAAACATTATTGAGAATATCTGTGATGCCTTGCAGTGTGCTTTTCAGAAGAGAGCTCCGCCCCCCTCGTACACTTACGATTTATGGACAGCCCTGCAGGATTCATGGTGTCTGTTCCCTCCAATACTACTTCAGACATTAGTCAAGTCCATGCCACATCGTGTTATGGCACTTCTGCGTACTCGCGTGGGCCCTACACGTTATTAGGCAGATGCAACGGTTTCTTTGGCTCTTCAGTGTAAATCAGTCTCTGTGAGGCAATTATTTGTGGACAATAACTCCCCTAAAATTGATTGGCCTGCCCACACTCTCGACATGAACCCTGTGGGATGAGCTGTAACGATGATTTCGCTCCAGACCTCAGCCAACTTCACTAACTACTCTGATTCCGGAAGAGAGCACTGCCTTTCCTTCATAGATATTCAGAAAGCTTGCTGAAAGTGTCCCCAAAAGAGTTCAGATAGTTATGAAGGTGAAGCTTGGACACACTGCAGCCTCTTATCACACCACATCTCAAACGCTTCAATTTCCATCTCTCCGATTTTCCGACCTTCCATCGTTCACATCCAAGCAATGCTGTGCATCAGACGTGCAGTCTCTGAAATTTTTTTCCGAAAATTAAGAGCTATGATACTACTAGGCTTATGTTATAGAGGGAAGCTCACTCGACCTGTGATGGTGTGCTTTCTATGGCGTCCTTGCTTCGACCGTCATGTGTTACTTTACTTCAAAGCAAGCAGAATTACTTTATTTCGTCTGCTAAGTAGTCCCCAATCCCTGCGTTAAGCTCAGCGCTAAGTCTTTCTTCGGTTTACTCTCAAACCACATTGCGTACTCATTAGACTCTTCGTTTCCTTTAAAGGGTGCTGTAATTTTTTTTTAATTTCACAGAGAATAGCAAAGTCATCAGCGAATCTTATCATTGATATCCTATCACACTAATTTTTATCACACTCCTGAATTTTTAATTTCCGTCGTTGTTCTTCATTTTATGGGCTTAACAGTAGAGAAGGAAGACTGCTTCCTTAGCTGAAGCCCTGTTTATTCCGAGAACTATTCTCTTGGTCTTCCACTCTTACTGTTCGCTCGTAATTCTCGCACATGTTAAGTTTAATCGGTCCTTTTCTGAGAATTTGAAACATCGTACTCCGATTTACGTTGTCAAAGTCGTTTTCTAGGTTTCAATTTTCTAGAGTTCACCAGTTGCCAAGCTCAACGTCAGAACACGGTCTCTGGCGTCCCTATCTTTTTCTAAAGTGAAAGAGATCGTCACACTTATTTTCCATTCTCCTGTATGTCACGCTATCAGTAACTTGCATGCATGAGGGGTTAAGCTGATTATGCGAGACGCTACCTACTCCATACATGGATGAATGTGTATGTGACTGGTTGGAGTGAGGCGTGAAATTGGAGCCACGTGATGGCCAACCACAACCATTTGTCGAACTCTAGGTGCTCGCTATGTAGCTTTTTTTTAAAACATGCATCACTGAACAAGAAAATAAAGTAGAAGTAACGATAACCATGATAATAATAATAATAATAATAGTAATAATAATAATAATAATGTAAGAAAAATAGCATAGTCAAGGGAAAACACACTAAACAAGAAGATTACATATTGGATAACCACAGCGACTGCATAGAAGCGATGGAAAAAACGGATGCCTATAAATATCTAGGATACAGACAAAAAATAGGAATAGATAATACAAATATTAAAGAAGAACTAAAAGAAAAATATAGACAAAGACTAACAAAAATACTGAAAACAGAATTGACAGCAAGAAACAAGACAAAAGCTATAAATACTTATGCCATACCAATATTGACCTACTCATTTGGAGCAGTGAAATGGAGTAACACAGACCTAGAAGCACTCAATACACTTACACGATCACAATGCCACAAATATAGAATACATCACATACATTCAGCAACAGAAAGATTCACATTAAGCAGAAAGGAAGGAGGAAGTGGATTTATCGACATAAAAAACCTACATTATGGACAGGTAGACAATTTAAGAAAATTCTTTCTAGAACGAGCAGAGACTAGCAAAATACACAAGGCAATCACTCATATAAATACATCGGCTACACCATTGCAATCTCATAACCACTTCTACAACCCTTTAGATCACATAACATCAACAGATACGAAGAAAGTAAATTGGAAAAAGAAAACACTTCATGGCAAGCACCCGTATCATCTAACACAGCCACACATCGATCAAGACGCATCCAACACATGGCTAAGAAAAGGCAATATATACAGTGAGACAGAAGGATTCATGATTGCAATACAGGATCAAACAATAAACACCAGGTATTACAGCAAGCATATTATTAAAGATCCCAATACCACAACGGATAAATGCAGACTTTGTAAACAACAAATAGAAACAGTAGATCACATCACAAGCGGATGTACAATACTAGCAAATACAGAATACCCCAGAAGACATGACAATGTCGCAAAAATAATACATCAACAGCTTGCCTTACAACATAAACTTTTAAAACAACACGTTCCTACATACAAGTATACACCACAAAATGTACTGGAGAATGATGAGTACAAACTATACTGGAACAGAACCATTATAACAGATAAAACAACGCCACATAACAAACCTGACATCATACTCACCAATAAAAATAAGAAATTAACACAACTAATCGAAATATCCATACCCAATACAACAAATATACAAAAGAAAACAGGAGAGAAAATTGAAAAATACATCCAACAGGCTGAGGAAGTCAAAGACATGTGGCATCAGGATAAAGTTGACATCATACCAATTATACTATCAACTACAGGAGTCATACCACACAATATCCACCAGTACATCAATGCAATACAGCTACATCCAAACATATATATACAACTACAGAAATCCGTAATTATTGATACACGTTCAATTACCCGAAAGTTCCTAAATGCAATATAACACATACCATACAGTTAAATGGAAGTGACGCTTGATCAAGGTCCGCGTCACTCCATTTTTAACCGGACTTAACGTCTGAGAAAGTGGAGATAATAATTATAATAATCTCTCGTGCCTTCATGACTACAACTAGACTAAGCCAAGGCGATGAATTATTACACTACTGTTCAGACACGAGCCACGGTGGCCGAGCGGTTCTAGGCGCTTCAGTCTGGAAACGCGTGACCGCTACGGTCGCAGGTTCGAATCCTGCCTCGGGCATGGATTGTGTGAGGTCCTTAGGTTAGTTAGGTTTAAGTAGTTCTAAATTCTAGGGTACTGATGACCTCAGACGTTAAGTCCCATAGTGCTCAGAGCCATTTGAACCATTTTTTGAACTATTGTTCAGACAAGTAGTGCACAAAGTAATAGGAAAGAGAAAAAGCTGAAAATCCGAGGGCACTGGAAACCAACACCACCAGGAAGATCCCGGGAAAAGACAGAAATCTCAATTCTAGATTTCGCAGACGAGTTGGGCATATTCTCAGATACGTAGCAGCAGCAACCAAACAAATAGAAATACTAAAAGAAAGCGCAGAAACAAAGATCAGGCGGTACAACACATTAATCAAGCCTGAAATGTCGTAAGAAAGCGAGACTCGAAAAGTAACATGGAAAGCATACTGAAGGAAGAACGCAAAATCAAGAGGAAAAATTCTCGGCCCAAGTTGACAGAAGAGGCACACACATTACACTTGAGAAAAACCACTGAGGAGATGTCAAATCTACCAGAAGAAGTGACATCATCAGGCTTCCACCAACAAGACTCGCCAACAGAAAAAAATTGTGGTGAGTCCCTATGGGACCTAACTGCTGAGATCATCAGTCCCTATACACTACTTAACCTAACTTAAAGTAGCTTACATTAAGGACAACACACACATCCATGCTCGACGGAGGACTCGAACCTCCCACGGGGAGAGCCGCGCGAACCGTGGCAAGGAGCCTCAGGCCGCCAACAGAATTCTGACATTCTCACAAGTGGTAATTTCAACAACACCAGGGACAACACACGCCAAACTTTACCTAAGAAAAGCACAAATCGATCCAGCAGAAATTGAAGACAGAAATGCATACAGGGACAAGATACACAAGTGCACAGTTACGTCAGAGACTAAAGTCCCAAATAAATTAGGGAAAAAGTGGGCTGCAGACAGAAAGAGACTCCATGGTGTGAAAATGAGAGAACCGTCGAAGATCAGAAAGACTGCCGAATGCTTTGCACGGCCCTTAAGGACCTCGCCACAAATAATAATAAAATAATGATATAAATATGGCTTTTGGAACAGACAAATGTAAGAAAAATAGCATAGTCAAGGGAAAACACACTAAACAAGAAGATTACATATTGGATAACCACAGCGACTGCATAGAAGCGATGGAAAAAACAGATGCCTATAAATATCTAGGATACAGACAAAAAATAGGAATAGATAATACAAATATTAAAGAAGAACTAAAAGAAAAATATAGACAAAGACTAACAAAAATACTGAAAACAGAATTGACAGCAAGAAACAAGACAAAAGCTATAAATGCCTATGCTATACCAATATTGACCTACTCATTTGGAGTAGTGAAATGGAGTAACACAGACCTAGAAGCACTCAATACACTTACACGATCACAATGCCACAAATATAGAATACATCACATACATTCAACAACAGAAAGATTCACATTATGCAGAAAGGAAGGAGGAAGGGAATTTATCAATATAAAAAACCTACATTATGGATAGGTAGACAATTTAAGAAAATTCTTTCTAGAAATAGCAGAAACTAGCAAAATACACAAAGCAATCACTCATATAAATACATCGGCTACACCATTGCAATTTCATAACCACTTCTACAACCCTTTAGATCACATAACATCAACAGATACGAGGAAAGTAAATTGGAAAAAGAAAACACTACATGGCAAGCACCCATTTCATCTAACACAGCCACACATCGATCAAGACGCATCCAACACATGGCTAAGAAAAGGCAATATATACAGTGAGACGGAAGGATTCATGATTGCAATACAGGATCAAACAATAAACACCAGATATTACAGCCAGCATATTATTAAAGATCCCAATATCACAACAGATAAATGCAGACTTTGCAAACAACAAATAGAAACAGTAGGTCACATCACAAGCGGATGTACAATACTAGCAAATACGGAATACCCCAGAAGACATGACAGTGTAGCAAAAATAATACAACAACAACTTGCCATACAACATAAACTTATAAAACAACACGTTCCCACATACAAGTATGCACCATAAAATGTACTGGAGAATGATGAATACAAACTATACTGGAACAGAACCATTATAACAGATGAAACAACACCACATAACAAACCTGACATCATACTCACCAATAAAAAGAAGAAATTAACACAACTAATCGAAATATCCATAACCAATACAACAAAAAATGGTTCAACTGGTTCTGAGCACTATGGGACTTAACATCTGTGGTCATCAGTCCCCTAGAACTTAGAACTACTTAAACCTAACTAACCTAAGGACATCACACACATCCATGCCCGAGGCAGGATTCGAACCTGCGACCGTAGCAGTCGCATGGTTCCGGACTGCGCGCCTAGAACCGCTAGACCACCGCGGCCGGCCCCAATACAACAAATACACAGAAGAAAACAGGAGAAAAAATTGAAAAATACATCCAACTGGCTGAGGAAGTCAAAGACATGTGGCATCAGGATAAAGATGACATCATACCAATTATACTATCAACTACAGGAGTCACCGGGCGAGGTGGCGCAGTGGTTAGACACTGGACTCGCATTCGGGAGGACGACGGTTCAATCCCGCATCCGGCCATGCTGATTTAGGTTTTCCTTGATTTCCCTAAATCGCTCCAGGAAAATGCCAGGATGGTTCCTTTCAAAGGGCACGGCCGACTTCTTTCCCCGTCCTTCCCTAATCTGGTGACACCAATGACCTCGCTGTCTGGTCTCCTTCCCCAAAACAACCAACCAACTACAGGAGTCATACCACACAATATCCACCAGTACATCAACGCAATACAGCTACATCCAAACGTATGTATACAACTATAGAAATCTGTAGTTATTGATACATGTTCAATTACCCGAAAGTTCCTAAATGCAATGTAACATATACCATACAGTTAAATGGAAGTCACGCTTGATCAAGGTCCGCGTCACTTTCCATTTTTAGCCAGACATAAAGTCTGAGACAGGAAAGAGAAATAATAATAATGAGTGATATTTGTATTTATACGGCCAAAAACCTGTTAAGATCTCTATTGTGTTGCAATTAGAATAGGCAATTTATGTCAACATCTGGCAGATCTGGAAGTAACATATAATAAAAGCATATAGTTCTCTGAAGGAAAAGTTGTGTTTAAGTACTTACGAATTTAAAATGGAGAGTACCTAATGTCTATTATTTTGAAGTTTATTGATTGACGACTCCATGGAATGCATTGTGCACAACCACCATATATGTTAAATAAAAAAGAAGGTCAGCGTTGGTCATAATATTGATGTTTTATTGATAGCAGAATAGATTTTCGATCACGTAGTGCTCATCTTCGGTGCTGTACACTGGTATCACGTTATCAATAACCAAAACTGAGAAGCGATCACAGTAAGTCTATAACGACCAACGCTGACCTTCCTTTTAATTTTGAAATTTGTTACAAATATAGTAAGTTCTGTGGAACCAAATGGGCGTATAAAACAATGCATAACATTCATCAGAACCATCATGCTACAGTAAGTAATACTTAAATTTCACATTCAGTCACGTACTACCTGAGATACGCTACGAAACCATCTAATTAATAATACAAACGAATCATGGTTCTACTCTGTTCTTGAGCCAGAGAGGGCATGCGCAATACGTTCTCAGATACGTGAGCCACTAGAACAATTCTCAAGTAACAGAAGCCAGTACATTGTTCTGAATGGCTAATGTTGATCAGAGACAAGGGTATTGTCAGAAGTGCCACAGTGATACCTGGTACGACCACTCTCGCTCTCGCTCTCTGTAAGCATAAACGATGTCACGGACATCGTGAGAAGCAATCTCCCACCCTTTGCTGATGATGCAGCACTGTAAGCGAGATTGTTGTCGTTGAGTGACTGTCGGAGGATACAGGATGAAAGACATAGATTTTACTTGATTTAATGAATGGTAGCTTCCTCTAAATAGAGAAGATTTATGTCAATGCAGAGGAGTAGCAGGAAACTATCCTGTAACGTTCGAATACAGTGTTAATGGTGTGCTGCTTGATACCGTCACATGGATTACACTGATCAGCCATAACATTATGATCACATAGCCAGTATGTCCACCTTTGGCTCGGACAACAGCGGCGGCCGTCGTAGCATGGAAGAAGTGAGACCTTGATAGGTTCCTGGAGGGAGTTGGCACCACATCTACATACACAAGTCGCCTAATTCCCATAAATTTCGGGGGGGGGGGGGGGGGGCAGGGGGTCATTGATGAGCTCTGACGACTCCATGTTCAGTTCCAGATGTGTTGGATCTGGTTCAGCACATCAATTAGAACACAACACCGTGTTCCTCGAACCACCCCATCACACTCAGGGGCTTGTTGACAGGGCGCATTATCTTGTTGAAAAACAGCACTGCCGTCGGGCAACATGAAGGGGAGTTCAAATGGTTCAAATGGCTCTCAGCAGTATGTGACTTAACTTCTGAGGTCATCAGTCCCCTAGAACTTAGAACTACTTAAACCTAACTAACCTAAGGACATCACACACATCCATGCCCGAGGCAGGATTCGAACCTGCGACCGTAGCGGTCGCGCGGTTCCAGACTGTAGCGCCTAGAACAGCTCGGCCATCCTGGCCGGCCTGAAGGGGAGTATCAGGTCTGCAACCAGTGTACTATACTCGTTGGCCGTCGTGGTGCCATGTCGAGGAGCTGTTCCTCTCGAAGGCGGCGGATTCGCACCCTCCCGGTGGCACGATGAAGAAGGTATCGGGATTCATCAGATCATGCAACGCTCTGCCACTGCGTCAACATCGAGTGGCGATGGTCACGTGCCCGTTTCAGTCGTAGTTGCCGATGTTGTGGTGTTAATATTGACACATGCATGGGTCGTCGGCTTGCGGAAACACATCTTTAGGAATATTCGATGCAATTTGTGTTCAGATACACTTGCACTCTGACCAGCATTAAAGTCAGATGTTCCGCCACAGTTCACCGCCTGTCCTGTTTCACCAGTCTGCCCAGCATACGACGTCCGACATGTGTAATGAGGGGTGGCCCTCCAACCACACGACGTCTGGACGTGCTTTTACCTTGGTTTCGCCACTTGCTTAAGATACTCACTACAGCAATCCCCTGGACAACCCAACATTCATGAATTTTCCGAAATGCTCTGCCGAGTCTCCGGGCTACCACAATCTGCCATCGATGAAATTCTGATACATTGCACCCCTTCCCCATTTTACAAGCGGACAGCACGTTCACTGATGTTACTTGCACCGTGCGTGTGTCTGCCTAGCAGACATTCCTGGCTAGGTGACACTGCCATCGCCTGGATTCGTTTATATCGATGGTAGGTCGGTGGTCATAATGTTCTGGCTGATGAGTGTATATTTCAGGTTGTAACGTTGCACATATGTATGAAATTGTACGAGCACGAAAGGTCGATTGTAGGAAAGGCGAATGGCCGACTACGGTTTACACGGAGACTTCCAGAAAAGTTTAGTTTAAAGGAGACAGCATATAGAAAACTAGTGCGACTCATTCTTAAGTATTAATTCAATAAACACACAGTTCTTACAGAGATGCATCATAAACTTAAATGAGAATCCCTGGAGGAAAAACGTTCTTTCCGCGAAATAACAATGAAAAAATTTGTCAATTTGCATTTTCAGCAGACTGAAGAACGGTTCTACAATGCCAAAAGGCATTTCGCCTAAGAACCGCGAAAATATGAGAAATTAGGACTTGCACATAGACAGTCATTTATCTGTCGCTCCATTTTTGAGTGCAAAGGAAAGGGAATGACTAGTAGTGGTACAACATATCCTCCGCCATGCCCCGTATGGTGGCTTGGAAAGTGTGTATGTTGCTGTGGATGGATAGAGCTACCGATGGGGTTGTATGTGACAAGTAGCAATGAAATCTGTAAATACATCTCTGTCTTTGTCTATAGTAAACACAATTTTGATGCACAATAATATCAGATCAGAAATTAGACTTTTATTACATTAAAAAATAAAGTACACTGCAAAAAAAATTATGAAAATAGTCACGGCCGTCTGTCTCACCTGGAAATCGATACCTCAATTAAAACCAGATCGTACATTTATTATACCGAACATCCGCCCCTACCGACTGGCAAATTACGTATTTCATGATGAAAATAAGAGACGAATTAAAATCTTACAAAAATAAATAACGGAATATTTATCCAGAAACTGCAGAATAGTTTCAGACATGCTGGATGTTTTATGTTATTGTGAAAGATAAACTGATTTTAGAAAGCCACAATGCGCTTGGTTGTTGTTGAGCACTTGCAACGTATATTTTAATTTTATGACACGATTGTGACACAGAACCGTAATCGCTGTCTGTACCGGATAACGGCACACGATATGAGCATTTTATTTTAGTATTGTACACGAATAATATTATAGTTATTTATAGAAGTTCATGCCACGCACCTGCTGGTAATTACTTTGTAATGACCTGTTTCGGTCACTGGTAATCACTGCAGAAGAGAACTGCTATACATAAACTGCGCGTGGTATCAATTGTGGAATTCGAAAACATATTTTACATTTTCATTGTGCGTTCAGAACATCAGTAGCCAGTCAGAAATAGTGTTCCATAAAGTAAAATACATTACAAGGGACACCACTCTCGACTTTTTGGCTGATTTTCTATAAACATATAGTTGGCTTGTGTGGTGTCACCGCCAGACACCACACTTGCTAGGTGGTAGCTTAAATCGGCCGCGGTCCATTTAGTACATGTCGGACTCGCGTGTCGCCACTGTGTGATCGCAGACCGAGCGCCACGACAAGGCAGGTCGCGAGATACGGAAGAGCACTCGCCCCAGTTGTACGACGACTTTGCTAGCGACTACACTGACGAAGCCTTTCTCTGATTTGCCGAGAGACCGTTAGAATAGCCTTCAGCTAACTCCATGACTACGACCTAGCAAGGCGCCATTAGCCTTACATAGTTTGATAGTGATCGTATGAAATGTCTCATCTAGAACGTTGTATTCACAACAAGGATAAATAAAAGTTAAGTATTCGAGGAGCTGCATACTTTTCTTATTAGCATTCAATACTTATCCTGTTCCAGAATTCACGCCCGTCTGCGTTAGATAGCGTGCATTTAGGCCTACTCTATCTACAAGGTGTTGGCACATTTGCCAACACATCAGTTTGTTCTCTTGTCCAACCTATGTATGACACTTTTGTATTGTGGTGATGGTCACTGACCGAAACTGCTCGTAATAAATGCTCACACAGCTCCAAACTATGAATTTGCTTTACTTTTTAATTATACTGACAGATGCCTACAAAAATGTCAGAACTAATAGTATGCGTTGTAATTATCCAAAGGTATTGCGAGTACGTGCACGTCCCTATTACAGCTATTGCGGACGTACAAGCTCGGCTTTCCTAAGGTACTAGTGAGTCACTCTCTACCACAGACAGTAAGATTGATTCAATGAAGCAGGTTGACTGCGCTCGTTGTTCCGCTGCAGATACGGCGGCTGTTCGCCTTTACGTGACGTGGGCGTTCTGCCGTATCCCGAGGGACAACACGTGGCGCAACCGGGTAGGACGTCGGAACACAAAGTGACCGTGGTCAAGGGTAGCCATCGATCCAGCCGTCACAGACGGCTCTCTCAGAGTGTCGCAGGTCGTGGCAAACGCCACCAGCAGAACAACCAACGTTCCATTTAGTCTTTTTACACTTACCTTTGGGGAACAGATGTTTATTACAATGTTCAGTCTAGATAGAGAGCACTTTTGGTTTTGAAGCTGGTACCAGAGAACTGAAGGCAAATACTTGTGACATCATCTCCAGACAGAATTATTTATTACGGTGTAACATATCTTGTACTTCCTGCATTTATATGTATAAAATTACATACAAGCACGCAAGCGGCACGGCAGTGATATTTTTGCCGCCATTTAAAGAAGTTGTATCAAATGTCGATGTAAAATTCCTGCCGCTGATGATACGGATTCGCTGGTTCTTTGTGTATAAGGGGGCAAGCAAAAATTTCGGATCGCAAGCCGTGCTAACCCCTTGCCAAAACATGGTGCTTTTTTTATCCGCTCGGGGCTGGTTTGGGTTGCGTGTACACTGCAGCAACGACGCAGATGGGAACTTTCCGATCTCCCCTAATATACCAAAATGTAAAAGGGGTTGACAGCCCCCGTCTGTTTCACATCTTCTGGTACCAAGTGTTGAGATCACTTCTTGATTAACGTCGCTGTCATTGTTCAGGTATGACATTTGAACGGATAATGAAAGGTATTGTGTTAAAGAGCAATACCAAGTGAAACTCGATCCTGATTCTAAAGACTAATTTGCAGTGTCATCTTCCGCGGATGGAATCAAGCAAATAGCCCTCAGCTATTCAAATGTAGTTCGACAGACGGGCCTTCCGCTCCTGTTATATTTATAGTGTTCTTCGCTTCGTACTTCTATCTGGTGCGCGTAATCGATGACGAAATTCAACCGTTAGTTTTCATGAAACAACTTAGATAATACATTGTTTTAAGAAGTCCGGTAGCAAGTTTATCAACAATATTACACTGAAACACCAAAAAAACGGGTATAGGCATGCGTATTCAAATACAGAGATACGTGAACAGGGAGAATACGGCGCTGCGGTTGGCAACGCCTAAGTAAAATAACAAGTGTCTGGCGCAGTTATTAGATCCGTTACTGTTGCTGCAATGGCAAGATTTGAATGAGTTTGAACGATAGGCAATGGGACACAGCATCTCAGAGGTAGCGATGAAATGGGGATTTTCCCGTACAACTATTTCACGAGTGTACCATGAACATCAGGGATCCTGTAAAACATCAAATCTCCGACATCGCTGCGGCCGGAAAAAGATCCTGCAAGAACTGGGCCAACGACGACTGAAGAGAGTCGTGCAACATGACGATATTGCAACCCTTCCACTAATTGCTACAGTTTTTAGTGCTACGCCAAGTGTCAGCGTGCGAATCATTCAACGAAACATCGTCGATGTTGGCTTTTGAAGCCGAAGACCCACTCGTGTACCCTTGATGACTGCACGATACAAGGCGTTACGCCTCGCCTGGGCCCGTCAACATCGACATTGGCCTGTTGATGAGTGGAAGCATGTTGCTTGGTCGGACAAGTCTCTTTTCAAATTGTATCCAGTGGATGGACGTGTAAGGGTATGGAGACAACCTCATGAATCCATGAACCCTGCATGCCAGCAGGGAACTGTTCAGGCTGGTGAAGGCTATAATAGTGCGGGGCGTGTTCAGTTGGAGTGGTACGGGACTCCTGATGTGTCTAGATACGACTCTGACGTGACACGTACGCAAGCATCCTGTCTGATCACTTGCCTCCGTTCGTGTCCATTGTTCTTTCCGATGCACTTGGGGAATTATAGCAGGACAATGCGCCCCCCCCCCCCTCCATCACACTTCCAAAGTTGCTACAGAGTAGCTCCATGAACTCTCTTATAAGCTTAAACATTTCCGCTGGCCACCAAACTCCCCAGACATGAACATTATTGAGCATATCTGGGATGCCTTGCAACATGCTGTTCGGAAGAGATCTCCACCCCCTGGTACTCTTACGGATTTATGGTGTACAGCCCTGCAGGATTCATGGCGTCAATTCCCTCCAGCACTACTTCAGACGTTAGTCCTTGCCACGTGTTGCGGTATTTCTGCTTTCTCGTGGAGGCTCTACACGGTATTAGGCAGGTGTATCAGTTTCTTTGACTCTTCACTGTACGCATCTTAACAGTATTAGCACGAGCTATGGGGGGTGAGGCGGAGCGATAATATAACGGGATATCAAAGATCTCATTTGATTGGCTGACCCGTTTGCAGCGATTAGGCTCAAATGGCTCTGAGCACCATGGGACTTAACTTCTGAGGTCATCAGTCGCCTAGAACTTAGAACTGCTTAAACCTAACTAACCTAAGGACATCACACACATCCATGCCCGAGGCAAGTAACTAAAATTTATTATCTAACAACGCTGTACATAGCCGCTCTCCCCCCCAGCCAAAAAAAAGAACAAAAGAACAAAACAAAAAAAGGCTTACGGGGGAGAGGTGCAGGTGATGAACATGGAAGTCGATGTGTATGATTTAACTGTGTGAATGGTACAAACAAAGAGATTCTGGTTTTGTGTTGCTGTCGTACGAGGATAAAGCGATGATAACTTAAAGGTATAGCACAACACAGGAAATTAGAATGAAAAGAAAAACTTGTTATCTGGAAGTTTCGTCGAGAGCATAGTCTCACCACTATCACCAGTAAGCGGTCCGACCGTAAGGAACATTGGTTACTGCAGCGGCGCCTGCTGGACACACATGCAGCGACTAACTACTTACTCCTAAACGTGTGACTCACGCCTTTGTTTGCACACGCAGTTAGCCGCACTAGATAACGCCTGCCTGAAAGGCTGTATCACGAACAGTGACCTTCCTATCCAATTCTCTCCATGAAGGAATCAGTCCTCGCTGCAGAGCGGACAGCTTGTGGAGGAACCGGATTTGATTCTTGGTACTGTCAAGAAGTTTGCCTTGAAGTAGGCTGGAAGAACGCAAATGCGGTTCACTAAGCTCGCGAGGACAACTGAGGAGGTACCTAAAAAAGTACTGGGGGCTTCAGTTTGCAAACACCAGCGATAACTGCTGGGATAACTGTGTCCTAATAGCATGCTCCTCCATACTGCTGTTAATGAGGTGTTGGCAGAGCATGACAGCGCAAGTTCCACGAGGTTTAATCACTGAGTAAGATCATTCACGAAGGAAATATCTCAGTATAGCACCACCAAGCGAGTTGTGTGCCTTTTCGACGAGGGCAGCATGTTGCTGTTGTACTTCAGAGATAAAAACTTGGAAACTTCCGTGAACTCAGATCAGAAGAAAAGCTGAACGCTCTTTGTACTGTTTGCTCCGCCGAGCCTCCGGGCCATCACCATCTGCCATCGGCGAAATTCAGGTACATCGCACCCCTTCCCCATTCTACACGCAGACAGCACGCTCACTGATATTACTTGCACCGTGCGCGTATCTGCCTACCAGCCATTCCTCGCCTGGTGAATTCGGGAGGACGACGGTTCAGTCCCGCGTCCAGCCATCCTGATTTAGGTCTTCCGTGATTTCCCTAGATCATTTCTGCAAATGCCGGGATGGTTCCTTTCAAAGGGCACGGCCGATTTCCTTCCCCATCCTTCCCTAATCCGAACTTGTGCTCCGTCTCTAATGACCTCGTTGTCGACGTGACGTTAAACACTAATCTCCTCTTCCCTCCCTCGCCTGGTGACACTGCTATCGTCTGGATGGGTTTATATAGATAGTAGGTCGATGGTCATAATATTCTGGCTGATGAGTGTATATTTCAGGGCGTAACGTTGCACATGTATATGAAATGGAACGAGCTCGAAATGTAGATAGTAGGTAAGGCGAATGACCAACTACGGTTTCCACGGAGAGTTCTAGAAAAGTGTAGTTTAAAGGAGACGGCGTATAGAACACTAGTGCGACTCATTCTTAAGTATTAATCGACTGTTCGGGATGTCCATCTGGTCGTATTAACAGGAGATTTCGAAATAAGTCGCTGGCGTTCTTCTAGATTTGCTACAGGTAGATTCGATAAACACACAATTCTTACAGAGGTGCCTCGTAAGCTTAAATGAGAATACCTGGAGGAAAGACGACGTTCTTTCCGCGAAATCATATTGAAAAAAATTGTGAATTGACATTTTCGGCTGACTGTAGAACGGTTCTTCTACACCAACGTGCATTTCGCCTAAGTACCGCGAAAATAGGATAAATTAGGCTCGTACATAGACAGTGGTTTATCCACCGCTCCAGTTTCGAGTGGAATAGGAAAGGGCATGAGTCGTAGTGGTACAACATACCCTCCGCCACGCCCAGTATGGTTTATTAGGGAGTGTGTGTGTTGCTGTGGTTGCCTAGACCTACCGATGTATGTGACGAGGAGCAGGTACCTTGTAGACGCAGTCTTAGGGAAAACGAACACGTTCTTACGGTCTGACTTTCTCTAAATCTGATTTGCAATTCAGTTCATGCTCCAAAAATATATAAAAAATGTTGAAAAACAGATATGAAATTTAGTGAACATAGATATTGACTTGAATGCTGAAAGGACAAAATTTAAATTCCTTGTAAATTGCTCCGTCTTTAACTATGTGCGGACTAGCGTCCGACCGAACATTAGGTTTCAGCTTCGGCCACCTTCGTCCAAAGATTCCACCGTCGGCTTCGGCCCAGATATGGCAAAGTTTTGGCCGAAGCCGAAAATTTCTAACAAGCGCCGAAATTGAACTAACTGTTAGGGCTGCGAATGCGCGGTGGACACCAGACAATTAAACTGCAACAGTAGCGAAGCTTTCACATACTTGTCGCGAACTGTAGTACACCGTGATGCGTCGGTCGGCCGCCATCGCCAGTAAATACAAGTTCGTACACTCTAATAGATCCCCGTTTTGCAACGATTACTATTTCTACGACAAATGAGTCTCCACAAATTAATTAGCTCGTATGGACATAGATGTTGATCAGCTTAGACGTCAGATGGTGATATCGAAATTGTATTCTCAAAAAATGATGGTTCATGGGATTCACATGATAAACTTGCATTACCTGTCACAAGCGGTGACGAGTTGGATTTGGAACATCACTATTCTCCATTTGAAGGACATCTAATATGTTTTTCAAAAGAACTTTTGCTGCTGAGGAATGTTGACATTTACGAATACTGGGCTGCTTGTCCGTATACTGATCTACGCCCTACTGCACTTAAATATTTATCTACTCCTCCTACTAATGTTCCAAGAGAACAATTGTTCAGGGCAGCGAGACAGATATATGCGGTCTGATTAGTGAATATGTGGACAAATTATTATTTTTAGCTTACAATATAACAATGTTTAACTTTGATTATGAATTCTTTTTCATTGTTAGATATCAAAACGCTAATGGATATTTAAGTTTCATTTGGCTATTATTATCTGTTTCTCCAACTGTAATTGTTCAAGTACTTTCTTTAAGTAAATAAATAGTACAATTGACTTTATTTCAAGGTGTTATTATTTAAGACAGATTGTAAGATAATTGTTATCACCTAGATAAATTGTTTGTATTATATTTTTAATAAATCATTATTTTATTTACATCTTGCCAGTCTTGAACGGAATTTTTTGGGGTTATTAAACCTTCGGCTTCGGCGATAGCCGATTCATCGGCTTCGGCCAGAAATCATCCTTCGGTCGGGCACTAGATCTGAGTAAATGGTTTAAGGACGAAAATGAGCCACAAATGATAAGAAAGAATTCCACTCTTAGTTCGAAAAAGAGCGTGTAAATACAAAAAGGAAAAAGTTTGTAGAAATTTGTATATCTGTAAGAAGGACGATGCGGGAAACATAGTACAACTTCCACCGTCACACCTTAGCGAAAGATCTTGCTGAGAAACCCAAAAATTCTAATCCTACGTATAATCGACAAGCGGGTCTAAGGCTTGTATCCAGTAAGTATAATTGAAGTTTTAAATTTCGCGTTTAAAAAATCATTCACTCAGGAGAATTGTAAAAATGTATCGTCGTTTGACCGTCACTCAGACTCCCGTATGGAGGTCATAGTAATGGACATCCCTGGCATAGAAAAGCAATTGAAATACTTGATAATAAATAAGTCATCAGCGCCCGATGGAATCCCAATTCGGTTGTACTAAGAGTACTATACGGCATCGGCCTCTTACTCAGCTGCCTCGTGATGGCTGGGTGTTGTGTGCTGTCCTTAGGTTAGTTAGGTTTAAGTAGTTCTAAGTTCTAGGGGACTGATGACCTTAGATGTTAAGTCCCGTAGTGCTCAGAGCCATCTTTTTTTTTTAGCCTTACTCAGCTTGCTTTTATCGTGAATCTCTCGCCCAGCGCAAAAACCCAAGCACTGGAAAAAAAACCTCAGCTGACTCCTGATTAAACGAAGAGCAAAATAAAGGACCCGCAAAATTACAGACCAGTACCCCTAATATCGGTTTGCTGCAGAATCCTTGAACATATTATCAGTTCGAATATAATAAATATCCTTGAGACCGAAAAGCTTATGTCCATGGATCATCACGGATTAGGAAAGAATCTTTCGTGCAAAACTCATCTTGCCCTTTTCTCACATGATATACTACAACCATGGACGGATGGCAACAGATAGATACCACTCTCCTCGTTTTCCGAAAAGCGTTTGACACGGTGCTCCACTGCAGAGTGTTAACAAAGGTGGATCTTACAGAACATGTTCCCTGATACGTGAATGGCTTGAAGACTAATTAAGTAATTGAACCCAGTATGTTGTCATCGACGGTGAGTTTCAGTAGAGACAAGGTTACTGTCAGAAGTGCCCCAAGGAAATGTGACGGGACCGACCTTATTCTCTATCTACAGAGATGATCTAACGGTCAGGGTTAGCAGCAATTTGCGACTGTTTGCTGATGATGTTGCGCTGTACGTCAAGGTGACGAAGGCGAATGGCTGTAGGATGATACAAGATGACTTCAACAAAATTTCTAGTTGTTATGAAAGGCAGCTAACTCTAAATGTAGAAAAATGTAGGTTAATGCAGATTAGTGGGAAGAACAAATCCGTAATGTTCGAATTCAGCATCAGTTGTTTGCTGGTTGATAATCACGTCGATTAGATATATAGACGTGAAGTTGTAAACCGATGTAAAATGGAATCATCATGCAAAGTTTGTAGAAGGAGAGGCGACTTCCGTTTATTTGAAGAATTATTTAAAAATGTAGCTCATCATAAAGGAGATGCAGTAAAGATAGTGTGACAAATTGGTTGGAAAAATTTTAGGGAAGTGTGCTTCACCTTTAAAGGATACCACATGTAGGATACTTGTACGACCAGTTCCTGAGTACTGCTCGAGTAGGATCCACACCAAGCCCGATTGAAGGAAGACATCAAAGCTGCTCAGGGACGGGCTGCCAGATTTATTACTGGCATTTTAGAACTCTACGAAAGTGTTATAGACATGCTTCGGGAAATCAGTTGGGAAACCCTGGACAAAAAGGCGACATTCTTGTCGATGAACACTACTGGGAAAATTTAGAGAACCGCAATTTGAAGCTGACTGAAGAATTATTCTACTGTCTCCAACATACATTTCGCGCAAGGACCACGAAGACAAGAGAAGTTAGGGCTCGAACAGAGTCAACATAAAAAGAAAGTCTTGTAGTTGTGCTAGGGTACCCTCCACGACGCAGTGGCTTGTGGATTATCTGTGTACAGGGTGAAAAGTATTTAAACCGACAAACTCTGGGAGGTTGTAGAGGACATCAAAACAAATATTTTCCCCGAATGTCATTTTTTCCTATGAGGATTATTTAAACTGCTGGAGGCCGTATTACGCTCTTCAGTTGTTAGAGGGCGTATTACGTTCTTCAGTTGTAGGCAACTGCTGTCCACCAGTGTAGTAGTGTATCTTCTCTGTTTACTAATGCAGCGATACACCTAGAGTGAGTACACTGATATGGTTGGTACGTACTACGTAACGCACCACACTGGACGAGCTGCACAGCGGGTTTATCAACAACAATATCCTAATCGCCGTATCCCGCATCATACCACCTTTGCTGCAGTGTACCAACGTCTGCGTGAGACCGGGTCATTTAGCAGATTACCTGGACAGGGACGCCGTCGCACGGTAAGAACGCTGCAATTTGAGGAATCTGTCTTGCAGCATGTGGAGCAGGATCCTTCAATCAGCAATTGCATGTAACATGGGGACGAATCAGACGAATGTAAGAACAGTCCGATAGCAACTGTTACGTCAATTTCACTTACATCGTGTCTACAACCTGGAACCAGTTGATTATTCACCCAGAGCACAATTTTCGCAGTGGTGCCTGGAACAGCATGAAATGCATCCTACATTTCCATCATCCATGTTGTTTACCGACGAAGCAACGTTCGAGCGTGATGGAGTCTTCAACATGCACAATTCGCATGCTTGGAGTGAGGATAACCCACATGCCACAGTTACTAGCACTCATCATGCGCGGTTCTTCGTTAATATGTGGGTCGGTGTTGTTGTGGACTGTTTAATTGGGCAGTATCTGCCACCTAGGCCATTAAATGGCAGGCACTATTACAATTTTCTCCCCAGAGCATTGCAAGAATTGCTGGAAGACGTCCCGCTCCCTACAGGACAACGCATGTGGTTCCAACATGACGGGGCGCCGGCACATTTCAGTCGTCGTGTGCGTCGATTCCTGGACCGGCGATTCCCAGAAACGTGGATTGGCAGAGGTGGTCCTGCACCATGGCTTGCTCGATCCCCAGATATGTCCCGTCTGGACTTTTTAGTGTGGGGAGATAGGCGCAACCCTGTTTACGCAACTCCTGTTGCATCAGAAGAGGATCTGTTTGCCCGAATAAAAGCAGCAATAGGAACAATTCAGGATACTCCTGGGGTTTCTGCCCATGTTTCTGCGACAGATGTTCACAACAGCTGTTGCATAGGTAGACAACTTCCTTCGTCGCTTGTTTTTGATAGCTGCCATAATATGGTGTTAAAGCAAACAGAGCACTGTGTCCATGATGCACATGCTTTTTTATTTACATTAGATGAGTAACTCCTACAGCGGACGTTTACGTGTCAATGAAGGCATTTTTGAAAATCTACTGTAACTGAAAGTGGGTTGTGTTTATGTATTGTCTCTTGGTCATAAAAAATGGAAAAGTGTTTGTTGGTTTGCCGCTAGAGATATCTTCTTCTACCGGTTTAAATACTCCTCATAGGAAAAAATGACATTAGGGAAAACATTTGCTTTGATGTCCCCTACAACCTCCCAGAGTTTGTCGGTTTAAATACTTTTCACCCTGTAGACGTAGCAGGAAGGAATATTGGAGATTAGTGTCCCGTCCACGACTAGGTCGTCAAAAGTGGATCTCAAGCTCATATTGCACAAGGAAAGCGGCCGTGTGGTCCCATAGGAACCATCTCGGCATTCACAGTATTTAATTGCAAATTCATATCCAGTAGCACATGTTTGTAAGAGATTGCCGTTTTTGGACGTTTTTTCAACTACCTCTAGACCATGGAGCACAGCTAGCGAATGATCTCATGCCAATATGCTGCTTATCTGTTTCGATGTTTCCGCTGCTGCATGGCAAGCTCATGAGATTCTTCAAAACTGATGGGTTGATTATAGGCCATATGCACTTTGACTACAGTCAGAGTCGTATTAGCGATACAAGTCCAACGGGTCATTTGTATTAGTCCCTACGAAGTTTAAGCCACGTATAAAGGAGGTAGCTCACAAAATTCCAAGTACAGTTCATCAGACTAGAAAACTTACAGATAGGATAAACAGAAAAGTTAAGTAGGAAAGATTCAATGACGAGCAGCCCATTTAGTGTAGGAGCCATATAGCTAGCGTGAAAGCGTTGCGAAAATGGTCATGAATTCCCATGGCAGAAACTACAAGAGAGACGCTGCTAAGAAAATGAAAAAAGATATTTAATTACTGGAGGTTTTCCTGCTGAAATGTGCTATACATTGCCCTATTCACAACGCAAAAAATTAAGTGGGGTAAGTTAGGGAAACTTGGCAATATTTTCAACAATATTGTTTTATTAGAGCAAAACAATAAAAACTGTTGTAATTAATTTTATGACGTGAACCACAATTAGAAACGGATTACACTCTCCTCATTATTGCCATTGTTCGTAATTGTAGCTAAACTTGGAGCATACAGAAGAAGGTAATTTTGTTACAGTAGAGGTAGGTTAACTTTGAAACAAAAACTTTCATTAACCCTACTGCATCAGTCCTTCATCTTCAGAAGTGAGATGTTGTCTACTGTGCGACAGATGTTCACAACAGCTGTTGCATAGGTAGACAACTTCCTTCGTCGCTTGTTTTTGGTAGCTGCCATAATATGGTGTTAAAGCAAACAGAGCACTGTGTCCATGATGCACATGCTTTTTTATTTACATTAGATGAGTAACTCCTACAGCGGACGTTAAAAATCCAGTCATCAGCGTTCCTGTTGCCTGGACTTCGTTCTTTAGATGAACTGGTTGCAACTTTCAGGGTCTTGTTTACAACTGTGAAATTGTATTTTTATCGACTGGAATCTTGCTTCAGTGAATCCATTTTCCTCCTGTTCTGCTGCGGTGTTTATTTCTCAGGTACGTTAGGAACCTTCAATAGTTCACCGTCCGTCATCACATACTCACTGGTCGTTAATGCATGGTATGATGACAGATTTTCTTGAACGCTCAAACTAAAACAACAGTTTCGATTTTTCCCACTACTAGTTACTATTCACCTATTTTGCTGGATTAAACATATGCTCTCTTCCTTGGTTTGTAGGATAATCGTAAGCAAATCTTCTGACTTGTGTCACTGTTAACCCTAAACCCAATTTTTGCATCTCAACAATGTAGTTGACAACACGATCCTATGTTTCAGCTGGTAATGCAAATGATCTGCGCAGATTTGTATTTGTGGTTGTCCAATGTCTTCATTCTCCAACATAAACTTGTTGATAGTGTTGTAGATGGCACAATATTGTTTTAATTCTTTATGTATTGTCACATTTCCATACTTACCTCTGATCCAAGGTTTCGTAATTTTTGTACAATTTTTCACTTTTCACTTTTTTCTTTCTGTAGGTTTTAATTTCACACGCTTTTCTTGATTATCAGCAGATTTGTTCCTAAGGGACATTTGAACCAAATCATGAAAAGTTCGAAATAAAGGACAGTAGGAAAAAAGTCTAATATACGTTTTAAATGGCTATGTATTTAATATATAATTCTTCTTCTATATGAGAAGGTAATTTAGGAACAACAAGTAACAGTAGGTTAGGTAACTTGGCAGTAGTCTGAAATTCAAATTTGTTTATAGTAATCTGTGTGAAATACTGGACTCCAGTAATATTTTGAATCAGATATCTTGTAAAAATGCGTAGAAGTGATATAAGAGTAACGCCAACAGTCGTCCAGCTGAGAGACCCACGACGGAGACCAATTATTTTAATACAAAGCATTAGCTGCTTAAGTTATCAGTCTTCTCTTATTTCATAGAATAAAGAAACCAAATTGTTTATGTAGTGCTACTGCATTGTCAGTGCATTCCACTGACTGTGGGAGAGCGCAGCTCTTGCACAATGCGAGAAGACACTATAATGCCATCTATTGCCAAAAATGGGTAACACAACATCGGATGTGTCTATCGCAGCCAGCTTAAAACCAAATGACGCAAAATTAACTACGCTGTGAAACTGACAAGGTATGCTAAAAAGAAGTGACTCCGAATTTTTCGTGGGAAAATTCTTAAGATTCTTTAATAAAACAAATTTTATTAACATTGTGCACCTTTATTCTTCATGTCTACGTATTTATTTCTCAACATTGTTATCCTGCCAACAAACATTTCTCCCAATGAGAACCGTCGTTGTGGAGTAGAGTAAGTGTAGACTTGGTAGTTTTCCTAGTAGCTGTGGTCAGTTGAGGTGTCACTCACGTTACCTCTATGTTAAATGCATTGCCTACCTATTGAGCATTCCCTCATGATGACTGCCTTCTGCACGTATGCGATCAGCGTCTTACTAGATTCCCCTAAAAACTGGAAGGGGCGAACCGCCTAGAAACTCACTCAGGATGTATAAAACACCGGGTAACCTACAGAACACTTTTGTTCTACTAGTTATCCTCCTGTCTGTTACTTAAAAGTAAACAACAATTACAACAAAACTGAAATTGTCAATGTTCAATTTAGGTTTCGTTCGAAACTTGTTCATTTATAGCGCGAAGCATAGGTACGTTGTAGTAAAGAAAACAGTCCGGAGTTATCATAGCCGTAGAAAACGCAACTTCCCCAACAAAAAAAGCGCAAAAAAAAAAAAATATATATATCAATCATCACTTCAATTCTTCGTCGAAATTATACAAAAGGTGTTTCTGTTATTCATAAACAACTGCTGCATTTGTAAATAATAACATGACACTATTGCCTTTGATCATGATGAACAACATTCTAGTAACTATATAATGGTCGCCTCGTCGTCGATATTGCTATAATCGCACTATTTCACTCCCATTTACGGAGCTTGTTAGCACTTGATGTTAGGTTGGCGCCATTAAAATGCATTGTGGTAATCGCTGCTGCTTGCTGGGTAGCTGCTGTGTCTCGATGCTGATGCTGGCTCTAAGTCTGGTTGTCTAGGGGTAAAAAGATGAGGCCCCGTGTTTTGATGTGCTTTTGATGGTAAATAATGAGCGAAACCAACAAATATTTAAACTTCAAATATTTATTACTCTGGTGGCCATGTTAATTCCACTGTCCAAAAAAATGGCTCTGAGCACTATGGGACTCAACCTCTGAGGTCATTAGTCCCCTAGAACTTAGAACTAGTTAAACCTAACTAACCTAAGGACATTACAAACATCCATGCCCGAGGCAGGACTCGAACCTGCGACCGTAGCGGTCTTGCGGTTCCAGACTGCAGCGCCTTTAACCGCACGGCCACTTCGGCCGGCCTCCACTGTCCACCAAAGACAATGACACAACACAAAGTAGCACTTCTTTTACATGTTCTTTGCAATGTTTATCCACCTCGAACAATAACACACATACACTTTACCAAAGTGACATTCAGACTCCGCTCCCGACCCTTCTTGCTGCTTGTATTTATAACCTTGTCAAAGAATTACTAAAAAGAGATATAGTTTATCTGTCACATGTATATCTGTTATCGTAATTTGTGCAGAAAAGTTATTAATTTATTTAGTGACATAATTTAACAGGTTATTAAAATGACAGATTTGTTGACTTGACAGAATAATTCTTTGTTTCAAAAAGGCCGCTTTTTAGAATTTTGTCAATTGACTTCTCTAATTTGCATAAATAAGTAAATAACATGAATTATTAAGAATTACATTGGTTTTCGTTTAAAATGGGAGTGTTTACGTGAATACTGAGTGAAAACGGTCCTAGTGAACAAATAGGTTTCACTGGGTGATTTTTATTTAAGGGGATCCAAAATACGTAAGTTGGCCACTATTTTTCGTACTTCATATTAATTATTTAAGATGAAATTAGTGTTTTTACATGATGACATTTGCTGTATCAGTGATCAAGTGATATTAACTTTTGTGTGGGTCAGTTATTCAGTATAATTTAATGGGTTGACTGTTTATGGAGACATGTTATGCAATTGTTGTTAACATACACAATAACTTTTCTATAATCATAAATACTCGTAAACTGGTTGAATTTGGAGGGTATCGCATACTTCGGTAAAGTAAAGCCTTTAATAGGTTCCGTCACAACTACAAAATAAGAACAATAATTACACATATAATTTTTTTATGTTTGTGAACTGTACTCACATCAAAAGTAATTGCTTTGGTTACATAAAAACGCAGAAGTTACGCGACCATCTAATTTTTATTAGTTATAAAATGCAATTTACTTTCTATAAGGATATAAAATACACAATGGACTGACAATGAATGATGTTTGGAACTAATTAAGTGTAAAACAAACGATCGAAAAAACGAAGAGAACTCGTCGGCTCCCGGTTTCTCTCTTATACACTCATTTATGTTTCTTTTCCTAAAAATGCTATCAATACTACCAGTAATCCTAACTAGTTTTCACAGACCGCAACTCTACTGCAGAGTGTTTGACTTTGTTGACGGAGCCACAACCACTGTTCCGCTTTCACCGCGTCATCACTATCAAAGTGAAGTCTTCGGTAGTTTTCTTTACGTTTTGGAAACAAGTGAGAATCGGATGGGGACAAGATGTGACTAGATGGAGGATGATCGACGACATTGAACCCAAGGAGTAGCATTGTCGCAAATGTTGCAGGGCTCGTGTGTGTTCTGGCATTGGCATGCTGAAGGAATGGGTGCTGCATGTGTGGAAAAATTGAATTCGTAACTCGATTACAGCACGCTGTTTCTCACGCACTGACATAGTTAGGTTAAACGCCCCCGTGCTACACACTACAATTCGGAGCGTTCTAGCATCAGCGAAGTGGGAAAGTCACCGAGCATGACAAATAAAACGTCAATCGATATTGTGAACAGGATAAACATTCCGAAGGCATTACTTTTCAGCACGCCCTCATATATTAACTTAGCCCATGGAGCCACTTCACGAAGGAAAAATATGAGATAGAATACATTAAATCTATTATTCAAACAGGTTTGGTAGCAGGAAATCAACTGAGCGCAGGTTCACGTATTAATCGACTAAAATAACAAATGTACAGTGATTTGATTTAGGACCCAACAGTCTAAGCAAATGCACAATACAGATCTAGCTAAGTACAGACGTAAGAAAGAGCAGGCGAAGCGCAGATGCAAAGAGCACTGCTTCGACAGAAGCGCAAAACGGCCTGCCTCACTTACTGTCGCCAAGACAAAACACCTTACGAATCTGGGTCGCCTGAAAAATGTCCACTGCACGACTGGCTTTAGGCGCTTTAGCAGTAACGAAAGCTGACGTAGCGGAACAATACCACTTCGTTTGAATGCCGCCCCACGTGTCAATACCATCTCGCCCGCTACAACAGAGCGTGTAGTTCCAATTTGTTTTCGCTGTTCTGCAGCTGTGTTCCTTTCAACATCGAAGTTTCAATTTCGTTTTCAATTGCAGTAATTTTCAGCCTGTTAATAACTTACTGCTGCTATCAACTCTACTTTATAGGACAGTTATATTCACGTCTGCTGTGCGATATCAGGAGCCCGACTAGTTTCTTCCCTACCATCTTCGGATCTGCAGGTGTAAGCACGATGACATCTGCCATACAATACAGCGTGAGTCAAATATTTTTGAAAAACTCCCAGAGGACGATACGTGTCATTTTCTGCGTCTTTTGCCAAAAGTAACCATTAGTCCTGTGACTTTCTCGACCAGGTCCGGTACGTTTTTGGTTTTACTGTAAACTCCTTCAGTGACGCAACGGGTGCTATACCACTGGGTAATGCAGCAGTGAGGCCTGTACCCATACAAGATGCATTATGAAGTGAAAGTTGCATGCAGTGGTTAAAAGCTCGCTAACACCTAACTATAAAACACAACGAGTTTATATTAGTCACTCACCTCTCGGCCGTAAAAGGCTGTAATCATTACGAAAACTAGGTCATAGCAGCTGAAAAAAGGCAGCAGTGCGAGCTCAGAATAGCACTGCACAAAGCCAGATGTGGCCTAGAGCATATTCTCATAACGCTCCAATGAAATTAATCAACCACTATATGATAGATTGAAAAACGATTACAGGTAATCGAATTGTGCAGCGCAATTATTATCGAAGAAGCAAGTTCTACTTTGCTATTGAGTCCCGAAGTACAGTTTATAAATATCGGGGGGCGTACTGCCAATTAACTTGTTTTAACAATACTGCATAGTTCCGTCTTCTAAAATTACTAAGGTTTCTCAGTAACTAGGCTACACCTACATCGACAGCTGTTCGTGACCTCATAACATCACTATTGCAGGCAATAGCACTTATTGATAGATCCAACATCCTTGTAAAAAAAATACGTTGCTGGGAAGAAAAGCGTGATTTAAATAAGTTGGCGTTGATGTTTAAGACCCAATGTTGCGGCGTTGTCGCAACCTATTGTCTTCTGAAGTATTGCTGCGCGGTATGGGACACTCGTCAGATGCAACTGACAGAGAACATCGAAAAAGTTGTAAGTAGGGTGGCTTCTTTTATATTACCGCGAAGTACGAGAGAGTGGTTCATGAATATAAGGCGCGGACTTGTGTGGCAGTCATTAAAACAAAAGCGTCTTTCTTTCCTGGCTGTAGGACCTTCTCGTGAAATGACAACCATTAAAATTCTCCTCAGAGTGAAAATATATTTCGTTGGCGTCCACCTTCATAGGAGTAAGTGATTATCAAAATAAAATAAGGGAAATCAGAGCTAGTACGAAAACATGTGTGTGTCCATTTTCCCCGCGCGCTGTTCGAGAGTGGAACGGTAGAGATGAACCTCTGTCAGGCACTAAACTGTGAATTGCAGAGTAGTGTATATGTATCTGTAGGTATCAGCTGGCAGCCGCCCCACATCGCCACCGCACTACAAAAATCAAATGAAAAATTTTATATATAGTCATCTATTAGGCCTCTAAGCATCTCAAAGATTTTAAATCTATAGATTTTAAATAGAGCCAGAGTGATGTCAATGTTTTTGAAAAGCATGAATTTTACCCTCTGGGAACAGTCTCCAGCTTATTACACCGTATCTCTGACACTATTCAATACTGTTAAACTTTTCTTCTTTCATTTACTGCCGAACTAGCTCGCTCCTAACATATTTTCCACTTTAGCGTACCGTATCACATTTGATGATTTTAAACTACCAAAATGGCAGTTTTTGAGTGCGTTTGTTCATATTTATCTGGCAGCAAGTATGATGTTTGAAGGAGATCACGTAGAAAATATGAAATTTTCGCTTGGTATAGATCTCTGTGGTGTTCCCGACGCCCCTCTTTCGACTACTTTCATGGCATGTCGTAAAGCACGCGTAACTTTTATTGCAACGTCTCACTGGCAGCTGACGGGAAATGTAAACTGTGCACCGGAAGTTGCAGCACATTGGGAGCTGACAACGCCAGTTCCAACTGGTGGACTCGTGGTGCGAGCAGTCCAGCCTCCGTACTGTTATATGGAAGCACGTCAAACCGAACTTTTAGACCCAGTCGGTTAATGCAAAGTACTAACGTCGAAATGCTAGGTTAAATGTTTAAATACTGAGCAAGGTGGGATGATACTAGGCTCATATCTTTACATGGAAAGTACATCTGCACGGGAACTGAAACACGTATGTTTGTACTCCGTAGCGTTTCTCAGTATCGTTAAGTCCACGGTTCAGTATTTGAAAGATATGTGCCTATTTTGATGCTTGCTCTTCTATACAAAGGAGCACAGTTAAGTTATTATGTGATTATTTTCCAAACAATACAGTTAACATCATTCTTGCTTACATGTCAATAACTTGTTGCCAACTTCGTAAGAAAATATTCAAACAGACGGCCGTACTAGGTACGCCCCTACCCCGTAAGGGAACTGAGCACTCGGTTCCCTTCTCCCTGAACCAGTTATTTAAAAGCAGCCGTAACAATGTTACTATTTAAGGGTCAAAGGATTTTTGGACATTATTAATGACTCATGTCCAGATTAAAAGGTCGGTTGGTTGGTTTAAAGGCGGGAGAAGGGACCAAACTACGAGGTCATCGGTTAGATTCAAGGAACTACAATTTCAAATGATGTCTCGCGCAGAATTCCGTTTCTTTAGGTACAGAATCATTATTTATAATTATTTAATTTATTTGGTTTTATGGAAATAAGGCACAATGAGTGACACTTAAGGTAAAATTGTTGAAATAATTTCCCGTTCCACGACATTCATTAGTGTGTATAAAGGTATTTTCTGCCATCAAAATCTTCCTGTCTCGAACGTTCGTAAAGTGGTTACCGTTGTAACGCGGCTAATTAATTCAGTATTAATAGTAATGTAGCCTTTTACTTTTATTCTATTACTTTCTCCGAGATAGTTTTAAACACTTCTTCGTGTGCTACTGAATAATGACTCTGATACGTAATGTAATAAAAATGATAAAATACGCACTTGGCATATCACTGTATACCAGCTGTGATCGATCACTTTAATTAGTTCCCCATTAAGTTTGTTACCTTTCTATGAACTATTTGTATTCATGTCTTTCAATAAACGTTGTTATAGTTTGACTTGTACACTAACTACACTAACCACTCATTGGAGATTTATATCAGATCTTTACACAGAAAGTCCTCACCAATAAATGTTGGTATTATGGTTGGCATTGAATAAAGCAGAAAATTATAAATAAAATTAAGGCTGGACTATTGTTAGAAATAAGGAAGTGGCGTGCAAACGAAATTTAACAGAAATACTGCGTACATGTATATTACAATGCAAAGACATTCCATTTCGCAGGAATCAGTCAGTTTTCGACCTTGTACATGCAACCCAAGATTTCTGTACGAAAGTCAGCTGTTAACCGGAAATATACTACTTTATCAGGTGGCTGGTTACAGGGAAGTTCATTCGGGTTGTTACCTCAATTACGATGGTGACAGTATTGAACTGATGATATTTACCTGCAAACTGGCGCATATGCCTGCAGTATGCAAAGTGTGTCACGTTTGTGAACAGATTTTTTCATTGACTCTTGGTGCACGAAAGACTGCAAACAGAAACTTTAGCAACTTAAGCTTTATATACCTATTTGATTCGGACCATAAATAATCTCAATAATTTTAAACTGCGGACTTCTACACTTGGCCAAAAAGACTGTACATCAGCATGAGGTATGTGCATCTGACAGACCCATATTTCAACGAAAAATATAAAGAAGTAATTACTGTAATTTCATAAAGGCTTTGACTGGGTGGACCATAGGTCTCTTATTGCAACTATGAGAAAAACGGTATTTTACGAACGAATTCTACATGTAGTTGCGACAGGAATCTGTTCTAATATCAGAACGCGAAGCAGATGCAATTAAGACGCGGCGTTCCGCAAGGAATCCCTCTCTCCCTGCTTTTATTTGTCCTTTACTTAGAGCCATTCCTCCGTTATATTCATCAAAGGCTAACAAGAATAACATTGAGGACTTCCGTCAGTCATAAGAACGTACGCCGATACAGTAGTGGTTGTACTCAGTAATTATGACGACATTCCTAAATTGGAAATAATTATGACAAAGAACTTTTTTGTGTCGGGAGCAAACGCCAATAACAATAAAAGCAAATTTTTAAATCTACGGGGCTTCCATCAAACTAACGTGGAACGGGGAAAGTCAGTCAGTCAATGCAAAGTACTTAAAAAAACAGTGATTACTTGTCCAATGAAGATGACAGCTAGTAACTGGAGAAATATGTTAGAACAAACTGAAGGTCTCGTAAGAGAGTATCTACAGGGTGGTCCATTGATCGTGATAAAGGCAAATATCTCACGAAATAAGCATCAAACGAAAAAACTACAAAGAACGAAACTCGTCTACGTTGAAGGGGGAAACCAGATGGCGCTATGGTTGGCCCGCTAGATGGCGCTGCCATAGGTCAAACGAATACCAACTGCGTTTTTAAAATAGGAACCCCCATTTTTATTACATATTCGTGTAGTACGCAAAGAAATATTAATGTTTTAGTTGGACCCCTTTTTTCGCTTTGTGATAGATGGCGCTGTAATAGTCATAAACAAATGGCTCACAATTTTAGACAAACAGTTGGTAACAGGTAGATTTTTCAAATGAAAATACAGAACTTAGATACATTTGAACATTTAATATCGGTTGTTCCAATGTGATACATGTACCTTTGTGAACTTATCATTTCTGAGAACGCGTGCTGTTACAGCGTGATTACCTGTAAATACCACATTAATGCAATAAATGCTCAAATTGATGTCCGTCAACCTCAATGCATTTGGCAATACGTGTAACGACAGTCCTCTCAACAGCGAGTTGGTTCAGATGGCTCTGAGCACTATGGGACTCAACTTCTGAGGTCATCAGTCCCCTAGAACTTAGAACCAATTAAACCTAACTAACCTAAGGACATCACACACATCCATGCCCGAGGCAGGATTCGAACCTGCGACCGTAGCGGTCGCGCGGTTCCAGACTGTAGCGCCTAGAACCGCTCGGCCACTCTTGCCGGCTCAACAGTTAGTAGTTCGCCGTCTGTAATGTTCCCACATGCTTTGACCATGCGCTGACGCATGTTGTCAGGCGTTATCGGTGGATCACGATGGCAAATATCCTTCAACTTTCCCCACAGAAAGAAATCCGGGGACGTCAGATCCGATGAACGTGCTTCGACGACCAATCCACCTGTCATGAAATATGCTATTCAATACCGCTTCAACCGCATGCGAGCTATGTGCTAGACATCCATCATGATCGAAGTTCATCGCCATTCTGTCATGCAGTGAAACATCTTGTAGTAACATCGGTAGAACATTACGTAGGAAATCAGCATACATTGCACCATTTAGATTGCCATCGATAAAATCCTCACATAATGCCGCATGATACATTAACCCGCTAAGGTCGCTGATGTTCCACTTGTCGCAGCCATCGTGGATTTTCCGTTCCTCAATAGTGCATATTATTCCGGATTACGTTACCGCTGTTGGTGAATGACGCTTCGTCGCTAAATAGAAAGCGTGCAAAAAAATCAACGTCCCGTAATTTCCCTTGTGCCCAGTGGCAGAACTGTACACGACGTTCAAAGTCGTCGCCATGCAATTCCTGGTGCATAGAAATATGGTACGGGTGCAATCGATGTTGATGTAGCATTCTCAAGACCGACGTTTTTTAGATTCCCGATTCTCGCGCAATTTGTCTGTTACTGATGAGCGGATTAGCCGCGACAGCAGCTAAAACACGTACTTGGGCATCATCTTTTGTTGCATGTCGTGGTTGACGTTTCACATGTGGCTGAACACTTTCTGTTTCCTTAAATAACGTAACCAACCGGTGAACGGTCCGGACACTTGGATGATGTCGTCCAGGATACCGAGCAGCAAACATAGCACACGCCCGTTGGGCATTTTGATCACAATAGCCATCATCAACACGATATCGACCTTTTCCGCAATTGGTAAACGGTCCATTTTAACACGGGTAATGTATCACGAAGCAAATACCCAGCGCACTGGCGGAAAGTTACGTGATACCCCGTACTTATACGTTTGTGACTATTACAGCGCCATCTATCACAAAGCGAAGAAAGTGGTCCAACTAAAACATTCATATTTCTTTACGTTCTACAAGAATATGTAATAAATAATGGGGTTCCTATTTTTAAAAAACGCAGTTGATATCCGTTTGACCTATGGCAGCTCTAGCGGGCCAACCATAGAACCATCTGGTTTTTCCCCTTCAAGCTAGACAAGTCTCGTTCTTTGTAGTTTTTTCGTTTGACGCTTATTTCGTGAGATATTTGGCCCGGTCATGATCAATGGACTGTATATCGTAATATAAACCAAGTCCAGAGATTAAAATAAGCTGAGAACTATATTTTTTCTTCTTCTTCACTTCACGTACGAGGCAAATTGCCCGTTACGGTACACATCTCTCGCATGGTTTTCCTACATTTCCTCTTCTAGAACATTTATAATTTAGAGCCTTTACCAGGAATCTTTCTCCACCCATCCGGTCTACATATTCCTTCCATTTTCTGCTATGTTCCTTGACTTTCTAGTTTAGATTATATATTCCTAAACGTTTTCTTACATTTTCATTTCTTTTACGATCTTCCATTGCACATCCTTCCACTCTTCTTAGATATCTCATTTCTTGGGCCCGTATTCTGCTTTTTTTGGCGTCTTGTTGTTGCCCTTGCTTCACTTCCGTAAGTACGATTTGGTATAAAAGTTCAGTTGGATTTCTTTCCTGGATTTTATCTACACATTTTTTGTGAATGGTCCACATACGGAAGTAAATTTATTTAATCTTTGGTCCACTATTATGTTAGAGATCGTCGTGTGTTGTTAAGCGGATGACTCGTCTTTTTTATTCTAATGATCAACTAGTCACAGCTAGCTGCTTTATTATTTTAATTTTTTGCCACAGAATTTCTCTCTTTTTTTTGTAATATTTAGAACTTACAAAATGAATGATTATTTCAAGTGTTACAGAAAATGTATTTTTTTCTACTTTTATCAACTTCCTTCCTGTAAAATCTTTGTATAACTGCTAAAGATCTTGCTGTCATACGCCAAAACCAACGTATCATCATCATGATCATCATCATCATCATCGTCGTCACCATTACTATAAACTGTGGTTGCGGAAGGACATTGAAACAAATTCCCGGTGTTCTTTCAACGTAACCATCTCAGCATTGTCCTTAAAGGATTTAAGGAACTCAAATAAAAACTTACATCTGAATAACGGGATCGGATTTTAACCACCATCGTCCCGAATACGAATCCAGTGACTTACAAATTCTCTGTCTCGCACGGTTGTGGTATAAAGACTAGTCGCGCATTTTGTAAGTTGTTTTAAAGTCGTATTGTAGTGAGGAGAGTTGGTACGAGAACTGAAACTCCTTGGTAAATTGAAACAGACATGCCCAAAAAAAAAAAAAAAAGTTAAGATATCCCTCTGAAGTGTTTTTTCTCGACAAATGAGATAAATCGTCATTGGAACTAGTTGAAAAAGGAAAATCGATGATTTTAATATGTGGCGTTACCATGCTTTCTTAACACACCCTGGACAAACACCATTACTAAGGAGGACTTCTTTAATTAATACAGAACACTCTCCATACCTACTGACCTCCTCGTAGACGGGACATTAACGCCGTATTCATCATCTTCATCTTCCTGTTCTTCTTCTCGGTTATTTTTATTGTATAATAGTACTTATATGCTGCGAGACTATTTGATTGGACATAAACTAGGTTAAGACAAGCTAAAAGATTTACGAGTTGAAAAGCGCTTAACACGAATTACTCGCACTGTGAATTCAATAATGTCTCCCAGCGATCTGTGAGATTGTACCTCCGGATACCAGTGTAGCTATTTATTCCTTAATGAAATTTTTCGTAAGTATTTATCTCTTTCTCAAACCAATAGGTCAGTTCATTGAATCGACAATATAAATAAAAGTAATCCACATAGACATCTAAAGCCACTTTGTTGCATAAATACCTCCGTTATTCAGCAAACCTGTATGTAATAACTTTCCAGCAGTCGTAGTAGGATCTATCGGGGCCAAAATCTCCTCCAGAGATGATTTCACAATAGAACCAAGAAGTGAATACGTTATGAATATTACCAAATAGCGACACATAAAATTAGGCTTCTTTATACATCATCAGCACAGTAATAAGGTCTGTATAAGTGTTTTAAATTTACTATAAATTTCACAGCGTATGTATCTACACGTACTTGTTTTTAACTCGTTTAATACACGATAGGACACAAAAAACCATGCAGCACGAGGAATTATCCAAATGGGACAGTAACTGGTAGATGTGATATCCATGGACAGAGAAACGAATGATTAGAATTCCAGATAAACCGGATTAAGAGCTTAATAAATTGAGTCCGTTAATGCCGGCCGAAGTGGCCGCGCGGTTCTGGAGCTGCCGTCTGGCACCGCGAGACCGCTACGGTCACAGGTTTGAATCCTGCCTCGGGCATGGATGTGTGTGATGTCCTTAGGTTAGTTAGGTTTAACTAGTTCTAAGTTCTAGGGGACTAATGACCTCAGTCCCATAGTGCTCAGGGCCATTTGAACCATTTTTTTTGAGTCCGTTAATAACGCGTTAGTCCACATCAGGCCCTTCCCCAAGCAGTTATTAGGCTTGGCACTGATTGACAGAGATGTCGGGAGTCCTCCTGAAGGGATATCCTGTCACTTTCTGTACAATTGGCGCGTTAGATCGTAAAAATGCCGAACTGGTCGGAGGGTCGTGCCCGTAATGCTCCAAACGTTCTCAAGTGGGGAGAGATCCAGCGACCTTGCTGGCCAGTGTAGGGTTTTGCAAGCACGAAGGCGAGCAGTAGAAACTCGCGCCGTGTGCTGTCAAGCATTATCTTGCTGAAATTTAAGCCTAGGGTAGCTTACCATGAAGGGCAACGACAGCCGGCGTACAACATCGTCGGCGTACTGCTGTGCTGCAAGGGTGCCACACATGACAACCAAAAGCGTCTTCGGCGTGGAATCTCATTGACTGGAGTAGAATTATCTTCAGTGGTGAGTCCTGCTCTGAACTGAGTCCCGATGACCAGCCATTTGAACAGAATTGGGCACTGTGTTCCTCAGGAGGACGTCCAACAAATCTATCAATCAATGCCAAGCCGAATTTTTGCTTGCGTAAGGGCCAGCGCATTATTGGCATTTAATTCGAGAAGCCGTTTCTCGTGAATAAATGGTACAATTTTTCTGATTCTGTCATCATTTGGTTTTATGTACGTATGCATCGCAATCTGTGGATTTCCGTCCCATTCGAATATTTACTTCATGGTGCGTCATATTTTTCCTTTTTTTTCTTAGAGTGTATTAACATTTAAATGAAATAAATTTTTATATCATGTCCTACAGCCTGGAGAACCTCCTCACTGCAGATCTGAGGAACAATTTGCCTAAGGAAGTGTTGTAGGTCCTCTATTGTTCCTAATCTATATTAACGGCATAGGAGACAATCTCAGTAGCCGTCTTAGATTGTTTGCAGATGATGCCGTTATTTACCGTCTTGCAAAGTCATCAGATGAAAAAACCGATTTGCAAAATAATTTAGATAAGATATCTGTATGGTGCGAAAAGTGGCAATTAACCCCGCATTAAGAAAAGTGTGAAGTTATTCACATGAGTATTACAAGAAATCCGCTAAATTTCGATTACGCGTTAAGTCACACAAATCTGAAGGCTGTAAATTCAACTAAATAGTTAGGGATTACAGTAACTAATACCCTAAATTGGAACGATCACATAGCTAGTGTTGTGGGTAGAGCAAACCAAAGACTGCGATTCATTGGCTGAACACTTAGGAGGTGCAACAGGTCTACTAAAGAGACTGCTTACAACACACTTATCGGCCCGATTCTGGAGTATTGCTGTGCGGTACGGGATCCGCATCAGGTGAGACTGACGGATGACATCGAAAAAGTACAAAGAAGGACAGCTCGTTTTGTACTATCTCGAAGTAGGGGAGAGAGTGCAACAGACATGATACGTCACTTGGATTGGCAGTCATTAAAACAAAGGCGTTTTTCGTTGCGACGGGATCTTGTCATAACATTTCAATTACCAGTTTTCTCCTCCGATTGCGAAAACATTCTGTTGGCACCCACCTATATAGGGAGAAATAATCATCACGATAAAATAAGCTAAATCAGAGCTCGCACAGAAAAATTTAAGTGCTCCTTTTTCCCGCTTGCCGTTCGAGAATGAAACGGTATAGAGACAGCTTGAAGGTGGTTCATTGAACCCTCTGCCAGGCACTATATTGTGAATAGCAAAGTAATCACTTAGATCTGGCGATGTAGACAAAATACCAACCCTCCAGGAGAGATCACGCTAATAGCGATTAACGCCCCAAGTTTCTTCTTGTATCCTACATGACGCTGAAGCTGCTCATTGTTTACTAGATGCTTCAGAGCTACCAAACTGCGGGGAGATTGACTAGTTACGTTTCATACGCCGCTCCAAACTGTCCAAGACATTTTATGTGGAAATGAGGTCAGTTGATATAGCAGGCCAGTCGATTGTGTGCTTGAGTAACGTATGTGTGTAAAGCACTTCGAACGTGGCTGGTGTCATCTTGGAAGATGGGAGTACAGACAACATACTCTTCCTGAACATACATAAGAAAGGGCAGCGTTTGGTCACCGAGATAAATAAACATCACAGTTTATGTTCACGGCAACATGAATCAGCGGACGCGTGTCATGGTACAGTACACCAGGTAGCGTCACGACTACGTTCAAACACCGTCGGACCGTTCTGCCAATTTGTCACGTCTCTAGGTAGAGCCATCTTATTGAACTAATAATATATAGCCGACTGCTACATAAATACAACTGATTTACGTCAGTGGTGGACATACACTGTTAAGTCATTCTGGAAACATCCCCCAGGCTGTGGCTAAGCCATGTCTCCGCAATATCCTTTCTTTCAGAAGTTCTAGTCTGCTAGGACTTCTGATGTCCTCAGTCCCCTACAACTTACAAGGGAACCTCCCCATCGCACCCCCCTCAGATTTAGTTATAAATTGACACAGTGGGTAGGCCTTGAAAAACTGAACACAGATAAATCGAGAAAACAGGAAGAAGTTGTGTGGAACTTTGAAAAAATAAGCAAAATATACAAACTGAGTAGTCCATGTGCAAGATAGCCAACATAGAGGACAATGTTAGCTGATGAGCGCCGTGGGCTTGTGGTTAGAGTGAGCAACTACGGAATGAAAGGTCCTTGGTTCGAGTCCTCCCTCGAATCCAAATTTTACTTTCTTTATTCTCGCAAAGTTATGATCCGTCCGTTCATTCATTGACGTCTCTGTTCACTGTAATAAGTTTAGTGTCTGTGTTTTGCCACCGCACCGCAAAACCGTGCGATTAGTAGACGAAAGGACGTACCTCTCCAATGGGCACCGAAAACATTTGCTCGCAAGGTCATAGGTCAACCGATTCCTCCACAGGACAACACGTCTGATACATTCTATACGACACTGGTGACGGAATGTGCGTCACCTGACGGGAATATGTTGTCGACCCGTCTAACTCTTACACTTGGCGAATGGGTAAAAAGATTCTTCTACCTTGCATATTTAGGTTTTCTTGTGGATGTGATAATCACTCCCAAAAAAGTGATGAAAACATAAGAGTTTGCCACATGAACTGCAACAAATGAATGCAACAGTTTCACAGTCGCACAGTTTTCCCTGTGCTCTGTCAAAACATACGTTTTTAACGTTTTCAAATTTTTCCGTGTGAAGACCGTCAAATCCCGCATGTGTCCAAGCAAATCTGAACATGTCTTGGAAATTTGGAGAGCGAAGTTGCTAATGTTTGAGTGCCTTAACTTTGATAATAGTCTGAAAATGAAAAATTTTTCTCTAGAGGGAGGCTTGAACCAAACACCTTTTGTTTCCCAGCTGCTCGCGCTAACCACGGGACCACGGCGCTTCAGAGTTTACAGTGTCCTTGATGCTGCCTATCTTGCAAAAGGACTACTCTGTTGTTATATTTTGCTTATTTTTTTCATAGTTCCACACAACTTCTTCCTGTTTTCTCGGTTGATCTGTGTTCAGTGTTTCAAGGCCTATCCACTGTGCCAACTTGTAATTAAATCTGAGGGGGGTGCGATGGGGAGGTTCCCTCGTTAGAACTACTTAAACCTAACTAACCTAAGGACGTCACAAACATCCATGCCCGAAGCAGGATTCGGACCTGCGACCGTTGCGGTCGCGCGGCTCCAGACTTTAGCGCCTAGAACCGCTCGGCCCTCCGGCCGGCGCAAGGTTAGCAGGAGAACTTCTGTAAAGTTTGGAAGGTAGGAGACGAGGTACTGGCAGAAGTAAAGCTGTGAGGACGGGGTGAGTTGTGCTGGGGTAGCTCAGATGGCAGAGCACTTGACCGCGAAAGGCAAAGGTCCCGAGTTCGAGTCTCGGTCTGGCACACAGTTTTAATCTGCCAGGAAGTTTCAATGTCGAGTCACATTAATGCGACTAAGTGCCAAGAGCCTCAACTATTGCACCGTAGACCGCTGCGAGGTATGCAGGAAGAGAGTCAGTGAGCTGGAAGGTACCGACAGAGCTGTGCAGACATGCCGACTCCAGTGCCGTGGAGAGGTGCGCTAGGCTTCTCGCTTGAGGATCAATGGCGCCCACTGCCCGATCGAGGTGGTCCCACAGATTCTCTATTGGGTTTCCTGCCGAGGAGTTTGGTTGCCACGGGAATACAGTAAACTGATCCTGGTGCTCTTGAAACCACTCACGTCCACTGCGTTCTTTGTGACACGTTGCATTGTCCTGCCAGACGCCATTGTGCCGAAGGGAAACTATCTGCATGTAGAGCTGGACATGGTCTCCAAGGACAGATCTTCTTGATCTATTGTGCTTTCCAGAGCGACGAAATCACCAAGGGATCGTCACGAAAGCACCCCCAGGCCATTTCGCTCCCTACTGCTTGCAGGGTGTTTGCTTTCCAATGTTTCACACCGTACACTCCGTCCGATGGATAATAAAATGTGATTCGTCTGAAAAGAATACTTATCGCCATCAATGGACATCCGGTTGCAGTACTGGGATGCAGATTTCAGCAACGAACAACAGCCAGCTTGGATGCATGAACTAGACGCCTGCTGTTGAGACCCATACGCTGGACACACTGCTGGCAGCCACTTGGCAGTCACCTGCTCAGTAGTTGCTCATCTGTTCGCCAGTACGTATCTCTGCAAATGTCGGTCATCCATGTCAGCTATGGCCCGAGGTGCACCACGTATGCCTCGGTGTCGGATTTGGATTGCGTCATTTTGCTTTGAACAATATGCAATACTTTAGCCGCGGCGGCACGCGAACAGTTTACACACTTGACCGTTTCGCAGTTGCTTCCACCCTTGGGCCAAACGCTAATGATGATGCCTTTTTGGACGTTAGATAAATAGCTCCGTTTCGACAACGGCTGCACTGCTTTCTACGTCCCCCGATACGCTTTGTACAGGGTGTTACAAAAAGGTACGGCCAAACTTTCAGGAAACATTCCTCACACACAAATAAAGAAAAGATGTTATGTGGACATGTGTCCGGAAACGCTTAATTTCCATGTTAGAGCTCATTTTAGTTTCGTCAGTATGCACTGTACTTTCTCGATTCACCGCCAGTTGGCCCAATTGAAGGAAGGTAATGTTGACTTCGGTGCTTGTGTTGACATGCGACTCATTGCTCTACAGTACTAGCATCAAGCACATCAGTACGTAGCATCAACAGGTTAGTGTTCATCATGAACGTGGTTTTGCAATCAGTGCAATGTTTACAAATTCGGAGTTGGCAGATGCCCATTTGATGTATGGATTAGCACGGGGCAATAGCCGTGGCGCGGTACGTTTGTATCGAGACAGATTTCCAGAACGAAGGTGTCCCGACAGGAAGACGTTCGAAGCAATTGATCGGCGTCTTAAGGAGCACGGAACATTCCAGCCTATGACTCGGGACTGGGGAAGACCTAGAACGACGAGGACACCTGCAATGGACGAGGCAATTCTTCGTGCAGTTGATGATAACCCTAATGTCAGCGTCAGAGAAGTTGGTGTTGTACAAGGTAACTTTGACCACGTCACTGTATGGAGAGTGCTACGGGAGAACCAGTTGTTTCCGTACCATGTACAGCGTGTGCAGGCACTATCAGCACCTGATTGGCCTCCACGGGTACACTTCTGCGAATGGTTCATCCAACAATGTGTCAATCCTCATTTCAGTGCAAATGTTCTCTTTACGCATGAGGCTTCATTCCAACGTGATCAAATTGTAAATTTTCACAATCTTCATGTGTGGACTGACGAGAATCCGCACGCAATTGTGCAATGACGTTATCAACACAGATTTTCTGTGAACGTTTGGGCAGGCATTGTTGGTGATGTCTTGATTGGGCCCCATGTTCTTCCACCTACGCTCAATGTGGCACGTTATCATGATTTCATACGGGATACTCTACCTGTGCTGCTAGAACATGTGCCTGTACAAGTACGACCCAACATATGGTTCATGCACGATGGAGCTCCTGCACATTTCAGTCGAAGTGTTCGTACGCTTCTCAACAACAGATTCGGCGACCGATGTATTGGCAGCGACGGACCAATTCCACGGCCTCCAAGCTCTCCTGACCTCAACCCTCTTGACTTTCATTTATGGGGGCATTTGAAAGCTCTTGTCTACCCAACCCCGTTACCAAATGTAGAGACTCTTCGTGCTCGTATTGTGGATGGCTGTGATACAATACGCCATTCTCGAGGGCTGCATCAGCCCATCAGGGATTCCATGCGACGGAGGGTGGATGCAGGTATCCTCGCTAACGGAAGACATTTTGAACATTTCCTGTAACAAAGTGTTTGAAGTCACGCTGGTACGTTCTGTTGCTGTGTGTTTATATTCCATGATGAATGTGATTTGAAGAGAAGTAATAAAATGAGCTCTAACATGAAAAATAAGCGCTTCCGGACACATGTCCACATAACATATTTTCTTTCTTTGTGTGTGAGAAATGTTTCCTGAAAGTTTTGCCGTACCTATTTGTAACACCTGCCGTCTGTGAATATTGTTCGTTGACGTCGAAAATAGTCATTGGTGACATTAACGCGACAGTACCGTGTATAAGTACTAGTTCTACAGCGTCTACAGCGCTTCGGACTGACCAGTGGTCTGTTTTAAAAAGACCAGTAGGGTCTCCGGTAAGTTTATACATTATCTGGTGAATAATATCCAGACGCCCTAATGTAATGCGCATTACGCCATTACATGTTCCGAGAGGCGGACCCGCCATTATAAAAGGATGCTGGGATTATTGTGCTGACACTAGACAAGCAGGAACAGCACAATGTGTCCTTCAGGAGAGGTCAGTTTCTCCGAAGGCGCCACCTGAGTAACACGTCCTTCACTGATACTTCAAACCGTATAAAGCTACCAAAATCGCTGTTCGTGGTGTGAGTGTGACGTGACGTGACCTCAACCAAGACGAGGCAGAGCTCATGTACTGATGGACAGGTACTGTCGATCACTGGTTTAAAAAAAAAAAAAAAAAAAAAAAAAAAAGCACATGGAATTAGGGAAAGAAATCGCTCGCGAGTTCCAGACTGTTATCAGCCGTCCACCTAGCACAATGATTGTACGTTTGGAGTTAAGAAAAACGGAGTGCAATGGTCGAGTAGCCACAATTTTTGGTAGTCAATGCTAAGGGTCGCTTGAGGTAATGTAAAGAGCAATGGCACAAGACAGCAGATGAATTGGAACGCGCGAGTTGGAGTGATGACTCCGATCAAGTTGTGTGGAGAAAGCTAGCTGACAGCGTGTGTAGTGCCAACAGTTACGTGACAAGGTGTTGTTACGATACAGGGGTGTTTTAGTGGTTAAGGTGTGGTCCCCTCATTGCGATTAAGAAGATGGTAAACGCAGAAAGATATGAATACATCTTACAGTATTGTGTACTGCGCACAGAAGAGGAACACCTCGGAGGCGATGATTCTATCATAATGACGATTGAACCTATCGTGAAGCAGCATACGTGAAGCTTTGGTTTTGTGGAAATAACATTAACGAAAGAGAGTAGCCTGCACAGAGGCCCAAAATGAGCTCAATGGGACACCTATGGAATGAATTAGACATCGTACCAGACCGCAGTGCCCAACGTCACTATCTTCTCTCTTTTCGGCCCTTGAGAAAGACACACGTCATCGAAAGTATCCCAACCAGAGATCAGTCGCCAAAAAGGCGAAGGGTGGACAAATCCCAAATTAATGTTAGTAAATATGGTATCTGGACACTTTTTATCGGATACTGTATTTCTGTGTATCTATGCAATCTACCTATCTTTCTGTGGGAGTCTATTACAGGTGTAGATGGGCTGCTTCTATGTTGGCAGCGCTGTGTAGCGCTTTGCATTGGATCTCTGACTGCACTTTCTTTGTAAGACTCTGTGGCTGGTTGGACTCGTTGTTGGAAGTTAATCGCCAGTAGTGTTGGGCTGTTGGAAGTTAGTCGCCAGCAGTGATGGATGTTAGATGTGAGAAGTTAGCATTGATTGAGGGTAGAGGTCGGAAGTGTTAGCGAAGGCTAACGATCCGGAAGTATCCGACTTAGTGATTGAAAATTATTCATGATTATATATCTTAGTACTGTACGTCAAAGGCGATTTATATTCTTAATTGAAGTGGATGTCACATTATTAAGATAAAAATACATTATTTGGTTTGCAACAAAATCTTTCCTTTGCTAACCACATACCTATCCATAGTTAGTGGCTTAGTTGTTAGAATGTTTTATTTTTGATCATCAGTCCACTGACTGGTTTGATGCGGCCCGCCACGAATTCCTTTCCTGTGCTATCCTCTTCATCTCAGAGTAGCACTTGCAACCTACGTCCTCAATTATTGGCTTGACGTATTCCAATCTCTGTCTTCCTCTACAGTTTTTGCCCTCTACAGCTCCCTCTAGTACCACGGAAGACATTCCCTCATGTCTTAGTAGATGTCCTATCATCCTGTCCCTTCTCCTTATCAGTGTTTTCCACATATTCCTTTCCTCTCCGATTCTGCGTAGAACCTCCTCATTCCTTACGTTATCAGTCCACCTAATTTTCAACATTCGTCTATAGCACCACATCTCAAATGCTTCGATTCTCTTCTGTTCCGGTTTTCCCAGAGTCCATGTTTCACTACCATACAATGCTGTACTCCAGACGTACATCCTCAGAAATTTCTTCCTCAAATTAAGGCCGGTATTTGATATTAGTAGACTTCTCTTGGCCAGAAATGCCTTTTTTGCCATAGCGAGTCTGCTTTTGATGTCCTCCTTGCTCCGTCCGTCATTGGTTATTTTACTGCCTAGGTAGCAGAATTCCTTAACTTCATTGACTTTGTGACCATCAATCCTGATTGTAAGTTTCTCGCTGTTCTCATTTCTACTACTTCTCATTACCTTCGTCTTTCTCCGATTTACTCTCAAACCATACTGTGTACTCACTAGACTGTTCATTCCGTTCAGCAGATCATTTAATTCTTCTTCACTTTCACTCAGGATAGCAATGTCATCAGCGAATCGAATCATTGATATCCTTTCACATTGTATATTAATTCCACTCCTGAACCTTTCTTTTATTTCCATCATTGCTTCCTCGGTGTACAGATTGAAGAGTAGGGGCGAAAGGCTACAGCCTTGTCTTACACCCTTCTTAATACGAGCACTTCGTTCTTGATCGTCCACTCTTATTATTCCCTCTTGGTTGTTGTACATATTGTATATGACCCGTCTCTCCCTATAGCTTACCCCTACTTTTTTCAGAATCTCGAACAGCTTGCACCATTTTATATTGTCGAACGCTTTTTCCAGGTCGACAAATCCTATGAAAGTGTCTTGATTTTTCTTTAGCCTTGCTTCCATTATTAGCCGTAACGTCAAAATTGCCTCTCTCGTCCCCTTACTTTTCCTAAAGCCAAACTGATCGTCACCTAGCGCATTCTCAATTTTCTTTTCCATTCTTCTGTATATTATTCTTGTAAGCAGCTTCGATGCATGAGCTGTTAAGCTGATTGTGCGATAATTCTCGCACTTGTCAGCTCTTGCCGTCTTCGGAATTGTGTGTATAATGCTTTTCCGAAAGTCAGATGGTATATCGCCAGACTCATATATTCTACACACCAACGTGAGTAGTCGTTTTGTTGCCACTTCCTCCAATGATTTTAGAAATTCTGATGGAATGCTATCTATCCCTTCTGCCTTATTTGACCGTAAGTCCTCCAAAGCTCTTTTAAATTACGATTCTAATACTGTATCCCCTCTCTCTTCTAAATCGACTCCTGTTTCTTCTTCTATCACATCAGACAAATCTTCACCCTCATAGAGGCTTTCAATGTATTCTTTCCACCTATCTGCTCTCTCCTCTGCATTTAACAGTGGAATTCCCGATGCACTCTTAATGTTACCACCGTTGCTTTTAATGTCACCAAAGGTTGTTTTGACTTTCATGTATGCTGAGTCTGTCCTTCCGACAATCATATCTTTTTCGATGTCTTCACATTTTTCCTGCAGCCATTTCGTCTTAGCTTCCCTTCACTTCCTATTTATTTCATTCCTCAGCGTCTTGTATTTCTGTATTCCTGATTTTCCCGGAACATGTTTGTACTTCCTCCTTTCATCAATCAACTGAAGTATTTCTTGTGTTACCCATGGTTTCTTCGCAGCTACCTTCTTTGTGCCTATGTTTTCCTTCCCAACTTCTGTGATGGCCCTTTTTAGAGATGTCCATTCCTCTTCAACTGTACTGCCTACTGCGCTATTCCTTATTGCAGTGTCTATAGCGTTAGAGAACTTCAAACGTATCTCGTCATTCCTTAGTACTTCCGTATCCCACTTCTTTGCGTATTGATTCTTCCTGACTAATGTCTTGAGCTTCAGCCTACTCTTCATCACTACTATATTGTGATCTGAGTCTATATCTGCTCCTGGGTACGCCTTACAATCCAGTATCTGATTTCGGAATCTCTGTCTGACCATGATGTAATCTAATTGAGATCTTCCCGTGTCACCCGGCCTTATCCAAGTATACCTCCTCCTCTTGTGATTCTTGAACAGGGTATTCGCTATTACTAGCTGAAACTTGTTACAGAACTCAATTAGTCTCTCTCCTCTTTCATTCCTTGTCCCAAGCCCATATTCTCCTGTAACCTTTTCTTCTACTCCTTCCCCTACAACTGCATTCCAGTCGCCCATGACTATTAGATTTTCGTCCCCCTTTACATACTGCATTACCCTTTCAATATCCTCATACACTTTCTCTATCTGTTCATCTGCAGCTTGCGACGTCGGCATGTATAGCTGAACTATCGTTGTCGGTGTTGGTCTGCTGTCGATTCTGATTAGAACAACCCAGTCACTGAACTGTTCACAGTAACACACCCTCTGCCCTACCTTCCTAGTCAAAACGAATCCTACACCTGTTATACCATTTTCTGCTGCTGTTGATATTACCCGATACTCATCTGACCAGAAATCCTTGTCTTCCTTCCACTTTACTTCACTGACCCCTACTATATCTAGATTGAGCCTTTGCATTTCCCTTTTCAGATTTTCCAGTTTCCCTACCACGTTCAAGCTTCTGACATTACACGCCCCGACTCATAGAACGTTATCCTTTCGTTGAATATTCAATCTTTTTCTCATGGTAACCTCCCCCTTGGCAGTCCCCTCCCGGAGATCCGAATGGGGGACTATTCCGGAATCTTTTGCCAATGGAGAGATCATCATGACACTTCTTCAATTACAGGCCACATGTCCTGTGGATACACGTTACGTGTCTTTTAATGCAGTGGTTTCCATTGCCTTCTGCCTCCTCATGTCGTTGATCATTTCTGATTCTTCCGCCTTTAGGGGCAATTTCCCACCCCTAGGACAAGAGAGTGCCCTGAACCTCTATCCGCTCCTCCGCCCTCTTTGACAAGGCCGTTGGCAGAATGAGGCTGACTTCTTATGCCGGAAGTCTTCGGCCGCCAATGCTGATTATTTATCAAAATTTAGGCAGTGGCGGGTATCGAACCCGGGACCGAAGACGTTTTCATTACGAATCAAAGACGCTACCCCTTGACCACGGCTGGCAGTAATGACACTCACTGTATTGCAGTAGTTCGCGTAATGAAGATTTTCGTGAGGTAAGTGTTTAATGAAATGCATAGTTCATTGTTAACATTTCTTTTTAGTGGCGACCATTCTTTTGAATTAATTATTTGAAGTCAGATTGTAATTTTTTGAGCAGTCAGATTGAGTTGCGCTAGAATACTGCGAGTCAGTGTTGACATGATAAGATAAAAGTAAAGAGAAAGTAGGCTCAGTAGTCCACACCTCGTGGTCGTGCGGTAGCGTTCTCGCTTCCCACGCCCGGGTTCCCGGGTTCGATTCCCGGCGGGGTCAGGGATTTTCTCTGCCTCGTGATGGCTGGGTGTTGTGTGCTGTCCTTAGGTTAGTTAGGTTTAAGTAGTTCTAAGTTCTAGGGGACTGATGACCATAGATGTTAAGTCCCATAGTTCTCAGAGCCATTTTAGGCTCAGTACGTTCAGATTTACTCAGCTGTTTCAGAATCAAATAACGTAGAAGTTTCATCTTCTCAGTCATTCAGCAATTTAAGTACAGGCACACACATCCAAAATGCAAGAGAAAGAATGACTATATGACTGCCTTAAGCAATATAGAGGTTAACAGTTCGACACCACTGGAAGTGGACAGCACAGTATTGTACAGAAGATGAAAATATTTTGCAAACCAACATTCGGATTAGAAATAAGAGAGATGATTTTTTTCAGTGTAGCGCAAACTATGTGCCGCACCAGGCCTCAAACCCAGATCCCCCTTTCTTTCGCGGACAGTGTGACATCCAATGAAATCCCACCATGCTTGCTGAATCGTCTCAGAACTTTCAGCTGTCATAACTTCCTTCCGTACCTTTATGACCCCACGCAAAAACGGGTGTGCATGTGTCACGACGTCACCTCACGGTAAAACATGCCTCCGCGGTAATTGTCTTGGCTGTTACTCTGGCATCTGATACGCGCGCTCTTCCTTTGCTACCGGCGACCACCATCCCGGCGTGTCACGGACGTTTGGGTTTCGATCCCGACGTGCTGTCGCTTTTTCTGGGTACTCCGTGTCGCCTTTCAGAGCAGCGGCGCTTTATTTAGACGCTGGCCGGCGTTACGCAAGCTTTCAGCCCACGAGGGTGGCTGGATTTCGTGCTCGATTGAGCGGGCGCGCTCCGCAGGTCGCCACAGCACTTTATGCTTCCATATTTATAGCCGCTTCCCGGGATCCACGGCGGACGGCGCCCATTCCGCGGCGAACAATGCTCGCTGCGCGGATGCGGCCACCAATTGCATTAAGTAAAGCGGCAACCCCTGTCAGCCCCGAGGGAAATATCCCTCGGCTCAGACCGCTCTCTGCAGTACCTCTCGAGCTGCCGGGCCATTGTGTACTTAGCGAGTACGTCACGTCTTTCCTATATCGCGCATAAAGGACAATGGTATTCGTGAAGTAGACAGATGTTTTATTACAGAGAGAGTTTACTGTCGTGTAGAAGTTGATGGTGGTTTGAACAATAGCACCGCTTCGTGCTCCAGCTCTATCAGCTGTATAAGGCAATGACGATAATGACAGGGACTCGAACCTGGTCGCGCGGGATTAGCCGAGCGGTCGCTGCAGTCATGGACTGTGCGGCTGGTCCCGGCGGAGGTTCGAGTCCTCCCTCGGGCATGGGTGTCTGTGTTTGTCCTTAGCATAATTTAGATTAAGTAGTGTGTAAGCTTAGGGACTGATGACCTTAGCAGTTCAGTCCCATAAGATTTCACACACATTTGAACATTTTTGAACTCGAACCCGTGTTTCCTACGATACCTCGCTGTAGCCTTTGGCCATCCGCGCAAGGTCCATGGCCAGACCCAAACCTCCATACGTCATCGTTCATCTGTCACAGCCTGTACTCGTATCCAAAGTGTCCCTGATTTCGACAAGATGTCGTTCATGCAGGACAGAGCTCGACCCCATCGAAGTAGGAGAATGATTGATGTCTTGGAGGAACACTTTGGGGATCACATTCTGGCTCTGGGGTACCCAGAGGCCACTGGCATGGGTAATTACCGTAGAGAGGACGACATATTAATTGAAAGTCACTGCATGGTGTCGCGGATAAATACGATAATGCAGCGTCTGTTTCGTTAAGAAGAACGATACAACATTCCTTCGAACGTGCACGCATGTCTGAAAGCAAAGGCACTACCGTCAGAATGAAATACATGAAACGTATTCGCAGTTGCAAATACGAACAACCATCAGATAGCCCGCAGCTCGTGGTCGTGCGGTAGCGTTCTCGCTTCCCACGCCCGGGTTCCCGGGTTCGATTCCCGGCGGGGTCAGGGATTTTCTCTGCCTCGTGATGGCTGGGTGTTGTGTGATGTCCTTAGGTTAGTTAGGTTTAAGTAGTGCTAAGTTCTAGGGGACTGATGGCCATAGATGTTAAGTCCCATAGTGCTCAGAGCCATTTGAACCATTTTGAACCATCAGATATAGAAGGCAATTACTGCACTATTGGCCATTAAAATTGCTACAACAAAAAGAAATGCAGATGATAAACGGGTATTCATTGGACAAATATATTATACTAGAACTGACATGTGATTACATTTTCACGCAATTTGGGTGTATAGATCCTGAGAAATCAGTACCCAGAACAACCACCTCTTGCCGTAATAACGGGCCTTGATACGCCTGGGCATTGAGTCAAACAGACCTCGGATGGCGTGTACAGGTACAGCTGCCCATGTAGCTTCAACACCGTACCACAGTTCGTCAAGAGTAGAGACTGGCGTATTGTGACGAGCCAGTTCAAAAAATGACTCTGAGCACTATGGGACTTAAGATCTATGGTTATCAGTTCCCTAGAACTTACAGCTACTTAAACCTAACTAACCTAAGGACAGCACACAACACCCAGTCATCACGAGGCAGAGAAAATCCTTGACCCCGCCGGGAATCGAACCCGGGCGCGGGAAGCGAGACGCTACCCCACGACCACGAGCTGCGGACGGCGAGCCAGTTGCTCGGCCACCATTGACCAGACGTTTTCAGTTGGTGACAGATCTGGAGAATGTGATAGCCATGGCAGCAGTCGAACATTTTCTGTATCCAGAAAGGCCCGTATAGGACCTGCAACATGCGGTCGTGCATTATCCTGCTGAAATGTAGGGTTTCGCAGGGATCGAATGAAGGGTAGAGCCACGGGTCCTCACACATCTGAAATGTAACGTCCACTGTACAGAGTGCGAACAAGAGGTGACCGAGACGTGTAACCAATGGCACCCCATACCATCACGCCGGGTGATACGCCAGTATGGCGATGACGAATACACGCTTCCATTGTGCGTTCACCGCGATGTAGCCAAACACGGATGCGATCATCATGATGCTGTAAACAGAACCTGCATTCATCCGAAAAAATGACGTTTTGCCATTCGTGCACCCAGGTTCGTCGTTGAGTACACCATCGCAGGCGCTCCTGTCTGTGAAGCAGCGTCAAGGGTAACCGCGGCCATGGTCCCCGAGCTGATATTCCATGCTGTTGCAAACGTCGTCGAACTGTTCGTGCAGATGGTTGTTGTCTTGCAAACGTCCCCATCTGTTGACTCAGGGATCGAGACGTGACTGCGCGATCCGTTACAGTCATGCGGATAAGATGCCTGTCATCACAACGGCTAGTGATACGAGGCAGTTGAGATCCAGCACGGCGTTCCGTTTACCCTCCTGAACCCACCGATTCCATATTCTGCTAACAGTCATTGGATCTCGACCAACGCGAGCAGCAATGTCGCGATACGATAAACCGCAATCGCGATGGGCTACAATCCGACCTTTATCAAAGTCGGAAACGTGATGGTACCCATTTTTCCTCCTTACACGAGGCATCACAACAACGTTTCACCAGGCAACGCCAGTCAACTGCTGTTTGTGTATGAGAAATCGGTTGGAAACTTTCCTCATGTCAGTACGTTGTAGGTTTCGCCACCGGCGCCTGCCTTACACGAATGCTCTGAAAAGCTAATCATTTGCATATCACAGCATCTTCTTCCTGTTGGTTAAATTTCGCGTCTGTAGCACGCCATCTTCGTGGTGTAGTAATTTTAATGGCCAGTAGGGTACAATGGAAGTTTGAACCAGACCGGCACTCGAATCCGGGATTCCCGGTTTACGCAAGCGGTGGCCTTAACTGCTTTGGTTATCAGTGCAAGACTCTCGGCCGCACCAAAACTAGCAGGCATCGTCCTTCTTGAGTCACGACATGTATTCATACAGGGTGACAATAATTGAACTGTATCAAAGAAACGTACGTTAGTTACAAAGTACGGCGTGCACAGACTTATTCAACATGTAAACGTCACTACAGATATTCGGATTTAGGTTATGACATGTTCGATATGGCTGCCATCATTCACGATGATGTGGCGCAGACGAATAGCGAAATTCTGCATGAACTGCTGAAGTGTCGGAATATCGATGCAGTCGATGATCTTCTGAATGGCTGTTTTCAGCTCAACAATGGTTCTGGGGTTATTACTGTGCGCCTTATCTTTAGTGTAGCCCACAAAAATGAGTCGCGTGTGTTCACATCTGGAGAGTATGGCGACTAATCGACGACCATGCCAGTGGCCTCTGAGATCCCCAGAAAAAGAATGCGGTTCCCAGAGTGCTCCTCCAGGACATCAGTGACTCTCCTGCTTGGATGGGGTCGAACTCCGTCTTGCATGAGTCACATCTTATCGAAATTAGAGTCACTTTGGATAATGGGGATGAAATCGTCTTCACGTACCGTTCGGTAGTCACTGTGTCTTCAAGGAATATCGCACCGATTATTCCGTGACTGGATATTGCACACTTCTCGATAGCGAAATTCGGATATTCAGCCCGCCTAATGGGCCAATTTTCCTTATTGACGAACCCATCCGAATGAAAGTGGGCTTCGTCGCCAAACCACACCGTGCATGCACATACTAATTCCCATCATGCCCCGCGGTCAACCGTGCAGTTTGAACATTCTAACGCAAACCGTTCGTAAGTTGTAACGATATTATTTAATATAGTTCAATAATGATCACCCTGTACATATGTTATGTAATTCCCGTACAGAGTACGACGCTTCAATTGGAAGTCGCTGTCCGGTAAGCATGTCCGGAGAAAGGTTGCATCGTTCTTCTTAACAGATGCACTGCAGTATCGTATTTATCCCCTGATACCAGCGAGAGACTTTCAATTGAAATGTGCTCCTTTGTACAGGAATTACATAATGTGTGTACGAGTACAGGCTGTGACATGGGAACGACGGCATAAGGAGCTTTGGATCTGGCCGTGAGTCGTGCACGTCTGGAATCTGGATTCGAGTCCCGGTACGGAGGAATTTTCCATTGCTGTCATTCAATTATACAGCTAATAATTGTTCGTATACGCAACTGTGAATGCATTCCATGTATTGCATACCGGCTATAGTTGCCCCGAAGTGCCTGTTCCTTCCCACAACGCAGGCACTGCAGTTTCGTAGTTCTTACTTTCACCTTGTTCAATCCCAAAGCTGCTCCTTGAAATTAACAGTACGAATTATCAGATTTCGCAAGTCACATTCCACGCGAAGGAAGATAGAAACTTGGTGCAAACTCTAACTTTCACATCGAAAATAAAAGTTTACCACGACGGCAGATACACGTTGTCGGTTCGTGTAGTTGTCGGTAGAGGCCTCTCTGGCGCAGTTAGCACTCTGGTTCATTACCCCAGTGCGTCGAATTTTCCACAGTTGCGAGAACATGCACACAATGGTGTTTCTTAGCTAGACGATGCACCACCGCGATGGCACCTGCATGTAACACCATCGACTAACAAAGATCTGCTTTAATGACAGATGTTCATCTACAGCTACATATGTACTCTGCAAGCCATCGTATGGTGCGTCGCGGAGGGTACCTTGTACCACTATTAGTCACTCCTTTCCTATTCCACTCTTAAGCTAAGCAAGGGGAAAACGACTATGTACATGTCTCCTTACGAGCCGTGGTTTCTCTTGTATGTTAACAGAGAACCTAGAAACGACGGAGAGGCTCCGTCCCCGCCGCAGCCGCAGTGGTCCACAACCCCATGACGACTACCACAGTCCACTTCACCACTCCGCCGCCCACTCCGAGCCATGGGTTATTGTGCGGTTCGGCCCCCGCTGGACCCCCCTGGGGAACGTCTCACACCAGACGAGTGTAACCCCTATGTTTGCGTGGTAGAGTAATGGTGGTGTACGCGTACGTGGAGAATTTGTTTGCGCAGAAATCGCCGACATAGTGTAGCTGAGGCGGAATAAGGGGAACCAGCCCGCATTCGCCGAGGCAGATGGAAAACGGCCTAAAAACTATCCACAGACTGGCCGGCTCACCGGACCTCGACACAAGTCCGCCGGGCGGATTCGTGGCGGGGACCAGGTGCTCCTTCCCGCTCCGGAAAGCCGTGCGTTAGACCGATTGGCCAACCGGGTGGGCTTTCTCTTGTATTATGTTCGTCGTCCTTAAGCGAACTGAACATTGGGGGCAGTAGAGTCGTTCTGCAGTCAGCTTCAGATGATAGCGTTGTTTACGACTTCATACACAACAGTAAAGAGAGGCGGCCTACACATGGTGGGGCAACAGTCGTCGTAGGAAAGCAGGACAGGAACAGAAAAGATTAGTGAACAAATTAACATAGAAAACAGAGGATCTACTTGTATTTCTTCAAACGTATGAAGTGGAGCAAGAAACAGAGTCCAGCTGTTACAGTAGCGACAACGATAGTGACGGAGCCACAACTAGTCGACGTCTGCGTCATGGCTCTGAGCGCAAGAGGGCCGCATCGCAGCGGCTGTCCGTCCCGTATTGCGGCGGGAGAGGGCACTCAGGGTGCCGAGCCGCCAGCCGCCAGAGGAGTGGCTCGGCGGGTGCGCCCGCATGGGTCCGCCACCTCCCGTGCGATTGCTATCGGTTTCAGGTGGAAACTTGCAATTCCGATGCTAGGATGTATGTAGAGTGGTGGCGATAGGTGGTACCACAGCCGGTTCTCTAGATTTTCTCTGCAGTGTTGCTTCAAAAGAATATCGTCTTATCGCTAGGGATTCCCACTTCAGTTTACGAAGCATCTTCGTAATACTTGCCTGTCGATAGAACCTACTGGTAATATATCTAGCAACTCGCTTATGAATTTCTTCAATGTCCTCCTTCAATCAGACGTAGCGTGGATTCTGAACACTTGCGCAGTACACAAGAATGTGTCACACTATCCTTACTGCAGGTCTTTACAGATAAGCTAAATTTGCCCAAAATTCTCCAAATGAACCGAAGTCGACCGTTCACCTTCCCTGCTGCATCACTTACATGCGCCTTCCATTTCATATTGCTTTGCAAAGTTACGTCTAAATCTTTAATCGACGAGATAGTGTCAAGCAGTACATTACTAACGCCATATTAGAACTTATAGATTGTTTTTCCTTACATCTGTATTAACTTACATTTTTCTACATTTAGAGCTAGCTCCCATTCCTCGTGCCAACTAGAAATTAAATTTGTGTGTGAAATCTTATGCTAATGTCATCAGTCCCTAAGCTTACACACTACTTAACCTAAACTATCCTAAGGACAAACACACACACACCCATGCCCGAGGGAGGACTCGAACCTCCGCCGGGACAAGCCGTACAGTCCAAGACTGCAGCGCACAGACCGCTCGGCTAATGCCGCGCGGCGAAATTAAGTTTAAGTCATCTTGTATCCTCCTACAGTCACTCAACGAAGAACCTTCCTGTACACAACAACATCTCACTAAACAGTCACAAACTGCTGCTAACCTGTCCGACAGATCATTTATGTGTATACGGGGTGTTCAAAAAGTCTCTCCGCAGTGCCGTATGCCGCAGTGAATGTACCGAAATGAAACTCAGTGAAATACAAGTTATTAATTTATTGAATATTTATTTTACTGAGATAAACGAAACCGTGGAATGTTGGGAGAGTCCATTTGAAGGGAAGTGGCTAACAATCATACGGCACTGTGGAGAGACTTTTTGAAAACCCCGTAGAAAGCAACAGCAGTCCAATCATACTTTCTTGGGGCACTCCCAATAATGCTCTCGTCTCTAATGAACACTCGCTTTCGAGGACAGCGTGCTAGGTTCTATAACTTAAGAAGTCTTCGAGTTACTCACATATTTGGTTACGATATGCTCATACATTCGTTAACACCTTGCATAGGGGCAACCTGCCAAATGCTTCCTGGAAATCTATAAATATGGAGTCTGTCTGTTTCATTCTGCAGCAAACAGAAGTTAGGGATATTGGTCTGTAGCAAATGATCAAATGTGTGTGAATTCCTAAGGGACCAAACTGCTGAGGTCATCGGTCCCTAGATTTACACACAAATTAAACTAACTTATGCTAAGAGCAACTCACACGCCCATCCCCAAGGGAGGACTCGAACCTCCGGCGGGAGGGGCCGTGACATGTGCCTCTTCTGGATGAGCGAAGACGGGAACTTGGAGTAAATTTTAAGCCATGCACCGGATCAAAAAATATTATTTTCAAAAGAATCATCCTATTTTACGGTGCTATATCTTTTATATAAATGCAGTTGTGACCATGAGGTACCTTCCATAATTACTTTTAAGAATAAGGTTGTCTTTCATAAATGCCTTTACCGTCGTTCGTCGTTGAGTGACTTTAGGAGGATACAAGAAGATTTAAACATAATATCTAGTTGAAGTAAGGAATGGGAGCTAGCTGCAAATGTAGAAAAACGCAAGTTAATGTAGGTGTAAGGAAAATGCAGACATGGCCCCTCAAACCGGAGGTGGTCTGATGATGATGATGATGATGGCTAGTTTGTGCGGCGCTCAACTGCGCCGTCATCAGCGCCCTTACAGAGTCCCAATTTTTTCACAGACCAATTTTTTAAACAGTCCAATCGAGGCACTGTCACGAATGATGACGATGAGAATGAAATGACGAGGGCAACACAAACACCCAGTCACCGGGCAGAGAAAAATCCTTAATCTGGCCGAGAATCAAACCGGGACCCCGTGATTCAGAGGCAGCAACGCTAGCCACTAGACCACGAGCTGCGGACGCGCGGTGGTCTGTAGCATTGCTCCACTGACCTCCGAGGTCACTTTTTTTTTCTTTTTTTCTTTTGGTTGGTTAGTGAAGGACTGCGTCAATATTTATCACGAGTTCACTGGAGGGCACATTAAACATTTATGAAAGACAACCTTATTCTTAAAAGTAATTATATAAGGTACCTCATGGTCACACGCGCATTTATTTAAAAGATATACCACCGTAAAATAGTATGCTTCTTTTGAAAATAACATTTTGTGGTTCTATGCATGACTTAGAATTTACTCGAAGTTCCCATCCTCGTGCATGCAGAAGAACGTCCTCCATACAGAGAGAAGAGGGATAAGAAAACAGAGATAATTCAGAGATAGCTGCAATTTATTGAGAAATAAATGTGATAAATAAGGTAAATACAAACCTGCATTTAAATAATCTCCTTACGAATTTTTACTGAAAGAAAAGAAATCAGCAAAATTAGGATCCTAAGTTCGGTGGACCACGACGTCTTTAGAGTTTTGGCAACGAGGGGTAAATATATTGACTGTGTCCTATTCCAAGGAATTATCTCACTATTCGCCTAAAACGATTTGGGCAAATTATGATAAATCTAAACGTGGGTGCCCGTATGTCCTCTCCCCACCACCTCCTTCCAGAAATGTAAGAATTCCCGAATGGTATTATTCCACCACACTGGCTGACAATGACTGAAATAATTATTTTTTTTTCGTCTTCCATTTTTACAGTATTTCGGCTGTGAATAACCTTTTTAGATGTTTGCAATAGAACCTCAGTCAGAACGGCCATATTTTGACTGGAATCCAAAACCTCGGCAAATAGAAATCAGTGTAATTATAAGAGGCTTGGCACATAACTTGGCTCCTCCATCAGAGGCGTGCCGGCCGGTGTGGCCGAGCGGTTCTAGGCGCTACAGTCTGGAACTGAGCGACCGCTACGGTCTCATGTTCGAATCCTGCCTCGGGCATGGGTGTGTGTGTTGTTCTTAGGTTAGTTATGTCTAAGTAGTTCTAAGTTATAGGGGACTGGTGGCCTTAGAAGTTAAGTCCCATAGTGCTCAGAACCATTTGAACCATCAGAGCCGTGGCAGAAAATGTATCTAGGGTGGTAGTAATCCAGTGAACCACTAAGAACCGTATCCACACACTACAGTACCTACATCTATATTGCACGACCAACTGCAGGCAATTTGTTGTATCTTTGAACCCTGTTGCAGCCAAATTAAATGCCTGATCGTTGCACAATAGATAGAATGGCTTTGCAGTAACTGATTTATTCTTAGCGCAAATACACAGCCTGACAAAAAACGTGAAGTACCCTGGTACCCTGAGGTCTTGGTCGGTTGCGAATGTAACTTAGTACAATTACACATCTTTGGCGGATATGTAAATCATTAGATTTGCAATTGTCCTTGAAAGAGAGAACGGCCACTAGAGTGCATTAAAGTTGTGAGTGCTTAGTGTTATTACCAGGCCTGACAGGGTATACGCTAAGGTTTATAATTTATATAAAAAAAAACAGCTACCAGCCACATGTGCCTGGTAGCTCTTTTTTTATATAAATTATAAACCTTAAGTACAACAGCCACGTTTCTCAACATGTCGACTTTCGACAATATAGGGTATACGCTATAAGGGGTGTGAACAGTGTCAGACGTTGAGCGATCACTGTGAGGGACATAGATATGCCGTAAACTTCCTTGGGACAGAGGTATCACCACGTGACAGAATTTGAGGGGGGGGGGGGGCCTCATTTTTTTGTGGGTCTCGATTTAGCTGGCTGCTCCAGTCATGCAATATCCAGATTGGTGGGATATTCAGATGTGACAGTGGTCCACTGTTGGGCAGCTTGGGAACGAGAGGGGAGACATTCTTGTCGTGAAGGTTCCGGTAGTCACATCTGACTGCTACAATTGAGGGTCACCGTATTGTGCACAAGCTCATCGTAATCCCTTCACATTTGCGGCTGCCTCCGAGAACAAGTAATGCCTTCCTGCAAAATTCTGTGTCATAGCAAACCGTTGATCGGAGAATAGCAGTAGCCGGACTACGGAATTACCGTCCCATGCGTGGGCTACTGTTAACAATACACACTAACAGCTTCATTTGGTACTGTGACCGGGATGCTTTGACTGCTGACGTAAGGCATTGCATTGTGTTCAGCTATGAATCACGATTCACCAGTATCTGAGAGTTTGGTGGTGACCTGGGGTACATCCCATTCTTGCAATGTTTAGGAGAGGCGCAGTATGTTACTCTTGGTGTCATAGTATGGAGAGTCATCGGATACGACTTTTGGTTACGGACGATAGTGACTGAGATAACAATGACGTAACAACAGTGCTTCGTTGACATCAAGCGTCCTCATGTGCTACCTCTAATTCGACAGTAGTGTGGTTACATTTTTCAACAGGAGAGTGCATGGGTCTCTGCCTGATGAAATACGTCTGGTACCAGCAAGATCCTCAGATCTGCGTCCAGCATGCCATGTGTAGGACAAGCTCCCACGTCAACTCTGTCGCAGTAACAGTATCCAGGATATCAAGGGCCAGTTGCAATAGTTGTGGGCCAGCTTTACGACACCCTTCCCACCCGAATCAATGCACGTTCCCAGTCAGAGGAGAACTGTAAGGGCTTCACCATCCTGCTGGAGCAAATGTAATCTCGATGTGCTGCTCATTTGCTAGAATAACAATTCACAGGCCCTGCCTGAGACATAAAATATCTTTGGCTCTGTTAAAAGAGAGCTGCAATAGAGACGCAGGTCAGAGCAGTCTCTGTCGCAGTTGCAGTCGCTCGCTGCTACAGTGTGGTCTGTCACTGGTACAGCGCAGTTTATAATTAGTAGTGGTTAAAGTCAGAGTGCATAACAAATAGTAAAATTTTATTATGTGGAACTGAATAATAACTGTGATAAGCCGCAGAGCTAAATGATTCCATGGAATGAAATGATGATGAAAAAATGAGTAATTGTTAATATTATGAAAAATCAACGGTGTAATTAAATCAAATATCTACTGTAAGGTAAGTCCCCAGCTAGTGGTCGTGCGGTAGCGTTCACGCTTCCCACGCCCGGGTTCCCGGGTTCGATTCCCGGCGGGGTCAGGGATTTTCTCTGCCTCGTGGTGATTGGGTGTTGTGTGATATCCTTAGGTTAGTTAGGTTTAAGTAGTTCTAAGTTCTAGGGGACTGATGACCATAGATGTTAAGTCCCATAGTGCTCAGAGCCATTTGAATTTTTTTACTATAAGGTAAATATTTATTATTTTTATTGGCATGCGCGTAGTTAAGTCACTTGTCTGAGATGTTAATAAGAAGTTTTTCAATCTTTTCTTTTGTGATTCTTCAGCACCAGTTGACCCAGATTTGTAATAAATTCAATTTTCCCGTGTAATGGACAGTAGATCTTTATCAATAACGTAAAAAATTTTCAGAATATAATTGTTTCTACCAGTCAACTATATCTAAATTAAAATATTCCAGAATTTTTGTCAGATCATAGTCATGTGTTCTTTAGTAATCAGACGACCAGCTGTGCAGCTGTGTCACTAAGTGAAGTCAGTTTTTCTAGTAATTCAGATCTCAGACAAATGTATTCCAGTATTAGTAGATAGGCCAGCGTTGCACTAAGCTGTGCCATTTACGAGTAGATATATAGACAGCGTTATCCGGCAACACCATCACGAGGTAAGAATTTTTCAGTTTATTCCTCACGGACAAATTCAGATTGATTTCACAGGGCCATGGCGTAGCGCTGCTACGTAAAAATTTATCAGTTTTTCATGAGTTAAGGTTTATCAGTTTTCACACGTCAGAATTTAATTATCCAAATTTGATTATTTTTAATTTCTGTTCGGGAAGGTTACACATCATTATTTTATATTGTTACACATCATTATTTTATATTTTTTTATTTATACGGGAAGGTTACAATACTGCCAAGCTCATTTTAAAGTTGATTCGATTTTGTAGTCACTGAAACAATGTCACATACCATGTAAACGCCGGCCGCGGTGGCCGTGCGGTTCTAGGCGCTGCAGTCCGGAACCGTGGGACTGCTACGGTCGCAGGTTCGAATCCTGCCTCGGGAATGGATGTGTGTGATGTCCTTAGGTTAGTTAGGTTTACGTAGTTCTACGTTCTAGGGACTGATGACCTAAGACGTTAAGTCCCATAGTGCTCAGAGCCATTTGAACCATTTTGAACCATCTGGAACCATCTAAACCAGTGGTGTTTGATTTCGTTTCCTCCTGCACTTCTGAGCGTCTCAGTTTAGTTGTCAGGCAATGTATTTATTTCGGAAGAAGATCAAGGTTTAACGTTCCGTCAGGACTGTAGGAAACCAGAGTTCAGACTGGACGAGGATGGTGTGGAGAATTGGATGATCCTATAAGAAAAACCACCACGGCATCCGCCTTAAGACGAGAACGGCTGAGTCACTGTTGCGTAGCGGGCCTTGTTCTTAAAGTTAATGACTAATGACAATAGTGTGCCAGACTGGGACTAGATTCCCGGACCTTACTTCTTGGAACTATCCCCTAGACCATGGGTCGCCCCGGCCTGCGGCTAGTCTCAATCCCGAACGTTGAAGAACGAGTGGGAGACAGAGTGAGGAGCTCACACTACACTCCGCCCGGGTCGCATTGTCGGATATTTCCGTCGACGTTCGGCTAGGTCATGTCTTCAGCGCGGTACGCATTGTCAGATATTTCCGCCGGCGTTCGGCTAGGTCATGTCTGCAGCTCATGGCGTAGACCAGTGAAGTTTTTGTGTACTACGTGCACGCACTACACCATGTCGCTGCTTCTGGGTATGAACAACAAAGAGCAACGGATTTCCACTCTGAGCTCGAAGTTATGGCCCATGTGATGTACGTTCGGAGAGTGGAGGAAACGCTCACTACCTTGAAGGGGTGCCAGGAGAAGTATGGTAGAAACGTTACACGGAAGTCTAAAGGGCCATCGCGCCTTCAACATTACTAACAATATGTCAATATAACAAGCGTCTGAGGATGAGTATTGTCGCATTGTCAGTACTACAAATACTGACGACCAGTGCTAATACCGACTAAAATATTCTCAGTATTACCAGTAGGTGTGAGGGCGAGTATTATCGGTTTGAAAATTCGTCACTCTGTTGTTCGCGTTTTTCCAGTGTGCTTCTGTGTAATACAGCCGATACATGCGAGGTTCAAATGATTTAGGCCTTTAAACTTTTTAAAATGAACAAATAAAGTATGGCTTAATTTATTTAGCGTTACAGAAACAACCCATGCCTGTACAATTAGCCATCAAAACAATTTTTTTTGGGCAGGTATTTAAAAGATGTTTGCTAATAGTGTTTGAAATCTAGCGTGTTAATATCCACACACACTCGCATCACCTGCCTGTGGCCAAAAATGACGAAATTACTGCTGATTGCTTGACTGTAGCTCCTGTCTCACTGCCTTCTTTTTATTTTTCCATTCTTTCTGGCATTAACATCAGCAAATAATTCTTGTCCATTGTGGACACATTGGAACACTGCAACTGTTGGAATTAAAGGTTATTTATAATGAATTCCCTGCAGCCAGTTGCATTCAAAGGCTCAGCTGTGCTGCGGCTCGCGTTGGTGCTGTTATAGGTTTCCGCCCTCTGTTGGAGGCCAGACCGTATCCTTTAATTAGCATGGTTGCGGTTGTTTGCCTTCTTCTCGTCTTGACTGGCGCCACTCGTTTCACAAGCGTTGCCTGTCCGCTACTGGCAGCAGTGGTGGTTTACCAAAAAATGGTGCAAATGGCTCTGAGCACTATGGGACTTAACATCTATGGTCATCAGTCCCCAAGAACATAGAACTACTTAAACCTAACTAACCTAAGAACATCACACAACACCCAGTCATCACGAGGCAGAGAAAATCCCTGACCCCGCCGGGAATCGAACCCGGGAACCCGGGCGTGGGAAGCGAGAACGCTGCCGCACGACCACGAGCTGCGGACAGTGGCGGTTATCGTTATGTAGTAACTGTTGCCCTATTTTTGGGGCGACATCGTTGTATTTCCGCGTCGTGTGTATATGGCAGTTCTGCTGGGGAATCAGGAGGACTGGTCTGCGCAGTGCGACGCAGTTGAAGCCCGATAGTCAAGGGAAGGCAGGAATCGGTTACCATTGTGGACGGGGCCGTAATCAGTTACTATTCGTTGCCTTCCATCTGGCCGTCCATGCGTGCGGCCAGCGGTCCCGGCGAGTTCTGGCACTGCGCGGACCTGACTCCTCCTCAGTCCCCAACCGAACTGGGACACTCACACGACCCGGAAAAACACGACGTCGCCCCAAAGATAGGGCAACAGTTACTACATATCGATAACCGCCACTGTTGCCAGTAGCGGACAGGCAACCCTTGCGAAACGAGAGGCGCCAGTCAAGACGAGAAAAAGACAAACAACCGCAACCATGCTAAGTAAAGGATACAGTCTGGCCTCCAACAGAGGGCGGAAACCTACAAACAGCACCAACGCGAGCTGCAGCACGGCTCACAGGCGTTTATTTTTCCATGATAACATTTCAAGATGCCTGGCATCCCATCTTCACGCATTTACATTTATACACGTGCCATGAACCATATTTCTTTACTGAAGACGTTGCAGAATTTTTTAGCGGAAGTTATTATGACTGCTCTCGTAGAAAATCGTAAATAAAGGCACAATATCCACGGCGAGTAAATAAATGTAAACATCTGAAGAAGCATCGAGCACAAAATTAATGTTGTCTCAAACCCGAGTATTTTGTGGCCTAATTTATTGGCATCTCATGTCGGGGAATGGGTGCCAATTCATATCGGTTATCAATGGAGAGACGTCTACAGACGTTAAAGTAACCTCTGGCGTGCCACAGGGGAGTGTTATGGGACCATTGCTTTTCACAATATATATAAATGACCTAGTAGATAGTGTCGGAAGTTCCATGCGGCTTTTCGCGGATGATGCTGTAGTATACAGAGAAGTTGCTGCATTAGAAAATTGTAGCGAAATACAGGAAGATCTGCAGCGGATTGGCACTTGGTGCAGGGAGTGGCAACTGACCCTTAACATAGACAAATGTAATGTATTGCGAATACATAGAAAGAAGGATCCTCTATTGTATGATTATATGATAGCGGAACAAACACTGGTAGCAGTTACTTCTGTAAAATATCTGGGAGTATGCGTACGGAACGATTTGAAGTGGAATGATCATATAAAACTAATTGTTGGTAAGGCGGGTACCAGGTTGAGATTCATTGGGAGAGTGCTTAGAAAATGTAGTCCATCAACAAAGGAGGTGGCTTACAAAACACTCGTTCGACCTATACTTGAGTATTGCTCATCAGTGTGGGATCCGTACCAGGTCGGGTTGACGGAGGAGATAGAGAAGATCCAAAGAAGAGCGGCGCGTTTCGTCACTGGGTTATTTGGTAACCGTGATAGCGTTACGGAGATGTTTAATAAACTCAAGTGGCAGACTCTGCAAGAGAGGCGCTCTGCATCGCGGTGTAGCTTGCTCGCCAGGTTTCGAGAGGGTGCGTTTCTGGATGAGGTATCGAATATATTGCTTCCCCCTACTTATACTTCCCGAGGAGATCACGAATGTAAAATTAGAGAGATTAGAGCGCGCACGGAGGCTTTCAGACAGTCGTTCTTCCCGCGAACCATACGCGACTGGAACAGGAAAGGGAGGTAATGACAGTGGCACGTAAAGTGCCCTCCGCCACACACCGTTGGGTGGCTTGCGGAGTATCAATGTAGATGTAGATACCCCAACGTCACAAACGTTTTAGTTTTGACTTTGTGCGCTAGGGATCACGTGACGAGGTGGACTGTGAGCTTACAAAAGCATGTGAATCAGGCTTGCGGGTTACCAAAGGTTACTCAGGCCTGCCGTAGACAGTGGCTAAGTCAGGTCTCCGCAATAGCCTTTCTTTGAGGAATGCTAGGTATGCAGGAGAGATTCTGTAAAGTTTTAAACACAGGGCGTGTTGTGAGTTGCGCCAGGGTCGCCATTACCTACAGGGTAGGTTTTGGGTATTTTTGTCCGGCACGTTGGTAGAAACGTGAAGCGCTGCAGGAAGACCACGAATAATTCGCAACTGAACCTGTCTCTTTCAACCTGTAAAGCTACAATGTTCTAATAACTCTCTGTATTTGTACCAGTGCATATTTCCACCGAAGGTATATAGTTGTACGAATTGCGTTGGACAGAAGCATGATTCGGAAAGAACTATTGTGATTCTCTTTGGCATCAGTTGTCTTCAGCCGATACTACTACAATATTGATTCTGGACATCCACAGAAGAAAATGGAGTTCCGTACAGTGTCTGAACACGTTCAGTGAACTGTGAATCCCGCCAATGAAAGTTGTATTCGCGGCGTCGCCGCATTGCTGAATTAAAAATGAAGACTGGGATCCCAGACACACATCACGGGCTCACAGGTCTTGGTGTGCTTCTGCCTCGCTGCGTACCTCATCAATTGTTCAACTGCTCTAATAGCACACCCATGCCCGCCTGAAGTTTTATATTGTAGACCAGAGGTGCAATATAGTCTGTGACGCAGGATTAAACAAGCACTGTGGACTAATTACCATACATTCTCGCTGTATTTACATACTTCTGCCATCACTAAGTTTTGTTCCGTGCCTACTGCACCTAATAGTACTTTCGTAGCAAGAAAATATCTCCGTTAAATATAGATAGGTAAGAATTTCCCTCTTACATGACGAGATGAAGGTGGCATATCAACAAAAACACAGTAAAATACTGTAGCTCAGTTCTCTTCCCAGTAACATCCACGCGACGTAGACACTTTTCTCTTTCTGTCTTGTGTCCCCTGGTCTCTCCTCTTGTCTTAACCATTGAAAAATACAAAATGTGCAAAGGATATTCAACAATATAATTAGCTTCGAAATAAAATGGGCACAAGCTAAACAAACTGTGGGTCGATCTGTGAGACATTTGGTAAGCAATCACACTAGATAATCTGACCACAGAGGAAGGAGTAGCAGACAAATATTACGAGAGACGAAATGATTAGTTTGTGGAAAAAAATTAATAGGGAACACATCGGACTAGCAGAAACACTTTTGGCTGTTAAAAACACAGATACGAGAGGAACGATCAGAATTCGGAAACGCCGTTTCTGTATGCAAAATATTTGTACCGCAAGATAGATAACATCGGAACCGCCAATTCAAATGCTAACTAGATCCCGTTCCCTCCAAACTGAAAAGCGTTATATGGAGTGAATAGAACTTTACTGCTGTTGTGACACAAATAGATATATTTGCATAGCAAACCTAACGAAAGAGTAAATCTTTTTACAGAATGGAACAGACATACCACCAAACAGTTAACCGTTATTTTCCACAAGAGCGTATGGAAATGTTACATCTAACTACATTACAATACGAGGAATGAAAAATATTTGCATCGGTTTAAATATTATTAATGCTGATAACAAACACTGCAAATTTGAAGGATTCAAACGCTCTACACTTGGTAAGTGTCTACAAAATGTTATTCATTGACACTAATTATTTGTTTCACTGTGTTTGGAAACCAATTATGTTGGCACATCCAAAGGTGCTGTACTTCTAAAAATTGTGCGGGCCGTCCCCGAAAACGGCAGGCGTTACTCTGATGGGTCGGTTCATCTGTGAGTTGCAGTTCCTAAATTGTAAGCACTACAGTGATCTCATGTATGTGATATACGTACACTGGAGAAACCGAACATTGTTTACATAGTATAGCACTTTTCATAGCATCAGTGAAAAGTGAGAACTATACAGAATTTATAGAACACCAATAGGCAACGGCCGGCCAGTGTGGCCGTGCGGTTCTAGGCGCGTCAGTTTGGAACCGCGAGACCGCTACGGTCGCAGGTTGGAATCCTGCCTCGGGCATGGATGTGTGTGATGTCCTTAGGTTAGTTAGGTTTAATAGTTCTAAGTTCTAGGGGACTGATGACCTCAGCTGTTAAGTCCCATACTGTTCAGAGCCATTTGAACCAATAGGCAATACTTCATCGGTTGCTAATCAAAGACTAAAGGATAACTATGGACTGCGGAAACAGGACTGTGAAAATTTAATTACAGTCTTATATATATATATATAATAGAAGATATGTCAGTTCAGAATGGAAGGCTTGCGACTAAAATGTATTATAAGTTTTGAGCTATGGCAGCTCGTTATTGACTTTCAGTGCCAACAAATCAGAACTAAAGTAGCTCCAACGGATGATGAGAATCAGTTATAGATATGCAAAAAACTAACATGTGGATTAGCTCGCCCGGTTAGCCGGGCGGTCTAAAGCACTGCTTTCTGGAGGGGAGGGCGCGCGTGTCCCCGGCACGAATCCGCCCGGCGGTTTAGTGTCGAGGTCCGATGTGCCGGCCAGTCTGTGGGCCGTTTTTAAGGCGGTTTTCCATCTGCCTCGGCGAATGCGGGCTGGTTCCCCTTATTCCACCTCAAATGGTTCTAATGGCTCTGAGCACTATGCGACTTAACTTCTGAGGTCATCAGTCGCCTAGAACTTAGAACTACTTAAACCTAACTAACCTAAGGACATCACACACATCCATGCCTAAGGCAGGATTCGAACCTGCGACCGTTGCGGTCGCTTGGCTCCAGACTGCTGCGCCTAGAACCGCACGGCCACTCCGGCCGGCCTATTCCGCCTCAGTCACACTATGTAGGCGATTGCTGCGCCAACACTTTCTCCACGTACGCGTACACCATAATTACTCTACCACTCAACACGCAAACATTGGGGTTACTTGTGTCTGGTGTGAGACGTTCCGGGGCGGTGGGGGAGGGAGCACTAGGGATGGATAACAATGTGACCCGGCCACAACTGTTCGCGACAGGTTTGAAGAACATTCTGGATAATTTGAAGTAATGATTGAGCCATCCTGATCACCCGACATGAATCCCATCGAACGGTTATGGGACGTAATCGAGAGGTCATTTCGTGCACAAAATCCTGCACAGTGACTGACGGCAGCATTGCCCAGTATTTCTGCAGAGGACTTCCAACTACTAGTTGATTCCATGCCAAGTCGAGTTCTTGCACTATGCCGAGCAAAAGGAATTTCGACACGATATTAGAAGGCATGACTTGTGTCACGCCATTTCTGTCACCACCATCATTCTATGATGTACTTTACATCAGCTGCTAACGGTACCCTGATAATTCTTCCTCTTTTGCACATCGTAAAAAGAAAGAAAAAAAATTTAAAACTAAAAAAAGAGACGTCTAATAACATATGAGCCATAAGGTTGACAGGAAAGTATCTATGTGCAACCATCTGACGTATGTTATCACTCTGCAGGTCGACGTCGAAGCCAGCGTCTTGTTTCATCTTGCCTTCATTAACGTACTGCATCCCACAGAGTGCATCCTTCATTGGGATACGAGAGGTGCTGCAGATTGGCGGCCAGGACTGTAACCTGTACCAGATGCTGACAGAAGACAGAAGTGAGCCGTTGGAAACTTACTTCAAGTATTGTGGATGCAACGCCGGTTATTGTGCGCATTAGTGTTTCTTCTAAACAGCAAGTCTTTGGCACTTATATGGAAAGGTTTACTTTTCAGTCCTTATGGTTAGACTAAAGTAGTTTAACAGTGATATACAGTAAGAAGAAGCCTAAGTTATGATACTTTCTGGCAGATAAAACTGTGAGTCGGACCGAGACTCGAACTCGGGACCTTTGCCTTTCGCGGGAAAAAGCACAGTTAGCGGCAGGCTGGAGGAGGCAAGGCGGGCAGGGGCCGCATATCGAGGCCCCGCCACGATGTCTCCCTCTCCTTTCCTCCGAAGCGCACCATCTTAGTTTCTTTATATATACACTATTGGCCATTAAAATTGCTACACCAAGAAGAGATGCATTTGATAAACGGGTATTCATTGGACAAATATATTATACTATAACTGACATGTGATTACATTTTACCGCAATTCGGGTGCATAGATCTTGAGAAATCAGTACCCAGAACCACCACCTCTGGCCGTAATAACAGCCTTGATACGCCTGGGCATTGAGTCAAACAGAGCTTGGATGTCGTGTACAGGTACAGCTGCCCATGCAGCTTTAACACGATACCACAGTTCGTCAAGAGTAGTGACTGGCGTATTGTGACGAGCCAGTTGCTCGGCCACCATTGACCAGACGTTTTCAGTTGGTGAGAGATCTGGAGAAAGTGCTGGCCAGGGCAGCAGTCGAACATTTTCTGTATCCAGAAAGGCCCGTACAGGACCTGCAACATGCGGTCGTGCATTATCCTGCTGAAATGTAGGGTTTCGCAGGGATCGAATGAAGGGTAAAACCACGGGTCGAAACAAATCTGAAATGTAACGTCCACTGTTCAAAGTGCCGTCAATGCGAACAAGAGGTGACCGAGACGCGTAACCAATGGCACCCCATACCATCACGCCGGGTGATGTGACAGTATGGCGATGACGAATACACGCTTCCAATGTGCGTTCACCGCGATGTCGCCAAACACGGATGCGACCATCATGATGCTGTAAACAGAACCTGGATTCATCCGAAAAAAATGACGTTTTTCCAATCGTGCACCCAAGTTCGTCGTTGAGTACACCATCGCAGGCGCTCCTGTCTGTGAAGCAGCGTCAAGAGTAACCGCGGCCATGGTCTCCGAGCTGATAGTCCATGCTGTTGCAAACGTCGTCGAACTGTTCGTGCAGATGGTTGTTGTCTTGCAAACGTCCCCATCTGTTGACTCAGGGATCGAGAGGTGGCTGCACGATCCGTTACAGCCATGCGGATAAGATGCCTGTCATCTCGACTGCTAGTGATACGAGGCCGTTGCGATCCAGCACGGCGTTCCGTATTACCCTCCTGAACACACCGATTTCATATTCTGCTAACAGTCATTGGATCTCGACCAACGCAATCAGTAATGTCGCGATACGATAAACCGCAATCGTGACAGGCTACAGTCCGACCTTTATCAAAGTCGGAAACGTGATGGTACGCATTTCTCATCCTTAGACGAGGCATCACAACAACGTTTCACCAGGCAACGCCGGTCAACTGCTGTGTGTGTATGAGAAATCGGTTGGAAACTTTCCTCATGTCAGCACGTTGTAAGTGTCGCCACCGGCGCCAACCTTGTGTGAATGCTCTGAAGAGCTAATCATTTGCATATCACAGCATCTTCTTCCTGTCGGTTAAATTTCGCGTCTGTAGCACGTCATCTTCGTGGTGTAGCAATTTTAATGGCCAGTAGTGTATTAAGAAAGCTGCTTTGCTGCTAGGTAGTATGTTAGCAAGAACACTGTTCACCTTACGAAGGATGTCCCAGGAGGAATAATCAATGTTCAACGATATGACAGGAACCACCGTTTGAAGCAAAAGAGACAAGTAAACACGCGTTTTTAAATTAAGAGCTAGGAGCACTTGTTCATCTTCGATACTGTGAAACATATATCTTCTTCTGAATAAGTGCACATAGCTCTTAACTTATCCAGTTTGGAGCCCATTTGTACTAGACTTTTTTCCTAGAATGATCGTTCCCATCACATCCTTGAATATTGAGCACTCCTCCTGGGACACCCTGTGTACAGATGCTCAGCCAATAGTCCAGGATGGCAGTCGTTCAGTCATGTGATCTTGTCGTCGGCGTTCATAATGAACCCTTTGAATAGGCCGACCTCTCAACCATCTTTGTTACATCGTCGACATATTAGAAGGATAATGCGCTGAGACGAAATCCTTCTGATAACAAGAGTGTACCTTCCATCTGTAATAAAATCCGGCATGGCAAAAACTAATGTAATGTGGAAACACAACCAGATAAATTACATTTATTCACATAGGTACCTGGATGTTACACAGGCGGTCTCTGACCAGCAACTACCATTTCGAATACACAGCTAAGAATATTGCAGCAGGAAACAACATTTTTAGAAAACTGGTAAGCCGCAAATCACGAGAAAAACCTCAAAACAATAGCATTTGGAATGTGGTTCTCTGCAGCTGAATATGCCAGTCCACAACTTGCTCACAATGAGAAACTAACACAAGTTAGTCGCTTGAAGGCTACGGCTTTGGACAAGCTACGCAAGACCGCAGGCACTTACGGTACAAGGACGCATCGAACACCTCAAGAATAAAACGAGAAATGAAGGTAGACGGACAACTTCGACAAAGTCATGTCTTGTTTAGAGCAGAACGCATATTGGGTTTCCCGGAACGGCTATAATGAAGAAAGACAAGGGGGAAGCAAAATAAATTTGCGCGTTTTATCATCAACACACTATAACAGCAGAGTATCATGCAAGAAAAAGTGAAGATGACTCGGAAGCTTTCCTTTTAATATGCGTTATTCTAAAAGCGAACTGCACATAAGAATTACTGCACAGAAGAGATTTTCAGTACTGTTGTGAACTGAACGACATACTTTTTCTGGAATTTACACCAAAATTACGTTCTGTAACACATCAAAAACACGCTGAAACTTTTCACTCTCATGAGGTTATTATGTTCTCACATGTAGCAGATAAACTTATACGTATAGACTCCCTCTGTTCGCATGGTTACTATAGACACAAAAAATTTATTGTAATTAATTTTCATTTTGTATGAATGATTAACTGGAGATCAGTATTCAGGTTCGGGCCGATCTCAAGAGGAAAGCCGCTGCGCTTCAGCCTGCCTAGTTTTCTTTTTTTTCCTTGCGTCGCTTCATCTATAACTCTAAAGCTGCAATAAGCACCTCTCAAGTTTAAATCAGCTTTCAACTAACTCAGTCAAGCATCTCTAATGGTCCTCGCAGTCGTCATAGCAGATGAATAAAAGACAGTCGGCATAATCATTCTAATATTTAAGAGAGGCTGTTCCATAGAGCTATAAATCTCTTGAGGATTATTGCCAACAGTGGGGGACGAGCTCCAGAATAAGAGCATAAAATCGCTGACACCCGCTGCAATTGTCTAAAGTGGAGAGACTGTATTTTTTCCAGTGACGTATTTATTCTTTAGGTACACATTTATTGAGTGCAGTTCTTTCAAAACTTTCTAAATAAAACGACAGTAGGCAATAGATGATGCAATTCAGTTCATAAATAACTTTCTTCCTCTCAATGATGCTTCAACATTTTGTTGGATTGTATTCTACAATTTAACCTGATTAATGATGAAAATATACTTTTCCCAAGTTTTCTCTGAGCCTGTGTAACAGTTAACGGATGAATAGGATATGGAAATTACATTCTCTCTCTTCACCTACGTAGGGAGATACAACTCGAATACAGAACTATAGCACTGCAAGTCTTCTGAATACAGTGTTTAAAATGTGTCATGTTAGAATAAGTGACATCATCCGAAATTAAAGTTTCTGAATAAGAAAAAACTGGACTGTCCACAAAGAACGGCCTCAAAGTACACTCGTTTATACTGTGAAAGAAAGAATTCAGAAATGAGGGAACTGAATTTAGAGATACAGCTTTCATAAAATTTTTGAAAGCATTTGTGTGTTCAAGAAGATATATATTACGAGGGATAGTTCGAAAATGGAGGTTCCCAGACACATCTCATTAATTATTAAATATACACTCCTGGAAATTGAAATAAGAACACCGTGAATTCGTTGTCCCAGGAAGGGGAAACTTTATTGACACATTCCTGGGGTCAGATACATCACATGATCACACTGACAGAACCACAGGCACATAGACACAGGCAACAGAGCATGCACAATGTCGGCACTAGTACAGTGTATATCCACCTTTCGCAGCAATGCAGGCTGCTATTCTCCCATGGAGACGATCGTAGAGATGCTGGATGTAGTCCTGTGGAACGGCTTGCCATGCCATTTCCACCTGGCGCCTCAGCTGGACCAGCGTTCGTGCTGGACGTGCAGACCGCGTGAGACGACGCTTCATCCAGTCCCAAACATGCTCAATGGGGGACAGATCCGGAGATCTTGCTGGCCAGGGTAGTTGACTTACACCTTCTAGAGCACGTTGGGTGGCACGGGATACATGCGGACGTGCATTGTCCTGTTGGAACAGCAAGTTCCCTTGCCGGTCTAGGAATGGTAGAACGATGGGTTCGATGACGGTTTGGATGTACCGTGCACTATTCAGTGTACGGCCAGTGTAAGAGATCGCTCCCCACACCATGATGCCGGGTGTTGGCCCTGTGTGCCTCGGTCGTATGCAGTCCTGATTGTGGCGCTCACCTGCACGGCGCCAAACACGCATACGACCATCATTGGCACCAAGGCAGAAGCGACACGTCTCCATTCGTCCCTCCATTCACGCCTGTCGCGACACCACTGGAGGCGGGCTGCACGATGTTGGGGCGTGAGCGGAAGACGGCCTAACGGTGTGCGGGACCGTAGCCCAGCTTCATGGAGACGGTTGCGAATGGTCCTCGTAGATACCCCAGGAGCAACAGTGTCCCTAATTTGCTGGGAAGTGGCGGTGCGGTCCCCTACGGCACTGCGTAGGATCCTACGGTCTTGGAGTGCATCTGTGCGTCGCTGCGGTCCGGTCCCAGGTCGACGGGCACGTGCACCTTCCGCCGACCACTGGCGACAACATCGATGTACTGTGGAGACCTCACGCCCCACGTGTTGAGCAATTCGGCGGTACGTCCACCCGGCCTCCCGCATGCCCACTATACGCCCTCGCTCAAAGTCCGTCAACTGCACATACGGTTCACGTCCTCGTTGTCGCGGCATGCTACCAGTGTTAAAGACTGTGATGGAGCTCCGTATGCCACGGCAAACTGGCTGACACTGACGGCGGCGGTGCACAAATGCTGCGCAGCTAGCGCCATTCGACGGCCAACACCGCGGTTCCTGGTGTGTCCGCTGTGCCGTGTGTGTGATCATTGCTTGTACAGCCCTCTCGCAGTGTCCGGAGCAAGTATGGTGGGTCTGACACACCGGTGTCAATGTGTTCTTTTTTCCATTTCCAGGAGTGTACCATGTCCGAAAGAGCAGACACTATGTTTCGCGGGCGAATATATTCGTGACGTAAGGGAAAATCAGGCATCAGCTGCAATCGTGCATTGAAATAAATCCAATGGCAACAAGTGAAAATTTTTGCAGGACTGGGACTCGAACCCAGATTTCTTGTTCGGCTATCGAGCACGTTTTCTGTCCAACTCAAATGCAATGCGATGCAACAATGCGCTCTGAAAGTTGTGCTCCGAAACACCTGTGTCTGAATCAGCACTTGTTCTCTGTGGTAAGATTTGCCATTGATCCCAGTGTATTCCGTTTTCCAGATTGGGCAAACTTCCGACCTCCATATTATTGACGTGGTCGCCCACTCCTGATTTCACACTCCTTTACTTCACCACAGCTGCACTCGAAAGGCCTGAAAATCTTCCCGTTCCTGAGATTCCCGTTCCAAGGTGCTGAGCCCTATCAGTCTGCCCTTTGTCAAAGTCCGTTACCCCAGATGATTTCCCCGTATCGTGGTCAGAATGATTACCCACTTGTCTCTGTTCCACTTATATAGAGTGATTTTGCTATATGGAGGCAAACAGCAGGATACGATCCGCGAGGAGATGAACAGAAAAGGTCGTATGGATACATGCCTGGAAATTCATGGTGTCTTATGCTACATTAATTCGTACAGAGTGTACCGTACAATCGAGTGCATGACATACTGTGATGAGACCACTATTCGACGAGGTGTTCGAGATGACCCCCACAGGCCTCCAAGCAAGTATGAAGTGGGTGTACCTCCCTAGGAATTCATTTCCCGATATATGTCCGTATTACCTTTTCTCCCCTTATATTCTCAGGAACCGTTGCCAGCAATTTTTCCAATTTAGCAAAATCACGATGTACGTACAAGGCGGAATTCAGTTTCGCCGTGGACTGTCATCGTAATTTTCAGAATGATCACTGTTTATGTTGATTAGGGTTCACGAGATTCTATACTAGGCCTAGAAAGAGAGTAATTTCATAACATCATAGTGATCGCTATGGCTCGACAGTATTTAAATCTGGCGATTGTAGGCCAGAGAAAAACGTGTTATTTCGCACCAATTGTTGTGTCCTCCGAAGAACGAAGTCCCATGTCAATTGTAACCACAAGTAAAGACATTCGCTGCCTGAGGAAGCAACGAATGAGAGACGTCGGCGAAGACACGCCCTCAAGATATTCCACACACTGCTGCTGCCAGATGTTTGCTTACGTCAGGGCTCAGTGCCGCACTGTCCCATTCGTTAATTATCGCTTACGACGACATTATAGTCTTACTACAGATCCAGCAGGACGAGTTGTTTTAGAAGACATAACTGTCTACCAAAGTTCAGCGACAGTAACATAATTACACACAGTAATATTCCTGTGGACCTGGATTGTTTCTAAGTACTCTATCTTGTTCAAGTTTTAAGGAAGTTATTTTATCAATGTTGCTTATCGTGAACTCTGCAGCCATAAATAATAGTTGGTAAATGACGCAACCGCCGGCCGAAGTGGCCGTACGGTTCTAGGCGCTACAATCTGGAGACGAGCGACCGCTACGGTCGCAGGTTCGAATCCTGCCTCGGGCATGGATGTGTGTGATGTCCTTAGGTTAGTTAGGTTTAATTAGTTCTAAGTTCTAGGCGACTGATGACCTCAGAAGTTAAGTCGCATACTGCTCAGAGCCATTTGAACCAAATGACGCAACCAGCCATAAATACTTTTTAAATATTTTATTTTGGTCCCATAATCGGTTTCGGAATACCATGCCAATCTTCAGATGGCTAACATTTCCAGTTACACAGATGTTGATCAAAACATCTACACTGGTGTCCAAAATTAAAGCAACAAACGGAAATTTTGCAAGGTTGCGTTTATTCTGGCACAAAACAGTATAAACAAGTTATAGTAAAGTAGAAACAATTTAAAGACTACAGAACATAAACAACAGCAACATCCATAACGGTAGACAATCATGTTCTCCTTTTTTCTGACCAAGCGGATTTGCACACACATTCCGACAACTGGTTAATGTGCTTAGTGTGGGATGTTACCACCTCTGGCAGCAATACAGGTCTGAGAACGTTGGGGCGTGCTGTGAATGATGTCATCAGTCTCATGTTGAGGCAATAACGCCCATTCCTTCTGCAGAGCTGAAGTCTTATAGAGTGTGGTTGGTTGATGCTGACGTGATGCAACCCATCTCCCTAGTGCATCCCGGACATGATGTATGATATTCAAATCAGAAGAGCAAGGAAATCACGTCATGTATGCAGTATCTTCCTTTTCCAAGAAAACATCAATCACTCGTGCTCTATGAGGTCGAGCATTATCGCACCATCAATACGGAGTCTGGGCTCACAGCACCTCGCAACTACCGCACATTACGTCTCAAGATCTCATCACTGTATCTGACGCAGCTAAACCTTGGGCTTCACCCGTACAATTTCATGAAAAGGTGTTCGAGTGGTCAACATAATCCCTACCCACACCATCAGGGATCCTCCTCGATTCTGGTCCCTTTTCACAGTGTTTGGGTCCCGAAATCGTGTTCCATGTTCTCTCCAGATACGAATCCGTCAAGAATCACTCCCCAAACCTAATGGGGACTCATCTATGATAAGAACATTGGCCTACTGCTCGGCCGTCCAGGTGCACGTTGACGACTCCTCTCTGGAAGTTCCCTTCTGTGAAAATGTGTTAGCGGTACACCTGCAACAGGTCTCCGACAATAAAAGCCACTCTGCCGAAGCCTTCCGTACGCCGTTTGCTTCGATACAACACGTCCAGTGGATGCAGTAGTGAGGCGGTACCCTCGTACCCTTACAGCAAATAACGGTCCTCTCTTTCTGACATCACACGTGGCCAGCCCTGCCCTGGTCCTCGGCATACAGTTTCGGGCTTCATAAACTGTCACCACATCTGAGGAACATCACAACGGTTCACATTAAGCCATTGGGCCACATTAGTTTGCGACTTTCCTGCTTCCACTCTTTCTATGGCCCTCCACAGCAAAGAGTCTGGTAGGCGTCTTCTCTGTGCCAAAGTGTACCGTCTGTGAGTGTGTACACAGCGACTGTGAATGTGGGACTACCCGGCAAACACTACCGTGTTTGATAGGTGCCCTGACGTCATCGCTGGCTTGGTTCTCCTGTGACCGGAATGCCATCTGCCGTGCAGAACACGATCGTACAGACATCTGTTGACAGTCTGCTTTATTATATCGTGAATTAGACACAGGATGGGGCAATAACGGATCGTTGCTTTAATTTTGGACACCAGTTTGTATAACTGAAAACATTGGCCATCAGAAGATGACGATAGTCCAAAGCCAAGTATGGCATCAACGCAAAACTTTTCAAAAGTATTTGTGACTGGTGCGCCACTCACGAACTTTTAATAAAGTGATCTAGTATTGTGTGTCTGTTCTAGTATCTGCTCGGTCTTCTTCACAGGCAACCCTTTCCAAAGATCGATGTTTGGGCCGTTATTGAATCATGTTCAACTAAAACGGACATAGACAATACCAGATACCCATGGCTTCCGTGTGCCCATAAGATCAAATGAAAGCCGAATCTCTGCTGCGCATCTACAGGGAAACAAATTATAATGCCATTTTCTGACCTGCCATTGTTTTAGCAATAACAAACGAAAAATTTTTGAACAATATCACATTTACATGGCTGGCTGTTGCCAGATTAGCGGAATGACGGATTAGTTTAGGGCAGAATTTAAGCGCAGACCATATATGCTGCAGCCCGCCCGGTTACCCGCGCAGTCTAACGCACTACTTTCCAGGCGGGAAGGCGTGTCGGTCCGAATTCCGAGAGGTAACCTCTCAAACGCTTGGCACTTCAGTTGGAAAATTCGATCAAGACTTTTAAATAAGTGGTTAACGGCATTCTTCAAAATGGTTCAAATGGCTCTGAGCACTATGGGACTTAACATCTGAGGTCATCAGTCCCCTAGAACTACTTAAATCGAACTAACTTAAGGACATCACACACATCCATGCCCGAGGCAGGATTCGAACCTGCGACCGTAGCAGTCTCGCGGTTCCGGACTGACGCGCCTAGAACCGCTCGGCCACCACGGCCGGCTAACGGCGTTCTGTCAGTATGAAATGAGTTTGATTTCGCTGAAAGTCGGTTTCTTTTACAACTCATTTCGTCCAAATTAGAAACGATAATATGTTTTACTTGCTGTCGCTAGACGCGGATTGTTGAGTTCTTTAAGCTGCGGAAAACCACTTCAACATAACTTTAATCATTAAAAAAATATTGCGGGAAACATACAAGATATCTTAAGATCCAAAGCGCCTGAGAGTGAGTTTACATTTAATGACATCCTAGCACGTTCACGCTATCACCTTCACCGATTTAGCGGGACATTTATAGGTTTTTTTAAAGGAAGATCACATTTTTAAAAATATTGTTTTGTCTTAATAATCATTTACTTCCAATATCAATTATAGTTGGTTTTCCACCTTAAGCTTATTGCAGTTAAAGTGTTTTTCATCAGAAGCGTTTCTCTTGTGTTAATTATAAAGCGTCTTTTGTGGTCATTGGTGTCTTTGCCTGTTGTTACATGTTCTGAGGTCTTGTGCTATTTCCTCTGTGAAGACTGAAACCGAAAATAAATTTAGTTGCACATTCACTTTTGAGAATGTTTCTTCTTTTATGGACGCACATTTTCTTAAACTGCATTTCTGATTGATCCACTTTAACAAGGAAGGAAGAATCACAGGACTTCACAACATGCACCAAGAGTCAAACGCGCCAGTACCTCGCTTTACAAATAAAAGCGGATCGAGTGTGATGAAAACAGTTTAATTGCAATAAGCTTACAATACAGGGAGCGAAAGGCTATTTACAATTTGTATAGAAACCAGATGGCAGTTATAAGAGTCGAGGGACATGAAAGGGAAGCAGTGGTTGGGAAGGGAGTGAGACAGGGCTGTAGCCTCTCCCCGATGTTATTCAATCTGTATATTGAGCAAGCAGTAAAGGAAACAAAAGAAAAATTCGTAGTAGGTATTAAAATCCATGGAGAAGAAATAAAAACTTTAAGGTTCACCCATGACATTGTAATTCTGTCAGAGACAGCAAAGGACTTGGAAGAGCAGTTGAAGGGAATGGACAGTGTCTTGAAGGGAGGATATAAGATGAACATCAACAAAAGCAAAACGAGGATAATGGAATGTAGTCGAATTAAGTCGGGCGATGCTGAGGGAATTAGATTAGGAAATGAGACATTTAAAGTAGTAAAGGAGTTTTGCTGTTTGGGGAGCAAATTAGCTAATGATGGTCGAAATAGAGAGGATATAAAATGTAGACTGGCAATGGCAAGGAAAGCGTTTCTGAAGAAGAGAAATTTGTAAACATTGAGTATTGATTTAAGTGTCAAGAAGTCGTTTCTTAAAGTATTTGAATGGAGTGTAGCCATGTATGGAAGTGAAACATGAACGATAAATAGTTTGGACAAGAAGAGAATAGAAGCCTTTGAAATGTGGTGCTACAGAAGAATGCTGAAGATTAGATGGGTAGATCACATAACTAATGAGGAAGTATTGAATAGGATTGGGGAGGAGTTTGTGGCACAACTTGACAATAAGAAGGGATCGGTTGGAAGGACATGTTCTGAGACATCAAGGGATCACCAATTTAGTATTGGAGGGCAGCGTGGAGGGTAAAAATCGTAGAGGGAGACCAAGAGATGAATACACTAAACAGATTCAGAAGGATGTAGGCTGCAGTACGTATTGGGAGATGAAGAAGCTTGCACAGGATAGAGTAGCACGGAGAGCTGCATCAAACTAGTCTCAGGACTGAAGACCACAACAACAAGCTTACAAAGGAAAAACCAACAGTATTTTATCACAACAGCTGCTGCAGAAGATGGCTATCCAAACAACCACATTACTATCAGCAGAGATGCACGCATCGATGTTGGTAAATGATTTCAGTTCTTTTCTGTTTTATAATCTCATCAGTTCGTTAAATAATAAATTGGGTAACACTTTTCATAAATCACATAATAAACTGTTAGTGTTGTGTAACAGGTTTTAACCTGAAAATTGTTCTAAAAATGTAGATTTTATGCTGTTAGGGCCTGCCTCACGGGTTCAATCTAAGCGCTATACTTCATAAAAAGGGCGCTGCATCGGTCTAACGAAGCATGTCACTAGTGGCTTCTTTTCTCTATAGACTGTGTCAGTGCACTTGTCGAGGTGGTGGCTGTGCTACACAGTTTCAAAAAATTTTTTGCCTAAATTACAAATGAATAACATCCACTGTACTTTAAATGTAGTGTATAACCAGAGTCATGTATCATTACATGAGTTTCAAAACGCTGAAATACAGTGTCAGTGGCAGATTAGAGCTAAATGTTAACTACCGCATAAAAATACGCGCTATGTGACCTATTGTACTTTAAATCAGGTTCGGGCTGTGTCCCATTAGCCCTGTAAACGAAGAACAAAAAATGTCGTCTGAGGAAAAAATTCGTACCGTGACAAATTGTTATACAGTGGTAGGGGGAGTGGGGAGCGTCATGAACAACCTACTAAAATTCCTGTCTAGTAGGGACGGGGGGGGGGGGGGGAGGGAGGGAGGGAGGGAGGGATAAGGGGGATTCGTGTAAATAACGCTTTTTTAGGTTTTACTTGAATACCTCAAAAACCACAGGTTCTAGTGAGAGTTTTTCTCAGTATAAAACACAACTGTATTGCACAAGCAGGAGATCCCGGGTTCGAGTCCCGGTCGGGGTACACATTTTCATCTGTCCCCGTTGACGTATGTCAACGCCTGTAAGCATGTATGGGTGTTCATTTCATTGTAACGAGCTGCATGGTCATCGATGGTATCTGTTCTTTCGGACATGTCCGAAAGAACAGATACCATCTTAGTATATATACATATATATACAACTGTATTAAATTTCCCAAAAAAAGGTCCTACTAATTTTTTCTTTGGGGTTAATTGTTTATGCTCTGCATGGGATGGAAAAACTGCAGATTATTATAAAACAGTGCTTTAATGGTTTAAAATAAATATATGCCTTTAAATGATGTGAGTCAAGAACAAATGTTAAATGTTTGTACCACATCTAAGTGCAGCAGAACTGTGTTAAGGGATTAATTGTGTTCTTGGGAAGTAACAGGGTGGAAAGACTGGGGGTGCAAGTTAGAAGCAAGAGGAAGTGCATGTCTCCGGATTGTGGTCATACGCTTTCCTCCTTCACAAGTCTGCAAGTGAAGAGGGAGCAGGCAATATCCCCGTCTCTCTAGCGCACTACGTAAAAGAAAAAAGGAAAAAGGAAAAACCTACAGAGTTATACCGACTCTGCTACAGTTTGTCTTATGAGTCACTGGCGGTGCAATGCGGAGACACTCCCAGGGGAAGAAACTCTTTTTGTTTTGTGTGTGTGTGTGTGTGTGTGTTTTACACAAGGTGTGTTAACGCTACACTGAATACAGATATGAGTTCCTAATAATTCGAAGACATATTGACAGATATACGTAAATTTCTGCACACTGTTCTAACGGCGCGGCTGAGAATTAATTATAATTTACCCTGTACAGCAGTTAAAGCGTTCTTCTAAGAAAGGCGACATCCTCCACCACGAGTGCACCTTGTTCTTCAGTTTGCAGACGGACTACACCTCCCTAGCATTCTACTATGTGAATAGACAAAATAACTTCGCTGAGCTCGTGTTTATATAATGGAGTTATTTTCAGTTTATTAACTGAGTACTAATTTCCAGTTCCTAACGGAGTTATTTTGTAAATACGTTCATACAAACACTGCATAAGAAGTGCTTCATTTGTAAGTGTGATGTCGACTGTGACCTGTGTAGTGTTGGTGCGAAAGGGACTGGATGGGTAAATGTGGCATCTTGCTCCTGCTTGTCATTGACAGCAAACTGAGAAACCAAGTTCCGTGTTCTAGTTACTTAATGACCAAAAGTTTGTTGCATTTCTTTCGCCATGAATTGTGTTACTGGTTAACTGCATAAATCTCTTACATTCAGGTATTTCTGCCACTTGTAGAGTAGAGCCACTTGCCACATATTGACAGTATATGTTTTGAGGTGGCTGTCAAAATGCGTGATTATGTTTTAATGTAGAGCAGTAGACTGCTGTAATGCGTTGATTTGTGTTGAAACATCTCAAGTTCCACAGCACCTAGGTGACATACCTCTGTTACTGAGGGATCCAAATTAAGGCGCTGACCCTCTTCATACGTCAGGTGAGCTGAGGCTTGGGTGATTAGTTTGGTTCTCTCACGGTGCGAAGAATATTCTAGCCATTGATGGTGGACTCATTGAAATCGAAGATGTCGGATACATACTGACAGTAGGCTACACCTGGGGCAGGCTTATATCTGTGAAAGACAGCTGACAGCTCCAGCTGCTGAGCTTTTTAACCTAAGAACTCTTAACAATGGCAAATAAATAGTCTTGCAATAAAGTGAAAATAACTCCACTATATAAACAGGAGCTCAGTGAAGTTATTTTGTCTACTCACACGAGAGAACTGGACAGGAAATGCTGGGGCGGTGTAGCCTGTCTGTAAACAGAAGAGCGTGGAAGAGGAAAATGCCTTTCACGGAAGAACGCTATAGCTACCGTCCAGGATGAGTATGAATCAATTTCCCCACTAATAGTTCAGAGCAGCGTGTAGAAATTTACATAGATTGTGTCCAGTCCACATGCGTTTCTGGCAGCAGTATTGTTAGTAATTCATTTGTGTATTCAATGTAGTTGAACGGTGCTGCGGCTCGCGTTGGTGCTGTTTGTAGGTTTGCGCCCTCTGTTGGAGCCCAGACAGTATCCTTTAGTTGGCATGGTTGCAGTTGTTTGTCTTCTTCTCGTCTTGACTGGCGCCACTCGTTTCGCAAGGGTTGTCTGTCCACTAATGGCAGCTGTGGCGTTTATCAATATGTAGTAACTGTTGCCCTATCTCTGGGGCGACGTCGTTGTTTTTCCGTGTTGTGTGACTGTGGCTGTTCGGTTGGGGACTCAGGAGGAGCCAGGTCTGCACAGTGCGAGAACACGCCGGGACCGCTGGCGGCGCGCATGGACTTCCGGATGGAAGCACTGTGGTCACGAGGGTGCACGACCTCGTCGTAAACCAGATCCTGCAGTTTTTAAGATGAGTACATTTCAATTCAAGTAGAGAAACCTCCACCACTGTGACATCTCGCGATTCTCCAGTGACTTGGGTTCGTGTAGCTGCTCGTAGTGTCGCCAAGGCAAAGAGCAGCGAGCGGAGTGCTTGGAGAAAAAGGATATGGTTAGCTTTCCTCGACTTCTTATTACTATTAACTGCGATTAGGTTGCTACAGTTTGTTAAGTTCAACCAGCGGTATTTTTCCTGCCTGGTGGCCGCTAACGCCCCAGTTACCTGCCCTGAAGCCTAGTGTAAGTAATGGCAGTGTACGTTTCCTCGCCTTGCCGCTGCTGTCTGCTAAGGCGTGTAATTTTCACAGCTTTCTTGATTGTAGGCCGTTTGTGATTCTTCTACTCTGATGGTAGTGATTCCTTTCTCGTTCTGGGCGTTCTAAGCACAATATTCTGGGGGTGTAGTGCAGTCCGCCGGTTACGGCTTTGGCGTGGTGTTCCATTCTTGCATTTGGTTTATTGGACGTCAGATAGCTTCAGCAAGATTACCATTAGTCCTTCGTTAGACTGCCACTAGTCTGAGTTACAATCTTGTGAAGTGAATGCAACTCTTGGATTCCTATCTCATCGCTCGCGAAAGTGTTTGTTGCCAGACCTTCTCAGAGCTCGATTCCTGGAGCACTGTCTGTGGCCCCTCGTGTTACAAAGTTTACCATCATCGTATTTCACCCATTTGGTGATCAGTTACTTGTTTTTTTAATTAACCATTGCTATTGTAGTTCCTGTGTTACAGCAGGTTTCTAAATTTATTATGTAATTGCCATTTCTGCCGTGATTGTGGTATTTGCTTTGAAAAAAAATTCGATATTTGTATTTTACCAGTAAGCCTTAAAACCTTGTTACTGCCATTCCTTGCGTCTGATACCTTCTGCTGTGTTTGTGGCCACTTATTTTTTAATATTTCAATACCTGTAAGTTGTAATTGCGGCGAGTTCTTAAACATTCTTAATTTATTGCCATTCTTGGCGTGAAAGGCCTCCAGCCATGATCACAGTGGATTTTTTTTTAAACATTATCGGTTGTATCTGAATTTAATGGTGATTTGTTAAATTGTAAATCATTGAAAACACTATTATTTACACAGTTGTTCATTCCTTCATTAATAACGTGTGCTATTTTTTTTATTTACTGATGAGTCTGGAACTACTGTTTTAAAAATAAATGTGTGTAACTGTAAAAGGAAACCAATAGTAACTGATTACGGCCCCATCCACAATCATAACCGAATCCTGCCTTCCTTTCACTATCAGGTTTCAGTAGTGTTAACATACTTCGTGAAAAATAACAACCTTGGGCCAGTCTGTAAACACTCTGTAGCTGTTTTTTGTAACCTAGTGTGCTATAGAGAATGGAGAATTGTCTGCTCCCTCTTCACTTTACAGACCTGCGACAGATGATAGTGCATGACCACAATCCAGCGAAATACCTTCCCTTGTGCTTCTAATTTCCATCCCAGCCTTTGTACTCTTATATCCCCAGGACACAGTTAATCCGTTACTACAGTTCTACTGCACTTTGATATGGTACAAATAATTTAATACTTGTTCTTAAGCCACGTTATTTAACAATACACTGTAACTTTATAGCATTAAAACACTATAATAATCTGCAAGTTTTCTGTTCCCTTCAACAAACTATTAGTCCTAGACAAAAAATGGATAAGACTTTTTTGAAGGAAATTTAATGTAGTTTGATTTTGAACTGGGATAAATTTTCGCTAGAAGCTTCGGTTTTTTGGTTTTTCAAGAAAAATATAAAAAAGTTATTGCCAAACGCCCTCCCCTCCCCCCCCCCCCCTCCCCCATCCACCACAACGCTCATCCCACATCAGTCAGGGTTTTTAGTAATTCATTACACTCACCCCTGCCACTGTACAAAAATTTGCGACTATATGAATATTTCCCCTAATTTTCCTTCGGTAGCTGGAGTATTTGTTCGCCGTACGACGCAAGTCACAGTTCTGTTGCACGAAGCAAGCCATCAGTCTTATTAAAAGCGACAGCTTCGACCACGTCAGGTACTGCCCTTAATGGCGGACTGACTTTCATAACAGATGGTGATCGATAGCATTGGCGCAGTGCTCCCCCATCAGACGCATGGCGCAAACTAATGGAAATAAGGAGGATGGCTAGCGTTGAAAATTTTGACGACGAGTTCATAAGGGACGGATTTCAAGCTCGTAAGTGTCGGAGGGAAATCGATCGTGCGTTTCGCAGGTGAACCTGTAGAGGGATCTGTGTATTTTCTATGGAATAAAAAACATGCGTTAAAGATTTTAGTCAGGCCCAAAGAAAATTAATCTATTTCTAAACAGTAACCCATCATCCATACCTGACGCTTTGAATAATAGAGCTCACATGTATGAAAAGCTCAACATCATTTTTCAGGTTTGTTGGAAGTCGATAAACGTACTCATTATCAAACACTGGATGAGTATAGCCAAAGTAAATTGCTGTTATGGTCTACAAAATATCTTGCGCATATAGTTGGTAGTAAAGATGGGACAGATTACAACTTCATGCCTGATACTAAAGTTTTACTGCATGAACAGGAAAATGTAGGGAGCGATAAACATGTGGGGGTGGATGTCAGCGAGAAATAGTTTCGAAAACGTTTGACATTACGGACAAAGTGTGCTGTAAGTCGCTAAGTGCTCTCAGTCTCAAATACTGGAAGTACGAGTACAATCACAGTAAATTGCGCGCCCTGAGTTATAACCAAGAAACATATACAGTTTCTAACGTTAATATTTGACTTACTGCGTTAACAATTTAACGTAATATTTTACTTCATAGTGAGTAGAGTAGTACAACATCTGAAGTTGTTAATTTCAGTCAATAATTATACGAAACACCAAAGTTCAATTTTTTGTAGTCCCTGGAAGCCGTTAGACGGGTAACCTACAAATGAAATTGACGTCGAGTGATTTTAGCCGTTTATTAAAATGAACGTACCATACATGAATCTGGAAGCGAGAGACAGAGGCAGGGAGCTCAGCGAGACAGATATACAAGCATGTTAAAAATGAAACCGTAACCAAATTGTCAGCCGAACTTTCTTATGTGACAAAATAGCGTTAGATCTGAATCGCTCATAGCTACGAGGACTAATTATGCGTAAGTACTGGTGCAGCCCACAACTGGAAGATCATGCCTGTACGCGTTTGTCGAGTAGTATTTGTTTTGTTTGTGACGTCTCCCTACCAGTGTAGGCGAAAGCGCGAGACTGTTACGAATTACCCCTGCGTAAAGCTATAAATTGGTGTAGCGTGAAAACGCTTTCAGCTAGGACATTGACTCGGGTGTCATTGTGAAGAGTTTTCGGATCACTACTAGGAGCCAAAGTGAGACAATGAAAATATCCATCGGAATACAAGTGAAAATCAGTATTAAATTAAAAATTGCAAAATAGTGCAAGAAGGTGTCTCATACGATTCGTAACTGTGCTTGGAATGACAGAAAATACAAGTCTCGGGTTGAAAGCGTTGAAAGCATTTCAAGGAGCTGGTTGTCAGGGCTCAGTTCGAATCGGGACTCATCACTGAAAACAATTCTAATCCAGTCAATGAGATACCAGACGATAGCCGTGTTTGGAGATACCCCAGACAGCGGTGGGATACTATCCTGATTGTCGCCTACTATAAGGCCCGACAGCCAGGAGTGATGTCCGGAAAGCCACTTAATTTCAGAGTTTGGTTTTCATCTGCGGCACCCTTACAGCACAGCGGTACGCGGACGGTAGACTACGCATCTTTTTGTTTTCCTTCATGACAAGCCATCCCGGACTTCGATTTCAGAATGTATTTCAGTATCTGTGCGCGTATGAAATAGCTACAAAAAAACCTGAATTTTTCTGTTCTGTAAAGAAAAATTCTTTCCCAATGCCAGAAATGTCATTCTGTCAAATTATTTTTCAGTTTTCAGAATAGTGTAATTCTTGTCTGTAGATGATTTGAGCGTAGCAAATAAACTGGATTAACAATTGGCATTTTTGCCTATTGAATTTAAAGATGGCGAATAACAATATTGGGCAGAGCAGCAACATCCAAGATATTAGCAAATTCTGCACAACGAGGAAGATGTTCATCAGGAATGGTAAAATCGATCACCTTCTCGCGTGCGCACGCACACACACACACACACACGCACACACACACACACACACACACACACACACACACACACACACAATTTTTTCCTTGTCGGGAAAAGAGAACAACACTATCCCAGAAATAAATTAAAAGTAGTTCCATTCACCAAGTCTGACCAAGCTTTCCAGATTTATCTACTTTGTAAGGGAAATGCTGGTACTGCCTCGCATTTCTCCTAATAGAGAACTGCTACTCCCCAGCACCCACTCACCTGGCAATTGTCTCAAAAGAAACGAGACTGAAATGCCCCGGTTATCATACAGTTCTCTCCAACCCTCTGAGTAGGGAATTAAATTAAATAAAACAAATAATATAGCTCATCCGTGGAATATTATTCTGTAGCTAAACTTATTCAGCCGTATTTAGCTATTCAGCTATAAATATCTTGATGGTCAACTACAGAAAACATACTTCATTAAATTCCTTTTATTGAATACGTTGATGAAGACGTAAACTCAGAAAGAAACAAACTTTGAACTTAAAGTATTTTCCACAGAGAAATGAACACACGACACTCTAGTAAAATGATTTTACTTGGTTTTACTCTGTTATTATCTTTATATATATATGAGGTTCGCATAGTGTCCAAGACTTGTGGTAACAGCATTGTACCGGAGATTTAATTTATAGTGACATGTCAAACCTGATTGACTTCTTGTGGGAAGGAGCGTGTACAGAATGTGAGCGGCAGAAGATGGGATTTAACGCTAAAGAAGTAAACGCACGTGTATGAGACAGAAGAAATTATTTGGCAAGTGGAGTCGTCGTGTACCTGGTACAACCTGAAAACACAAGAAGCGGCACAGGACAGCATTTTCATCATACAGCCACTTCTGCGCCATGATTTTTAAACGGGTCTACAGATGTAGAAACAGAGCTTTCGTGTTGATTGGGTATTTTTGTAGCAGTCCGAACAATGAGAGAAGGCCGGTGGACACGATGACAACTCTGGCATTTTCCTGACGCTGTTAATTGGATCGACGGAAAACCTAACTCGCAATAGCTGGATAGGGATTTGAGCATCATTCATGCCAAACTGAAGTCCAGTGTTTTAAACACAGTGCCAACCGCTCGATGTGGGCTAATACGTCGTGGCACAAGCTGGAAGATGGGGATAGCTTTGGACGAGTAAAGCGATGACCACAATGAAGAAAATAGTACAGTTCATCTTGTGTGGAGAATGTCTACATGTCCCATATTATATGTGGGTGGATTGAGAGAACTCCAAGAACTTTAGTTTGTTTGTGTGGACCCCCAGGTCACCAACATCAATCATACTGAATAAATCTTGTGGACGTGCACGTCTTGCCAGTCTCCTTGAGTTGGGGACTGCGGTTGAGCAGTCATGGATCAGAATCTCTTGGCAACACTCTCGATATCTAGTGGCCTTATAGAGTCTCTTTTCGTATATAACACATATGTTTTGTGATATAAATATAATACGACAGTAATCAATATAATAAACGCAAAAAGGTAACAGGAAAGCAAAGTATATGTGACTAAATCACGACAAACAGCCTTTGTTTTTAGTAAAAAAAAAAAAAAAAAAAAAAAAAAAAAACTGAATCTGTGTTGAGCTCTCTCTATTACTGTGAAGCTGTTCAAACTCTCAACTCCCATACGAAGACATGCGCGGAGAAACGGGCTAACCCTCAAATGTAGAAACTTAGAGATAAGTACTATCTGTTGCTGGGTGCGGGAACTGTCAAAATTGACATTTTTCTCACCAATAAATATGGCATCTGGATGTAATACAACGGAGAGAATTTCTTGCGTTTTGCTAGATATGAATTCTGTAATGTCAAAAACGGGCTATCCCTCCGCTACACTCCGACTTCCCACTAGCGGAAAGACGCTGAATAGCTGAGTAGCAGGATAACCAGTACTGTGCCAAACGATAAACACACAACAGATAATTAACTGTAATTTGAAATGTTTTGGAGGGCAGAGGTACGTTGTATTGGAATTAATAAAAGTATAAACACGACATATAATAATTGTGCAATACGTAATATTAACCGCTTTTTGAAGCTAGTTTAGAGTGTTTGAAGTTTTCAGTTGGCATATTCAGTACAGAATACAAATACAGTGAACATGGTGGACATAGAAATGAGAAACGTCGACGAAGTGTGAAAAATCAGTGGAAATTATGGAAAGAGGAAGCGTAATCCACAGCATTGGCGCAAAGAAGTTGAGAAGAAAAAGCGAACATTGGTAAATAATACAGTAATTACGAGGGTGTAGCGAAAAAGGCAAAATCACAAGTTTCAGACTGAGCCTGTGCGACAAAGCGCTTCGATATTATATTTCCAGGTGCATAGGAGAATCAGTTTCGTGATTTTCATTTTCTAACTAACAATGATCTTCAAAATCCTTATATATTTGGTTGTGTAAATATGAATCCAGTCAAGCGGAGCTATACTGAGGATCCACGAAGGAGTACGCGGCAAACAGCCTACATCTATAATGTTGTTGTAGACTTCCAGATTTGTAAGAAAGCTGGTACAAGCAATAGACGCCTCTCCCGTGTGAATCAACAAAATATAACATCTAGAACGCCTGAAGTAAGTTTCTGTGTTTCATTAAGCAACAGGACACTAGACGTACATTACCAATAATTTTTGTGTAACGTGACATTGAAAGCTAAATATTTTATCTACGGAGTATAATCGTGGGAGACTTAACAATCGCCTTAAGAAGTGCAGCAAGGAGGACAAGGAAGTTGCATTGGCTCATATAAATAGTTTAGCTACGCACTCAAGTCACTACTCCAGGAAAAGAATCCTAGCACGACGTATGTGTGTGTAAATTTAAACATTAGCAAGATGTACAATCTTTACCAAGATAAGTGCAAAGACAGCAACAAGGAATCTCTTAACCGTGGCATGAACTAGAAAACATTTTATCAGTTTTTCAGTACTGGCTTTGCAAAACCACGTAGTGACACATGACAAGTTTATCACCTTAAGATGTAAATTTCATTTGAGACAAACGGTCAGAAGAAGAAAGTACTATAAGTAAAAGTGAACTTCCATGCTGAACAGGCTAGTACTGCCAATGAATATCTGAGAAAGGATTCAGAATATTCAAAAACTAATAATTCTGTTAGGGTCATTGCTTTCATCAATAGCTGCACTGTTTTGCGACGTCATACTATGATAAGGGCCATTGGCTGGGTCTACTTGAGCCATCTGTGATATGTTATCACCAATTTCTTTTACAGTACTTTTTACTACAGTTAATGGTAATATGTGCTTGTGGATGTTTGATAATGTACAAAATAAACCTTTACATATTATTGTTCTTCTTTATTAATTATTATTTTTCATGTTACGTTCCAATATAAACAATACGAGAGATCCAAAACGTTAACTGGTCCATACTGTATGGATTTTTGTTATGAAGGTAAGAATAAATTAATCTGAAATATATTTTGCAGCCTCATTTACAAAACCGCATTTTCTCCATTTCTAATACTGTAGGTTACACCGTTTTCCGCACATGACCCGTACTGTCTTGGGTGTCATCCTTTGTGTAATTGATTAACATTATTGAAATAATAATCGATTTTTTAAATACGTGTCGTGTTAATGATTTAAAATTATCCTTCCCGTCAGCACAATGATTTTCTGAATAAATGTACATGTGGCCGTCTTTCACAAACAGCATGATTTCGTAATTTTAACGAAGTCATTGTTGGGCGCCGTTTTGCTTCACTTTCAATTTCTTGGTATTTACGAAAGAGAACCGCCATAATTTTCAAACGAAGTTCGATTGCTTTTCAGATTAGATGCATTTACACAGATAATCATTTTGCAATCGCCTGTGTACGCAATTTCAAAACAAAACCATACCAAACAGATGATGAGCCTACCTATGAATAAGAACATTCATTAAAAGAATTTCAAGTAAACAAAGACTTCATCAAAATAATTAAAACAATGTACAAGCCACTGACATCCGTTTGTTGCAAAATCAGATGGGAACATTATTTTTTTGGCCTGGTGTTGGCTAACCATCACAACGTGAATTTCAACAAGTAAAAGGTGAGAACTACAGATCTTGTAGCATACGAGACAACGCCACGACATGCTAGCGTAATCTTCAGGGAGGAGGTGGCTCTGCACGCTGCTGGATTTATAAATATAAACGTTCCTCTGAAAATGACGACTTCCGGACTAAAACTAAGATATATACATTATATATGTGATTTATTCAGGACTAGCAGGCAGAACATTGGATCAAAGACGAACAGGCCGCCGCGCGGTTCAAAAAATGGCTCTGAGCACTATAGGACTTAACTTCTGAGGTCATCAGTCCCCTAGAACCTAGAACTACTTAAACCTAACTAACCTAAGGACATCACACACATCCATGCCCGAGGCAGGATTCGAACCTGCGACCGTAGCGGTTGCGCGGTTCCAGACTGTAGCGCCCAGAACCGCTCGGCCACTCCAGCATGCCCGCCGCGCGGGATTAGCCGACTGGTGTAAGGCGCTGCAGTCATGGACTGTGCAGCTGGTCCCGGCGAAGGTTCGAGTCCTCCCTCGGGCATGGGTGTGTGTGTTTGTCCTTAGGGTAATTTAGGTTAAGTAGTGTGTAAGCTTAGGGACTGATGACCTTAGCAGTTAAGTTCCATAAGATTTCAAACACATTTGAACATTGTTGAACGAACAGGCCTGCGCAGGGTAGACTAGCTTGGAGCAATTTTTCAAACAAGTGTTCAGACTGATGACTTTAACAACAACAACAAATTCAGCAATTTCAGCAGTTTCATTGCCACCCGAGAAGTGAACATCTATCAGACGATCAGAAAGAAGTCCATTGAATTATATTTATGTAAGGATTTTTTTTCTCAGAGATGATTAGTGTTAAGTATATTATGTGCGGTTGAAAAATACTCGTCTTCTTCCAATGTGGCCCAGGTAAGCTGAAAGGTTGGATACTTACTTGCTCCAGACATTCACCTGACAAAATTATCCATTACCTAAGGAAAGAAAACGAAAAGGACATCGATTATTTCTGTTACAGTTAAAAAGTTTTCCTACGTAAGTGTTTCTTCTGGAATACAAATAACAGCGTGCCCTTCCATAAGCTGGCGCTCTGTACTGTCTGTAACGACAGACGCAGTGTTATGTGTTCGATCACATGAACTGTGACAGCAGAGTTCGCGGTCTGCGTTACAAGTGCGCGGTGTATGCTCTGAGGTCGATGGCTGAGTTGCTGCAGGCAATATATAGCGCACAAAACACAGTATGTGGTGGAATTGCTGGCAGCCGCACAAGGCAGTAAAGATGATTACCAAAAGTACAATTGCGAAACATGAAACTAACACTGTTTTAAACTTGTTAACTGGAAACTATGTGTGACAGAACTTCTGGCTAGTAATGTGCCCACAAGTACTTTTAAATTCCGATTATAGTGCCCAATGTAAAATCGCCTTTGTTAGCCTACTTTTCAACATGAACATAGCTGTGCCAATTACTTTTGATGAATGTGACACCAATTACACTGAATTGCCTCTGACTACGTTTAAATGAGACTGAATACAAAGTATTATTATCTGTCATATTCACAACGGCTTTGTCATGAAATAATGATACACAATGTGTAACAGTTACGCAATGAAATCTATGCCCTGTTGTAAAACGCATCCACTGAATGTATACGAAATTTTGTTATGAATACTATTCCCAATTTTCTCTCAGAACGTTCGTTTACGCCCTACAATTGTTTCATACTTTGTAACCGGTAACTGAACTCTACATACAGCAAAAATTGAAAGTGCTGAACTGCATGACCCGTAATAAATAAGCGTATGGCAAACCGCCTTATCTTATTTATATTTTACTTCCCTAAAGTAAACTTTTGTTCGCTTTTCGAAAAATATGATTAACTTCCCACGTAGGAGTGCAAGGCGTGGCAGTGGAGATTTTATCAGATACCCTTTCCATCTAATAGTGAGAATAAGCTTCATGAAATATTGATAAGCGTACAGGAAAGTATTTTTAAATTATATTGAATCTTTTTTTAATGACACAGGAAAGACTGGGACTAACATAAAGTAAACGGCTTCTTTTAACACTGTCATACGCCATAAAAATTAGTTTTGTACACAATAATTCAATTATCTAAAGTTCATTTTTTTCTTTAGCTAACAGCGGAGAGAGAAAGCCAGTTAAAATACTGAACACATGACTGATAATTCACTTTGGATACCAACCCATAGATACTGTTAGATACAATGAAATATTTACACTACAATAATTACTCGGCTAGCACTTGCAGCAGAATAAACGCAATGCAGATTACCTTCTTTCGAAATGGGTCGTCTCTCTGTAAAAATATAACAATCCTCTTAATTCGTCTTCTGTCCTCAATTATACATCATGGAGTATCTCAGTTCTCTACTCTGTACGTCCGTAATCCAAGCTCCTCATCTGCCATGATATAACACTCTCTCCTCCTCATTGGCCGACAACTGTTTTCAACTCCTTCGCTCTCCCGAGCTCTACTTAATAACAATGCAACCTCTGGTAGCCAAAAAATACGTATTACTCATGTGTTCAGCCATGAAAAGATTTTTACAGTGGTACACATTCCAAATAAACTGTCAACTATGCCAAACAAACTGTCAACTATGTCAAACAAACTGTCGTTTCACATGATACGTACATTTTTCATAAACATTTATTCTAATATGTATACATTTCAAAGAATACATGAAAATTCTAACTGAGAGAGACCATGTCATAGTCATTTTAACGTTAGGTGACAAATCGACACAATTTAAGAAAGGTCTGCATATTTATTTTTTATTGATTTATTTATATGTTTTATGGGGCAACATCCACGAGTTCCGTGTGCTCTTTGTGCTATTACAGAGCCTTTATGGCAGAAAAGGGTTTGCATCATTAATTCATTTCTAGATAAAAATCAACAGTGGTTGCGCAAACAAAGATTGTGAAATTCAGCTCGCTCTATTCATATAAGAGAGCCAGGGTGATGTATGTAACGGCGCTCAGATTGCTGCTGTGTCCTTGACTTCACGAAGGCTTTCGATACAGTTCCTCACTGACGTTTAGCGAAAAATTACATACATTAGCGAGCATCTGAGCGGACTTTAGACTGGATTTTGGACTTCTTTGTAGGTAGAACAGAACACTTCGTTCTTAAAGAACAAACTCAATAAATGTGAAGTTAATTTCGTGAGTAAACAAAGGAAGGGTTATAGGCCTATTACTATTTATAATATTCTAGCTGTAAAACCTGGCATTGCTCGTGTATTCATTTTACAAGTTTTCTATTAGAAACGAAATTAAAGAATGAACTGCGTTTGTAACGTAATATCGACAAAAAGTAATTATGCAGTAGACCCGGTGTGAAATGATCCCGGACAGTTTCTGCACGCTTGGTGCATCTGCATCGCGTGTCTGTAACACAATTTTGTAGACGTCTCTATGTTAACTCCTCTTCATAGCGCCATACGTGACTTTTCTTCTCTCCTGAATCCGTTTGCGCTCCGCAGTTGAAAGCTGTAAAGAACGCTGCCAGAGATCTCCGTAAGCTCACTCTACTTTGCGAGTGTCATAGTAGTTAAGAATAAATGTATTAAAACTTCATTCATGATACGGCATTTTTTCACACATCTCAGTGTTAGTGAAGTCATATCTCCTGAGCTATGTGTGGAACCATGATACAATTTTGTAGGTGCATTTAGCGCATGTGTTGATACAGTCTACGAATTTTATTGTGAATAGAGTTCGTAGCAAATAAGTAATAAATTTAAACGCCATGCATGATGCGGCAGTTTTTCGTGCGTCTAATTCTTCGTCATATCATATCGCCTAACTATGGTGGGTTGGTGATTCTTATTCCCACAGAGATTGTTGCCCGACAGTAAGGGATATGTGTATCAGGTTTGGCAGATATCGGTCTGATGGTTTAGGAATAGATGTGGAACGTACACACATACATACATCGATTTTCATAATATGTGTGGATACTAATAAATTGATGGATAATATTGGAGGCCGCGGAAAGCTATTAGTGAACGATGCTGCTGCCTATAAGGAAACTGCAATGCCAAAAGACAGTAAAGAAATGCCGGACGTCATGCAGGGGATCGATGATCGGTGCTTGGATTGACGGTTGACCATGAACATAAATAAATGTACTTAATGTGCACAAATAGACATACATATACTGCCATTGGGTTATATTACTGGCTGCGAATTACAGGAAATGGTAACTAACCAAGTTGAATTCTTGGGATATACAACACGAGCTAGAGACTGATCTTCGTTATTTCGCCTTGCCATCGAGTGAAAATTTGACAACTCATTCTGTACGCCAAACTGTGTTTCGTACAGGGCCGAGCTTCCACCCCTCCGTTTTGAGTGGAACAATAGATCGACGGCCAGAATCTCAACACGTAATGAAGTTGACGGCATTGTTAAACTACAATAACTGTATATTAGTTGCTAACCAGACACGATCCAGTCCCATGTCCAGTCTGAAAACATTTAAGGTTATTTCTTTCGCATTTTCTGCCGCTAATCGACCGTTATCGCAATAACAGAAAATTTGAGACGAACTGCATAGACAGCGAGAGTGATTTCTTTAATTAGTAAGTAACAGTGTTAATCCGAATGTCAGTTGCATTAGTAGCATATAATTTGCCCTCGCAGTGAGAACTTAATCATCATATGATATGATCGCAGTTTATCTGACGGTTTATACAATGAGTAACATCATCTATCTCCTTTTTTGTCACACCTTGACATTACTTGCATTATTTATTTACACATGTTCTGAGAGAGCTACAGATGAGATTAAAGGCTATAGTAATTCACGCGCAAGGAAAACAAAACCTTGTAGTGTAGCGTAAGAGACGCTTTTTGTTTCTCTGAACAGCTATGTTGACACTACATAATCTATGTTGGCAACTCTTCTCCGGCATATTCTTGCGGAATTTCCGTATAAAAATTTAAGTAAACACTTTAGGAAACAATTACTCTTTAAATGTAATTATTCCAACGGTTTTGAACTGTACAAACGGCTTCCTGATGGTAGGTTCAAAATGGCTCTGAGCACTATGGGACTTAACGTCTGAGGTCATCAATCCCCTAGAACCTAGAACTACTTAAACCTAACTAACCTAAGGACATCACACACATCCATGCCCGAGGCAGGATTCGAACCTGCGACCGTAGCAGCAGCGCGGATCCGGACTGAAGTGCCTAGAACCGCTCGGCCACACCGGCCGTCTCTTGTGGTAGGTGTGCAATGTCTAGTCAACCACATTTGCATATAATACAATCATCCTTTTTAATTAAATACAAGTGGGAATGGACGTTAACAGATTTTTCATGTCTCCTTTAATGTAGCAAACGTCCACGGTTCCACTGATTTGTACGAGTATTGCCGGCCGGTGTGGCCGTGCGGTTCTAAGCGCTTCAGTTTGGAACGGCGTGACCGCTACGGTCGCAGGTTGGAATCCTCCCTCGGGCATGGATGTGTGTGATGTTCTTAGGTTAGTTAGGTTTAAGTAGTTCTAAGTTCTAGGGGACTGATCACCACAGATCTTAAGTCCCATAGTGCTCAGAGCCATTTAAACCATTTTTTGTACGAGTATTCCAATGTGTGGCCATTTTCCATTGGTATTTATAGTGAAGGCTTCTGTTTTGTCTTCCCCAGTTGTAGCCAAATTTTTTCCATACGCTCTGTTTGCAAGCCTTCTGTAAAGCCTCATTTCTCCTACAACAGTTTAAATTCTTTTGTTATTTCACGTGTTTTCGCCACTTACTGCAACTTTCAGTTTTTGACATCGACCTCTTCCATCTCCAGTTTTATTTTTTGCATACATAACACATTAAATGTGCTTAAAGAATTATCTTTTTAATAGGAAATCGCTTGAATCTCAGTGCTACGGTTAGACTTTTCTTAACAGTTGTGGAATATTCGTGGGAACCAATCCCAATTCGGCAATATCTGTATTCGACGGTGTTATCGAGAACAATGTCCTGGAATGAAAAAAATGTGTTTCTCTAAGATTAATGTAACACTTTCAAATAATACTTACGTCATCTTTGTTGGTGTGTGTGTGTTAATAATATCCGTGTAGTTTGCAGATAAGTAATTAGAGCTACAAGCATACAGAATATGGTCTAAAATATCTTCTCAATCTAGATTTCTCTGAGGTTAACTTGCACACAGTCAACCATTATGTATTTTCACGGACCAATAGGCAAACTGTAGAACGCCGTTGAACGCAACACAACGACTTTTCCATAAGCTGTTCGATAATTTATGCCCAACGAAGCTATTGGCACAGAATACATTGGAGCACATTTCAAATAGAATTTGTTGGCATTTAGTACGCTTACAGTCTTCTACAGGGTCAATCACATCATATATTCTGTATTTTCAAGTTGCAGCTTCAGTCCAGTAATACCATGTCTTTAGACAAGGAAGACGTAAAAATTCCTCGCAAGTGCATAATAAAAGTCAATAAACTGGTCTACATCTACATCTACATTTATACTCCGCAAGCCACCCAACGGTGTGTGGCGGAGGGCACTTTACGTGCCACTGTCATTACCTCCCTTTCCTGTTCCAGTCGCGTATGGTTCGCGGGAAGAACGATTGTCTGAAAGCCTCCGTGAGCGCTCTAATCTCTCTAATTTTACATTCGTGATCTCCTCGGGAGGTATAAGTAGGGGGAAGCAATATATTCGATACCTCATCCAGAAACGCACCCTCTCGAAACCTGGCGAGCAAGCTACACCGCGATGCAGAGCGCCTCTCTTGCAGAGTCTGCCACTTGAGTTTATTAAACATCTCCGTAACGCTATCACGGTCACCAAATAACCCTGTGACGAAACGCGCCGCTCTTCTTTGGATCTTCTCTATCTCCTCCGTCAGACCGATCTGGTACGGATCCCACACTGATGAGCAATACTCAAGTATAGGTCGAACGAGTGTTTTGTAAGCCACCTCCTTTGTTGATGGACTACATTTTCTAAGCACTCTCCCAATGAATCTCAACCTGGTACCCGCCTTACTTTGTTCATTCCTGTGTGAGCCGTGGTAAAAATTTCTGTTTTGAAGAGCGCGCCGCAGCGCGTAGTGTGAAGCAGTCGCCCTCCGTTTTTGGCCGTGGCGCCGCTGTGGCAATCGCAGCTTTGGTGTCTCCCTCTGGTAGAAAAGGGGAAAGGTTGCGTGTTCACGTGCATTTAAGGGGCGTTATAAGCTCGCCATTGGTGGTTGGTCAGTCGGAGTGAGGCTGGGTCAGTCTCACTTCACCAGTTGCTGGTCCGTCTCTCGTTCGCATTTGTGCGGCAGTTAGTGTCTGTCTGTCGTCGGAGTGCTAGTATGTCTGTCGTTCGGATCAAACTTTAAAGCCGGCAAAATGAGAGTCTCGCCACTCCGCCAGTAAGAGAACTCAGCTAGTGGTCGCCCGGTCGGGGCTGAGTTCCTGCATCTGAGTCTGCGCGTTAGACCGCCAGTCTGCTCGAGTTTCTTCAGGCAATGATCATTGGCGGTTGGATCGATCGATTGGTCGGTCGCGCACTGAGACACAATATAACTTGTCCGCCATGAGCGTCGGCGCATGTGAGGTCCCCACGTGAATCCAGTGGGCCGCGCCGTATAGCGAGGGGAGTGGCTTCGCGGTCGACACGAGAGCAACAAGAGACAAACCACGACATCGGGCTGGCCGATACGAGCTGCGACGCCATGAGTCGGGAGATCGGCAGCGGACGGCTCGGGAGAGCGTTGGGGGTGCTGCGCCACTGTGCTTTTGATCTGAATACAAAGTCCTTAGACCGTTACGGTCGCAGGTTCGAATCCTGTCTCGGGCATGGGTGTGTGTGATGTCCTTAGGTTGGTTAGGTTTAAGTAGTTCTAAGTTCTAGGGGACTGATGACCACAGCATTGAGTCCCATAGTGCTCAGAGACATTTGCTGTTTCACAGAGGAAGACTGCACTGTAGTTCCTTCTCTAGATTGTCGTACAGACGACAAAATGATAGATATCGAAATAGACGACAGAGGGATAGAGAAACAATTAAAATCGATCAAAAGAGGAAAGGCCGCTGTACCTGATGGGATACCAGTTTGATTTTACACAGAGTACGCCAAGGAACTTGCCCCCCTTCTTGCAGCGGTGTACCGTAGGTCTCTAGAAGAGCGTAGCGTTCCAAAGGATTGGAAAAGGGCACAGGTCGTCCCCATTTTCAAGAAGGGCCATCGAACAGATGTGCAGAACTATAGACCTATATCTCTAACGTCGATCAGTTGTAGAATTTTGGAACACGTATTATGTTCGAGTATAATGACTTTTCTGGAGCCTAGAAATCTACTCTGTAGGAATCAGCATGGGTTTCGAAAAAGACGGTCGTGTGAAACCCAGCTCGCGCTATTCGTCCACGAGACTCAGAGGGCCATAGACACGGGTTCACAGGTAGATGCCGTGTTTCTTGACTTCCGCAAGGCGTTCGATGCAGTTCCCCACAGTCGTTTAATCAACGAAGTGTGATTAGATTTAAGAGTTCCTAGATAACAGAACGCAACATGTCATTCTCAATGGAGAGAAGTCTTCCAAAGTAAGAGTGATTTCAGGTGTGCCGCAGGGGAGTGTCAAAGGACCGTTGCTATTCACAATATACATAAATGACCTGGTGGATGACATCGGAAGTTCACTGAGGCTTTTTGCAGATGATGCTGTGGTGTATCGAGAGGTTGTAACAATGGAAAATTGTACTGAAATGCAGGAGGATCTGCAGCGAATTGACGCATGGTACAGGGAATGGCAATTCAATCTCAATGTAGACAAGTGTATTGTGCTGCGAATACATAGAAAGATAGATCCCTTATCATTTAGCTACAAAATAGCAGGTCAGCAACTGGAAGCAGTTAATTCCATAAATTACCTGGGAGTAGGCATTAGGAGTGATTTAAAATGGAATGATCATATAAAGTTGATCGTCGGTAAATCAGATGCCAGGCTGAGATTCATTGGAAGAATCCTAAGTAAATTCAATCCGAAAACAAAGGAAGTAGGTTACAGTATGCTTGTTCGCCCACCGCTTGAATACTGCTCAGCAGTGTGGGATCCGTACCAGATAGGGTTGGTAGAAGAGATAGAGAAGATCCAACGGAGAGCAGCGCGCTTCGTTACAGGATAATTTGTAATCGCGAAAGCGTTATGGAGATGATAGATAAACTCCAGTGGAAGACTGCAGGAGAGACGCTCAGTAGCTCGGTACGGGCTTTTGTTAAAGTTTCGAGAACATACCTTCACCGAAGAGTCAAGCAGTATATTGTTCCCTCCTACGTATATCTCACGAAGAGACCATGAGGATAAAATCAGAGAGATTAGAGCCCACACAGAAGCATACCGACAATCCTTCTTTCCACGAACAATACGAGACTAGAACAGAAGGGAGAACCGATAGAGGTACTCAGGGTACCCTCCGCCACACACCGTCAGGTGGCTTGCGGAGTATGGATGTAGATGTAGAACCATTTGATTAGATTACATTAGTTACATACCTTTATTCTAGAAATGAAGTTCATCCACATTAAACTCCACCTCAACTGTCTTATCATGGATTACAATCAAACTGTAGGTTCATTTTTAGTCTTCCTGCACATAGAAATCGTGGGTTGTTGTTAAGTCATCACATATCTCCCAGCAAATTCTTGCGTTATATCCAGGTCCATACGTTAAAAGTCGTCTACACGCAGCTGTTGGAATATGCGAGACAGTGGCACGTCAGAACATCCGTTTTAAGAATAACCAAATCCACTATATATGGTATAGAAACAGTATTTTTACATTTAATTGAAGTGGTGCCCAGTGCCTCCTTGCTAATATCCTCTTGCTGTCACATTGTCGTTCCCACGTGGGGGGAATGGTAGTTTCGCCTCGACACTGTGTCTCACAGAGATGAACTTTGAGAATTAACATGTAGATAATTATTAAATTCCCACACATTTCTTTTTTTTTACATTCTTTAGCTGTTCTTCACAGTCCACGTGATCTCCAGTTCTTGCCACTATATTGCTATCATAAAATGTAATAGGCGTATGCACACGTGATTTCTTCTTGCTGAACACCATACGGTTTTCGGTGTAATTTTATCTCAATTTACTGTAAGTACATGTGATTAGTGGCCCACAGTGAAGTTCTCACAGAAATCAAGGATACAAAGAAGGTCACTATATTGAAGGACATATGAAAAATCTGTTTATAAATGTCCATTGCTAATTGGGTTTGCTTAAAAAGATACATTGCATCTAAATGTGGTGAACTAGATATTGTGCACCTAGCAACAGTAAAGCCACTTGTGGTGTTTAAAACTGAAAGAATAACTACATTTAACGAATATTCGTTTGCTAAAACCATGAACTTGAAGTTTACACGAAAATTCCGCAACAAATATCGGAGGAGGAGAGTTGCTAACGTCTATGCAAGACGACATGGAATACTGTAACAATATCGTAATGCAGAAAATAAAAGGCAAAATTATAATCCACGAATGCTCTTGCAGAGAAGAACTGCAAGATGATACAGAACTAATCGTTAAAACTTTAAAAGATATAGTTTATAGGAAAGAAATTAGATGTGCTTCCGAATTGGAGACCATGCTCTCTTTGTACTCGTCAAATTACTGGTTGGAAAAAGAATTAGATGATTTGGAAGTAGATTTAAATTATTAATTAAGCTGTATGTTACTAAAACAACACGAAACAAACGTAAATAACGAGTTATTTTCTGCATATGAATATGTACGCAAAAAGTAATAACGATTTTGCACAAGAATATTTGATTTCTTATTCCTTAAACTGTAAAACATTCCGAAAGTACATTAGTTTCGTATGCCTTCTGCATGGCGACCTTGCAAATTAGCCCAAATGGGTACTAGGTAACCTTGAAAAATAGCCGAAATTAGGTAACGAAAAGCACAGCTACCAACATTTCTTGCATTTATAGAATCTCCATCCAGTCAGACCACTGCCTTTCTTCCATCGATGGTTCAATGGCCGAAATATGCATAAAATGACGAGTAATGAAGGAGTAGTGAGAGAATTTGTTGACACGGGAGTAACATTGTTTACTCTCATTGACAAGGGCACTTCAAGCCTTAATTTAAGTCAACAGCAGCTCCCCCTGTGTTTTGCAATGCGTCATATGCATCATATCACGCCGATTAGATGTCACGAAGGCAGAGACTTTTTGGAAAAATTAGAACGCTCAGTCAGCAAGTTCAGGGTAGCGGATATCCACCTGCCTGCTTTGTAACACTTTTCAATCATCAAAGAACAATTTAGCTGTGGAGAATAATTAACTTTGGGCTCCGTTCGAATTCTGCGTGTTCCCAAATACTACGAGGGTAAGTAAATTATTACCAGCAATTTAGTTATACTTTTGTTTATTTTGGTAGTACTGTCGTTTTACGTTAATGACGCATGCTTTGTTTATTTGATATTATATCTTTGCAATTTTCAAGCTGCTAGATTAGTTTCGTTATCGCTGTCGTGCTGTTTATCATGGCTGCTCCGCTGTCTATTTGCACCAAAGAAGAGCAACGTTCAGTGATCCGTTTTTTGTGGTCGGAAGGTGTATCAGGGGACGAAATTCATCGAAGACTTTCGGTACAGTAAGGGATCAGTGTGTTGTCATAACGGAGTGTCTGCGAATGGATTGAAAAATTCCGAAATGGTCGCACAAGTGTTACCCACGATGAAGGAGCCGGACGACCGGTTACCGCCACAAATTAAAAAACCATTGGGCGTTCACGTGAATTGATTCTCTTAGACAGAAGGTTAACTATTGACGAAGTGGCACATCGTCTGCAAATTAGTCACGGCTCTGCCTACGAAATCATCCACAACAGACTTGGGTTTCATAAAGTTTGTGCAAGATGGGTCCCAAGACAGTTCACACAGTTGTGTAAACAAACGCGCTTGGACATCTGCAAAAAACATTTGGATCACTATGGTAACGAAGGTGACAACTTCTTAGACGGGATCATTACTGGTGACGAAATATGGATTCATCATTAAGAGCCGGAGAGTTAACGGCAGAGTATGGAATGGAAACATCCAAATTCGGCGTTCAAGAAAAAGTTCAAGACCCAACCGTCCGCAGGAAAACTGATGCTTACGGTTTTTTGGGACGCAGAAGGTCAAGTACTGGAACATTATGGGGAAAGGGGCACAACAATAAACAGTGTACGTCACAGTGAGGTGCTTACTGCCAGGCTAAAACCTGCTAAGCAAACGTTGAGGATTGCTGCTAAATGTGCTGTGTTGTTGCACGACAGAGCCCGTCCGCATACTGCTGCCCACACTGCTGAGGTACTCCAGAAACTCAAATTTGAAGTACTGGATCATCCTTCATATAGTCCCGATCTCTCCACTTCTGACAATCACTTGTTTGGTCCACTCAAACAGGCATTAAGGGGCAGTCGATTTGCCTCGGACGAAGCAGTGAAAGAAGCGGTGCATTCCTGGCTCGCAGCTCAACAGAGAACCTTCTTTTATGTGGGCATCAGGAAGCTTGTACAACGACGGACCAAGTGCGTTGAAACGCAAGGAGACTATGTCGAAAAATGATGTTCTTGTAAGTTTCCTATTTGATTACAATAAAATTTTATAACCACTTTGCGGATAATAATTGACCCTCATACTATACGTAAGTTTATGATACATAACTTTTTACGTGGCACAAGAAATTCGGAGCGTTCGGTTACTTTTGAGAAACCTGTCAATACTCTGAAATGCTGCCATTTACTCTCTTTACATAATTTTAAGGATAAACACTTCTGAACATTCACATCATTCAGGCACTTTTGAGCAATTTTTGACGTGTAAGTATTGTAGTTTAATTGACTCTAAAATTTAAATTTCCCTCAATTTTTGAATTCCTTGCCATCCACCATGTATAGTTTTTTTTATCTCCTACGATCTGCCAGCACGTGTTTGCAGTGCTGCGACTGAAGCTCAGAGTAATGATGGAAACGTTAACTGTGGGCCAGAGAGATGTGATATTCTTACTACTTAGGTTTTTTTATTAGTCAACAAAATATTAATTACAAATGTAATTGAGAGCATATGAATATTTAACAGTTTCTGAGTTGTGAGAGGAGGGTAACAAGTTGGAAAAATCCTTTTAATAATTATATTTATTTATTTTAAATGTCTGGGGTGCCACTCATCTTCATGTTCCGCCCATGATGTACTCAGTAATGTCGTGGATGTGTGGAACAATGACGCAAGAAAAAGAAGCAGCGGCAGCAACGATTTGCCGTTATTTTCTCAAGAATAAGGACAAATGTGACATAATAGTATAGTCTAGTCTTCTTAATGTATTCATTCTCGAGTGACAGTTTACCATTTCGCCTTGGCTGTTTTAGTCATCATTAATATTTATCAAAGACTGTTAGGAAGTTATTTTTACGAGGCACAATTCCTGTAACGTTGTTCAAGAATATACTGTATTTTAAAACAGTGATTATTGTTTTTTCCAAATGCGATGTAGAAGCGGTTGTTTATTTTTCAGCAGATTTGCGCAGCAGGCTGTTTTTAGATCGCTTCGCGAAGCTAAGACCAACATTTATTCTTTGGCTTAACATTTTGTGGGGTCATTGTTTTGTTAACAGCGCTCGTAGTGGTGGAACCGTTTTTAACGTTGTGTTTTTTATACTGGGAACTTAATTTTCCGAAGCCTTTTTAAAATTTGTTTATTGAGGCCCCTTTCTGTGGTGATTACCCGAAACAAGTTTTGAACTCGGGATTCGAGGCAACCTTGAACAATATTGAAAAAAAAGTTCACCTTCCTTTTAAGAAAGGAAGTAGCAGCAAGTCGAGTTTCAAAGGACATGCAAGTAGCCCAGAAATTCACTCGTTTTTATTCTGAACATCTTTCATAGAACTAGCCAATTCTCCTGCGTTTAAAAAACGACAGTCCACTCGCCTGGTCATTATTACTCATCATTCTCTACTATATCAAATGAAAGAGCAACTCAAACCTGTGCGTATACCCAAAGCATACAGACAACATTTTATGTGCCAACTTTGCATACGAAATGTTGATACATGACGATGAAGATTTTATGGACTGTGTCCTCTTCAGTGATGAATCGACATTTCACCTAAGCCTAAATGTGAACACCCATAATGTGCGCGTTTGGGTGTCAGAAAATCGCCACTAGATGGCACTGTTACAGGGACATCTTTCTTTTTTTTTTTTTGGCACATCTGAGCGGAAGTATATGAGCCTTTCTTTCAAGCAACTGTAGCTGGTTAGAACTATGGCTCCTTCCTGAATTGGATGCAGCTGAACCAGACAACTTTATTTGGCAGCAAGATGGTGCGCCGCCTCTCTGGCGAAATTCAGTACGTGAGTGGTTAAACTACGTTCTACCCGACCGCTGCACTGGCAACAAGGGGCCGGAAGCCGGAGATTGTTTCCCATGACCTACATGTTCGCACAATCTGATGCCATTCGATTTCTGACTTTGGGGAATAATATGGCATCGTGTGCATTCCGCTGCTAGCATGTTATCTGCCCGACTTAAGAAACAGAAATGAAGCAGTTGCTGCAACAGTTCCTCCAGGCACACTGATCAAGGTATCGGAAGGACTCGCCCATCAATTCAGTGTGTGCCCTGTGACGAATGGTACTCACATTGAACACGTGTAAGAAAAACTGCTTCAACTGCTCTTTCATTTGACGTACAAGGATCTTCAATAACTAATGCAACACTTTATTTTTACGACCAGTTTCAGTTGGCGTGGAATTTGTTGTGGGACATTGTGCAATATTCCAGTTTCAGTCTGTATTGTTTCATGAAGTTGTGATGAGTGGGAGCTATACGCAGCCATAAGAATGGCGTCTGGAACAGAGCGGCGTTCCAAGCAGAGAGATGTTATTGAGTTTCTTTTGGAGGAAACCCAGAGCAGAGCAGATATTCATAGGCGCTTGTAGATCGTCTACGGAGACCTGGCAGTGTGCAAAAGCACGGTGAGTCGTTGGGCGAGGTGTCAGCCGTCATAGCAACCAGGTCACGCAAACCAGTCCGATCAACCGCATTCCGGCCAGCCGCACACAGCTGTGACCCCAACAATACTGGAACATATCGATGCACTATTGGACATCTATGTTGCTTGTGTTGAAACACTCTTCCACCAGTTGGGGTACGCAAAGGTGTGGCCTTTTGAGTTCATTGCCACCTAACAGAAGACCGTAAAGAGCAACGAAGGAATGTATGTGCGGAATTGCTTGGCGTTACGGGGCTGATGATGAAAATTTGTTGGTGAGCTTCAAGGTTATAAAACGTGGGTTCATCACTTTGAACTGGCAAGCCATGAAATGGGGCCACACTATTTATCATCCGAAGAAAAAGTTCAATGCCTCAACTCAGCCGGTGAAGTCAAGGTGACCGATAAAATGAACGATCACTGGAAAAATCCTTATTATTTTCGAAATCGCTTCATAGACTTTGCATTGCTAACGTACTTTCCGCTCTAGAGCGTATATTTCGGTTGTGAATTTCACTTGCACGCTGTTTTAACACGGGAAACACCAACAACAAAGTTGCATTTGTGCGCATCAAAGAATATCTAGTGCGCAGCAAAATTCTCGAAACCAAAGACAATATAAACACTGTCGAAACTGAAAAAATAATGGTCATGAGACAGCTATTTCCAGATGAAAATTACTCTATAAGTTAGTTGTATGAAATACGTATACTATCATTGTTATAACAAATAAGCACCTTGACTTTAATACAACAGATTACACGAGCTCCAAATTATAAGTCACAGTTCTGATAAAATCTCGGAGCCACAACGATCCAAGTGCGGTTTCTCACTTGGATCGGTACGGCAAGACGTATTTTTCAAAATGAGATGAATTCTAAAGTGGGAGAAGATGGTCGTTTTTGCACTTGGATCAATGTGACATGAAAATAACAGAAGCGTTCCATATCACGCGATTTACATTTTGATACGGGTCTCGCTGAGGGCGCTAGTCGCCGTACGTACTGCCCCGCTCCCGCCTGTGCTGGTTAGCCAGCTCCTACGTCAATGCTTCAGTTCAAATTACTAACGCCGGCGATCTATTCCATGTCCACGTGCTATGTAAGATGGGATGATTGCTTGTTCACTGAGGTCTCTCACAAAACTTTCGCTCTGCCAACAAATCTTGACAGCTGGAAGTCAGTCGGGACCCTTACTTATCTGGATTAGCGGAAAAGATTTAAAGAATTGCTGCACAGTTCGTCACGTGTTAATTTAGTCATGATGAGCGCATAACAGAGATGCTCGACAAACTGGTAGTCTCCCTGAATTTCTCAAGGAAAATGCCAGGATGTTTCCTTTTAATAGGATACGAGCGACTTTCTTTCACATCCTTCCATAATACCAGCTTCTCTCCGTCTCTAACCACGACGTCGTCGACGAAATCTCAACTCTGTTCTCTTCTTCCTTCGTCAAACGCAGTCACAGTAATAGACCCTACAAGGAGGGAGGGAAGGAGGGAGGTAGATAGATAAATAGAGAGAGAGAGAGATTTACATACAAATTTCCGTGAGGTCGAGCTTCAAAATGAGTCAAGATGCACACTATTTCATTCAACATACATTTCTCCCTATCATGGACGACGTTAAAATTAGAGAAATTCGATCATTCAGAGGCATACAGACAGCGTTTTTCCAACAACCGCGAATGAAATAGGGTTATTATTATTATTATTATTATTATTATTATTATTATTAGAAGTAGTAGCATTAGTAGTTTCATTTATTCGTGAATCTCTTGCACAAGGTTATTGCAAGTGTCCTGTACTGTAGCTTTTTCATTTAAAATCATGATTTGTACAGTAGCGGTCTGGCTATTACAGGTAACCAGTTTAGGCCAGATAATAGACCATCTTCACCTATCGAAGTCTAGGGCACAAGTTCTTGATCTACGAGGGCTGTTCAATAAAGAATGATCATAATTTTTTTGACGACATACCTTATCCTCATTATTTTGATGGTCCTTCTCAGAGTAGTCTCCCATGAGTGCGATGCAATTGTCCCAGCGTTTCTGTCAGTTTCCAAATACATGCTGGAAACATTTTTTACAGAAATCTTTCAAAATCGCCTCCGCAGCCCTCACAACTGCTTCAGATGATTGATAATGCCTCCCACGAATTAGTTTCTTCGTGTTAAGGAATAGAAAAAAAGTCAGATGGGGATAAATCCTGACTATAATAGGATGACCAAACGTCCCGGAAAACCGGGATTGTCCCGGCTTTCATCCCTGTGTTCCGGTGCCCCGAAAATTTGTTTCGGCGCGCTCAAAAGTCCCGGAATTCAGTTTTTAAATACATTTCGTGAAACTTTCTCAAATTTTTGGGATTTCGCTACATTAGAGGAAATACAACACAAGAAATTAATATATTTTAGCTTATTTGTCTAAAACCTCCATTGTCCCATACTAGTAATCACAGTATCAGTATTGATACACTCAGGCAATAATTTACTTTGAGCGGTACTTTGGCCAACAAGTAGTAAGTTGTATTATTGTAACAGAGCTATGAAACCGTCCGATTGTCGCGCCACTTACTCACACACTAATTGTCAGAACAGTGTAGTAGTTGATTTTTTGTCCGACAAACTGCAATAGTTTTTTCTCATATTAGTGGTATTATTGCTGCAGTACTGTGAAACGCAATGCCGAAAAGTGCCTGCAAGTTCAGTGACTGTTATTCCATGGAATGGAATTTCATTAAGAGAGGTCGTTTTGATTACGAAGCAGAGTGTTCCGTATGTAACTGTTTTATTAGTATAAGTCATGGTGGACGTTCCGACATAGTTGATCACATCAGGTCAAAGAAACACGTTAACAGATACGGTGCACCGAGCTGCAGTAAAACTCTACAAAATTATTTTGTGAAACATCAGTCAAATGAAGAGACGAAAGTTCGAGCAGCCTACCACACGGTAAAACATCACCAAACTTATAGATCTAGTGATTGTACTAATAAGCTTAACAGCATTATGTTTGATGATTCTTCCATTGCAAAAAAGTTAAGTTCAGCAAGAACTAAAGTGTCGGCCTTAGTGAAAGGAGTTATTGCTCCCCAGAGTGTAAAGGAAAGCCTTGAATACATCAAAAAGTCTTCTTTCTACGGGATATCCACTGATGCCAGCAATCATAATGCCACTAAAATATTTCCGTTTGTTGTTCAGTTTTTCGATATTAATCAGGGAATTCAGACCAAACTTTTGAAGGTGAGTTCCCTACCTAATGAAACATCTGACGAAATTTCAAGATTTTGTATGAATACTATCGAATTGTTTGATCTTGAGAAAAATAAATGTGTGGCATTTTGCGGAGACAACACCAACACAAACTTTGGTGGTTTAAAAAGACAAGGCAAATGCAACGTATTTACCAAATTAAAGGCAACATAGCATGAAAACATTGAAGGCATAAGGTGCCCTGCACTTATTTTACACAATAACGTGCAGACATCTGCTGACAGTTTAAGCTGTGATGTTGAAACTATCGCCATGAAGGTATACTCACACTTTTACATATATACTGTTAGAACAGAGAGGCTTAAGGAGTTCTGTGATTATGTGGGAACTGAATATATGAATGTAATGGGTCACTCGAAAACTCGCTCTTTATCACTGATCCCAGCAGTTGAAAGAGTAATCCACCTGTTTAAACAGTTAAAAAGATTTTTTCCTAAATGAAGACAAAGTCCCCAAAATATTGGTTCAGTTTTTCAGTAACCCTTTAGGTGAAGCCTACTTATGGTTCATTCACAGTCAGCTTAGCACTTTGCAGCATGGGATAAAGGAAATTGAGGGAAGCACGAAAAGTGTAATAGAGGTAAATGATGTTTTGAAAAATACTCTGGAAACTGTTACTAAGAGGAGAGAACAGCAGTTCATTTCTTTTAATGTTAAATCTGTCCTTAAAGAAGCAGAAGTATCAGAAGCAGCGAAAAGCAGTTTTAGAGAAGAAGTTAACCAGTTTTATGACACTTGTGTAGAATATCTCAGCAAGTGGAGCGCCTCATATTTACCCTCATCGCCGGTGTTTGATTGGATGTTACTGAAGAGAGTGCCAAAATGGGAAAGTGTTGAAGAGACAGTTTCTTATTTGAAGAGTAAAGAGATTGAAATCGATGATTCCATCCTCTTTGATCAGTTCGGCATACTGACAAATTTTGTTGAAGAAAGTCTTCACAAGTGGAATGAGGAAGAAAAACAAAAAAACCACCATTGGAATGTCATGAGAAGTAGGTGAGTTTTTTTAAAAGTTGTGACTGTCTTCAGCATTACTCTGAGTTGGTAATAATTGAAAGGTATTTAATTGCAATCCCAGCCCATTTTCGTTCATGAATATCCAGTGGACTGCTGAAAGAAACAGAATGGAGGTGGATTCTCTTGAAGCAATCCTGCAGATCCTGTACAACTACAAAATGGTTTGTGCCGAGTTTTATCACTGTGTCTCAAAGAACAAAGACATGATCAAGAAGGCTGGAGGCAGTGAAAAAGTCTCTTTTCACCAAGGACAGTCAATTCCATCTACAAGTGCTCAGTAATATTAAAGCTCATGTTAATATTAGTTGATTAAAAGTTGAATGGTTGTAAAATTTTGTAAAATCGTAATACATTTCTTTATTACTGTATACGTTTATTAAATGTCATTAATTATACAGATAATCTAGATTACATCAATCTTTTGTATCCTGTTATTAGTTATAATAATCGGGTTAACAAAATATATCAACAAAACATTAATATTTAAAATTAAGAAACCTGAGTACATGTGGAATGAGGTGTCTATTGGCACCCGGGTGAATGTGTCCCGGTTTTCACAGAAACTAATTTGGGCACCCTAGACTATAGGGAGGGTGAGGGATGCACTTCAGTTTGATTTTTAGGAGATATTGAGCAACAACATTGGCAATATGTGGCCGCGCATTATCGTGGTGCAGCATCCAGCCTGCTTCGCGGTAGTGTGGTCTTTTACGCCTGATATGGATTTGCAATATCTCCAGTATTGTCCAGTTACTGGTGTGTGTGCAGGTACAACATGCTGATAAACCATTCCATGAATATCAAAGAATGAGATGACCACAACTTTACCAGCAGAAACAACCACTATTGCTTTTTTAGGGGTTGATGATGAAGCAGCTTTCCGCACTGAGCTTTGCTGTTTGCTCTCAGGATCAAAATGATGTAGCCAAGTTTCCTCGACAGTGATTACATTTGAAAGAAACTCCGTATCCTCCCCAAAAATCAACTTTGACTGCATGGAGACCTGCCCGCGAATCTCTTTTTGTTCGGCAGTGAACAGTCTTGGAACCCGTCGCGTACGAACACGTGTCATAATTTTCCTGTCTCCAATGTGTGGGTGGCACCCAATGAAATGTTCAGTATTTCAAAAAGTGAACTTAAGGTAATTGGTCGATCCTCTTTCACAATGACAGCAGCAGTGTTGATGTTTTCTTCCGTAAGAGTAGTAGCTGGAGCACCGGGTCCACCTTCGTTTGAAACTGATTGTCTCCCCTCTTTAAACATTTTAAACCACCTTCGAGCTGTGCTGTAGAGGAGAACAGCCTCTCCATAGGTCTCCTGTAAGATTGTATAGGTCACAGTTGAGGATTTGTTGAGACGAAAGCAGAATTTCAAAGCTGCACATTGTTCTTCGTGTGTTACCTCTGTTGCAGCGATAGGCGATACTGAACATCTCTGACCTCGCCCGACTCTCACAGGCGAGAACCAGGAGTCCCAACAATGAAACAACTACGGTGTGTTTGTTGGACGTTAAGCTAACAGCATATCGTAAGATTAAATTTTAGCGCGATAAATTATGACCATTCTTATTTGAACAGCCCTCGTAGTTCCTAACCTGACATAGGCAGCGGCACAGGGAGGTGGGAGGGTGGCGGGACCATCATCCAAGCCGCCTTTGACCCCCGTGAAAGGTCCTCGGCACTCATTTGATAGCACGCTAAAAGGACCCGGGAGCCTCTTAGAGGGACTGGAACGAGAAAAAACCCGTGCCTCTTCTCGGTGTTAAACCCAGGAACTCCAAGGACGGAGTTGCTGTTGTACCCGCTAGACCACCACGGCTATAAGATGGTATTAATTACAAGCCCTTTGTCAGATTAAGACAGTTTTCATGTACATCAACGGCAAAGACACAAGTTGGCGTGATTTCACAACTTTCCTGCAATTTATGTCATCTGTACCTCAGGATGCTTGAATGTCTGACCAAAACTGTTTGTTTGTAATAAAATGACATACAGCTGTTTTACAGATCATGATCATTCAGAAATGATGTTTTCACTTTGTTCTTAATCTATTGTGTAAATTAATATTTTTCAAAAACATTTAGAAGCTATAAACCACCTTGTTTAAATAAAGTTAAAAATCTATATTTTCACATTACTTGGAGGACTAGTTTGACAATGATTGGGCAGGTCATCAGCTATGAAAACTTCAGTTAGGATTGACAGACAGATATTAGAGCCCAAAACCTCCTTAATACCTGCTCAGCGTGATCTGATTCGATCTGTCACTGATATACAATACTAATTTGTTTACGCATTTTTGTAAAGAAGTTATTCAATAGTGTAAATAGTACTGCAACGCTCTTCAGTAATTTCTCAAGACAGATTGCCACACACACTCTATCCGCAATAAGCACACAATATATCGTAATGTTACACTACACGCAGTAGGATTGTGAGGACGTTGTTTGCCTTCTATTTATGTTTCAAACCTTTCTTTCTACCTACTCGAAGACTGCGTCAGCAATAGATGGAAGGGAGAGATCGAAACACTGTTATTACAGTTTTACCCACTGGCACACATGGTATTGCAGTTTGCAGCGTACAGATGTCCATTACTCAGTCTGATGAAAAGTATCCGGAAACCATTATGTAATGTCAAATTGACCACTAAGTGTCACGAGAGGCGGACCCACCCACATAAAAGGAGGCGGGGAGTACTGTGTTGTTAGCAGGGAAGCAGTAACAGCAGACTACGTTGGTCAGGAGAGCACAGTGATTTCGAACATGGACTAGCCATTGGATGTAATCGGAGTAACAAATCCATCACGGACAGTTCAAATCTTCTATAACTGACCAAGTAGACTGTTCTTCGTTGATCCATTTAGGATCGTGGGACGACGGCTGGCATGAACTTCTTGATGCAATAATTTACCAACAGCCGTATGATTTGTAGAAGTTTATTTTATTTTATTTTATGGACTTCTATGTGCTACCAGTTTCGGCATCACATTGATGCCATCTTCAGGCCCCACTCGTCATAGTCGTAAAATCGCTATACACGGAAGGAGCCATATAACTGGATCCGTGAATCAATCGTCCTGCAACAGCTCTGTGTCGCCTGGCCACCAAGAGCTGTTGCAGGACGATTGATTCACGGATCCAGTTATATGGCTCCTTCCGTGTATAGCGATTTTACGACTATGACGAGTGGGGCCTGAAGATGGCATCAATGTGGTGCCGAAACTGGTAGCACATAGAAGTTCATAAAATAAAATAAACTTCTACAAATCATACGGCCGTTGGTAAATTACTGCATCGACAAGTGGACTGTTGGTGATGTGACTATGAAAGGGAAACGCGAAGGAACAACAGCTAAGCCAAAAACAGTCTTAACTCGCTTACTGACGGACTTTTGTGTACTGCCGAGGATGGTTGCAAAAAATTACATGAAGTCAGCAAAAGAAATGAAGAGAGGAAGAAAGATTAGTGTTTAACGCCCATCTACATCGAGGTCATTAGTGACGCCGCGGAAGGAACCACTCCTGAGTTCCAAAACTGTTACCAGGAGTTAGACAGCACAACGGCGGTGCGTAGAGAGCTAACGGAACCGGGTATTATGGTCGAGCTGCTCCTCATACGCCATTCGTGTTTGTACTCAACGTTAAGTGACGCATTAGGTAGAGTGAAGAGCGTCGCCATTAGACAGCTGATTATTGGAGACGGGTGACTTGGAGAGGGAATCACGCTGTGGCAATCCGCTGGACGGGTTTGGGTTTAGTTAATGCCTCGAGAACGTTACCTGCCATCAACTGCAGTGCCAACAGCGAGGATGAGTAGGTTGTGTTATGGTGTGGGGGAGGTTCGTGCTCCCCTTACTGCGCTTACAAAATCATTTTGTAATATTCTGTACTATGCACAGGAGAGAAAAAATTCTGAGACGATGATTATTTGTATGAGCATGACAATGCACCTTGTCATAAAGCATATTCGGACGCAATGGTTTGTCAATAACATTTCTGAAATGGATTGGACTGCCCACAGTACGGACGTGATCCCAATGGAACACCTTTGGGTTGAGTTAGAACGTCCACTTGGACCCCAACCTTCTCTGGTTTGGACTCTTTAGGAAGAATGGGCCATTTTTTATTAATTTGTAAATGAAAATGATAATCTTATTTTATTACATTGAGTAATTACTAAATAATTTTTCTCCCGGCAAAAGATTTGGTCAAGTTGCTAAAGAACTCCAAGTTAACGTCGTGTTAAAGTGTTGTCTGTAAGTTGTGTAAGTGTCACTAAATCACAGTTCATAAAACAGATTCTATACAACTATTGATTATGACGGAAGCAGTTGTCTTCAGCTAAATGATCATTAAAACCACCAAATATCAGCCGCGCACAACACAGACGTATGTTACCTGAAACAATATTCTTCACAACTCGAGCGTAATTAATTTCGCCTCCATACATCAGCTAGAAAAGTTTGTTATAAGGATCGTGCTATGAGCACTGTTTTTAAAGAATCAATCTGATTCGAATTATTTTCATTAAAATGAGCTCGGGACCACCGGTGCACATTTATTTTCACAGATTTGTATTACGTTCGGCATTTATGTCTGCAGAGTTGCGTAATTTGAATTTGCCGCTGAGATAATTGTTAAGATGGCGGCAGACAATTAATAGAGGCTTTCAATTGTTAGAGCAAATAGGATAAGTATTTGAAATGCTTATTAAACTTTACTTTCGTATTGTGCACTATTTAGACTTCATCAAGCAAACATTTCAATTTTTCTAAGGAAAAAACAGACAAAAACGCGATACAAATCGCTATCATCAATGGATGCGCTCCGTGCAGCGGAAAGAAATAATTAACACAGATAATGCTTACAGAGAGAGGAACTAAAGTTACAAATAATTATTCACTCATTTTTATAATAATAAGTAATAATTAACAAATAATTACAATTTCTTAACAGACCTCAGTTTGATATGCGTCCAAAACCTACAAAAGCCAACCAACAAATGGTAAAAACAAAGGAAGTCAAACGCAGATCGTAAGAAGAATTTACAATTATCATTGTCTTTGTATGATACATATCGATATGTCCAATTACATCATAAAATATAATATAAATAATTAATATTTATCATCGTTTTCAATGTTTTTTCATATGTCGGATAGACAACGTTTATAACTGTTAGAGGCACAATTTCCTCTCGTCTCATTGTAGCTAAAATTTATCTCGTGGGTGTTACAAAGAACTCAATCCGCCATAAAAGCCTATGGTGGACACACCTCATGTTAATATCCACTATAGGTGTCCGAAAACTTCTTATCAGATCACTACTGCAGCAGCGAACGGTTGCAGACCTTTCTGCGTCGACGATTTGATCCAGTCCACTGCAAGCTGGAGTAGAGGCTTTTATGACTGTGTAGCGTTGCGTAGTCCGGGAACTACAAACAAGTCAAGAGAGGAATTGGCACTTGAATATTAAGAAGAAAAATAATGAGATGCCTTCGAGCCTGCTCCAGCTTGTCCTGGAACGATGGCCGCATACGTGACAGTTCAAACCTTCGTGAAGGCAAATAAGGCAATCCGTAAGTATTGTTGAACGACAAACTGGACAAATGCCAGGTGTAATTTTTTGGTACAATGTTGAATACAAAATATACGACTGCTTCTTATTAAAGACAAACTGGAAAACAAGCGGCGCATCAATAAGATTCGAGAGTGTCACAGGAAGCCCCTCTAACAGAAAACCGTACATACCCCCATTTCAGTAAATTAAATTAAATGATCGCATGGCATAATTGGACGATAGACGCCATCTGGAGTTGTGCAGTCGCCTGTTCCATGCCTTTCTATTTGAAGTCACTTCAGCAACTTGCTTGGCTTTGTGATGAGGATGAGATGCAATGATTAGGACAGCGGAAACAACCTGTCACCGAGAGAAGAAAATCTCCGACTCTGCTGGAAATCGAATTCGTAGCTCCACAATCTAGAGGCGACGACGCTAGATCTCGACCTTCAACAGCACAAAGCCCGGTCACATGTGGCGGCCAACAGGAGGCGGGTACCGCTGTTCGGCAGTTTTGGAATTTAGAATGATCTGTCGTGCTCCTTCTGTTTGAAGTGTGGGTTGTTGGCTAATAGTTCGTCGCTGTCCTCCAGCAATGACATTCGATGGTTTGTGGACACTCATGTAAGCTGCGAGGAAAAGAATTCCCAGGAACGTAGCCACCTTTTATTTGATTATACGCCACTATGTTTGCAGGCTGTGACAACATCACACGTTATAGAATACTCATATTCTGACATAACGTTCTGTTCTGTATTTCGCATCATTAGTATATTAATAAGGGCACACAGCAACTGTTGAAAAGCCGTAATTGAATATTTATGTCAATCACGGCTGCGATGCATTATAAGCAATTACTGGTTTGGGCAGTAACGAGACATCAATTGGTATATCTTCAGTTTAATTGCACTATAACACGCCAACGTCGTCACCCTATATTGCTGCCTCAACATTAAAATACGTTGTTTTAAAGTTGAGGTACACATATACGGCGAAGAAGTTGACGTATTACTCTGAAGCTAAGCTGCCGAAACTGGTAGCAATTTACGCCAAATATTAGGTGAGTGATATAAATAATTAGTTATAACATTAGTGTATTGTTACGTACCTAACCTCGGCATGAAGTTCATTTCAGTTACATTTCTCCTGTTTGGTGTTGCTATTTTTCTGAGCCTTTGCATGAATATTCTACTGGCTTGTTAGTTTAACGGAGACTGCTATTTTTCTGTAATTGCAGAATAATGCAAGCAGCGCATTTCGTTCAACGAAGTTATACAATATATCAGTCTTTAGAATGAAAGTGTTGTAACCGGGAATAGCGAGGTTCTATCTGTGCAGAAATGATTCACATAAAATAGAGCAGCCACGTACTCTCCATTATGTATGAATCAAATTGCTTCTGCTCTCTCGTGCGATAACGGGAAACGTGGCTCGTTTTTCAGATCGTTTGTTGCCTCAGTCCTAGAAAATGGTCTTTCGTTTTCGCTTCATACGTGAAAGGTTTGTGTGAAATGATAGTAACGTCCAGTGTGTGCCGGAAGGACAAATTGCTTCTGAAGTTCCTCTTCCCCTGTGAAAGGATATCAGCCTCTACTGATATACATTTGAAGAATGGCGTAATATTATTATGAAAAATAATTGTTCGCCGTTCTACATCTACAGTGTGTGTGTGTGTGTGTGTGTGTGTGTGCGTTCGTCTGTGTGTCCTAACAAATGCAAAGGTATTGGATTAATCTATCCCATAACCGTAGTCATCGGCAACTTCTTTATTTCTACAAATCCAGTTATTCAGGTACATATCGCTGTCTAACCGTTCTCTATGAATAATTGTAATTTTTTGTAATTTTAATCAGTATCTAATTTCCTGAAATAGTCAGTAACATGTCACATTTTGTTTCAATATTAATTTTTGGTGAAGACACATTGTACAAGCGACACGCTAAAGATTGCTGTTTATAGAGCGTATTGCTATTTCCATCTAGTGGGAAATCTGGAATCAAGTCCCAGTCCGGCACAAAATTTCTTGTGTTGCTGTTAAATAGTGCAGATGGAGTCTCATCGTACTCGCAGTTGCGAATACATTTCTAGTAATACTTCGATACTCCGTACATCTTACACAAGCAATGTGCCAAAACATGATTCTCACAAAAATACTGTTGGACCGATGATTACAACCCGAACGAGCGAAATGAGTGCCTAGAAGAAGAACTGCGCATTTTGGAGCTGAACGAGCTGTGGCCCGAAAAAGTCATGGGGCCACTTGCGAACAAATGCCGGTTCAGACTGGGAATTCCGCAGGTTCCTCAGAATGACATAAAATGTTGTAGCCACAAAGACTACTGGAGCACGTCCTAGAGCAATGGAATTACAGAGTATGTTGGCGGTCGTAACTTTAAAAATATACCGACATTCAGAAAGAAAACCAAAGGACACCAGTACCTAAGAAAATTAACATTATCCGCAGAATAATAATGTGTATGAAAATAGAACTACCGCGTAAACAGACTGAACGTGGATCAGAGACCACTGTGCTCTAGAAAGTGGATTGTGGAAATGTACCAACGCACTTAGTGACTACTAATGCCTTGATCTGGCATTGGCTGGGAGCCAATCATAGTGTATTTCTTCCAACGCTTTTGTCTATCAAACATTACACTGCCATGGCAGGACGAACAAGAAAAACAAAAAAAATGGAGTTGATAAAAACTAATAATACAATGACGAAACAAATCGCAACACCAAAAGATAATTAAAGTAGAGTAATGAAATTTCGCGAATACACATGTCTAGGTAACGTGTTTAAGTCATTAAAATTGCAGTGATGAATTCTTCTCGGGGTATCAGCCGAGTGGTGGCGTCGTCTCGTCGCAAGGTTTCTATGAGTTTCGTACACTTCATCTTCTGACCCATCATCTTCTTCGCCAGAAGATACGAAACTCATTGAAACATTACGACAAGACGACGACACCACTCGGCCGATAATCCGAGAAGAATTCATCAGTGGAATACGCCGAGAAAGATTGCAATCACATATAAAATTGCAATATCACAAGTTAATGTAACAGCGAGGAAAGTCATTGAAAATTTTAAATGCTGATATATTAATAACCGGTGTAATCGCCAGAAAATTGAATGCAAGCATGAAAAAGTGCATGCATTGTACAGGTGCTGGATGTCAGTTGGTTGGATGGAGTTCCTGCCTGTTTCACTTGGTCGGTCAGTACAAACACGGTTTTTGGTGGTTGTGCATGACTCTGCAGTCGTCGTCCGAAGATGTCCCGTAAGTGCCCAACTGGAGACACATCGGGTGATCGAGCAGGCCAGGGTAACATGTCGACACTCTGTAGAGCACGTTGGGTTGCAACAGTGGTATGCGGGCGAGCGTTATCTTGTTGGAAAATGGCAGGACAACAAGACGAACCACCAGACTGACGTACAATTTTATGGTTGGGGTGCTTGGGATAACCACGAGAATGTTCCTATTGTTATACGAAATTCCACTGCAGATCGTAACTCCAGGCGAAGGTCCAGTGTGCCTAGCACGCAGACACGTTGATTGGAGGCCTTGGCCTCTTCCGAACCAATGCTAGACCATCACTGACATCAAGACAGATTTCATCAGAAAACACAACAGACGTCCATGCTGCCCTCCAACGAGCTTGACACCACTGAATTCGCAAATGGCGGTGGTTTGGTGTCAATGAAATGCACAATATAGCGCGAGTGGCTCGGAGCTCTTCTTGAAGCAACCGTTTGTAACAGTTCGTCGTGTCACTGTGGTGCCAACTGCTGCTGAAATTGCCACTGCAGATGCAGTACTATGCGCGAGAGCCATACGCCGAACACGATCCCTCTCGACAGTGGCACGTGGCCATCCGGAGTCTTGTCTCCTCACGACCGCACATTCTCGTGAGCACCGCTGTCGGCAATCGTGTACAGTGACTACATTCCTGCCAAGTGTTTCTGCATGTTCTCAGATGGAAGATCCAGCTTCTCATAGCCCTGTTACACGATCTCGTTCAAACTCAGAGAGATGTTGACAATGGCATCTTTGTCACTGTAAAGGCACTCTTGAGTAACATGAACTCAATACATCCACCTAAGTTAACTAACACTCACTTTAAAGGAAACCTGATTTGCATCCAGATAGTCGCGCTACTAACGCCACTCTAATGTGACTGGCGCGAAATCTGAATAGGTGTCATCCTTCAGATATAGAAAGACGCCTACCAAGTTTCATTTATGTCGCAAAACTCTTTCTTGGTGCTGCGATTTTTTCCGTCAGTTTATTATCGTAAATAATATTCTTATAAAACATCAGTCGAGTATGCAATGTCATTAAATTGTCTGGAAGCCAATATTTCAGGTGACATATTGTATGAGAAAATGCTATCAGTTTCCATCTATATACGTGGTGTACCTCCTAAGCGTCGTAGGGCACTTTTTTGTGTTTATGCAGATATTTGAAATATGCAGGTGAACTCAGCACAAACAAATACTACTGATGACGTCTTCAAAACGACAACCTTTATCGACGGAAATCGTCGATTTGTTCCCCATAACTAACAAAAATATTTTACAGCTATATTTTCGTGCCCATTACATAGAGGTCTCAAATTAATCCACTGCGATACTAGTATTATCGAAATGTCTTAACAGGAACAGTAAAACACGAAGAATAACCAAGAGACGGTCGCTGCTGGGGTAGTCCGTGTTGTAATGTTGCTGTTATGACATATCGTAAAAATGATATTGTACTACACTAATTTGGCACCGCTCTGTCAAATGGGAGCGTAAAATTTCGTTTTAAAAATAATTTTCTGAGTTATGTAGAAGAAACCGACGCTCTCCGTCGATAATGCACGTCGCTTGAAATACCTGATAACCGGTATTGGTTTGTGGTGACTTCACTTTTTTTGTCATCAGTCTTGTGACTGGTTTGATGCGGCCCGCCACGAATACCTCTCTTGTGCTAACCTCTTCATCTCAGAGTAGCAGCACTTGCAACCTATCTTCTCAAATATTTGCTGAATGTATTTCAAACTCTTTCTTCCTCTACAGTTTTTGCCCTCTACAGCTCCCTCTAGTACCATGGAAGCCATACCCTCATGTCTTAACAGATGTCCTATCATCCTTCCCTTCTCCTTATCAGTGTTATCCGCATATTCCTTTCCTCTCCGATTCTCCTACCTTATCAGTCCACCTAATTTTCAACATTCGTCTGTAGCACCACATCTCAAATGCTTCGATTTTCTTCTGTTCCGGTTTTCCCACAGTCCATGTTTCACTACCATACAATGCTGTACTCCAGACGTACATTCTCATAAATTTCTTATGGCCGATATTTGATATTAGCAGACTTCTCTTGGTCAGGAATGCCGTTTTTGCCATTGCTAGTCTGCTTTTGTTGTCCTCCTTGCACCGTCCATCATTGGATATTTTACTGCCTAGGTAGCACAATTCCTTAACATCATCTATTTCGTGACCGTCAATCCTGATGTTAAGGTTCTCGCTGTTCTCATTTCTGCTGCTTCTCATTAACTTCGTCTTTCTTCGATTTACTCTCAGTCCATACTCTGTACTCATTAGACTGTTAATTCCGTTCAGCAGATCATGTAATTCTTCTTCACTTTCATTCAGGATAACAATGTCATCAGCGAATCATATCATTGATATCCTTCCACATTGAATTTTAAATCCACTTCTGAAACTTTCTTTTGTTTCTATCATTGCTTCTTCGATCCACAGACTGAACAAAAAAATGGTTCAAATGGCTCTGAGCACTATGGGACTCAACTGCTGAGGTCATTAGTCCCCTAGAACTTAGAACTAGTTAAACCTAACTAACCTAAGGACATCACACACATCCATGCCCGAGGCAGGATTCGAACCTGCGACCGTAGCGGTCTCGCGGTTCCAGACTGCAGCGCCAGAACCGCGCGGCCACTTCGGCCGGCCAGACTGAACAGTAGGGGTAAATGGTTACATCCTTATCTTACACCCTTTTTAATACGAGAACTTCGTTCTTGATCGTCCACTCTTATTATTCCCTCTTGGCTGTTGTACATATTGTACAGGGTGTTTCAAAAATGACCGGTATATTTGAAACGGTAATAAAAACTAAACGAGCAGCGATAGAAATACACCGTTTGTTGCAATATGCTTGGGACAACAGTACATTTTCAGGCAGGCAAACTTTCGAAATTACAGTAGTTACAATTGTCAACAACAGATGGCGCTGCGGTCTGGGAAACTCTATAGTACGATATTTTCCACATATCCACCATGCGTAGCAATAATATGGCGTAGTCTCTGAATGAAATTACCCGAAACCTTTGACAACGTGTCTGACGGAATGGCTTCACATGCAGATGAGATGTACTGCTTCAGCTGTTCAATTGTTTCTGGATTCTGGCGGTACACCTGGTCTTTCAAGTGTCCCCACAGAAAGAAGTCACAGGGGTTCATGTCTGGCGAATAGGGAGGCCAATCCACGTCGCCTCCTGTATGTTTCGGATAGCCCAAAGTAATCACACGATCATCGAAATATTCATTCAGGAAATTAAAGACGTCGGCCGTGCGATGTGGCCGGGCACCATCTTGCATAAACCACGAGGTGTTCGCAGTGTCGTCTAAGGCAGTTTGTACCGCCACTAATTCACGAAGAATTTCCAGATAGCGTGATGCAGTAATCGTTTCGGATCTGAAAAATGGGCCAATGATTCCTTTGGAAGAAATGGCGGCCCAGACCAGTACTTTTTGAGGATGCAGGGACGATGGGACTGCAACATGGGGCTTTTCGGTTCCCCATATGCGCCAGTTCTGTTTATTGACGAAGCCATCCAGGTAAAAATAAGCTTCGTCAGTAAACCAAATGCTGCCCACATGCATATCGCCGTCATCAATCCTGTGCACTATATCGTTAGCGAATGTCTCTCGTGCAGCAATGGTAGCGGCGCTGAGGGGTTGCCGCGTTTGAATTTTGTATGGATAGAGGTGTAAAGTCTGGCGCATGAGACGATACGTGGACGTTGGCGTCATTTGGACCGCAGCTGCAACACGGCGAACGGAAACCCGAGGCCGCTGTTGGATCACCTGCTGCACTAGCTGCGCGTTGCCCTCTGTGGTTGCCGTACGCGGTCGCCCTACCTTTCCAGCACGTTCATCCGTCACGTTCCCAGTCCGTTGAAATTTTTCAAACAGATCCTTAATTGTATCGCTTTTCGGTCCTTTGGTTACATTAAACCTCCGTTGAAAACTTCGTCTTGTTGTAACAACACTGTGTTCTAGGCGGTGGAATTCCAACACCAGAAAAATCCTCTGTTCTAAGGAATAAACCATGTTGTCTACAGCACACTTGCACGTTGTGAACAGCACACGCTTACAGCAGAAAGACGACGTACGGAATGGCGCACCCACAGACTGCGTTGTCTTCTATATCTTTCACATCACTTGCAGCGCCATCTGTTGTTGAAAATTGTAACTACTGTAATTTCGAAAGTTTGTCCGCCTGAAAATGTACTGTTGTCCCAAGCATATTGCAACAAACGGTGTATTTCTATCGCTGCTCGTTTAGTTTTTATTGCCGTTTCAAATATACCAGTCATTTTTGAAACACCCTGTATATGACCCGTCTCTCCCTATAGCTTACCCTTACTTTTTTCAGAATTTCGAACATCTTGCACCATTTTACATTGTCGAACGCTTTTTCCAGGTCGACAAATCCTATGAACGTGTCTTGATTTTTCTTTAGTCTTGCATCCATTATTAACCGCAACGTCAGAATTGCCTCTCTCGTCCCTTTACTTTTCCTAAAGCCAAACTGATCGTCACCTAGCGCATCCTCAATTTTCTTTTCCAATATTCTTCTAAGCAACTCGGTTGTATGAGCTGTTAAGCTGATCGTGCGGTAATTCTCGCACTTGTCAGCTCTTGCTGTCTTCGGAATTGAGTGGATGATGCTTTTCCGAAAGTCAGACGGTATGTCGCTAGACTGACACATTCTACACACCAAGTGAATAGTCGTGTTGTAGCCTATTCTCCCAATGATTGTAGATACTCTGATGAGGTGTTATCTATCTCCAAAGCTCTTTTAAATTCTGATTCTAATACTGGATCCCCTATCTCCCCTAAATCGACTCCTGTTTCTTCTTCTATCACAACAGACGATTCTTCCCTCTAATAGAGGCTATTTATTTCATTCTTCAGCGACTTGTATTTCTGAATTCCTGAGTTTCCCAGAACATTTTTGTACTTCCTCCTTTCATCAACCAACTGAAGTATTTCTTCTGTTAGCCATGGTTTCTTCTCAGTTACTGAGCCGTGATAAATTTGCTGTTCTGAAGAGCGCGCCGCAGCGCGTAGTGTGAAGCAGTCGCCCTCCATTTGTGGCGGTGGCGCCGCTGTGGAAATCGCAGCTTTGGTATCTCCCTCTGGTGGGAAAGGTAGACTGTTCACGTGCATTTAAAGGGCGCTATGAGCTCGCTAGAGAGCGAGTCTGGGTCAGTCACTCGTCACCAGTTGCTGGTCTGTCCCTCGTTCGCATTTGTGCGGTAGTTAGTGTCTGTCTGTCGGTCGGAGTGCTAGTATGTCTGTCGTTTGGATCAAACTTTAAAGCCGGCAAAATGAGAGTCTTGCCACTCCGCCAGTAACAGAACTCAACTAGTGGTCGCCCGGTCGGGGCTGAGTTCCTGCATCTGAGGCTGCGCGTTAGGCCGCCAGTCTGCTCGAGTTGCCCGGGCAACGGTCATTGGCGGTTGGATCGATCGGTTGGTCGGTCGCGCACTGAAACACAAGATGACTTGTCCACCTAGAGCGTCTGCGCATGTGAGGTCGCCACGTGAGTCCAGTGGGACGCGCCGTATAGCGAGGGATAGTAGCTTCGCGGTCGATACGAGAGCAACAGGAGTCAACCCACGACATCGGTCTGGCCGGTGCGAGCTGCGACGCCGTGAGACGGGAGATCGGCGCGCCTTCCTGAGTGCGTTGAAGCGGCCAGCAGCGGACAGTTCGGGAGAGTGTTGGGGGTGCTGCGCCAAGTCTTCGCCAGAAATCGCAGTTTATTAGAGGTTAAGTGATTGGAGATATGTTATTTCATGTACTTGTTAAATTCTACTTGTTTTCTTGTAGAGGTCACCAGCCGCTTTGTTTTGGGGTCGTCCCACCATTCTTCTCGATTTGCGCACCCGCGAGAAGGTGGTTATTTACGAATTTTTTGGGTGGTCCATTTTCCTTTGTGGGGTAGGGGCGTGTTAGAGCAAACTGCGTTTCGGGTTGTTCAGTAATCTCCCTGTCAATCTGGCATACGTTAGTAGCTACCTCTGTCATGTTTGTCGGATTCGGTGTTAACGAATTTATTGCTTGAAGTGTAACGACCGAATTCCTGAAATATGTTTTTATCTTGCCTATCATCTTGAGAGGCGGTATATGTGTAAAATAGAGCATCTTTGGCTAACCTTATATATTTTATGTAAGACTGCATTTCATGGGTTTCTATTTAAATGGTTATTTTAGTATATAAAGTTGCCACTCTTCCACCGTCAAAGTTTTTTCTTTTAAATCAAGTTGCACCTTCAGCGGCAAGTTAATCTTTTAATGTTAGTGTTTTGTACCATTTCCATCCCTCCTGCGGGGTGCATAGTTCATGTGCTTGTGTGAGTTGTTAAAATTTTTAGTTTAAAGTAATCTGGTGTGTTGCAGAATTGCACCAGTGTAGTCTTTCAGAGATGGTTGTGAGCGGTCGTGACTATGGCCGTGTCAAAAGGGAGCGGCAAGGTTCTCAGCCCGATAACTCATACTGTCAAAAATTTGTTCTTTCTGCTTCTGAATAATTTGTAACTTGATATTTAGAGGGTGCTTTCTGATTATAATTTTGAATCTGTTTCTAAAAAAAAAAGGCTTTTAGGAATAAAATTTCCATTTGTTGAAAGGGATTTGATTTGTTTTCATCAGTTACCCACTTGCAACTACTTCCACGCTCGCATAGTGTGATTAAATGTGTTAATGTTCCTGATGAATCGCTAGTAAATAAAGTAAATTCTTAAGAAAAAGTTTTGAAAGTAAATTCATGGTTAAGTTACCTTCTTTGTACCTATGACTTTCCTTCCGAACATCTATGATGGCCCTTTATAAAGATGTCCATTCCTCTTCAACTGTACTGCCTACTGAGCTATTCCTTATTGATAGCCTTAGAGAACTTCAAGCGTTTCTCCACATTCCTTAGTATTTCCGTATCCCACTTCTTTGAATATTGATTCTTCCTGACTCATGTCTTAAACTTCAGCCTACTCTTAATCACTACTATATTGTGATCTGAGTCAGTATCTGCTTCTGGGTACGCCTTACAATCCAGTATCTGATTTCGGAATCTCTGTTTGACCATGATGAAATTTTCCCCTATCACCGGCCTTTTCTAAGTATACCTGCTCCTCTTACGATTCTTGAACAGGATATTTGCTATTACTAGCTGAAACTTGTTACAGAACTCAATTAGTCTTTCTCCTCTCTCATTCCTTGTCCCAAGCCAATATTCTCCTGTAACTTTTTCTACTCCTTCCCCTACAACTGCATTCCAGTACCTCATGACTATTACAATTTCATCCCCCTTTACATACTGTATTACCCTTTCAGTGTCCTCATAAACGTTCTCTATCTCTTCATCTTCAGCTTGCGACGTCGGCATATATACCTGAACTATCGTTATCGGTGTTGGTTTGCTGTCGATTCTGGTAGGAACGACCCTGTCACTGAACCGTTCACAATGACACACACTCTGCAATACCTTCCAGTTCATAACGAATCCTACTCCCGTTACACCATTTTCTGCTATTATTGATATTACCCTACACTCATCTGACCAGAAATCGTTGTCTTCTTTCCACTTCACTTCACTGACCCCTACTATATCTAGATTGAGCCTTTGTATTTCATTTTTCAGATTTTCTAGTTTCCCTACCACGTTCAAGCTTCTGACATTCCACGCCCCGACTCGTAGAACGTTTTCCTTCCGTTGATTATTCAATCTTTTTCTCATAGTAACCTCTCCCTTGGCAGTCCCCTCCCGGAGATCCGAATGGGGGACTATCCCGGAATGTTTTGCAATGGAGAGATCATCATCATCCCGGCCAGTGTGGCCGAGCGGTTCTAGGCGCTTCTGGCTGGAACCGCGCGACCGCTACGGTCGCAGGTTCGAATCCTGCCTCGGGCATGGATGTGTGTGATGTCCTTAGGTTAGTTAGGTTTAACTAGTTCTAAGTTCTAGGGGACTGATGACCTCAGAAGTTAAGTCCCATAGTGCTCAGAGCAATATGAACCATTTGAACCATCATCATAACACTTCTTCAGTTACAGGCGACATGTCCTGTGGATACATGTTACGTGTCTTTAATGCAGTGGTTTCCATTGCCTTCTGCATCCTCATGCCGTTGATCTTTGCTGATTCTTCCGCCTTTAGGGACAGTTTCCCACCCCCAGGACAAGAGAGTGCCCTGAACATCTGTCCGCTCCTCCGTCCTCTTTGACAAGGTCGTTGGCAGAATGATGGTGGGCCGCGCGGGATTAGCCGAGCGGTCTGGGGCGCTGCAGTCATGGACTGTGCGGCTGGTCCCGGCGGAGGTTCGAGTCCTCCCTCGGGCATGGGTGTGTGTGTTTGTCCTTAGGATAATTTAGATTAAGTAGTGTGTAAGCTTAGGGACTGATGATCTTAGCAGTTAAGTCCCATAAGATTTCACACACATTTGAACATTTTAATGATGTTGACTTCTTATGCCGGTAGTCTTCGGCCGCCAATGCTGATTATTAATAAATATTTAAGCAGCGGCGGGATTTGAACCCGGGACCGGAGACGTTTCGATTATGAATCAAAGACGTTACCCCCCCCCCCCCCCTTTTATTTTATTTCATTTTGTTCTCTGTTGTTCGTTGTGTTTGGTCTGGTCGGACGTCACATGACATCCGTTCAAATTGATCGTTGATTCCTTTATTACAAAGGGCAAGCAGTCCTCTGACCGAACACGCTGAGCTACCGTGCTGGCCTACAACAGAACATACATTACACCGTAATTATTACTTAGAAGTTATTGCACTTAGAGCGTTTCTTCACAGTATAAATGGAATTTTACAATGTTTGTGTAATTTACAAATACGTAAAACAATGTACAACGAAAGCAACAAAAGTTACGCCAAAAACTATTATTAAGCTCAAAATTAGCTGAAACCATAACACTAGTGTAGCATGAGCCTCGGAAAAGCTCAAGTTTCAGAACGAAATTTGGTACTATTAGTGCACTGCTTGGTTTTTTCGATAGATGATTAGACTGCAATCTTTCCGTCGAACTCGGTATGAATACACCTGCATATTTTCATACAAAATAGCCCAGTGAAGTTTCAGTATCGCAGCACACTTCCGGTGTATGAGTAGGTAGAATTTTTCAGAATTGTTAAGGGACTATGTAGGATCAGAGGAATAACTACTACAAATGACAGACAAATGTAAGCACGCTGTGGTAACTAGGTAGTAGAGCACAGAAAGTTGGAATTGACTTTGCAAAACTGCTTATAGTTAAAAGCTAAAAAATAATAGTGCCATTTACTGTCACTTTTTTACATAAAAAAATAAGAAGATTATAAATGCATGTTCAGTGCCTTACAAACAAGAACCACTACTATTTTCTATCGGAAAGAGCTTCACACGAGGAAGACCTGTTCTCCGTGCTTTCTTTTCCACTTCGCAGCAAAAAGAATCATTTGTTCAATTGGTGATTAAGCCACAAGCGAAAAAAGTGAGAACTAACCATCGCCCAACGTAACAAGAGATGAATACCGAGGCTTATGAAAGGTGCAGTGGCGGAGATAGTAATGTCGGTAGTCTTTGAAAGTAACTGATTTCGAACGGGGCAAAAATTCTTCCACCCAGTGAAGTAGCGTTTTCCCTTCTTCCAAGCTGAATTATATGTTCGCGGCGTTTGTACAGACAAGGACAATGACGTACCTGCAGATGAAAGGAAGATCTCTGTTTTACTTCGCGTCGACGACGAACTCATTAAAGACCGAGCAGAAGTTCTGATTGGAAAAGGATGGGACAGGAAACACTGCCAAACTTTCAAATGAGCAACACCGGCATTGGATGGATGGATATTAGTGTTTAACGTCCCGTCGACAACGAGGTCATTAGAGACGGAGCGCAAGCTCGGGTGAGGGAAGGATGAGGAAGGAAATCGGCCGTGCCCTTTCAAAGGAACCATCCCGGCATTTGCCTGAATCGATTTAGGGAAATCACGGAAAATCTAAATCAGGATGGCTGGAGACGGGATTGAACCGTCGTCCTCCCGAATGCGAGTCCAGTGTACTAACCACTGCGCCACCTCGCTCGGTAACACCGGCATTCACTTTTAGCGAAATTACGGAAAACATGATTGTGGATGACATGGAGAAGACTTGAGCCCCAAAATAATTAATCATTGCTTCATGTCTCACCTCCCCCGGCCGAAGGATCTAAACAATGAAACAGTGTGTATTTCTATCACAGTACGTCTTAATCAGTTCCTTCATTACTTCTACTATGGTTCTGTTCATTTTAATTGTTTTATATTCGCTTTCCGAATGCAGAATAAGATGGACTGCACATTTTTCAATTTGTCGTTAACATTCAAATAACTATATGCCCTTAGCTCAGAAGTAGAAGATATACAGTGGTTGGACAAAAATGCTGAAACACTGTGAGAAACGCACGCTTGAACATCAATGCAGATCCTGGCCAGCGCTGAATGTTGCGTTGGTGGAACACGAAAGGCACCTGTGAAATGTCCTCAGTACGTAGCAAGTGTCAGTCTTGTATACAGCTGGTGCCCGTATAGTGGGTGCCAACTGAGGCGAAGTATTATTGGTGTTTCAAGACGCATTGAATCGATAACTTATGACGCTTACAGGGAAAGAGGATAAACATCATGATGTAAGTCACAACATGGACGAAAGTGTGTGTTGAGTGATCGTGACAGAGCGTCACTGAAGAGCATTGTGACGAAAAGTAAAAGGATGGAAGCTCCAAACGTCACTGCAGAACTGAATGTCGCACTGGCGAACCCTGTTAGCACGAAGGGAGCCCCAAAAGGATGCAATTTCAGGGCAAGATCGAATCCCAAAACCACGCATCCGTAATGCGAATGTCCATAACAGGAGAACGTGTTGCCGAATCTGTAAAACTTGGACTATAAACCAATGGAACGAAGTTATTTAGTTGGGTGAGCCTTGTTTCACACTGTTTCCAACTTCTGGCCGAGTTTAAGTAACAAGACTGAAACTTAGCGGAGGTTCAGTGATGATTTCGGCAGCCATTTCGTGGTATTTCATGGGTCGCACGATTACTATGCAAAAGCCGAATTTCTGCAAAGGAACATGTAACCATTTTGGCTACTTAGGTCCGTCCCTCGCCACAATGTTTGTTCCCCAGTACTGATGTTGTGTGCCAAGAGGACAGGACCTCTGTTCACAATACTCGCATCATCCAGGAGTGGTTTCTGATCATGATGAAAACTCCATTGAAAGCCATAGAGGGCCTGTGCCTATCCACTACGACTGGAAGCCGTTTTGAATGCCTACGGGTTTTCAGCACCTTATTAGGTATGGCAGTCTCTTGTATTTGTGGTGTTTCTGAGTTTTTGCTCATCCCTTGTATTTCTACCCTTGACTTTTGTGTGAGAGGTTGAGGTTCAGTGTCACCTGTGGATCTTCTTAATTTAGTTCGTCGTATTGTAAACCATGATAGGAGGGATGTTCTCATTCTTTGGTGATGATGGCGGTGGATTCTAAGAAGGGTCGGGAGGGGGACCCATGTCCTGGACCATGGCACCAGCAGCGGGATCTGAATCTGAATCATGGCCGCTGCAATGGGCGTGAGCGGAAGACCGTTTAATTTTCGACAACGGGGCAAGGGGGAGAGGTGGTGACCAACAGGGTCGGAGTCCCCAGAGGGCCCACTGGGCCGACGAGATTGTGTAGACGAGGCAGCACCCAGCGGGTGTCCTCGTGGTGGTCGGCTGGATCAGTATTGGGGGCCGACGTGGCTTGGCCGTCACTGGGTGGGGTGTCTATCGCCAGGCGGCCGGGAGAAGGGGGGGGGGGAGGGGGCGCCGGGTGACGAGGGCGAGGATCGGTTCCTCACGCGAGGCTGTGGGCAGGGTGTAAGTGAATCGGTATCACTGTCAGTGGTTACCGGTGACTAATAGCGGTGGGCGCGATCAGGATGGCCTTCGAGCGGCCGAAGTGCCGCGCGAGACGGCGGTGGAGGGGTCGCGTAGCCACGGATTCCTGTCCATTCTGTTCATGCTTTGCCTCGCCCGACTGATGTAGCCAGGGCCAACAATTCCTATTGCGCCACATAGAGAACAAGCCTGCGGGAGGTCCCGATTGTCTGATTTGTGGTTCGTGTGACGGTATTTCTATTAGATGGTAATGCTTTGAGACATCAGTTAACAACATATACACTTGTTTGTTGATAAATTTATCAATGTCAAGATAGTTAATGAAGATGGCTTCAAATCAGGCGAATTTTTTGAGAAGCCTCCACTGCTCATAAATCAGAATAAAAGGTCTTCCAAATACATAAGGGACAATTTTTTCCAAGAGAACGCAGGAAGACGAAAAGAGACGAACACGAGAGTAGGTGCAAGTTTGACAGAAGAAAGTTCCTTACTGGTTAGAAACATACGCCCATGACGGGCGCCTGGTGTCACGGAAATGGCTCATCAGCCTAGGTCAGTACATACACCATGTGATCAAAAGTATCCAGAAACCTGGCTGAAAATGACTTACAAGTTCGTGGCGTCCTCCACCTATAATGCTGGAATTCATTATAGTGTTGGCCCACCCTTAGCCTTGATGACAGCTTCCACTCTCGCAGGCATACGTTCAGTCAGGTGCCGGAAGGTTTCTTGGGGAAACAGCTGAACATGTGTGCCCCAACCGGGACTCGAATCCGGGATCTCCTGCTTACAGAGGTACTGAATCAAGTTGGGGAAGAAAGATCTTTGTGGTACAATGTGAAAAGTTCGTTAATGTAGAGAAGTGTGGATGATAAAAATTGTAGAAAGTGTCCAAGACTTGAGTAAACTAAGCACGTAGGTATAGGCTGCAGTAACACACATAGTGAAAGGCTTGCACAAAATAAACTAGCGCCGGAAGCTGCGTCATCATCTCCAGAATATATGACGAGCTCTTTATCCCTGTGGTGCAGATCTCCACTGCAGTGGGCAGTTGTTAATGTCACGTCTTTCGCTTCTTCAACCAGTGCTAAGATAGAAAATGCGCGCAGCTCTCTCCAGTGGAAACAAGAGACCAGTAACAGCACCACCGGGTAATACTGCGGAACGTCACTTTGTAAGTGTACTGTCTACCGGCTTATATTTTACATACGGAATATGTATATACCTATCATCACGCAAAATGCAGTGCCCGTCGGTCTCCACTTAACGACCTAGAGCAGCGGCGTTTGCATAGAGTTGTCGGAACTAACATACAAGCAACAATGCGCGAAATAATCGCAGGTACGATGAGGAGAGTCCGACGAAATCTGGTGTTAGTGGGCTGTGACAGCTGACAACCGATATGAGTGCCTTTGCTGACGCCACAACATCGCCTGCAGTAGCTCTTCTGGGCTCGTGACCACTTCGGTTGGACCCTAGACGAATGGAAAACCGTGGACTGGTCAGATTAGTCTCGTTTTCAGTTGATAAAATCTGGTGATAGGTTTCCAGTGTGGCGGAGACCCAACGAAGCCATGGAGTCAAGATGTCAACAAGGTACTGTGAAAGCTGCTGGTGGCTTCATAATGGTGCGGGCTGCGTTTACATGGAATGGACTGGGTCCTCTGGTCCAACTGAACCCATAATTGACTGTAAAAGGTTATGCATGGACTTTATAGTCGCAGACATCGATGGAATTTTTATGGATGACAATGCGTGATATCACTGGGCTACAATTGTTCGCCTGGTCTGAAGAACCTTTTGAAAAATTCGAGTGAATGATTTGGTCACCCAGACCGCCCGCCATGAATCTCATCCAACAATTATGTGTCATTATCGAGAGATCAGATCGTGAACAAAATCCTACACCGGCAACAATTATGGACGGCTACAGAGGCAGCATGCCTTAATATTTTTGCAGGGGAGTTCAAATGGTTCAAATGGCTCTGAGCACTATGGGACTCAACTGCCGATGTCATTAGTCCCCTAGAACTTAGAACTAGTTAAACCTAACTAACCTAAGGACATCACAAACATCCATGCCCGAGGCAGGATGCGAACCTGCGACCGTAGCGGTCTCGCGGTTCCAGCAGGGGAGTTCTAGCGACTAGTTGAGTCGATATCATGTCGAGCTGCTGCACTATGCCGGGCAAAAGGAGCATCGAGCACGATATATACCATATATATATAGTGTGTGTGTGTGTGTTTGAGTGTGTGTTCTGGTCGAAGCAAAGCTGCGAAAAGAATCCATTAGTAGAGTGGAATTTTAGAGAGATAGTAAGTTACAGGGAGTGTGCTGACTGCCCCATTGGCCTGGCTGTTGGTCTTTGTGGCACGTTGAAGTGATCGGCAGCGTAAGACGCTCGCGGGAGGCTGAAGATTTACGCCCTCGGTAAACTCGTTGCGCCGGCTTATCGGATACGATGGGCTCTCCCGGAGCTCCGCCAGACTACCCCTATTATGGCCTATCTGTCCTCCGTACGCCGACGGCCTTGTGGCTTACACACCGATAGTGGCGTCTGCAGTTCCGTGTAATGGCCCGTGGGCTGTAAGAACGGCTGCACAATGTTCCGTCCATCTTCCACAAGTCATTGGTGTACCAGAGCAGTTTGACAAGTCACTCAGAAACACAGAAAATTCTGTTAATGGGACACAGAAAGCATTTTTGTCCCTGTTCTTCCAATGTTATTTCACTCTTTGAACAGGTCCACTTTTCAAGAGAACTTAAGTGTTGGAGTAGTAATATTTTCACTGAATTTATGTAACATACATGCCTGCATATACAAGTAAAATGAACAAAATAGCGGTGGTTGATTTCAAGAATCACTAATAAAATTTTACTTATTTGTACATTAGTGATCGTGAAACAGCTTCTGTTGAGTTGTTTGTCTGTTTAGTTGCAATAACTAATTACCAAGCTGAGTACAAGTTGACTAAATTTTATTTCTAAGCCGCTTAGTTCAGAAAACAATGGTACCTCAAAATCATAAAGTATATCTTTGAGAAAAATCAATTTCAAGTTTAATATTGCAATTTTGGTACAGTTAATTATGAAAATTACATACAGTTAATAATTTTTTGCACCATACTTAGTATATTCTGAATCGTACTGATTTTTTCTTATCTTGGTCCCTGTTCTTTTCTGTACATCTAAAAACAATGTCTGCTTTGCGGATTCTCTCCTTTTATCCATTTGCGCCAAGGTTGGTTGGTTGGTTGTTTTGGGGAAGGAGACCAGACAGCGAGGTCATCGGTCTCATCGGATTAGGGAAGGACGGGGAAGAAAGTCGGCCGTGCCCTTTGAAAGGAACCATCCCGGCATTTGCCTGAAGCGATTTAGGGAAATCACGGAAAACCTAAATCAGGATTGCCGGACGCGGGACTGAACCGTCGTCCTCCCGAATGCGAGTCCAGTGTCTAACCACTGCGCCACCTCGCTCGGTTTGCGCCAAGGATTTTGCAGTATGTCCACTAGATTTTATGCTCAATGCTTCCAAAACATCCAGTTTTAATGTACACTGTGGAGCAGTGGATAAAAAAAATCTTCGCCGCTTGCAAGAGCCTGAAAATTATTTTTGCTGTCAACCAGAAAGCGATGGAGAACATACTGACCATAATTTCCAGTCTGGAATTCCACATTACTTATTGTACTCACTGAAAGAAAATATTCTACTTGCTATTTACTCAGCAGGATCAGGGAACTATCAGTATAAACAGTAGTTTAGAGTTTTAACTGATTGGTATATTCTGTTAAAGTTCACACTCACAATATGTAATATCTCTAATGATGATGATAATAATAATATCTGTCGGAAACAGTATTATTAACAGTTCGGAGTCGGCCTCTACGGTAGGTTCCAGGTAAAGTGGTCTACTGCCCTGACTATTAATCATCAAAAGTTAACTGCTCGCCTTAAAAGTGGAAAATAATCTAGCCAACTGCCGTGCGGGCAGCACACGAATATTAATTCCGTGAAATCTAAGTGATCCAGAGCGGTGAGCTCACTTCCTACTTTTACCGAAATCGCTTTCGGTAGATGCCTGGCTATGACATCATCCGAGGCACAGTACACACAGGCTTTTGACTGACGTGGACAGATTGATATCTCCATGCGAAGTATCTCTTCTTACTCCCTCTCTGGCGTAGGGAACCGCCAAAGGAACATCTGTTATCAACCGCCTTAGGCACAGGTAGTAGCATCTTAAATAGCCCATTTCGCAGACACTTGTTAATTGATAACTCTGTCGTTTAACAATTTAAAATAATCTTTATTTTTATATGAATGGAATAAAATTTGGTTTCATTACTAAGCTCGACTGCATTTAAACTTTGCCGGCTACAATTTTTAGAACGGAACTGACAGTAGAACGTGACCTCTGAACTTTGTAATGATTGTTGTTTACACTGAAGTCTTGAAACTTGGTACAACTGTATTATTTCGTCAATGTAATCGATGTTCTAATTATAAATTTCTAGCACAAAACGAATACTTAATTTATTGTTTTTATCAGGAAACAGCTGGCTTTTCGGATATGCAGAAATCTAAAAATAGATTTTTGAGACCGTTTGCCTTGTCTCCCCTGTAGCCATAACAGGCTTGGTAAATGTGACATTTGACACTCTTTTGTCAGAAGTATGGGAGGAATATGAATTAAAGTTATTTAACTATACCACAAAAACCGTGATCGGTTGCTACCAAACTGATGTTGTAGTACTTCCGTCTTTGTGCGATACGTTGTTAAAATTTCTTTACTACGTTAGCTAATTTTCAGTACAGGAGAAGCTGACAGATGAAGAATGGTATGAGTACATGATAGCTATTGGGAGCGTCCAACGCTATTGGAAGTTTTCAGAATAAAACTAGCCAATGCTACACTCTCACTACTTAATAACAGAGGCAGAAAATTTAAAAAAAAATCACATACAGTTTTTTACACAAGTTAAAAATATTTTTAACTTGTGTGTCATGTAAACCAGGTACACACATGTATCAATGTGAAATGCATATGAAGATTGCAGTCAGGTGAGTGGTGTTGGTTCAAGACTGTAGAGAGTCTTTTGTATCTCTGTATGTAGTTTGAGGATTTAGAAATATTCATTGACAAAATACATTTGTAATTAATATTGTATTATTGATTGCAAAACAAAAACCTAACAGTTTCAAGGTATTTCCGAAATGGTTTTCGTTTGATGTGAAAGCGAAACACACACTGCTTAAAATCAGAAATAAATTTTCCAACCCGTCATAATGCTATGTTTGCTGTTTGTGCCGAACAACGTATGAAATAGAAGGTATCATTGTGGGTGATGAAGTTTAATTGTATTCAGATACTGGAGAAATCTGTCTAGAACACAGAAAGCTCGATATTGTCTATTTATTCTAAGAAGGAAATGAATTGTGTGCCTGTTTTGGAATTTGACGGATTTACATGACAATTTATAGAACGAACTGCACATCACATGGATATTAAAAACACTTGCTCTATTCAACATGCAAAGGTGACTGAACATTGTTCGTGTTAAGCACTGACAACTCAAGAGGATCTGCACCAGATTCAGGCTAGACTCACAATCAGTTCGCGATACACTTTGAAGTCACCTCTGTATTACAACTAAAGTCTTTCTAAGACAGATAGTACTATCGGTCCGCCACTTGGAGAGGATCCCCATAGAAATATATTAGCGCCACTCAGTAGTGTAACTAAAACAATAGTTCTACGAAACGTTTACCTGTAGGATTACACTTGGCTTACGGCAATGAAGACTTATCGTCAAAGTCCTTATTCCGGCTGTAGTGGCCGAGCGGTTCTAGTCGCTACAGTCTGGAACCGCGCGACCGCCACGGTCGCAGGTTCGAATCCTGCCTCGGGAATGGATGTGTGTGATGTCCTTAGGTTAGTTAGGTTTAAGTAGTTCTAAGTTCTAGGGGACTGATGACCTCAGAAGTTAAGTCCCATAGTGCTCAGAGCCATTTGAACCATTTGAACCTTAGCTCTGCTTGTGTTTGATTCCGAGGAGTTGCTTTCCCGTATGAGCCACGAGCCACAAGTCTATCAAACAGATTGACACTCTCATTTCAAGAGAGAAGAAGCGAAACCAGACGTCCTGTAGTCACCACTCCGTTCAAGGTTTTGTAGCTTTCCCTAATATGACTCATTCTGGTTGTAAATCGGTCGTCGCAAGTTATTTACACAAATCCTTACCGTCGTGCTCAAGACAAATGAAATCTTTCAGCAAGTCGAAGCCTCGTGTTAAACTGTGATATCAAGAGAGAAGCAATGGGTAACCCAAAAGTAACACAAATAGCGTGAAATTACTAATTGAGAAGTATTCTCAGTTACACGATATATTCACGTTAGCGCACAAGGGAGTCGGAGTGGTTCAGTAATAAATAAATTTTGTAACTCATCATGTGAGAAATGTATCACGTCCATCCACAGGACGTTTAACTAACCACCAGCAGTACTTTCCTTTTATACACGTGAGGAACTTAAAGTGACACACTGTACTTAACTCTAATTACAATTTCAATAGTATGTTTTATAACTACTGACAAAAATCGAGTCTTTCTGTTAGTATACTTGATAAGTATAACAACCTTACATTAACAATAAGTATATCAATTTTTGTTTCTTTTACATCACCATCACACAAGTTGAGCAAATATGAACCAATGGCATGGAAATCTTCCTGCAACCACTGTTGGCAGCTAGGCTCTAGATATCTGTAGTAACCCGAAACGACATGTCAGACCCATTTCCGAAAAGCCTACTACGAGAATTTAATGTCACGATTCGTTTGGCTATGCGCTGATAATCACAACATGACTATGCTCCTACCACGTAAATAATTGGTTACCGTTTATTTCAATATGAGATTTTGAGTACTGTTTTATAAAAATGTCGCCACATAGTGTTTGCATCCTGGTTATTCGGATAATTTTAAAAGTAGGGCACCCACAGCTTAAGTAATTATACATAACTGATTGACCATTCACACAGCATGACACAGGTGTTTATGTGCAGATGTTAAAACTTTTGGCCTCAGAATAGCCGAACATAATCACTCAATGATCGGTTCGGTTGGAGAAGAGCGTCCAGTCCATTACCTGTAAACACTGCCCACGCCAGTAAAGAGCCATCACCAGCTTGCAGAGTACCTTCTTGACAACCTGGGTGAATCGCTTCGCGGTGCCTGCGCAACACTCTAACCTACCATCAGGTCTTAAAAAGTGAAACTGGGACTCATCTGATCAGGCCAAGGTTTTCCAGTCGTCTAGCATCCAACCGATATGGTCACGAGCCCAGGAGAGGTGCTGCAGATGATGTCCTGTTAACAAACGCACTCGCATCAGCCGTCTGCTGCCGTAACGCATTAATTGCCAAATTTCGCAGCACTATCCCAACAGATACATTCGTCGTACGTCCTATATTGATTTCAGCTGCTATATCATGCACCGTTGCTTATCTGTTAATACTGACACTTCTACACAAGCAGCCATGCTGTCGGTCGACAAGTGAAGGCCGTAGGCCACTGCGTTGTCCGTAGTGAGAGGTAATGCCTCGAAGTTGGTATTCTCGGCACGATTTGACACTGTGGATCTCGAAATATTGAATTCCTTAACGATTTCCGAAATGGAATGTCCAATGTTTCTTTCACATTCGGTTAATTCCCGTCATGTGGCCATAATAATGTCGATAACATTTTCAAATGTACACTACTGGCCATTAAAATTGCTACACCAAGAAGAAATGCAGATGATGAAGGGTATTCATTGGACAAATATATTAGACTAGAACTGACGTGTGATTACTTTTTCACGCAATTTCGGTGCATAGATCCTGAGAAATCAGTACCCAGAACAACCACCTCTGGCCGTAATAACGGCCTTGATACGCCTGGACATTGAGTCAAACAGAGCTTGGATGGCATGTACAGGTACAGCTGCCCATGCAGCTTCGACACGATACCACAGTTCATCCAAGAGTAATGACTGGCATGTTGTGACGAGCCAGTTGCTCGCCCACCATTGACCAGACGTTTTCAATTGGTGAGAGATCCGGAGAATGTGCTGGCCAGGGCAGCAGTCGAACATCATCTGTATACAGAAAGGCCCGTACAGGACCTGCAATTTTCAGTCGTTCATTATCCTGCTGAAATGTAGGGTTTCGCATGGATCGAATGAAGGGTAGAGCCATGGGTCGTAACACATCTGAAATGTAACGTCCACTGTTCAAAGTTCCGTCAATGCGAACAAGAGGTGACCAAGACGTGTAACCAATGGCACCCCATACTATCACGCCGGGTGATACGCCAGTATGGCGATGACGAATACACTAGAGATGGGCAAAACTGTTCTTTTCAGAGATCGGATCAGAACTGTTCACTCCCTGAAATGAATTAGCTCTTTTTCATGACTCACCACTCATTTACAATAGAAAATAAATGGAAGGCACATTGCCCTTTAAACTTGGTTTATTCCAGTACTATACCTGTATTTTGATCTTATTTGATCCTATTTTGAAGTAACACAGATAATGAGTAAGAATTTTGTATTGTTTATTGAAATTTCGACGATATGACAAAGTTTTTGATTATTGATTTATTTTGCACTATCGTGGTTTTTTGGGTGATCAGAAAATGTTGTAACTTGAGATTTACATTAACAATATATTTGGCTACAATGTATTAAAATTTCATTAACCTCATACAAATACATCGCAAGCCATATATTTTTAAAGTGAACGTTTCCTTCCGAAGACGCCTAAAATCGCAAAATCCGTACCAGAATAAGAAAAAAACTATAAATTTGACTGTAAAACGAAAGTGCTGCATATAGCCTTACGCAGAATAAAACAAGGAAAATATTGGTGTATCACATTTTGCGATACGTTTATCGGTTCGCTCGTAATTAAAGCGTAAATTCGAGTGTCCATAATAAAAATCCTATAGTAAGAGGAGTCGTCAGGAACCTAATCTAATCAGTTTAAACAAATAAAAATAAAATAAAAACAAATGATGTATACATAACATAATAATGTAATATACGTAGCGGTATTACTACGAAGAACAATATCCAGTAGAGACGAACTCCGATGCAGAGCCGCTGAGTCGAGCAGGTCGAGCCGCGAGTTGTATTACTGCGTGAGCCGAGACCGCAGAGACCAGAGTGACACCTGAGTCGCTTTGCTCGACGCTCTGGCTAGAGACGGTGGGGTGAGCGTTGAGCGGGCGAGTTCCGAGGGTGGGGGGAGCGGTGAACTCACCCGCTCCGAGACAAATCGTCTGTTCTCTTGCGAGCAGGTTGTTGCAAGTAGTTCCTATGTTATCCGCTAGGTGGCTCTCTGTCCTGTTGCTCGCATCAACTGCCCAGAGGGCAGGACGTGCGACTGAAACGATCGCCGACAGAGTACGATGCGAAGTCAAGCTGCGCCAGACACTGCGCGCGGCAGACGACGCACAGAGACGGCACGGCATATGTGAAACACTAAATCCAATGGGGCACTGCACAATGGAGGCAGCCAAGGTAGAAGCAGGGCAGAGGCCGGAGCTGGCTGTGTTGTGTGGCGTGCACTGTGCTGTGACCAGCAGAGGCGCCGCTGATATGCTCCGTCTCTCTCTCTCTCTCTCTCTCTCTCTCTCTCTGTCTCTCTCTCTCTCTCTCTCTCTCTGCCGTGGGAAACGTTTGGAGCTACCGTTCTTTTTTTCTGAATCACTGATTGTTCACTCCTTTTAAAGATTCAACTCTATGAATTAGTTCAAGAGTGCATCCACCATCTCTAGAATACACGTTTCCAATGTGCGTTCACCGCGATGTCGCCAAACACGGGTGCGACCATCATGATGCTGTAAACAGAACCAGGATTCATCCGAAAAAATGACATTTTGTCATTCGTGCACCCTTGTTCGTCGTTGAGGACACTATCGCAGGCGCTCCTGTCTGTGATGCAGCGTCAGGGGTCATGGTCTCCGAGCTGATAGTCCATGCTGCTGCAAACGTCGTCGAACTGTTCGTGCAGATGGTTGTCGTCTTGCAAACGTTCCCATCCGTTGACTCAGGGATCGAGACGTGGCTGCACGATCCGTTACAGCCATGCGGATAAGATGCCTGTCATCTCGACTGCTAGTGATACGAGGCCGTTGGGATCCAGCACGGCGTTCCGTAATACCCTCCTGAACCCACCGATCCCATATTCTGCTAATAGTCATTGTGTGTGTGTGAAATGTTATGGGACTTAACTGCTAAGGTCATCAGTCCCTAAGCTTACACACTACTTAACCTAAATTACCCCAAGGACAAACACACACACCCATGCCCGAGGGAGGATTCGAACCTCCGCCGGGACCATCCGCTCAGTCCATGACTGTAGCGCCCTAGACCGCTCGGCTAATCCCACGCGGCAATAGTCATTGGATCTCGACCAACGCGAGTAGCAATGTCGCGATATGATAAACCGCAATCGCGATAGGCTACAATCCGACCTTTATCAAAGTCGGAAACGTGATGGCACGCATTTCTCCTCCTTACACGAGGCATCACAACAACATTTCACCAGGCAACGCCGGTCAACTGCTGTTTGTGTATGAGAAATCGGTTGCAAACTTTCCTCATGTCAGCAGGTTGTAGGTGTCGCCACCGGCGCCAACCTTGTTTGAATGCTCTGAAAAGCTAATCATTTGCATATCACAGCATCTTCTTGCTGTCGGTTAAATTTCGCGTCTGTAGCACATCATCTTCATGGTGTAGCAATTTTAATGGCCAGTAGTGAATAATAAAACCCAGTCTCAAATGAACTTTCAAGTAACGAATATGTACGGAGATATTTTGGCTGAGCAGGCACCTTGGCATCACTTTTGGCCCTAAAGTTTACGACGTTTTATTATTGTTTTTCAAAGAATCGAATCGTTCAGTTGGGACAGGTTCACTACGCAACCGATTCATTAGGTTACTGATTTGTAATCAGGATTAAAATCAAACGTTCACCACGAGTGAGACCAGCTGACGAGCTGACGAGATATCGCTCACGTTCATACCTTTTATGCAGTACACGCATGAAGTATACCAAGAATTTCACTGAGCCGTGCAGGCGAGGTCGGAAAAACGAGGATGCTAGAATTCACACCGCGCCTCTGCCGACCTTCGGCACAGAGCCTCGCTCCCCCCCCCCCCCTCCTCCCACCCCCCTCTCCACATCTGTTAGGTTAGCTGGCGTCGCGAGGACAGACGTGACTACGACCAGCCCACGCGCATTGAGTGTAGAATCCCCTCTCACTGCTCTTCTCAGCAGTGCATGATGCGGCGCAAGATGCCGTAGGTAGCGTCGTGTGCAGAGTCTGGTGGCATAGAAGACGCTGTATATTCGAAAATTTCATTAATGTTGTTTATTCTATATTTGTGTTCAGTATTTCGTCAATGTCATCATAAACAGATGGGATAATGCGGGCATTACTTGCGCCTGAAGACGTGTGGGTGGAAGGAGTGAGAGAAGAGAGAAAAGGCTTGTGAAGTTACAAGTTATTTTATTCATCACTGAAGAGAAAGGTGTACGCAAACTGTGCCAAATGAATGCAGGGTTTGTCTGAGTTAGTGACTATTACGTTGACTTTGGTAAGTGACGGACAATTTATAACTGCTTTACCTCTTGTGGGCCGAAACGTTTCCAAGATCCAAGCAAAACTCTAATATTTTAATTGAGTCTCACTGAAATATGTGTTAATAATAAAAATTGTGTGGAATTTGACAGGTTTTCGATTCTAAGGCATATGGGTGTCGACTAATATTTCATCTTCCAGACGTTTCGTCAGCGCTGTCATTTTCTGTGACTGTCTACCATTGATTGCTCTGTTAGTCTCCACGTCAATTTTCATTTCTGACCCGTGCATCTTTGGATGGTTTTGCATTTTATGACTGGCTGAGATTGACCCTATTTTATTGGATAGCTTCAACTCTGCCCGTTGCCACTTTGAATTGAAATTCAGTCAGTGTAGATTTTGCCAGTGATGGAATCCTAGCATCGTTAAGTTTTAGTGTTTCCTCTCTCCTGGTAAGGCAGCTGTTACGTATGTGAAGCCAAATCAGAACATACTCACAGCTGACCTGCCGTTTCGCAGCTGAGCCACTGATGAAATCGACATTTTGGTCTAGGCCTTGTGACAGTAAAATCTCTAAATTGTTAGGCCGCCTCATTCAAACTTTTTCAATAGTCGACATTTCAGTTTCTCTCTTGGAATGATCTTCATATATCTTCTGATGTTCTTGGTTGGCTGAGTGTCCAGCCACTGGGGACGCAAATAGAAATCTGACGATCAACTTAGCAAAGGTGTCCAAACGTCGAGTATTGAAGTATGAAGATGAATGTGAGACGGCTAACATCTCAGATTTTACTATCAATAACAATGGTTAGGAAAGCCTGTAGAAGAATACATCTGACTTTCTTCAGTTTTCTGGTCTTTTTTTTCCACCCTGCATTCCTCACGCGTATATACAATGTATTTGAATCCATCCCCGTTTCCGAATGTGCTTTATTGGATGAGCCACGCAGGGTAGCTGCGCGGTCTAGGGCCCCTTGTCACGGTCTCCACGGCTCCTCCCATCGGTGGTTCGAGTCCTCCCTCAGAAATGTGTGTGTGTATGTTGTCCTTAGCGTAAGTTAGTTTAAGTCAGATAAAGTAATGTGTAAGCTTAGGGACCGATGACCTCAGCAATTTGGTCCCATAAGACCTTACCACAAATTTCGAGATATTCTTTGTGGGATGTAAAGTTGTTGCAAGTCTTTTTTGCATTCTTGAAAATATTTCGGTTTTGTTTTCTTTGGGATTCTGAAGCTCCCGTTCCTTCCTAGTCAGCCGCTTATTGTCCAGTACACACAGGGTGATTTGTTCCACAGTGTACAAATTCTAGAGATTGATCGATGAGAGGAAACGGAACAAAATAAGTCTAAGTTATGTCCTGAAATGCATGGTTTCCGTACTAGGGACCATTTATTCTATCACACTCTTTTACAGAGACTAGGGTCTAATACGCGCTCTAGCAGGCAGCCACAGTCAGAGTGTGCGTGGTTTCGTCTTAGAGGATGTTTCTGTTCCTCATGTGTCATGCCATAGCACCGTCTCCTGCCATTGTAATTGGTAATGTTGTATCCGATTCACTTCTATTGCTGACTCACCTTGCAGTGGATGTGATAGAGCGTTGTTTACAATGATACCGTATTTGAATCGAGAGTGCGTACAGTGCATACTAGCCACAGACTTTCCAAGTCGGGACCAGTTTTGTCACTGGTTTCTTCACCAGGCAACCACGATTCCGGGATTTGTGTCACCCATCCTATCCACAGACGAGGCAATCCTTACGCGGAGTGGTATCTTCAATTTTCATAACAATAGTATGCAGAAAAAATGGTTCGAATGGCTCTGAGCACTATGGGACTTAACATCTGAGGTCATCAGTCCCCTAACTAACCTAAGGACATCACACACATCCATGCCCGTGGCAGGATTCGAACCTGCGTCCGGAGCAGTCGCGCGGTTCCGGACTGTATCGCCTAGAACCGCTCGGCCACAGCGGCCGGCTAGTATGCAGAACTCCCATTTAAAACGAATCATCAGCTTGGGTAGTCCGCCTGCTTAGCTGAGTGATATCCGGCACGGTAGCTCAGCGTATTCGGTTGGTTGGTTGGTTGGTTAGTTTGGGGAAGGAGACCAGACAGCGTGGTCATCGGTCTCATCGGATTAGGGAAGGAAGTCGGCCGTGCCCTTTCAAAGGATCAAAGGAACCATCCCGGCATTTGCCTGGAGTGATTTAGGGAAATCACGGAAAACCTAAATCAGGATGGCCGGACGCGGGATTGAACCGTCGTCCTCCCGAATGCGAGTCCAGTGTCTAACCACTGCGCCACCTCGCTCGGTACGTATTCGGTCAGTGTCGTTAGCTGCCCTTGTAAAAAAAAAAAAAAAAAAAAAAAAAAAAAAAAAAAAAAAAAAAAAAAAAAAAAAAAAAACCGAGTGAAAGGATCAACGATCAACGAAGAACATGAATGGGTGTCATGGCACGTCCGCCCCGAACGAATACAGCGAACAATAACGAACAAAATGAGATAAAACAAAAGTGGTAACGTGATTGCCTACCATGCAGCGGGCCCAGATCATTTCCCGGCAGAGTTGGAGATTTTCTGCGCCCGTGAACTGAGTGCTGTGTTGTCCTCCTCATCATCACGGACTTGCAAGTCACCCAATATGGCCTCAACCGAAGTAAGACTTGCACCCGGTGGCCAATCTTCCCCGGGACGGAGCCCCCCGGCCAACAACTCCACACGATCATTTCATTTCATTTCATTTCATCAGCACGGGTGCAGCCGGAAAGTGTGTGTCGGGATAACTGTTGACCATATTTTTGGAACAATATTTCCTCCAAGTCGCATAACGTGTCTGAGCTATGGGCGTTTCTTGCGGGTGACTTTGCCTCCCCTGCAGAAAGAAATGCCATTGAGACACTGGTTCTCCAGCCGACTTCGCTGTTAAAAGTCCGCACGCATCTCAATCGTGTCTTCCCTGGCCGATGGATCTGACGAGGAGGTCCAGTTTATGGCCTGCTCGTTAATCACATCTCAATTCGTGCGATTTCTGGTTATGAGGCCATCTCAAAAGCGTATGCGGAGCCCACTCCGGATGTCGAGACACTGGAGCAGCGTATTCATGCTGCCTCTGACCGGTCAGATAGAAAATGTGCGCACACACACGCCTTGAGACGCATGGAAACGATTTTCAACAAGTATAGTAACTGTTTGCATGGTGCAGCGCTTATTAGACCGCAGTCTCTGTAACAATATATGACTTAATATATGGTATATATCATGGAATCCTCGGATTTTCGGACATAAGTTCATTAGACCCTTTTTGTTCCGTACTCTCTCATCGATCAATCCCTAGAGTTTGTATACGGTCGAAAAAATCAGCTTGTATAACGTCTGTGGAGCAACACATGTATGTTTCTAGTTGACGATGTTACACATTCTGCACATTTCTTCCTTAGATCTCAGTTGTACACATCCACCAATCCTCATTTCCCCAAAATGTTTCTCGAATTTCTCCGCTGTCTCACCCAGTCTACTGAGTACACGATACGTAGCAGAACCTGCCGACTACATTTATCTTGTTCAGATTGTCAGGACGTGCAGGTACAGTACGCTTTTTCTCTCTCTAGATTTCTTATAACCTTCCGGCTACCAGCCAACGCCATACCAGACTGGCTGAACGGCTCTCCTGGAATCGTGACTGAACCTATCTGTACGAATACTTTGACACGTATCATAATGATGTTGTTGGGTCAGCAGCCATACTAATTGAATAGAACACTGGTAATATTTATTTTGCCTTTGTTCTTTTTTATGTAGCGTTTTCCTATAGGCTGAACTGTAGCACAGCCCTAAGTCTAAGTTAGATATGCAGTGACTGTTTAATTGTTTGTTGGTGAAGGCAGCGTATGTGTTGTCGTGCGAATATCTGTAAGCTTTGTTAACGTGTGTATTTTACTCATGTGTGGATAACTAGTGTATATTCGCACTTTTATGATGATGTGGGACAAAGCAGAAGGGTGATATCGGCAGGTTTAGTATTTCCTGGAGGGTACACCTGGGTCTCGTAGAATATCTGAGAGATACGCATCATGTTTGGAGTTCTCTTTCCCTAGCGCCAGAATTTTGAGAAACTGTTGTCTCCGTGACAGTACGTAGCAAACTCTTTGTACTTCTGTTAACATACACCGTTTTACCAAAAAGTTCCGAGACTGGTTTTATTCCTGGTGTACAAGCAACGTCAGTTCAGTAACTACGGAGGCAGCTGCGACTAGCAACTATTGAGAAAAATTAGAGAACTAGCATTTTAAACTGATTGTCGAGAGATTCTACTGTCGCCAACGTAAATTTCGCGTTATGACTGCGAAGATAAGAGAAATTAGGGCTCGTACTGAGGCATACAGACAGTCGTTTTCCCTCGCTCTGTCTGCAAGCAGCTCAGGAGAAAAATGACTAGTAGTGGCATTACGTACCACCTGTGATGCACCGTACGCTGGCTTGGAATATGTACGCAGATGCAGAATTGTGAACAATAAACGTGCATTCGACCAGTCGCTTGTGAGCAGGCAGTATTCAGCAGTGGACGAGCGACCTAGTGTTTCAACGTTGTTGTGTCACAGATCGCAAGGGACCAACGAACTGAACATCTCTAAATCAACTGTTCGAGACAATCCTCAGAATGTTTTGAAAATGAGAAAACCAGTGACACTTGGACGGCTACCGCGACTTGACTGAAATGAAAAAACGTGGGCGGTGTTTTCCGGAAAAAAAAAATCGCCACGGGTGATGAACCTTGGACTTACCAGTACGAACCTACCACAAAACGACAAAGTGTGGAACAGGTATCTGACGGTTCCCCATGACAGAAGTTGAGAATGTGACGCCCAGGTTGAATAAAATCTCAAAGTAGGATATTTCCAGCAGTTTCACTTCGTTACAGTCTGAATGTTCAGTAAGTCGTACGCATGTGGGGAGAGGGGGATGGCTATGTACAATACATGAAGCCTTAACATCACCATCTGAACTTTTCTCTACTTCTTATTAATCCAGTCTTGAATCCTTTAGGAGTTGAAAATGGCTCTGAGCACTATGGGACTCAACTGCTGAGGTCGTAAGTCCCCTAGAACTTAAAACTACTTAAACCTAACTAACCTAAGGACATCACACACATCCATGCCCGAGGCAGGATTCGAACCTGCGACTGTAGCGGTCGCGCGGCTCCAAACTGTAGCGCCTAGAACCGCTCGGCCACTCCGGCCGGCTTAGGAGTTGAAATATCCTGGTTTATATTATGTAAGAAGAAAAGAACAAAGGAACTACAAAAGACATTTTTATCTGTTGCACATTCAAGGATTTATTCCCTTTCAGAAAATATCTCTGTGGAAAAATCAGACACTGACTGCCCCCCGTATTTTGTCTTCTTTACGTTAACGTTTCTTCATTTCAGCCGTGGATTCGAATCTGTAGAGGAATTTTTATGTACCGGACAGAACTTACTTTCCTATTTATCCGCCGCGCGGGATAGCCATGCGGTCTAGGGCGCTACAGTCATGGACTGTGCGGCTAGTCCCGACGGAGGTTCGAGTTCTCTCGGGCATGGGTGTGTGTGTTTGTCCTTAGGATAATTTAGGTTAACTAGTGTGTCAGGTTAGGGACTGATGACCTTAGCAGTTAGGTCCCATAAGATCTCACACACATTTGAACATTTTTCTTATTTATCCACAGTGAATAAAAAACTATTGGTAAACACTGCGCTTCGGATCATTTCCATACAAGACACAGGCAGATGAGCCGTAACACTATGACCACCAATATTAAGAAACTATCAGCGTAGATTGAGGTAATGAAACCACGTGAGCTCCCGAGGCCCAGCACACGGCGTGCATGGAGACGAGGCGCACGCCAGAGCTTAAGTTAAGTCTTGATGTTGACTTAGTACTTACGCACCGCATTTTTAAAATGTGACCACGCCTATTCAGGCTGTTTTAGTTTTATTTCTAGACCATGCCCTCTTAGACAAATTATATATCCGGGTATATCTTCTGAAGAAGGCTCAATTATTTGAGCTGAAACCTAGGTAAAGGTTCGTTTCATTACCGCAATCGAGGCTGATAGTTTCTTATATATTAGATTATCACGATTTCTGACTGTGCTGCAATGTTGAAAGTACAAAAACTATGACCACCAGTTTAAAGGCGTGTTCATCCACTTTTGAACCGTAATAAAAAAGTGACTTTGCGTGGTATGGATTTGGAAAGTCCTCGCTTGGTTTCCGAAGGGATGTGGTGCCACTAGTCTACGCTCAGGTCACGCAATTTCCATAAATTACAGGTCGATGGCTTGTTTTCTCTGACCTGGCGTTCGATACCGTCCCAGATGTGTTCCATCCGTTTCAGATACGGTGAATTTTGTGGCGAAGACATCAATGTGAGTTCACCGTCGTGCTTTTGAAACCACTGTAGCATGATTCTGGCCTTGCACGAGAAGTTAACAGCGTTGGAAGAGGCAGTCGCCTTCAGGAAAGACGCCTGTTACGTAGTGATGCAATTGGTCTGAAATAACATTCACATAAAACTTCCTGGCAGATTAAAACTGTGTGCTGGATCGACGTTCGAATGGGACCTTTGCCTTTCGCGGCCAGGTATTCTACCGACCAAGCTACCGAAGCACACCTTTACTTCCACCAGCACCTCGTCTCGTTTTAAAATACGAAAGTTACGTACCAGCGCACACTAAACTGCAAAGTGAAAATTTAATTCTGAAAATTTCACATGGTCCAGAACTGAGGAGGAGGAGGTTAGTGTTTAACGTCCCGTCGACAACGCGGTCATTAGAGACGGAGCGCAAGCTCGGGTTAGGGAAGGATGGGGAAGGAAATCGGCCGTGCCCTTTCAAAGGAACCATCCCGGCATTTGCCTGAAACGATTTAGGGAAATCACGGAAAACCTAAGTCAGGATGGCTGGAGACGGGATTGAACCGTCGTCCTCCCGAATGCGAGTGCAGTGTGCTAATCACTGCGCCACCTCGCTCGGTGTGGTCCAGAACTCTCATGATGTCTTCGATTACTACCACAGACACCACGAAAGTACAGTTTAACCTTCGCCATACCATAATACTGCGTCCGTGGCGCGGTGAAAGAGTACCAGTTCGCCGGGATGACGGCTCCTCCGGACACTATCACTGAATTGGTATAACAATTATAATAATAATTATATATAATAATATATATAATACACATAATATATAATAATATTATAATAATTCACCGGTCCTGGCAACATGTTTCACTTGACCTAGTGTCCAATTTCGATGATTCCGAAACGCATGTTCTTGGACCATATTGTGCTCTGTCGTCAGATTTGCCACTGATCGCCACCTTTCCTGCTTTATGGAGCGGACAAGCCTCCTACCTGCACGCTCTGTGATGACTCGGGGACGTCCATCACCCCTTTAACCATTGGTAGTTTCCTCATCATTCAACCACTTTGCATAGACGCTCAAGGCAATAGCAAGCGATCAGCAGAGCAGCTACGTCGTTTCCGAGACGCTAGTTCCCAGGCACCAGGCCACAGCAATGTCGCAGAGTCGCTTACGTCAGTAGATTTCCCCATTTTCAGTCAGTATCATTGTTAGAAGGCTTACTTATTCGTCTCTGCTCCGCTTTCCTTACTGCTTCACGTTTGTGCAACGTCATTAGTCGGAATTCAGTCTCGCGGTGCAAATTAGAATGTTTTAAAGCATTAATTAGTCTTCCTGAATACCTTCAATTAAAGAGCTCGTCCAGGACCATATTCTGTTTCATTAAGTACATTACTCGTTATTTAGGGATCAAAGTTATTAGAAGCAACTCATGTTGACAAATGTTGCATATATTCCTGATACTTTTACTCCATACAGAAGTCAAGGAAGTACACAAGATGTCTGAATTGTTGAATTCTTCAGCACTATGTTACACGCCTCTTTGTTTGGAGGTCTTCATTTCTACCAATGCCGAAGATTTTAGTTTAAAGAATAAACACGCGAAATTCGTTTCAGTACATTTATGCAATTATTCTACCAAGGAAAGTGATGACTGCCAGTTTTGTTACGATACTTCCAAAATGCTGACACTTTAGGTCTTTGATTGACCACGACATTATACATAGTAACCAACAGTCTCTCCTCTTTCTGGAGACAAGCTATTTCTTTGCTTTTGACGACAGCTTGAACGCTTTCAAACGCTGTAAGAATGCAGAGTCTCGCGGGGATAACATTGAATAAAATTGCTTAAAACTACACGAGCTTTCGGCCAAGCACTCTTTGGCCATTGTCAAGTGGTATGACTGCCAGTGGGCTGTTGGTGCACCATTATATACGCTAACTGCCGGCTGTGACGTCACTGGTGCCAGTGACATTGCCATATAAGGGCATGTTTTATAAGAAATTATTTGGAGCAGTTTATTTGAAACATGGTGTCAGATAGGTATAAAAACTATCTTTTGAAACAGAAAAATGCAGTTTGCCTTGTCTCATTTTTGGCGTGTAACAAGTATCATTTAAATGAGCAGTCGCTTTGATGCCTACTATCTCAGTCTGTTTGTAATAATGTGACATTCCTCAGATGATGTGTACTTTCCTCAAACTAATTTATTGACACAGTAAACATGTGACGCTGTATGCAGTTGATCTGTTGAATAACTGTGTATAGTCTGATGTCATTTTGTTCGAAACTATTTCTGTTGCATTCCAGAAAATTTTTTGGTTTCATGTTCGTAGAGTATTAAGACGTTCTGATTTTCAGCGTGGCTGCAGGAAAAGGAAATAAGGAAATACCTCCTGAATATGTAAGAGATCCGTAGTGTATGGAGAAAATTGATCTATCAGGATACTGTCGAATTACCTTCTGATACTAGAAACAGTACTGGAACATATTACATCCATGTGAAATCCAAGGCTTTTGCAGAAGAGGTCAAATGAACAGAATGTATAGGAGTCCCATTACATCTAAGGTGCATTGTAATATATCATAGCGCTTTTATGTGCCCTAAGACATCACGATTCCATGGCTCGCGTAGGGAGATACAAGAGTTGTGAAACAATATTTTGTTTACTCTTGTAGTTTGAACTACAACCTCGTTCAGAAATGCATTTATGAAAACGCCGCGGACAACTACCCTACTGGCCATTAAAATTGCTACTCAACGAAGAGGACGTGCTACAGACGCGAAATTTAACAGACAGGAAGATGATGCTGTGATATGCAAATGATTAGCTTTACAGAGCATTCACACAAGGTTGGCGCCGGTGGTGACCCATATAACGTGCTGACATGTGGAAAGTTTCCAACCGATTTCTCATACACAAACAGCAGCCGATCGGCGTTGCCTGGTGAAACGTTGTTGTGATGCCTCGTGTAAGGGGGAGAAATGCGTACCATCACGTTTCCGACTTTGATAAAGGTCGGATTGTAGCCTATCGCGATTGCGGCTTATCGTATCGCGACATAACTGCTCGCGTTGGTCGAGATCCAATAACTATCAGCAGAATATGGAATCGGTGGGTTCAGGAGGGTATTACGGAACGCCGTGCTGGATCCCAACGGCCTCGTATCACTAGCAGTCGAAATGACAGGCATCTTATCCGCATGGCTGTAACGAATCGTGCAGCCACGTCTCGATCCCTGAGTCAACAGATGGGAACGTTTGCAAGACAACAACCATCTGCACGAACAGCTCGACGACGTTTGCAGCAGCATGGACTATCAGCTCGGAGACCATGGCTGCAGTTACCCTTGACGCTGCATCAGAGACAGGACCGCCTGCGATGGTGTACTCAACGACGAACAAGGGTGCACGAATGGCAAAACGTCATTTTTTCGGATGAACCCATATTCTGTTTACAGCTTGATGGTCGCATCCGTGTTTGGTGACATCGCGGTGGACGCACATTGGAAGCGTGTATTCGTCATCGTCATACTGGCGTATCACACGGCGTGATGGTATGGGGTGCCACTGGTTACACGTCTCGGTCACCTCTTGTTCGCATTGACGGCACTTTGAACAGTGGACGTTACATTTCAGAAGTGTTACGACCCGTGGCTCTACCCTTCGTTCGCTCCCTGCGTAATCCTACATTTCAGCAGAATAATGAACGACCGCATGTTGCAGGTCCTGTACGGGCCTTTCTGGATACAGAAAATGTTCGACTGCTGCCCTAGCCAGCACATTTTGCAGACCTCTCACCAATTGAAAACGTCTGGTCAATGGTGACCGAACAACTGGCTCGTCACAATACGTCAGTCACTACTCTTGATGAACTGTGGTATTGTGTTGAAGCTGCATGGGCAGCTGTACCTGTACACGCCATCCAAGCTCTGTTTGACTCAATACCCAGGCGTATCAAGGCCGTTATTACGGCCAGAGGTAGTTGTTTTTCAGTATCTATGCACCCAAATTGCGTGAAAATGTAATCACATGTCAGTTCTAGTATAATATATCTCTCCAATGAATACCCGTTTATCATCTGCATTTCTTCTTAGTGTAGCAATTTTAATGGCCAGTAGTGTAGTATATGACGGTGGCTCAGAAAGAGTGTGCTCGAAATGGCGTTAACATTAAATTGTTTCTAGTACTTCCATAGACTGTGCTCAATAAAGAGTAACACTACTGCTAATATACATACGGTGGTCTGTTTCCGTCGGCTGCAGTCGACTACTAAACTAGGGGTTGAGCTCTAAGTGTGAACTCACCCTGACGCTTCCTAATTATTTCTCTGCTCTCTCCAGTTGGTTGGTATCGTTATGGCCAAAATGTAGCCTCTCAAGCAGCGTCCAAGCATCAGCGCACCGCCTTACCTGAAAAAATATAGAAACATATCATTATATCCATGAAAAACTGACAGTATTAAGCTATTTTTAAGGATGTTGCTACATTTAACTGCTCGTAATAAGTGTCTTTTCTCTGTACTGTTAAAGCGTACGTTATACTTTTAAGAACAGACATTCCAAATATACATTTCTACGGGATATCTAAACTGGTCAACGATTGGGTCGAAAATTTTTCAATGAGTCAGCATGCAGCACGTTGCCACCGACAGAGAATCATAAACACACATTGAATTAATATCTAGCGTTTTGGCGGAGGGTGTTATAATATTGTTCCTGTTCATGTAACGTATTAGTGACTTAATAGATAGTATTACGTATAACCTCAAACTTTTCTCAGATGACACTGTTATCTATGATATCTATGAGTAAATTATTCGTGTTAAGAGCTGCGGTAATATGCAGTTAGATCTCGAGAGAATATCAACCTTCTACTAAGTCTGTACATGGCTCTTTATTTACAGTTGTACGAACTTGTGAACTTCAAGAAACGTGATTTCCTTTGACCTCAGGATTAATTAGTCACAACCAGACCAGTCATACCATCCAGGTATTTGGGAGTAACGAAGTGTAGAGGTATGAAGTGGAATGACCACACACAATCGTTTGATCAACGGAAGGTCAGTTCCTAAAGACTGATTAGTTACGCAGGGCACACCAGTTTTCAAGACAGGAAATAGGAGTAATCCGCCAAATTACTGATCCATATCACAGACGTCGAATTGCGTCATGATTTTGGAACATATATTGTGTTCGAATATCATGAATTACATCGAAGGAAATGGCGTGTTGATACATAGTCAACACGGATTCAGAATATATCATTGCTGTGGAACAGAACTAGCTCTTTATTCACACGAAGTGACGACTGCTATCTGTAGGTGGATCTCAGATTTATTGAATATTTCTAAATTTCCAGAAGGCTTTTAACACCATTACTCATAAGCGACATTTAGTCAAACTGCGGGCCTGTGAATATCGTCTCAGTTGTGCAATTGGATTCGTGATTTTCTTTTAGATAGGTCACAGTTTGCAGTGTCTGACGAAAAGTCATCGAATAAAAAGGAAGTGATGACTGGCGATCCTCAAGGAAATCTTATAGGCCCTCTCCTGTTCCTAATCTAGATCAGGGATGAAGGAGTACCCTCTTAGATTCTTTGCAGGTGCCGTCTAGTGAAGCCGCTTTGTAAATATGGAGTAAGGTATAAAGACCTATTACTATGACATCAGTGTTTGCGAAAGTTATTGAAAAGACTATGTATGTAAGAGTAACTTAATTGTTTCATTTCACTTAATTTGCTGCGAAATGAACAGTTTAGTTTTAGAAGTGGTTTAACAACTGAAAATGCTATATTTTGTCTGTGATGTACTGGATGGATTAAATAAAGGGTTTCGATCGCTAGGCATCTTTTCTGGCTTAACAAAGAGGTCTGGTTGTGTTGATCACAAAATATTGCTCTAGGATTTGGACCATTATGGAATTAAGGGAATAGCTCACAAATGATTCTTCTCTTGCTTTAGTAACAAAGAGCAAAAGATCATTCTCCGCAATCCTGAGAATGGTTATGATGTGGGGTCTGAATGGGACACAGCTAAAAGCGGGGTGCACCAGTGATCAGTGCTGGGGCAATCCCCTGTTTCTTATTTACGTAAATGATATCCCTTGTATTATTGCAGGTAATTTCAAAATATTTATGTTTGCTGATGACGCTGTTATAGTAGGAAAGGATATTGTGTGCAACACTGTTTCAAACAGTGCTGTTCAGTATACACGTTCATGGCTTTCATAAAATAAACTTCCGCTAAATCACAGTAAGACTCAGTTTTGCCCGCCCGGCTAGCCGCGCGGCGGTCTAACGCACTGCTTCCCGAGTGGGAAGGCGTGTCTGTCCCCAGCACGAATCCTCCCGGCGGGTTTGTGTCGAGGTCCGGTGTGCCGGCCAGCCTGTGGATGGCTTTTAAGGCGGATCTCCATCTGCCTCGGCGAATGCGGGCTGGTTCCCCTTATTCCGTCTCAGCTACACTATGTCGGCGATTGCTGCGCAAACACTGTCTCCACGTATGCGGACACCATAATTACTCTACCACGCAAACATTGGGGTTCCACTCGTCTGTTGTAAGACTTTCCCGGGGGGCGTCCCTGGGGGGCGAACCGCACAATAACTCTGTTTTCGGTGTGGGGCGGTGGTGGGGTGAGTGGACTGCTGTAGCCTGTTGTGGGGTTGTGTACCACTGAGGTCTACGGCGGGGACGAAGCCTCTTCGTAGTTTCTAGGTCCCCAGTTCAGTGCATACATACATACATACATACATACATACATACAAGAACCAGTTTCTAGCACACAGCTCAACAGATGATGGCTCTGAGCACTATGGGACTTAACCACCGAGGTCATCAGTCCCCTAGAACTTAGAACTACTTAAACCTAACTAACCTAAGGACCTCACACACTCCCATGCCCGAGGCAGGATTCGAACCTGCGCCCATAGCGGCCACGCGGTTCCAGACTGAAGCGCCTAGAACCACTCGTCCACACTGGCCGGCTAAACGACATCACACACGTCCATGCCCGAGGCAGGATTCGAACCTGCGACCGTAGCGGTCGCGCGGTTCCAAACTGTAGAGCCTAGAACCGCTCGGCCCCACCGGCCGGCACAGCTCAAAAAAACCTGGCGTTATATTACAAAGAATTGTCGTATGGTTGGTGAGATTGAACAATTCAAATTTACTGATAGTAGACTCGCAGGGCTTCCCAACCTTTTCAGCTGGCGGACCCCTTCTTCAGTCGAAACTCCATGGCGGACTTCCCACTGTATCGAGACACTTACTAGTGGATTTACTCCCTTTGTTCTGCACACTATAGCCGGATTAAAATTACTTGGTAATTGAAATTTCACACGATGGAGCTGTCTTCCTCCAAGAGCAATCAACGTCACGTCCAAACTGTTCGCTGTTGACAAGCTGTCGCTTATGGTCAGTTCACTTCCACTATTTGGCGACTGTTGTGTAAGAAGCATGCATATTTCGTAACAGTCGTGTGTGTATGTGTGTGTGTGTGTGTGTGTGTGTGTGTGTGTGTGTGTGTGTGTGTGATTTTTCGTGGAATCCGAAGAAAAATGTTCAGATGTATGTAAAGTCTTCCTTTGGTCGTCCTCCCTCCTCATTCATTTCAACTGGAAACTTCCCTTGTTGTGAAGGCGATGGAGAAACTGCACCCTCCTTCAATGATCCTCACTTCAGCCACTGATCCGTGTTAGAAGCAATAAACTGGTAAAAAATCGACTTATGAAATAGGTAGTGCACTGACAAAGCAAGTTTAACATTTAATGATGCCTTGGGCCGCATACGTGCCAGCGAGCGCTGTGATTGGTCGACAAAGCTCGTTCCGCGCATGCGTAAAAGGTTTCAGTGCATCTAGCGCCGTGAGCCGGGGCACAAACGACCCCCGTACTGTTGCTAAACAGTCGATCAGAGAAGCCGCATTCTCCGGCACTAAACTGTGTATACGTTCTCACTTTGGAACAGCAAAGGCTGCTTGGGGATACGACCTGAAGTAAAAGTACACATGTTTTTCACACGAAAAAAAATAGTGACGAAGTTGATTTTCACGTTTTTATTCAATAATTTTACTCATTATTTTACACGATTTGGTGAAAGGTGGCCGCGGACCCCCTACAAAGAGCCGGCGGACCCCTAAGGGGTCCGCGGACCACAGGTTGGGAAGCCCTGTTAGACTGTATTGCAAAGCTCATGTTTACGGCCTTATTCAATGATTTAATGCTACCATTTCCACTACAAGAACGGTATCTGAAGTGACAGTTCGACTCGAAAAGTAGTCTACTTTGCTTATTTTTATTCGCTTGTCATATATGGCACTATATTTTAAGGTAATTCTTCCGGTTCTGAAAGCGTATTTTTGGCTCAAAAACGGGCTGTTCGGACAATAAGTGGTTTGGACAATAAGAGGTGTACATTCGCGAAACTCTTTTCGACCCTGTTTACTAGTCTGTGCAGTTTGACATGGGCCTCTTAATATACAGATTCCTTAATGTCGTTTTTGGTTAACAGTACCAACTTATTCCCAATAATCAGCAGCTTTCACTCAGTTAATATGAGGCAGAAATTCAATCTGCATTTGGATCGCATTTCCTGGACTCCTGAGCAGAAAGGCGTGCAGTATTCTGGTGCATTCATTTTCAGTAATTTACCACAATAATTCAAAATTTTTAGCAATAACCGACGCACTTTCAAATGTAAACTGAAGAGTTTCCTCATCGGTCGGTCCTTTTATCCTGCCAGGAGTTCCCTGAAAAACTGAGCTAGATTCTGAGTTACATTACTGACTGTGTTTAAGTAAACTTTTAGAGCTTCTTGTGTTTTTAGGATTCATAAGCAATTTATTTTATCTATTGTTCCTTTTTTGTTGTATTTCATGTACTGACAACTTCCATGACCAAGGAGATTTGCTCCTAAATTTGATCCTACGGAACTAGACGTGTACAACAAATAGTAAAATCAGAACCAATTGCAAAATGATTTCGATGAAATCTCTCTATGGTGCAAACTCTTAATAAAGAAAAGTTTGAGATTATCATCATTATTAAAAGTAATCTGTTGAATTTTAGTCACAAGATAAATCTAAAGGTTATGAATTCAAATAACTACCTAGGGATTACAATTACGATTAGCTTAATTTCTAACGATTACATAGATAATGTTGTGGGAAAGCGAACCAAAGACTGCGATTTATTGGCAGAAAACATAGATAATGCAACACGTCCACTAAAGGGATTGCCTACATTACACCTGTTTGTCCTTGTTGTGCTGCTACGCTGTATAAAATCCTTTTCATAGGACTGACCGAAGACATCGAAAAAGTTCAAGTAAGTGCAACTCGTTTTGTAACGCCACGAAGGCGGGGGTAATGTTATTTTCTTCTAACAGTCAGAAAATATTTTGTTGGCGCTCACCTACATAGGAAGAAATGCCCGTCAGAATATAATAACAGAAATCGGAGCTCGTACAGAAAAACTTAACTCTCGTTTTTCCCGTGCTCATTTCTTGAGTGTAGCGGTGAAGACATAGTCTGAAATTGGTTTGATGAATCTGTTTCCAGACCCTTGACTGTGAATTTCAGAGTAGTGACTTGGATTTAGATAATTACAATTGTAGGTAACGTAAATGATAGGATACTATACATTGGTACAATATTGGGAAACTGCAGTCTGTCTGCAACAGAAATCCCATACAAAACACTTGCACGACCCGTATCAAATCGGATTTACTCTGCAGTAGAGATCGAACATATGCAAGGAGGAGCGGAGGGAATTGTCGTGGATGTATTTGACTTGTGAAATGCTGTAACAAAAATGAAGATTTTTAACTGTCATACACTTTTAACGGACAATCAGTTGATAAAATAAGCTGTTTATCTCACGAGAAGCTGCTCATCTTAAAGGACACAAATTGTAATTATTCCTACAGGTCCCCCCCCCCCCTCCTAGATTCATACATGACATAACAAGAAGCACTCTCTGCCACGAACTTCATTTGATTCAGAGAGGACAGATGTAGAAGCACAGAGAAAATGCACTGCCTGGGTATTTGTTTATTTCAATTCTATTAGTCCACATCCTTCTTCTCCCTCTCACTGTCCATCTCCTCCCTTGCCCTCTTCCCCCTGTCTATCTTCTCCACCTCCTCTTTCTTTTTTTCTCGTCTTTCCGTTCTCTGTCTAGCCACTCTTCTGTCTCTTCTCTGTTCATCTCCTCCCTTCCCCCCCCCCCCCCCCCCCAACCATACATAACCTTCTCCCTATATCCATCCACTCCTCTCTTTTGTATGTCCCTGTTATCACCCCAGCCGCAATAGAACGTTTCTAGCTCTTGCCCCCTCAGTACTTCTTTCCAGATGGTAAGCAACTGTTACAAGGTTGCTTCAATATGCTGTAAATGTGTTAACTTCTGAAGCGTCGTTGTTGGACGTTTTAAAGCCGTTGTTGTCATTCTTCGTAACAGAGATGCGCATTTACACATTTGTCTTGCTAACAGGATTTCACTTAGTTAATAAGAATTAACGCCAATAAAATAATTACCTACGTTTTCTAAGTCGAAAAAATACTAACAAATACATAATTTGGAACGTCCACAGTTTTCTTTTTCGTTTATAGCCTTTCCTTTTTCCAGACAAGAGACAAAACACAAGAAAATTCATGAGTTCTTAATGTCTCAAGAAAGAAAAACCGATGCAAAACATTCAGTGATTTGAAATGATTAATATTACATTTATAGAATATTTTGTCGACATACGAAAAGATATAACTACATAAAAAAGTAAGTAAACAGCATCAGTATTACTTGGTGGTATTTATTTTATACTAATTGAGTACCCAGCACTGCCTGGGTATTTGTTTATTTCAATTCTATTAGTCCACATCCTTCTTCTCCCTCTCACTGTCCATCTCCTCCCTCGCCCTCTTCCCCCTGTCTATCTTCTCCACCTCCTCTTTCTTTTTTTCTCGTCTTTCCGTTCTCTGTCTAGCCACTCTTCTGTCTCTTCTCTGTTCATCTCCTCCCTTCCCCCCCCCCCCCCCTCCCCCAACCATACATAGCCTTCTCCCTATATCCATCCACTCCTCTCTTTTGTATGTCCCTGTTATCACCCCAGCCGCAATAGAACGTTTCTAGCTCTTGCCTCCTCAGTACTTCTTTCCAGATGGTAAGTAATATGTTTGCTAAATGTGGCTGAAATCGGTCCAATGGCTTCGGAGGAGATGTGCAACAGGCATGCGTACATACAGTGTGTAAACTTTTAGATGGCAGACCTCTCCCTAGTCCTGAATCGGCAGAAGTCGGTAAACGTCGGGAGGCTTCGGTAGGTACGCAGTTTCGACTGCTGCCAACATTACGTAGCTGACTGTGTTGTACAAGGTAGCCACTGTCGTCTGCTTAGTTATTGTTTTGCGCTGTACTGTTCTGCGTGTTTTTATCGTGCAGTTGTGCTAAACACTATCAAAATGAGTGAAGAGGCAGTTGCTGGCCCATCTCGGGAGTCGCCAACAACCCCTACCGGTAGGCCTACGGTTACAAGGAAACCAGTATTACGTAGCGATGCTCGCAAAATTATATTGCGTGTGATTGAATGCTGCGAAAGGGAAAGGGAGCAGAAAAAATTGCTACCCCATTTACAAATCTTCAGTGGGAGCTGCTACATACACAGGACAAAGCATGCGTAGCATTGGAAGATTTTCGTAAATGTTTGAAAGTGTATGTAACGTTTGTTGCTAGTCGCTAAGTGCTCTCATTCTCAAATAGTGGATGCATAAATCTGGGTATTGTTTATGACGTCATATCTCCGCAAGAATGTGTCTTATTTCTTTTTTTTCGGCTAGGAACCTTCGTGGGCGTACGGAGAACAAATCACCAAATTTCATCGCAATCGGATGAATGGTTTGGGACCGCACAGAGGGCAGACATACATACATTCATTTTTATACGTAGAGATTGACAGTTACGTTATACTATATGACCTGTTTAAGTATATTTAACTTTTATAATTAATAGTTTAACATTGCGGGGAATGAAATAAAATGGAAAAAAAATTGCGAGCAGTGGGAATCGAACCCGGGTCCGCTGCATGACAAGCCTTTACCTATTTTTTTCACTTTTAATACCGTAGAAGTGTCTCATTACGCCATTGTCAAAGTTTTATTGGCTTCTTATGTATTCTACCAACATTGGAGATCTGCGGGTTCTCAATTGCGCTACGCATGCTACAGTGACCTAACTGTTGAAACATTGGCCATTACTCTTTTCGGGCGTTCGGAGAACAACTCACCAAAGTTTCATTGCAATCGGATGAATGGTTTGTGAGCGCATAGTAGACAAACATACATACATTTATATATATATATATATATATATATATATATATATATATATATATTAATGTACATGACGATTTCAGTTTCGTTTACGAACAACATTTAAAGCGAGTTTTACTTGCAAGCCTTTCGTCTGCTTTCGTGTAAGCATGACGCTCAATTTGTAGTGCCAGCACTGCAACTGGTAGGCGTGCCTTGTCCTCCCCCCCCCCCCCCCCCCAATGGCTCCTCTCCCCTCGCCAGCCAATCAGCCAATGCTTCTTTCCTCCTCTCCCCGCACTCCCCTCACAACTCTGTCATCTTACAGTTAACACACATAATATGTATGGATTTCGTTGTGAATCGCCTTTCACCGTTCTTGTCGGTTATCAGAGAAAATAAGGCTAAACAGAAAGTCCACACAACATCAGAGAGAGCTTCTATCTGTATTCTTTCTTTTCCCTGAATTTATCTTGACGTTAATCAGGATCTGTCAGTGGTAGAGGGTGGCTGGACGCCATTCTTGAGTGCAAGCCTCATCATCTTTGACTAGCTATTGCAACCTTCATCCATTTGACCCTGCTTATTGTTCCCTCAAAATCTAAATCGATATTTATTTTATGTCTCAAAATGTGTCCTATCAAGCCATCCCTTCTTTTAGTCAAGTTATGCCACAATTTTTTTTTCTTCTGAATTCAATTCGATAGGCTTGTAGCTCAAGAGAGCAAAACTGACAGGAATGACAGGAGGAACAAGAGGCAGCCGCAGAGTAAATACAAATTGTTGCAGAACGAAGAAAGATGTTCTTACCTATTCTTTTATTATATTCTGCCGAGCACTAATCGAAAATTCGAGTATTGTAAGATGTAAAAGAAAATTCCTATACCATAACAACAAGCGGGAAAATTTACAGTTATAATATTAATTTTTACAGGGAAAATGGCCGGTCACTGTGGCCGAGACGTTCTAGGCGCTTCAGTCCGGATCCACGCGACTGCTACGGTCGCAGGTTCGAATCCTGCCTCGGGCATGGATGTGTGTGATGTCCTTAGGTTAGTTAGGTTTAAGTAGTTCTAAGTTCTAGGGGACTGATGACCTCAGATGTTAAATCGCGTAGTGCTCAGAGCCACTTGAACAGGGAAAAGGGAAAGAAAAACTTTTTCGTTGTAAGTTTACTTCATAGTTTAGAATCAGTTACCAAAATTACTGTACTTACGCAATGTCACTCAAAATCTAAAAGTAATTTTTATTAACTTCAACTATGCACACAATTACAGAAGTAGCTATTCCTTTGTTTGACTATGAAATATCTGCAAACCACCGAGTAAGCTTTTTCTCGGATTATAAATTTGTCTTGTTGTTAATCACATAGGCATATGGGATTACAGTTTGGCTTCCAGTACTACAGAAGCGCTACAGCTGAAGTAATGACCGACAATTCTAATTCATTTTACGAATATTTTAGTGCTAGATGCCAGGTGAAGAATCGGAATTGCTTAAGGGGAGACTCCACCCAAAAATTTAACTTTTCTTTCAGTTTGCCGATTTCAATCCAGTTCTAAAATTGTTTTGAGATCTAAGGGTAAACACTAAAAAGATGTGAAACAGTTATAAAGTTAATATGAAAAAATAGAAGTTCTAGGGAGGAATGTCCCCTTAAGCCACTGTAATTGTTTTCGGTGATAGTGGTGTTAATTCTCATATGGTGTAATGTAAATATTTCTGCACTGCCGTACGACTGGTAGAAATGAAACATGTATGATTACATGTTTGTTACGTCTGTTCTTTCGGAAATGTCTGAATGAACAGACCGATTTTGACTTCGCAGCCATTATGAATAAAGATACAAAGGAATTAATGACGTTAGCTGATAGCAGCGCATTTATTTAAGTCCACGGGGAAAGTTGAAAATTTGTGCCGGACCGCGATCCGAACCCGCGTCTCCTGCTTGGTAGGCAGATGCACCAACCGCTGCCCCATCCGGATACAGTGGTCAGAGCAACTGCACGGACTACCCTAATACGCCTCCCGTCAGTCCCAAATTCCCTGTTCATCCACACACTGTTGTGATGCCCCTTGCCTTTTATCCCGATCACTCGCAGCATTTCGCCACTTCCCGTAAGAGCTCGAGCGATTGTGCATCTGCACTGAAGCAGTCAGTTGGTCGTCCTCACCTTAATTGTATATTTTTAGCTTATCCGCCCCTGAAACATATATTCCTACGAGAGTGAACTGATAAATTTGGTTAACATATTGCAAAAAGTCACATCGTTAAGACCATTAAGCTCAGCGCAGGTCATCCAATTTCATACAACTGATTGCATTTTTTCTAATTTCTTCACCAAGTAAATTGGTTCCCAAAACCCATTAACAGTCCTTTTCATCGCAGAACGCCTCGTCATTCAACGAAAATTTCTTTCCTCCAAACCATTTTTAAGGCATAGGAAGAATAAACTCATTTGATACCAAATCGGGGGAACAAGGTGTGTAGGAAATTGTTTAGATACTCATTTCCTGCACTCCTGCTGCTACGACGGCTGATGTACGGGTAGGCGCAATGGTCTGCCCAGAACGTAGTTTTTTGAGAGCTCATCCCAGTCTCTTCTTCATTAATTTAAACTGCAAATTGCTCAGCAAAATAAGAGTTACCACAGTTGAACTCATTCAGAAACCACCAATACCGATTAAATCTTCTGGGCTTCCAATATACAGTCTCCATCAGTGACCTGCAATTTTGATTAGACAAGTGACAGAGGGAGGGAGGTATTATATGAATTTCGGTGCTCTTCGATATGAAAGGTTCATACGCACTATCTGCGGTAAAATTAAGTCAGTCTCCATTCAATATTTCCATATCCCTCCCCCCCCCCCCCCCCCCATCAAACAGCCATTTTTCCGAGAACCCAAATTGATTACGAGTGTGATTTACTCGTAATGCCTCGTCATGTATTGTTACTATCGTCGTCATGTGTACGCACTTCAGATTTCTTTTGCATATTTATTTTCTTTCATTTCTTTAGGACGGATGAAGGAAGAGCTCAGGGGAAAAGCTTCAGAACTTTTTGCTTTCTTAAACAGCGTTAACCTTATTTGCTGTTGGTATTTCCACCAGATTATTTTACAGCATTGACAGCAAATAAATGAGCAACTGTGCAAAAATAGAGCATGTTGACGCATTCAAAATCTATTGTATTTACCAGCGTTTCTTCCTGTGGAAACGTTGGTTGTTCGAATCCAACTTTTGAGTATAGCAGCTGTAGCAACTACTTGTTGCCGCAAAATCGACAGAAGCTTCGAAATGCATACGTAGCCTCTTCTTTCACGGAAGTCTCATGTGAAGTACTGCGGTCACATGCGCTTTTCAAGATATACTGGCGGCCATTAAAGCTGCAACAGCATGAAGGCAGCTTGCAACAAGAGTCAAATTGGTGATGGTTTGGTATGCACATGATTTGTATTTCAGCGTATCCATACAGAGTAGGCAGAGTACCATCCACGACATTCTGTGCACAAGAAAACATTACACAGAGGGTTTGACATTCAAGAAAAGCATTTGATGTGAACTGAAGGGGATCACTGCTGTCAGCTGGAGGGGGACTTTACGCAGAATCAGCAGCGACGAATGAAAATGTGCATTGGACCGGGATTCGAAACCGGGATCTCCTGTTTACCAGGCAGACACGTTAACCACTGCATTATCGCAATTGCGCGGACTATCTCCGCACGCCTCACGGCCCTTCGACATTCCCACTCAGCGCCACCTATCCGCAGTCCCTACTATACTCCGAGATTCCCACAGGAGGTCGGTCGTATTTGGGCATCCGTACTGATGACGGTGGATCCATTTCGGCGAGGAGTGAAAATCTTTACCGCATCGGGATTCGAACCCAGGATCTCCTGCTTACTAGGCAGGGACATTAGCTACTGTTCCATCCGGGACACAGCGTTATCGCAACTGCGCTGAGTACACTATGTGATCAAAAGTATCCGGACACCTCCAAAAACATACGTTTTTCATATTAGGTGCATTTTGCTGCCACCTACTGCCAGGTACTTCATATCAGCGACCTCAGTAGTCATTATGCATCGTGAGAAATCAGATTGGGTGTCATACGTCTGTACGCGAGATTTCCACACTCCTAAACATCCGTAGGTCCACTGTTCCCGATGTGATAGTGAAATGGGAACGTGAAGGGACACGTACAGCACAAAGGAGTACGGGCCGACCTCGTCTGTTGGCTGACAGAGACCGCCAACTGTTGACGAGGGTCGTAATCTGTAATAGGCATACATCTATTCAGACTATCACACAGGAATCCCAATCTGCATCAGGACCCACCGCAAGTACTATGACAGTTAGGCGGAAGATGAGAAAACTTCATGGTTGAGCGGCTGCTCATAAGCCACACATCACGCCAGTAAATGCCAAACGACGCCTCGCTTGGTGTAAGGAGCGTAAACATTGGACGATTGAACATGGAAAAACCTGTGGAGTGACGAATCACGCTACACAATGTGGCGATCCGATGTCAGGGTGTGGGTATGGCGAATGCCCAGTGAACACCATGTGCCAGTGTGTGCAGTGCCAACAGTAAAATTCAGAGGCGGTGGGGTTTCACATGGAGGGGGCTTGCACCTCTTGTTGTTTTGCCTGGCATTATCACAGCACAGGCCTACATTGATGTTTTAAGCACCTTCTTGCTTTCCACTGTTGAAGAGTAATTCGGGCATTGCGATTGCATCTTTCAACACGATAGAGCACCTGTTCATAATGCACGGCCTGTGGCGGAGTGGTTACACGATAACAACATCCCTGTATTGGACTGGCCTGCCAGATTCCTGACATAAATTCCATAGAACACCTTTGTACTGTTTTGGAACGCTGACTTCCTGTGCCAGGCCTCACCGACCGACATCGATACCTCTCCTCAGTGCAGCAGTCCGTGAAGAATGGGCTGCCAGTCCCCAAGAAACCTTCCAGCACCTTATTGAACGTATGCCTGCGAGAGTGGAAGCTGTCATCAAGGCTAAGGGTTAGCCAACACCATATTGAACTTCAGCATTACCGATAGAGCGCGTGACGAACTTGAAAGTCATTTTTGATCACATAGTGTAAGTTGGTACGCCTCACGGCCGCTCAACATTCCCAGCATTTGAATGTTGACTGTTTCTGTGAAGATAGCGTTAAGGCCCTTTGTATGAATCAAAAACTTGTCAGAACGGGAGACCGACAGGATTTTGACCTGTCGATTGTACCGTTTTTCGTTTCGCAATATTGCTGCTAACACAGGTCTGGATCCCAAAGGTTTCGTGCGTGTTTGAAATCGATGGGTTTCTGGGGAGCCTCATTCAACGACATGCGGGATCTCAACACTCTCACGTGACTAGCACCCAAAAGGAGAGAGATGTTGTCTGTTTGGCCACTTTGAATATTACAGCCACTTCACGTACCTTGATCCACGTAACGGGCTTGTTCGTGGCAGGACAGATGTCCACAAGGACAGTGCGGCAACCTCTGGGACGCCTTGAAATGTCATCCCAGCGATCATTGTTGTTGTTCCCCTTATCGTGGCATCAGGGTGAGGGGTGGGGACAGTGGAGCGTCCAATGGCAACACACAAAACGTGAGTGGTCCATATCGTCCTTTACGGTTACAGTTCTGCGTGCATCTGCAACATCACGATGGACACCATGCGTGGAGTCTCCGAGCAGAACGAACGCTGCCCAATACTATCGTTGTACGGCCTCAGCACCTGGTGTTGTGGGTACCATTCGGTACCGAACAGAATCATCTCTTCGCACAGCACACGGATGGGCAACCGGTGGCGCACCAGCCGGATTCGGCCGGCGATTGCTCTTACTCCGGCCTGCGTAAGAAATTGGTGAAAGGGGAATGAGGCGCTTGCATTGGACTCCGCCAGGGACACATTTTCAAGTGTTTCCGCTGGCCTTCGGATTGGTGTTTGCAGTTTATGTCGCACACCAGTGAAAGTTTTGCTTATTCAGCGTATGCGCCGTGCCATTTCGACGCCTCTGGGTTTGAGCAGCAAATAGAAACAAGTTTCCAGTCTATGTCTGAAGTTACGGCCCATGTGCTCATTTGCGTGTGAAGACTGAGGGAAACAGTTCACTATTTTCAAAGCGGTGTTGAGAGAAGTATTTTCGACTCTGGATCGGTGCTTAACAACGTGTACGCTTTTCACTGCTTTCTGCATACGTCTGAGCTGCAGAACACTGATCGCAAACGTTGAAAATAGGTGACAATGGCACGAAAACTATCAAATGGTTCAAATGGCTCTGAGCACTATGGGACTTAACATCTATGGTCATCAGTCCCCTAGAACTTAGAACTACTTAAACCTAACTAACCTAAGGACATCACACACATCCATGCCCGAAGCAGGATTCGAACCTGCGACCGTAGCAGTCGCGCGGTTCCGGACTGAGCGCCTAGAACCGCTAGACCACCGCGCCCGGCTACGAAAATTATCGATTAGACGAGAAATGTACCGATTTGAACAGTGTCAACAGGGGACATTGCAACTGTGAAAGGACTAAATTAAAATATTAATTTCCAATTTGGACACGCAACAGCATATGTCTGCCAAACAGACGACACAGAGGAACAATTAGGTTGAAACCAATTATGTAATGAGTGGAACAGTCAGTTTATCGAGACTAACAGCCGTTTGCCGAATTGGTAACATGGTTGATGACATTAAAAACAGTTTGTGTTGTCGAGGTGCCACATTTGAAGCATTCGCGATCACTTTGGACTTGTCAGACGCACCTCAATAATCAATTTTTGTTTATAGTGTAGATGTGAAGTTCAAATAAACGAAGAATTATTAGCGTTGCAGCCATTAAAACGAACATTGTTTCTTTACTAACGTCGCTGCAGAATTTTGCAACGAAATATGTAAGGTAGCAGTTGTAAAATATCGTAAGTAAAGAAACAGTGTTTACCAGGCGTAAATAAATGCAAACAGCTGAAACTGGGTGAACATAAAATGAATTTACTCCCAATAACGCGTGTTTTGAGGCATACTTTCGTGGCTACCCCACAGACATTAATGTCACAGGTGCAGTAATTTTGGGTTTATGCGCTGGAAGGTTCGTTGTCACGTCACGTGATAAGGTGGCCAGCAAGCATAATTATGCGGATCAAGACAGCGAGTTTCCAGAGGCTGCCCATTCCTGCCGTAACAGGTCATTTGAACAGCAGCCGTCACATTTCTGATGTGTTGAGAGTAGTAAGTGGGTACGTTGAGCGCACTAGGAATCTCATAACGCTATATATTTTGTATATAAAAATATAAAATTTTATAAACCTATATATTATTTTATATATAAAATTTTAAAAATTTACAGTAAATTTAAATTTTTAGAATTTTGAGAGTGAAAATATATAGCTTGATAAAATTTTCAAAATTTTATATATAAAAATATACAGCTCTATAAAATTCTTAAAAAAGATTGTGCATTAAAAGCGCTCCTAGCACACTCACGTACCCACTTACTACTATATATTACGTCGAAAGTCGGGTATTTTGAGTGCACTAAAATTAATTTTGATGTATCAGATTCAGTGGAGGATGATCATCACACATGACATTATGAAATAAAACTAATCCATTCACGGTTGGAGGGTCTTCCAACAATGTATTACTGTGTAAAACTCAGAGAATTCACATAATGAATTCCAGATCATGAAATTCATTACACCGATTTTTAAGTTTCTTCATTCCATTGTACCTCAGCTTCATATTCCCTCCTTCCAAAAACTGAAAATCCCAACCACTGATTGTTTTCAAATATCTGTCTGGCAAAATAGTTTTAAATTCATTATTTGATTCCAACCAAATATTTTCCTCTATATCTAGTATTCAGATAGTAGCAACTGGTGACATAATATAAGAAATTTACTTGTAGATCGTTAATATTTTTAAACAAAGTAATATTCCTAATGTTGTTGAGCTTCTTCACTAAGGCTTCCATTTATATAGAATAAAAATTCATTGATAAAATTTAAAATCCATATGGTACTGAATCACAAATTCTAGAACCATTCTTTTATTCATTCTGAAATGAGAATCCTTTCTTGACTTGCTTGCTGATTCAATATTTAGTATTTATGTCTCTAGTTATTAGTCATTATTATTTTCATCAAATACCTTACTTTCTGCAATACCAAAAGAAATAAACAACGAAGAATTAGGATTAATAATAACAAATAATGTTAGTCTATTTGTGTGTAGAACAAAAAGAAACACTCACAGTAAACTTTATCCATATCCCATTAAAAAAATAAAACCAAATTTAATTTGTCCTTGGTATCTTTTCAGAGACTGTTTTATTTTTAAGCACACAGAAAGTTTAGTTGTCATTAACAAAGAATATCTAACAGTAATGTTAAATTATTTTAAGTAGAATAATACAGCTATTGCACAAAAAATTGAAACACTTAAAACAGATACAGTTGAAGCATATGCATATAAAAAATTAAGCAATGAACACTAATCTGTCCTTGTTCTTATATGGTGTGTTTTAATTTTATATAGTTCAACTTTTTTATTCGAATCTCTTCCTCAAGCAGAATAGAAACAATCCTGTACATTTTTGACCTTAAAAATATATCTGTCTTCCTCAAGAGTTTTCAGTGGTAACATTGGAAATAATCAGATCTAATTCATCTCATAGGTTTAGTTTTTACAGTTTTCATTTTTAAGTTTCCTAGTATCTGTCCCATTTTTATATTTTCGACCTTTTCTTTGTAGTCTTCTTTATACAATACAATCTCTTTGTTTTCGAAAATAGTTACTGCTTTTAAGTTAACTATTCTGTGAAGCAACAGCTCATAAGTATACATTCTGGCTCTTCACAAATTTTTTAATTTCTGATAAATATTAGAGTGTGAAATTAATAGCATCTGCTATGTAACAGTTGTGCAAATTAACACATTTATACAATTTCAGTCACTGTCAATAATAACAACAATAATAACAGAAATAATAATAATAATAATAATAATAACAATAACAGTATGTGTAACTTGTCTGAAAAAAGAAAGCATTTTTTTGAATTTTGTTTTTTTGTACATAATTAAGGACAATTTATGCCAAGAACAAAATGATGTTTAAGCTTTCACTACTCTCCACTTCGCATTTGACAGTGCACAGGAAAGCTGATTCTTGCATAGTAAACAACCAACACCAATCATAAATTGCCATTCATGGAAATGCTTAAACTCAGGTGGTACTGTCTATCAACAAGGGCACTTGACTAGAATACAAATGAGGTGTTGAGAGCCATAATGACCAAAAACACACAGTCTTCAACCCACATTTAATTAACTGAATAGCAGAGGAACCAGTGAGACAGATTTTCACAAATGTTCATATATATACTTACAATGTAGGCCTACAATACAGATAAACCTCACGTGCTAATGTCTAGCAGGATCAATGCCAGGTGAATAGGGATAAAAGTCTGCTCCAACGTGCTACAACCTGGTAGTATTGATATAAATTTATAGATGAGTATTATGGGCTAGTTATGCACACTGCAACCTATTCATGTTGTTTACCAAGTCCGCATGTATATGGCTGATAAGGTAATTATGTCATGCCAGCTGTGCATGAATAAAAGCACCTTAAAACATGCATAACTGAAGATGTGCTCGCAATCCTGAAACCAAGTTTCACTCAGTCGAGAGGAGCCTTGCAGCCCAGTGCAACAGATTTAGTGCCACGTATTTTAGATTACAGCATCTACATTATGTTTAAATAGTATTCAAAGAAAAATAACTAATAAATTCGCAAGGTGTCAAAAGTTAGGGCATTCACATGCTCTTGAACGACATCTGCTACTGATTTCCATTAAAAGTAGAAAAACCAACTTTCTATTTCCAAAATCGTTCTTCTTTAGGATGACAAAAAGTTCTAATTCGTGTTTAGCACTACTATATGGAATCCAAATAGATCCATCATTTTTACGAATATTTAATTTTTCTTAAGTTCTATAAACTTATTTACATTGGGACCTTCCACAATATATGCAGGTTTTTTCCCATTTAGTTCTCGCACAACACCAACATATGTAAACGGATTTTTATTGTTTACAAGATCACCATAAATTTAATGAACGCCACTTGTTGGAAAATCTATCCATTCTGTTTAAATTTTTTGTTTTATCTCTCCTGCTTTCCTCTTACTTTTTGTTCCTTGTCCAAAATACTTTTCTATTCAACCTGTAAAGATAGTGTATTACCCAAGCATTCTAGTTTCTTTTCGTATGTACGTTTTCGAATTCTTGGTATCGTTTTTTAGTAGATTCTAAATAGGCTGTATTAATTGTTTTTATTTCTTTAATTGGGTCTGGAAAAAATTTGCAGTAATCATTTATTCTTTTTCTACATACAAATGGGCTAACATTATTTGTTTTTATTAATCCTAATTTTACAATATTTCTTTCTTTTGATATTGCAGAAAATAAGTTATTTGAATTAGAAAAATAAGTTTCACCAGATTTTATAAAGCATGCTAGATTTACAGAAATATCATTCTCCATAAGTTTCGCCAGATTTTATAAAGCATGCTAGATTTACAGAAATATCATTCTCCATATCTTCAAAGATTAAATTATTCTAATTTTCGTTCTCCATTTGTATAGATAATATACCCAATATTTGTGATAAGATTTTAATTATTTCAGTTTTCTGTAGGGAGCCATATGCCAAATCTATCATTTCTTTTGATTTGAAGTGGTCATTTTATTTATAACTTCCATTTACACAGGAAACTTCTAATTACATATGTGTAGAACTATTTAGGATTACAGATGTAGAATTATTATTAAAAGAAACAAAATTTAATTTTTTTTCAAAAGCTAGTTGACACTGGTGTAGCTGAAAGTAAAGTGATTCTTTTACCTATCTGAAATGAAAGAAAAGTTACAATTAGAGTGCAACCAAATAACCAGAGATGTAAATACTAAATATCTAATCAACAGTGAAGTTAAGAAAGAATTCTCATTTCAGTATGATAAAAGAATAGTTCTATAAAATTATGATTCGCGCTGTATGAATTTTAAAATGTATTAATGACTTCATATTGTATATAAATTGAAGCCTTACTGAAGAAGCTAGAATATTAATGGAATACATGCAAAATTTTATATAATATTACTAGTTGCAGTAGAGATGTGGATATGGAGAAGAATGGAAAAAGTGAAATGGGAAAACCAAGTAAGGAATGAAGAAGTATTAAGAAGAGTTGGAGAAGAAAGAAACATGCTGAAAGTCATAAGAAAGGGAAAACAGAATTGGATTGGACATTGTTTGAGGAGGGAATGTTTATTGAAAGAAGGAATAGCAGGAATGGTGAAGGAAAAAAGGGGAAGAGGAAAAAGAAGATATCAAATGCTGGACAATATCAAAGGAGACAAATATTCAGAAATGAAAAGACTGTCTGTGAACAGACAAAAGTGGAAGAGGCTTAATACATGACAAGACCTGGCATATAGCAGAATACCATACTTCCAATATCGGTTACGGATATTTGAACACCACACATGGAGAAAAAATGTGTGGAACTGAATAATGTATTTAAAATTATTTCACCAAACGTATTCAAAACTAATTACTGGTTGGATTTTCAATTTTTAGAAGAAGAGAATATGAAACTAAGATATAATAGAACGAAGAAACATAAATATAGTAGTAATGAATTTCGTGATCTGTAATTCATTACATGAATTCTCTGATTTTTTTCACAGTAATTTAGATTTGGAAGACTGTCCAACATTGAATAAATTCGTTTTACAATAATCTCGAGTGGAATGGTCATCCCCCATTGAATTTTGAACATCAGAATTAATTTTTGTGGACTAAAAATAGCCATTATTTTCAACTAAAATTTGATTTCATGAAAACTAATTTATTTTAGTGTGTTCAAAATACCCAATTTTCGATGTAATATGTAGTAGTAAGTGCGTACACTGAGTGCACTAGGAGTGTTTTTAATGAACAACCTTTTTCATTAATTTTATAAAGCTATATATTTTCATATTACTGAACCAGTAATCGAACCCGCATTTCCCGCTTTCCGCGAGCGCTCTCTTTAACGACTTGTGCTATCTAAACACGCCTCCAGGACCGACCAAAATCTCCATTTGTTCTGGTATCTTCCGTCCGTAGTTCACGCACTATACTGCCACGATTCCCTCACATGTTGAGACACTGTTTTGTCTCGTCATTGCCTTGATATTTCATGAAATAGCAACTACAATTGGAACTGTGCTCTGATAGCGAAAGTAGTTAAGGGGACCGCTCGCGACAAGCGTAAAATTTTCGTTCCAATCCCGAACAAGCACAGATTTTCATTTCTTCTCAAAAATATTATAGAGCTCATGTCAAACCACAGTCACGGTTTGTGTGTTCGTCCTTAATCTGATACAGAGGTTGTTCGATTAGTGCCTTGCAAGACGTTATCCATACCTTTCACCCTTTGAAAATATCTGGTTACGAGATGCTGAGTGAGCAACGGGCAGGCCACCGTTCGCCAGCCACTAGGTTTGGTTAACTCTAGCATGGACACGAAATGAGGCCTTTTGCACTTACGAAGGAGTTCTGTGACCTTTGGATCGGATTCGATTATGTAAGAGTAAGTCAATGTATTGGTCAAATGGTACTTTACTCGTTTTGACTCTGCAGTAATCAGCAGATCTAATCTAACACGGAGGTACATAGTCAAACATAGTATATTGACTATGCCTAATTAAGCATAGAGCTGAAGGAGCACGGAATGAAGCACCTATACCTGTCAACCGAGCTCAGTTCGTCTCAAATCCCAAATCTAATATGTAATAATTGGTTGGAGCCACTGCTGATGCCAGTGGTGGATCCTCTGTGCGCTAAATTTTGCGCCTTGTGTACCTCTATATCATCTACAAATTTAATCGTGCACTCTTCCTACTGTACGCGGAATAAGTAAAATTTTGTTATTTACGATCCTTCCTTGCAGATTTTAATAGCCAGGAGTGTATGTATACTACTTGCCATTAAAATTTCTACGCCAAGAAGAAATGTAGACGGAAACAGGTATTCATTGGACAAATATATACTAGAACTGACATGTGATTACATTTTCACGAAATTTGGGCGCATAGATCCTGAAAATCAGTACCCAGAACAACCACCTCCGGCCGTAATAACGGCCTTGATACGACTGGGCATTGAGTCAAACAGAGCTTGGATGGCGTGTACAGGTACAGCTGCCCATGCAGCTTCAATACGGTACCACAGTTCATCAAGAGTAGTGACTGGCGTATTGTGACGAGCCAGTTGCTCGGCCACCATTGACCAGACGTTTTCAATTGGTGAGAGATCTGGAGAATGTGCTGGCCAGGGCAGCAGTCGAACATTTTCTGTGTCCAAAAAGGCCCGTACAGGACCTGCAACATGCGGTCGTGCATTATCCTGCAGAAATGTAGGGTTTCGCAGGGATCGAATGAAGAGTAGAGAAACGGGTCGTAACACATCTGAAATGTAACGTCCACTGTTCAAAGTGCTGTCAGTGTGAACAAGAGGTGACCGCGACGTGTAACCAGTGGCACCCCATACCATCACGCCGGGTGATACGCCAGTATGGCGATGACGAATACCCGCTTCCAATGTGCGTTCACCGCGATGTCGCCAAACACGGATGCGACCATCATGATACTGTAAACAGAACCTGGATTCATCCGAAAAAATGACGTTTTGCCATTCGTGCACCCAGTTTCGTCGTTGAGTACACCATCACAGACGCTGCTGACTGTGATGAAAGGTCAAGGATAACCGCAGCCATGGTCTCCGAGCTGATAGTCCATGCTGCTGCAAACGTCGTCGAACTGTTCGTGCAGATGGTTGTTGTCTTCCAAACGTCCGCATCTGTTAACTCAGGGATGGAGAGGTGGCTGCACGATCCGTTAAAGCCATGCGGATAAGATGCCTGTCATCTCGACTGCTAGTGATACGAGACCGTTGGGATCCAGCACGGCGGTTCGTATTACCCTCCTGAACCCACCGATTCCATATTCTGCTATCAGTCATTGGATCTCGACCAACGCGAGCAGCAATGACGCGATAGGCTACAATCCGACCTTTATCGAAGTCGGAAACGTGATGGTACGCATTTGTCCTCCTTACACGAGGCATCACAACAACGTTTCACCAGGCAACGCCGGTCAACTGCTGTTTATGTATGCGAAATCGGTTGGAAACTTTCCTCATGTCAGCACGTTGTAGGTTTCGCCACCGGCGCTAACCTTGTGTGAATGCTCTGAAAAGCTGATCATTTGCAAATCACAGCATCTTCTTCCTGTCGGTTAAATTTCGCGTCTGTAGCACGTCATCTTCGGGGTGTAGCAATTTTAATGGCTAGTATAAAACAAAAAGCAGCATAAATGGTATTGCACGATACCCCTTCATCTTCTCTATTTATCCCCCTGATCGTCAGTTTTCAGGTTATACTGTCTGGTTTTTCGTTAGGTTCGAGAATATGTCTCACGTAACGTAAACATCGTCATTACTTCACTAATGGTTCAGTTGTTCGAAATAATTTTTACTGCTGGCTATAGTATGCGCGGGAACAAGTGCGTTTCCTATACATTTGTAACAATTTTATCATCTGTTGGAATACTGAAGGAATTCTTCTTCTTCTTCTTCTGCTTCTTCTGCTTCTTCTTCACATCATGGAGTACGCTTATGGCTTATTTCTGTTGGTCGATCGTCCTACACATCTCTTCCTCACAACTACACAATTGATTAGTTCCTTGACTTCAGTCTTCCACCATGTTGTTGATATGTTCTTACCACTTTACGCCTTATTGTTCCATTTTATTCATTCATACAGAATATGTTGAGTTACTTACTTACAATATTGTTTTTGATTTGATTGCCATTGCTTTGTAAAATTTGAGCTCTTTATCCTCCCTTGCTTGACACCCAGTTTGCCACGCATCATTTGAACTTTGTTTAATTTATTTTTCCTTCGACTGGGCCCGCAACATAGTACACATCACAATGACATTTTGCAACACATTTTTTCCGGAATGGTTTTGCTCAGGATTCCAACATATCATATCATTTCCCATTATTTTGTCTAGAAATCCCTATTTTTCAACATAATATCCCTTCAGTGCGATGGCCTTATGCACCTTACTGGGAGGGCGTGTTTGCCCGCATGGTACCTTCTATTGGTCGACGTCAGAACCTGCGTCTTGCTGCATCAATAACCTCTCCATCATCCACGTACTGTTTCTCCCGGAGAGCATCCGTCATTGGGCCAAAAAGAAGGAAGTCCGAAGATGCGAGATCCGGGCTGTAGGATGGATATGGATGAGGAAGAACAGCGTCTATGAAATCTTGTGAGCTCCTCGCTGGTGCGTAACCTTGTGTGAGGTCTTGCGTTGTTATGGAGAAGGAGAAGTTCGTTTGCGTTTTTGTGGTGATGGACACACTGAATTCTATTCTTCAGTTTCCTGCGGGTAGCACAATACACTTCACAAATGATCGTTGAACAATTAGGGAGGACATCAAACAGAATAACCCCTTCAAACTTCCAGAAGACCGTCGCCATGGCTTTAAACTGCTTCTTCGGATAAGAGGCGGCATGGCGTCATTCCATTGACTGCCGATTTGTTCCGGTTCGAAGTGATGAACGGATATTTCATTGATTTTTGCGGAGTTCGCCAAAGAATTGTCACGTTCAGCCTCGTAACGCGCAAACAATTCCGCACAGATTGTCGTTCGTTGCTCTTTATGGTGTTCTGTTAGATGGCGAAGAAACCAGCGAGCACGTAGAGTACCCCAACTGGCGCACGAGTGTGTCAGCACCGACAAAGACGTCCAGTCGAGGTGTCAGCGAGGCGTCTGATGTGATCTGTTGTGATATGATAGGGAGTGTCCGCACGATGCAGAACTGCAGGAGCAACAACTGTGCGCAGCAGGCCGGCACTCGGGAGATGGGACAGGTCCGCGCCACCTTGTTGCCATGATGACAGACGCTTTCATCGGCGAGTCACTGCCAGGTCTTCGTAGATGAAACTATTAACTAGACATGCATAATCTTTAATGTAGATATTACAAGGTACGGTAATAAATAATACAATAATAAAACACAAGGGCCAGTCATAGACAGTGCTCCAGGAGTCGACCTCTGAGAAGGTCCGCCAACAAACACATTAGCGAGCGATGAGATAGGCAGCAAAGAGTCGCATTCACTTCACAAGATGATAACTCAGACCAGTGGCAGTCTAACGAATGACTAACGATATTCTTTCTGAAGCTACCTGACGCCCGATAAACCAAATACAACGATGGAACTTTACGCCAAAGCCTGAACCGGTGGTCCGCACTACATCCCCAGAATACTGTGTTTATAGCGCCCAGAACGAGAAATGGACCACTACCACCAGAGTAGAAAGCACTACACTTGCTGTTCTTCGCTTTGGCGACACTATGAGCAGTAACACGAACTCAAGTCACTGGAGAATCGCGAGATATCACAATGGTGGAGGTTTCTCTACTTGGATTGAAATGCACGCATCTTAAGGCTTGCTGGATCCGGTTTACGACGAGGTCGTGCACCCTTGTGAGCAGAGCCCGTCCATCCGGCAGTCCATACATGCTGTGAGCGGTCCCAGCGTGTTCTCGCACTGCGCGCACCTGGCTCCTCCTGAATCCCCAACCGAACTGCCACACCACCGGTGCTGCCAGGCGACGTTTGCGAAACGAGTGGTGCCACTCAAGACGAGAAGAAGGCAAACAACCGCAACCACGCCAACTAAAGGATACGGTCTGGCCTCCCACAGAGGGCGGAAACCTACAAACAACACCAAGGCGCGCCGCCGCACGGCTCAGTAGACACTCTGCAAGAGCCTACGAATACCTCCGATCCCCTAGTATTCCGTCAGAAGAAACTGTCCGCTTGAAACGCACCTCCTTTACAGACGTCATTTTGATCGCTACATATGACACTGCCATCTGTCGGAACTCTTGAAACTATAGGGACTAAAGCGGCAATATTGTACGATCTACCACAACACACCCCACGCTTTTTCAACCGAAAAATTGCTGAGGAAAAAATGTTATTAATTACTTCCCGAACGTGCTTCGTACATTGGTACTGACGGCTAGTCCGATTTGACGTCTTTTGCATCTGTAGTAAACTTTCTTTGCATGATTCGTAGAGATGTAGATGTGTAGATAATTTCAGAAATTTTGCAGTCGCAGGTTACTCGAGAACGCCAATAAAGCCAAAACAGATGTCCTAATAAAGAATATTAACCTTTTGGGGTCTAGTCTGCACCATTTCTTTACAAATAATGTTATTTAATTTATTAATGACGTTTTTACATTCATAGCTAATATCTCGGCTTAAAATGTAACACGTGGCTGTTCATCTAGTAATATTTTGTAGCGTACAGGAAATTTTACTTTTTAAGGAATTATGCTTTTAGGGAACTGATTCAACCCTATTGGATAGTTTCCTGAAAGAAGCGCAGCCATGAAACGCTTGATGATATTAGCAATAAAAGTTCCGGTTAAGTAGATGTGCTTATTATGAAAATATACCCACAGTGGAGTTTCGACAAGGTTAACGGGACACTTGTGGCAATGTAAGTGACAGTATTCTTTGCTGCCAACGTTAGCTGTTGTTTTCAACACGTCGACTCCCAATTTTATGAAACGAAGCAGTGGAAACAACAGTACGTCTCATATCTGTCCAAGAGCTACCGCACGTTGTTAGACGCCAACCGTTCCAATAGCGGAAAAAAATCACAGTGCATCGGGATCTCGACAACAGAGAAGTAACGTTCCTCTTCACTTGGAGGAAACTTCGCCTATATGGGATTACGCACACAACTGTGAAAAGCATAACAGAGGCTAGCGAATAAACTGTTAGCTCCAAATGAAAATGTCACGATTAATTTAACAACGGACATTAGAAGAGCGTCCTTCACTTCACCAGTAACCTGCGGAGTAAAGTTAAAACCTAGGCATACCCGTTACATCTTGCTACCAAACTATCCTACTCTTGTACACAATTATGAGACGCATTTTCTGTGCCGTCACCCATTGACGCATCACACGATCATGCATACTCTTACGGAAAAAACCGCAACACCATGAAGGAATTGTGCGATTTAAAGAAAGATGGTAAGCATGTTTCTACATCTGAAAGATGTCTATTCAGATTCCGCGCCAGTCGCGTTTGAATGGCACTAGAAGCACACTATGAGCATGCAAATCAGGTTAGCATTAAGTACACGCTGTAACGGTCGTGAGTGTGTTACCTTTTAGAAGGGACGTGGTGAGTTGATATTAGTCAATAATGGCTTTTCGACACCTCGTTGAGTTTGCACGAGGTTGTGTAACATATCTACGAAAAGTGGGATGTTCCTTCTTCGATATTGCAGAAAGACTTGGCAGGAGTGAGGCCACTCTACATTAATGCTGGGAGGGGCAGTCACGGGAATGTACGGTCTCAAGAAAACCGGGCTCCACACGGCCACGTTGCACAACCGAGCGGGGAGACCTTCGTGTTCGTCGTATGGCTCTGGCGCGTCGTACTGAAAGTGCAGCAGCAATTTAAGCAAAATTTGGCACCACAGTGATACAACGAATTGTTACATATCGGTTACTTCAAGGACAGTTCCGAAACATACGCCCTATAGCGTGCATTCCACCGACCCCACACCACCGACATTTGCAACTACAGTGGTATCAAGCGGAAGCTGACTGGAGGGCAGGGTGGAGATTTTTATATTTTCTGTGCTGGTTCTGCCTCGGTTGCAGTGGTAGTCTGTGCTGGTTAGAAGGAGACCCCTTGAGGCGCTGCAACCAACCTGTCTGCATGCTAGACACACTGGACCTACACCTGGAGTTATGGTCTTGGATGCGATTTCGTATGACAGCAGGAGCACTCTCGCGGTTATCCCACGCATCCCGGCCGCAAATTTGTGCGTCAGTCTGATGATTCGACATATTGTGATGCCATTCATGAACCGCCTTCCAAGAAGTGTTTCCCAACAGGATATCGTTCGCCCACATACCGCTGTTGTAGCCAAACATACTCTACAGAGTGTGGACTCTACATTGTGTGGACACGTTGCTTTGGCCTGCTCGATCACCAGATCTGTCTCTAATAGAACACATATAGGAGATCATAGGACAACAACTCATGCGTCATCCACAAACAGCATCAACCGTCCCTATATTGACAGGTCAAGGGCATCAGTCATGGAACACCATCCCACAAACTGACATCCGGCTCCTGTACAACACAAAGCACGTACGTTTGCATGCTTACATTCAACATTCTGGCGGTTACACCTGTTATTATTGCACCAGGATTTCACGTTTGCAATTGCTTATTTCGCACTTATATTAACCAGTGGTATTGCAATTTAATCACTTAAGTACGTTACCTAGACGAATGGATTCCCGAAATTTCATTACTCTACATCAATTATTTTTTGGTGTTGCGATTTTTTTCAATGTAGTGTTCCTACAACAACAAATACGAGTTACTCGATGGCTACATGCTGAATCACTCTCAGTCCCCTTTCATTTACAAATAAATTTTATCCAGTGAAATGATTATAGTTCTGGTTGCAATTCGCAAAGGATCCAACTCATGACAGTTTGCAGCTTCATAAAATTTATCCATAGAATAAGACACGCCGTAGCTCCTAACATCCTTTTCTTCTATTTCCTTACTTCATTTCGCTTTTCTTTTCTCACTGTGTTATATTTTATGTTTTGGTTCAAATGGCTCTGAGTACTATGGGACTTAACTTCTAAGGTCATCAGTCCCCTAGAACTTAGAACTAATTAAACCTAACTAACCTAAGGACATCACACACATCCATGCCCAACGCAGGATTCGAACCTGCGGCAGTAGCGGTCGTTCGGTTCCAGACTGTGGCGCCTAGAACCGCTCGGCCACCCCGGCCGGCCATTATGTTTTAGAACTATTACAATATATATATTACTTCATTATTAAATTCTGTCCATATATGTTATATATAAGAAACTATCAGTCTCGATTTCGGTAATGAAGCCAACCTTTACCTAGGTTTCAGCCCAAGTAATTGAGCCTTCTTCAAAAGATATATCTCAATCCATAACATGTCTTATATATTTGTACTTCTCCACCTATATTATTCCGTGATTTAACCATTTTTAAAATTTATACTGACTTTATATATATACAGGGTGAGTCACCTAACATTATCGCTGGACATATTTCGTAAACCACATCAAATACTGACGAATCGATTCCACAGACCGAACGTGAGGAGAGGGGCTAGTGTAATTGGTTAATACAAACCATAAAAAACTGCACGGAAGTATGTTTTTTTAACACAGACCTAGGTTTTTTTAAATGGAACCCCGTTAGTTTTGTTAGCACATCTGAACATATAAACAAATACGTAATCAGTGCCGTTTGTTACATTGTGAAATGTTAATTACATCCGGAGATATTGTAACCTAAAGTTGACGCTTGAGTACCACTCCTCCGCTGTTCGATCGTGTGTATCGGAGAGCACTGAATTACGTAGGGATCCAAAGGGAACGGTGATGGACCATAGGTACACAAGAGACTGGAACAGCACATTACGTCCGATTGCCAACACCTTTTTATTGGTCTTTTTCACTGACACACATGTACATTACCATGAAGGGTGAGGTACACGTACACACGTGGTTTCCGTTTTCAATTACGGAGTGGAATAGAGTGTGGCCCGACATGTCAGGCCAATAGATGTTCAATGTGGTGGCCATCATTTGCTGCACACAATTGCAATCTCTGGCGTAATGAATGTCGTACACGCGGCAGTATATCTGGTGTAATGTCGCCGCAATACGTCGTTTCATATCCTCTGGGGTTGTAGGCACATCATGGTACACATTCTCCTTTAACGTACCCCACAGAAAGAAGTCCAGAGGTGTAAGATCAGGAGCACGGGCTGGCCAATTTATGCGTCCTCCACGTCCTATGAAACGCCCGTCGAACATCCTGTCAAGGGTCAGCCTAGTGTTAATTGCGGAATGTGCAGGTGCACCATCATGCTGATACCACATACGTCGACGCGTTTCCAGTGGGACATTTTCGAGCAACGTTGGCAGATCATTCTGTAGAAACGCGATGTATGTTGCAGCTGTTTGGGCCCCTGCAATGAAGTGAGGACCAATAAGGTGGTCGCCAATGATTCCGCACCATACATTTACAGTCCATGGTCGCTGTCGCTCTACCTGTCTGAGCCAGCGAGGATTGTCCGCGGACCAGTAATGCATGTTCCGTAGATTCACTGCCCCGTGGTTTGTGAAACCCGCTTCATCGGTAAACAGGTAGAACTGCAACGCATTCTCTGTTAATGCCCATTGACACAATTGCACTCGATGATTAAAGTCATCACCACGTAATTGCTGATGCAGCGACACATGAAACGGGTGAAAGCGGTGACGATGCAGTATGCGCATGACACTACTTTGACTCAGTCCACCGGCTCTCGCAATGTCCCGTGTACTCATGTGTGGGTTCATGGCAACAGCAGCTAACACACCACCTGCACCCGCTTCTCCTGTGACGGGCCTGTTACGGACCCGTTTGCGTGCTACGACCTTACCTGTTGCATACAGTTGGCGGTAGATGTTTTGCAATGTGCGGCACGTTGGATGCTCTCTGTCCGGGTACCGTTCTGCATACACCCTGCAGGCTTCAGCTGCATTTCGCCGACACTCGCCATAGATGAGTATCATCTCCGCCTTTTCAGAGTTCGAATACACCATGGTCACAGTTCCTACAACACTACACTATCACAGACGTCTAGTAACACGGTGTACTACAGTTGGTCTGCGTGCGGAGACGAATGCAGAATAACAAGAGTAGCAAGCGCTACATGTGGACACTGCGACAGCTAGACCAAACCACAACAGTGCACTACAGCCACACTCGTAAACACGGTCGTCGTCGTAAACATGTCCCTGCAGATGCTGCTCGCCGACCGTGGCCCGTGTTTGTTACAACACGCAACTGAACGTCGGAGGTTTCAAGCGTCACCTTTAGGTTACAGTATCCCCGGATGTAATTATCATTTTACAATGCAACAAACGGCACTGATTATGTATTTGTTTATATGTTCAGGTGTGCTAGCAAAACTAACGTGGTTCCATTTAAAAAAACGTAGGTTTGTGTTAAAAAAACATACTTCCGTGCATTTTTGTATGGTTTGTATTAAACAATTACACTAGCCCCTCTCCACACGTTCGGTCTGTGGAATCGGTTCGTCAGTATTTGATGTGGTTTACGAAATATTTCCACCGGTAACGTTAGGTGACTCACCCTATATATATATATATATATATATATATATATATATATATATATATATATATATTTTAGTTTTATTTCTAGACCAAGGGCCTTTTAGACATATTATGGATTCACGTATATCTTCTGAAGAAGGCTCAATTACTTGGGTTGAAACCTAGTTAAAGATTGGTTTCATTACCACAATCAAGGCTGATAGTTTCTTATATGTCAGATTATCACGATTTCTGACCATGCTTCAATGTTGAAAATACAAAAATTCATATATGTGTACTTGCATACTGCAAAGAGTAAGGTGGCTGACGGGATGTAAGAGAAGCTATTTAGAGTGATAAACAACCCATCAAATAAATAAATACCATCGTCTGCTCTTTGAACATAATCCTGAAAGTAACACAGACCGAGTTCTCATAGACAAGCCTGTACGTGAAGCTTCATCAACGACTGAACGCATAGCAAGTTTTCATTTGTGACTTTATATAAAATATTCTTGTGTTTTTGGGCTATAAACGGATATAGTTTAGTTGTAGCATGATATAACTAACGAGATAAGACGATAATTGAATTGCACATCGAATCTGCTGGATTCTTTCCATTTATAGTTTAACGCGACTGCCTCAAACGTAGTTTATCCGTTCGGGAGAAAGGAGAAATAAATGGTATTTTCTGCAGACGACAGGGGAAAATATTTGGACTGATAACGTCAGCACGAGCTCCGAAAACAGACGGGCGCTTTCGGTGTTTTCAGTGTAAACCGAACCTTGCATGTAACAGACTCTGGCACATGGGCCATCCAGCGGCTGACTCTGCTCGTCCAGCGGGCTGATGTAAAGAAAGCGAAAGGGAAAATTGGTTTCCAGAACGTACAGCCTATAAAACACAGTAATGTCATTGATTAAATAAAACGTATCAAATATTTTAAACGAAATAACCAGTCTTCTCACCACATCATTGTCACATCCACAACTTTCACCCGCAGAGATACCAATAAAAACGTATATAAAAGGATTAACTGCAGTAACACATAACCCTTTATTTCACGTATATGCTCCTAAAAAGAAACTGTATATCGACTGCAGATTTACGTCTCTTTAATACATGAGACTTCATATTATGGCAGCATCCCTACAAAGGATAGCTTAAAAGTTAGATAACAAACATTTGCTCAGAACTACACTCTAAACTATAGCGCCAGCGGAATTTCATTTGGCTTATACCCTCATAAATTACGTACAATTTTCGTCTATAGCACAGATGAAGTTGTGACAGTACGAAACTCTTCTCTCTTCTAGGCTGTGAAGTCCGAAGCGTTTTGGAAAACACGTGACACGTGCTAAACCTCAACAGAGCTAGCAGCCAAGGCGTACTCAGCTAGGGGAGGGCAGCTGAACCCCTCACCCCCAGATGAAACAAAGTTGGAAAACCGAACTGCCGGTTTACTATCAATCTGTAGAAAGGCGAACATGTCATGTAGACTGACAGCTCGTAAATGTGTGTAATCCAGAAACTAAAACTCATCACTAAACTAAAGTCATATCCTGCCCAATTCAAACCATTGTTGTAGTAGCGGAGCGCAGTGTTCATCTTCGACAGCAAATGGCACAATGAGTTCACAATATGACATACTATCAGTGCTTGTTTGTGTGTAGTGTAACACTGGGTATCGCAACCACATTAATCAGTTACAAATCTAAACTCTCACTAAATTACGAGGGGCGTTTTAAAAGTCCCTGCAAAGTCCGAGAGGTTGCACCAGAGGCACGTATCCAGGTCATGTTTAGTTAGTAGCATCTTTGGAAAGAACGCACACCAAGTTTCAGCCATATTGGTCTATTTCTTCGTGTTTGGCAATTGTGTGAATCAAGGAAGTCGAGTGATTGTCAAAAAATGGTCGAAAAAGAATTTCGTGTGGTAATTAAACATTACTTTACGAGTATGAGAGGAAAAACGTCTCAAGAAACTAAGGAGAAGCTTGATAAACATTGCGGTGACTCTGCACCTTTGATTAAAACACTTTATAAGTGGTTTCAAAATTTTCGGAGTGGCCATATGGGCACAAGTCATGATCAACGTTCTGGACGCCCTGTGGAGGTTACGACTCCAGAAATCATTGATAAAATCCATGATATGGTGATGGATGACTGAAAAGGTGCGTGAGATTTCTAGTGCTGTGGGCATCTCGAATGAACGGGTACATAATATTTTGCATAAACATTTGGACATGAGAAAGCTATCCGCAAGATGGGTTCCGCGATTGCTCACGCACGGAATCGTGTGTAGTGTTGCAAGGATGGTTTGCAGCTGTTCAGGAAGAATCCGCAGGACTTTCAGCGTCGTTTCGTCACTGTGGATGAGACATGGATACATTACTAAACTCCTTAGACCAAACAACAATCTAAACAATGGGTTACCAAGGGAAAATCTGCACCAAACGAGGCGAAGACCATTCCTTCGGCCGGAAATGTTATGACGACTGTCTTTTGGGATTCGCAAGGGATAATCCTCATCGACTATCTGGAAAAGCGTAAAACTACTACATGTGCATATTATTCATCGTTATTGGACGTTTGAAAACCGAGCTGCAAGAAAAACGTCGGCGATTGGACCGCAAAAAAGTCCTTTTCCATCACTGCAATGCACCAGCACACACCTCAGCAGTTGTGGTCGCAATATTAATGGGTCAGGATTCCAACTTGTTTCCTATGCCCCCTATTCTCCAGACTTGGCTCCCTCGGACTACTTTTTTCCCCAATTTGAAGAAATGGCTGGCGGGACAAAGATTTTATTCAAACGAGGAGGTGATTGCAGCAACTAATAGCTATTTTGCAGACTTGGAGAATTCCTATTGTGCGGAAGGGATCAACAAATTAGAACAGCGTTTGATGAAGTGTATAAGTCTAAAAGGTGACTACGTCGAAAAATAAAAAGGTTTACCCCAAACACGTAAGTAGTTTTTATTTTTGCACGGACTTTTCAAACGCCCCTCGTACTGTAAGTCTTTTCCACCTTTTATATCGGAAGTAATGAAGGTATTGAGGTAAAACTCTCTGGTTCTTACTAAAACAGCAATTTGGCGATAACGTTTCTTGTGTGAAGTGATTTTAATTTTTGACCATGACTGTGTGTAATGGTGAAGAAAAAAGACTAAGCACTATGGGACTTACCAGCTAAGGTCATCAGTCCACTAAACTTAGAACTACTTAAACCTAACTAATCTAAGGACATCACACACATCCATGCCCGAGGCAGGATTCGAACCTGCGACCGTAGCAGCCGCGTGGTTCCGAACTGAAGCCCCTAGAACCGCTCGGTCACCGAGGCCGGCGTTATGGTGAAGATATCAGACTATTTTCGTTTCTCGAAATGTAACTATTGAAAGGAAGCGAGAGCAGAACAAACGGGAATTGAACCAAAGTTCTATCAGTAATATAGTAAAGTACCTTACACAGAAAGAAACGGTCACGAACCTCATTAAGCATAGTTGTGCAAAGTACTAGAACTGTTCATAAAGTGAACTATTGGCATTTGCTTTATTTGATACTGAAATTCAGTTTTGGTTACAGGGTACTAGACAGAAGTACACTTTAGAAAGCGATATGCCAGTGGTTCGTCATGAACAACACAGAAGGGGTATTACAACGCTCTGGCAACAAATGCATCTCAATAACATTTACTATCTGTATTTTAAAGCAGAAAGCTGATGATCATTATAGGCAAATGATTATTATTAATGGTGGAGCACTACTAACTTCGACACAAGGACCTTTTATCAGTTTAATTATTGGGAAACATTGCTTGTTTTATCAAGGAGCACTTACTTCTGCATACTAAACAGAGCACACGTAAGACATGAGGTTCCTGAATCTGTACTAACTTGAATAATGGTAGCCATTTATTTATTATAACACAGAAATGTTATAATATTAGTAGCTGCAGTTCATTAGTATCATATTTGTAATCTGGAAAACAAAGCTGGCTCAGCAATTTGTAGGGGGCCAGAAACCAACCTATTAATGACTAGTTTTGTTGCAAGACAGTACGAAAAACACAATTAAATGCAAACACATGAAATATACATATTATTATATACCTGTACATTAATTATTCGTTAAGCTAATCCTTCAAGTTTACTAGACAGTATCTACGCTGATTGATTACAGTTTTATGCAGGTAAGTTTGACTTTTTATTGTTATTTCAGTAAGAATGACGTTTAAGGAAACTACTTTAGATCTTTTCTCGGCACACGCTTTAGTGATACTTTAACTACACTTCCGTGGAAAATACCTGAGCACTTCAGAAACAAAAATTATTGAATGTTAAAAAAATCTAATTCTCCAAAAAAGTTATTAAATGTTGTTGTAACAATTAGTTATTTTTCAGGTAAGTAAAATAGGATTCTCGGAAACATCACAGCATTTCGAGTACGACCCTTTGTAGTTAAATGACTAAGAATGAAGTACGAGTGCTCAACACAAAGTTTACAGAACACAAACATCTTATCTGAGAATAACCCGTAACTGGTTTATCCAATTATCCAGTATTCAGTTGATTCTTTGAGACGAAGGTGGTAGTTGTGGCGATATCCCGTGGCTGCTCAAGAAAAATGTGGGAAAAGTATCCATGTGTAAGAAGCTCTGAAAATTCTCTTCTCAGCGTCGGATTTTCATAGTGTAGAGCCTTCCATTGTGAGCCATGAATAATGAGCCAAATTCTTTCCACATCCCAGACGTTATTAAATAAACTTGTTGCTCTTCTTGCGTCGTTCAGCACACAAGATGCGAACACTTTGCATGTTAGCCACCAAACATCTCTTGCCACAAAGGAGCCGTGCAGGACGACCGCAGAATCTACCTTTTCTATACCCGTCATGCGGGTTTCGTTGCATCCCTCCAAGTTTTACATGATTACAAACCTACATTCGCTATCATGAACCAGTATTACAGGTAAAGTTTTTATATTTCCTTTCTTTCGCAGACATTTATTTTAAAATTACGTCCATAGATTAATTATGTTGACATAAATGAACATTCACATAGGTATTACATAAAAGAGCATCGTTATACAGATGTCACCCGTAAGTAAAAGTAGACAAAGAAGTTATATGAGATCAATACATATATATCGATATTGGTGTTACAAGGAAAGACATGAACAATGTTTAGGTCTTTGTTAGTCACATGTGTCCACATAGGATGTACACAGTAAAAGTGAAACGTATCCACAGACGCAAACATTGTAGTGGTAGGCTTGTAAGCTTCTCGTTGGGAAGCTATGTATGGACTTAGCTAAATGCACTTTATTAACCTAGTTTATCCAATTTATCTATATTTATAAATATAATATATAAGGGAGGAACGTTGTTATCAAACCTCTCGAAAACTACATTATAAATTACAGATATGTTACTTTCATTTGTAACTGAAAAAGGAATGAAAGCATAATCTATGATGTAATTTTTGTTACAAAAAATTTTGGTTTCAAATTGCAAAAGTTAGAACTGGAAGCCTTGGATCCGATGTCTATGAATGTCGCAGGTGAAGATATTCTGTCGTTGCATTCCGTTGACACGTGATTCAGGTATACCCTTCGATTTAAAACGATTGCAGTTTCCGATGCGGTTTACATTCGCTATGAGTGTCAACAAGGCAAACTTTGTGTGGTAGTTATTACATATCGCGGGCAACACCCGGCTCTGTAGCTAGTGAAATATATTCCTGATACTAGTTACGGGATGGAGCAGTTGTCGCATACCAAGAAAGGTGTCCGTTATCTGCAAGTTCAATACTTCGCCCTTGGGGAGAAACATGTCGCTATAAATATTTTATTGACAGTGCTGGGTAATACTGCACATTCCTTAAATTAATGATGATCATTACTGAACAAACTCTCTGCAATCAAGTGCGTGATTGACCACTGCTCACATGACACTATTGGCTTTTTTTCAGTAATGGCCTATAGCGTAGTTATAAACGCTCGAATAATTTGAGAAGCTTATTAACATTAATTACATTCATTAAGTACTATAAATAATACAGTCGAATCCATCAAGTGACAAAATACTGTTCCAGCATAACAATGAAATACATTGATAAAATCTCGGGTTGACAGCCGAGTCAATACGTTGTTCTCCAGCAACGTTTCAACAAGTTTCTTACTCGCCATCTTCTAGTGAGAAAGCCTGCATTAGCACATAATGCAATACATTTCAGTTCTTATTTTTTGGGACTAGCAGCGAATAAAACCTCTCAATTTATTATTTGTTTCTAAGTCCACGATAAGGTATTGATAGTAAATATTCATACCATTTTGAATCAGAATGAAAAAACTATAAATGATAGATACATAATAGTTCCAGTGGAATAGATTCTACCTGTGGATTTTGTGCAACTGGCAATGTCTTCAAAAACCACACAAGGAATTTTCACTCTCACTCGCTCGCTTTGTGCAAATTGTTAGACCTACAGGAAAAAATGAACAGATCTTTTGGTAGGAAATTTAATGCAGTTAAATTTTGTACTGGGATACGTTTTCGCTGGAGGCCATGTGTCTCGAGTTATTCATTGAAAATCGCGTTTGAAGATCACTTTTGTGCGTTTTTTGAATAACTCGAAACCGTGGGTTCCAGCAAGAACGTATGCGGTTGCAAAATTTAACTACATTAAATTTCCTACAAAACGGTCATGTTCATTTTTTCTGTAGGATTAACGGTTGCACATTGCGAGCGAGAGAATATTAAAATCTCGAGCGTGGTTTTTGAAGATGTTGCAGGTTGCATAAAATCGATAGATATGGGCTGATGAATCATCCAATATATTTAGCAAAGTCACTTAAACGGTAAAGTGTGGTACTTTCGATCTAAATAAACAAATTAGATATAGCAGGTCGGGGAATGTAATTAAAAGTATCTCATTAATTTTTTTTTATTTTGTTAGAATTTATCTTTTGTGAACCTCTGCTAACTTATAGCCGTTACACTATATTTAGTTAATTAATAATTTATTAAGTATCTTTGAACTGAAACAATGAAGACAGCGTTCGAAGAAATTCAGCCTTATACCCAGTCTCCATCAACTACACTCCACGACATTTCGAAAAGACAACTGCAAATCGTATTCAGGTGAGCCATGGAAGGCTGATATCTAATGATTACACGCAAGGGCAACGGTGTCAGAATGTTTGTGAACCATTGGCCAGTATCGCTAGCTGTTTTCTGAAACACTAATTGCGACAGTTCAAGCCAAAATTATCCACCTGTTGCATATTCTAAAACGAAGTTGCGGGTTTTTGACTTTTTTTTTGTGAATCATCTTCAAGAAATAGAGACCACGCTTGAATTTAGCAGGCCATGCCTTGAATGTTAGAAATCGAGAACCAAACACTTTAGAAGTTTCCGCCAACTTTTGATGGATTTCCATTTTATTTGTTCGACCAAAACATATAAAACCCTATCAATTTGAAACTTAAATCACTTGATGTCCGACACCATGTCACTGTACTACACTATCCAGCACGACAGAACAAAAACTGCATCAATATCAACACCATCTTTATGCCAGGTTGAGGTCTTCCCACTTGTCCTAGTAATTTTTTTCCTTTCATATTTCTATGCTCAGCCCGACAACCTACAAAATGAATCAATTCTGCCTTCTGAGCCAAAAACAATCAAAGACACAAAACTGAACACTGAACGACGCCCAAGAACAGCTGCTATGCGGTCCCTAGGAGAATCACTTCAGTAATGCAATTTCTAGGTACAGAAAAATGAAATATGTCATAAAACCAAATGAAAGACTTGTAACTGTAAAAAAAAAAAAAATAAATAATTTTTAGTGAAGAATGTATAATTTTAAAACAACGTAATCGATCTGCAGCACCAATCTAGATTTGGCGGATATTTGCTTGAACGGCACGAATTAGAGTGCTTTAAGCGTCATCTAAGAATGAGTATGAACTGAGATAAAAGGTAGTTCACCAGAGAATAAACATTTCGAGGCTATAAATCGTATTTCGTTGTTGTTTTCTCCCAGAATCATCTTCTAATAGCACAAAAATCTTACAAGTGTTCAATAAATGTTGGTAAGAGTTGTTAGGAATATGATATTTAATTCAATAAGTCAATAAACAGGAAGAAACTCTGACTAAACATGCTGCGACCGAGATCTCAGTTATCGCCTGCTGCTGTGTTTGCTTGAGCTGTCGAAGAGTTTGTGCTCCATCTGACAGGGACGTTAGTTTTGGTTTGTTCTCTGGGTGCAGTGCAAAGTTCCATGAAAGTTACATAGGATATTAATTTCTTGGCAGTTTTAGACTGTTCCTATCAAGCTCTTCGCTAGGGCTGACTAGTCTCAAGTATTATCTAGCACATTTTTCGTGTTTATTAATTAATAAATGTTATTAGTTCCTTGTTCACTGGAGTTCATATTTCGTACAGTTGGCACAGTTACAGTTATTCAGTCGACTAACACCTAGTTGCTCTGACATTGGTGACACTGACGTGATCGCAATATAAACGATCAGCTTACGTAACGAAGAAGCAGGTCTAACTTTCAAAAGTGCATAAAGAATTTCCATGAAATGCAGGACACACAGGCCACCAAAGTACCCTCAATATCTTGACTCGCTGTGAGATTGTGTTATGCCCTGACGAAACTACAATCGTTCAGTGTACCTGTGGGTTCATGGACTGCTCCGGGATATCGCGGAATGGAACTAAAACATTTCTTGTAGCCAAGGTAGACACGAAGAACACACCGAACGCAGTAGTAAAAGTTTATATGCCAAGCAGCTCCGCATATCAAGAGAAGATTGAGGAAATGTGTGTTGAAATAAAAGAAAATATTCCGATAGTTAAGGGGGCCGAAAATTTAATGGCCATGGGGGACTGACATTCGATAGTAGGGAAAGGAAGAGAAGAAAAATTAGTAGGTGTGTATGGAATTGGGTTAAGGAATGAAAGAGGAAGCCGCCTGCTAGAACTGCGCATAGCGAATAACTTAATCGTATCTAACACTTTGTTTAAGAATCAAGAAGGTTGTATATGTGGAAGAGGCCTGGAGATAGTGGACGATTTCAGATAGATTATATAATGATAAGACAGAATTTAGGGTTCAAATGGCTCTGAGCACTATGGGACGTAACTTCTGAGGTCATCAGTCCCCTAGAACTTAGAACTACTTAAAGCTAACTCATCCATGCCCGAGGCAGGATTCGAACCTGCGACCGTAACGGTCTCATGGTTCCAGTTTGTAGCGCCTAGAACCGCTCGGCCACCCCGGCCGGCACAGAATTTAGGAACCAGGCTTTAAATTGTAAGACATTTCCGGGTACAGATGTGGACTCTGACCACAATCTATTGGCTATGAACGGAAGAAACTGCAAAAAGGTGAGAATTTAAGGAGATGGGACCCGGATAAACTGACAGAACCAGAGGTTGTTGGGAATTTCAGAAAGAGAATTAGGGAACCATTGACAAGAACGAGAGAAAGAAATACAGTATAAGAAGAATGCGTAGCAGGCGAAATGGAATACAAACGTCTAAGAAATGACATCGGCAGGAAGTACAAAATGGCTAAACAGGGATGGCTAGAGGACAAATGTGAGAATGTAGAGGCATATCTCACTAGGGGCAAGATAGATACCGTCTACAGGAAAATTAAAGAGACCTTTGGGGAAAAGAGAACCACTTGTATGAATATCAAGAGCTCAGATGGAAAACCAGTCGTAAGCAGAGAACGGAAAGCAGGAGGGTGGAAGGTGTTCAAATGGTTCAAATGGCTCTGAGCACTATGGGACTTAAAAGCTGTGGTCATCAGTCCCCCAGAACTTAGAACTACTTAAACCTAACTAACCTAAGGACATCACACACATCCATGCCCGAGGCAGGATTAGAACCTGAGACCGTAGCAGTCGCGCGGCTCCGGACTGCGCGCCTAGAACCGCGAGACCACCGCGGCCGGCTGTGGAAGGTGTATATAGAGGGTGTGTACAAGGGCGATGTACTTGAGGGCAACATTATGGAAATGGAAGAGGATGTAGATGAAGACGAAATGGGGGATATGACACTGCGTGAAGAGTGTGACGGAGCACTGAAAGACCTAAGTCGAAATAAGGCCCTGGGATTATAAAACATTCTGTTAGAGCTACTGATAGCCGTGAGAAAGTCAGCCGTAACAAAACTCTTCCATCTGGTGAGCAAGACGTATGAGACGGGCGAAATACCCTCAGGCTTCAAGAAGAAATAATAATCCCAATTCCTAAGAAAACAGGTGCTGACAGAAAATTACCGAACTATCAGTTTAATAAGTTACGGCTGCAAAATACTAACACGAATGGTTTACACAAGAATGGAAAAACTGGTAGAAGCCGACCTCGGGGGAGATCAGTTTGGATTCCGGAGAAATGTAGGAACATGAGAGGCAACACTGATCCTACGACATCTCATAGAAGATGGTAAAGGAAAGGCAAACCTACGTTTATAGCATTTGTAGACTTAGAGAAAGCTTTTCACAACGTTGACTGGAATACTCTCTCTCAAATTCTAAGGATGGAAGGGGTAAAAAACAGGGAGCGGAAGGCTATTTACATTTGTACAGAAACCAGATGGCAGTTATAAGAGTCGAGGGGGACGAAAGGGAAGCAAAGGTTGACAGAAGAGTGAGACAGGGTTGTAGACCATCCGTAATGATACTCAATCTGTATATTGAGCAAGCATTGAAGGAAAATAAAGAAAATTTTGAAGTAAGGATTAAAGCCCATGGAAAAGAAATAAGAACTCAAAAGTTTACCGATGACATTGTAATTCTGTCAAAGATAACAAGGGACTTGGAAGAGCAGTTGAACGGAATGGACAGTATTTTGAAAGGAGAATATAAGCTGAACATCAACTAAAGCTAAACGAGGATAATGGAATGTAGTTGAATTAAATCAGTTGAAGCTGAGGGAATTAGATAAGGAAAAGAGACGGTTAAAGTAGTAAATGAGGCTTGCTATTTGGGAGGCAAAATAACTTATAATGGTCGAAGTAGGATGACGTAAAATGTAAACTGAGAATGGCAAGAAAAGCATTTCTGAAGAAGATAAATTTGTTAAAACTGATTGTAGATTTAGGTGTCAGAATGTCTTTTCTGAAAGTATTTGTATGGAGTGTAGCCATGTATGGAAGTGAAACATGGGCGACAAACAGTTTAGACAAGAAGAGAGTTGAAGCTTTTGAAATGTGGTGGTACAGAAGAATGTTGGAGATTACATGGGTAGATCACGTAACTAATGGAGAGGTACTGAATGGAATTGGGTAGGAGAGAGATCTGTGGTGCAACCTGACTAAAAGAAGGGATCGGTTTGTAGGACACATTCTGGAGCATCAAGACATCACCAATTTAGTAATGGAGGGAAGCGGGAGGGGGGGGGGGGTGTCAATGGTAAAAATCGTAGAGGGAGACCAAGAGATGAATACAGTAAGAAGATTGAAAGGGACGTAGGTTGCAGTAGTTACTCGGAGATGAAGAGGCTTTCAGAGGATAGAGTGGCGTGTATAGCTGCATCAAACTTATCTTTGGACTGAAGACAACAACAACAACAACTACTGCAATTCGTTTTGTTATAAGAATGATCAATAAATTTATTTAAGATTATAGAATCTATTGCAACAGGGATTTAGAACTGTCTTTGAATATTAAAGCATCACTTGATGCACACATTTACTAATAACTTTTTTTAAGTACAAAGTTCACAAAGTTCAGGATGACAGTTCATCTTAAGACATGAGTAACAAATGCGTCCTAGGTAGATGATGATGCCTTTTTCATCGGAAGTCAGAACTGGGACAGGAGTTGTTGTTCTTGGCTGGATATTGGCCTCTGCAAAGTTGCACTGCAGGGCAGGGAAAGAGGGAGTGACTTTACCAGTGCCTTCCATTCGTCGTTGTGGAATGCGGCAAGGCATCGTTAAATTCTGTGATGTCAACTTGAGGTGTCGACTTTGTTATGGCACCACGAACTGTGAGCGACACCACAGACTGCCTTCACTCTGGCCTCATAATCCTATGTTAGGGTTCGCGCAGGTGGAAATAACTTTTTATTACGCCACATTCGACTCGATCATGGTACCGCGGCTAAAATCGATTTTTTAGTAAGTGCATCTCCTGAGCAGGAGTCCTACGACAAACTAATGATCGAATTAATTCGCAGAGCTTCTGCGTCACAAGAACAGCCTGTGTACAAAATGTTCAAATGTGTGTGAATTCCTAAGGGACCAAGCAGCTGAGGTCATCGGACACTAGAATTACCCACTTCTTAAGCTAACTTATGTTAAGAACAACACTCACACCCATGTCTGAGGGAAGACTCGAACCTCTGGCGGGAGTAGCCGCGCGATCCGTGACATGGAACAGCGTGTGTGGTTAAGTTATAATGCAACAAGACATTGGTGACACAAAACCATCACAATATCAGAAGCAGGTACCGTGGTATGGACGATGCAGGCACTGAAACTGATACCTTGCTATGCACACAGCCTATGTGAAAGCTACGAGAGTTATTCGGAAAGTAAGGAACGATCGGTTGCGAAACGGAAAATACAATGTACATCTGATAAAACATTGCAGAGATGCATTGGGCACTGTGTCTACTATGCCTGTCGATCGCATCATGTCGCTCTTTTCAGTTCTGAGCTCACACTGAAAACGTAAAGATGGCTAGAAATTACTGTCTCCCGCCAAGTATTACGGCCTGACGAAATATTTCACCTGAAGCTATGCAATCCACATAACATAACTGTCATGCGGTTCGTTCTACACGACAATTCTCGGCCGCGCTCGGCAGGGGCAATGAAGATGCTCCTGCAGCGTTTTCGATGGGAAGTGTTTGATCACCCACAATACAGCCCATAATTGGCTACCTCTGAGGTTTATCTCTGCTCGAATGAACCGCTGGCTATGAAGACAATATTTTGATACAGACAACGAGCTGCAGTCCAGAGTAGAAAATTGTCGAAAAGCACTGGCAGCTGTCTTCCATAACGAGGGAATTGAAAAGTTGATATAATGCTACGACAGATGTCTAGGTCTGAGCGGCGGCTGTGTAGAGAAGTAGCTGGAAGGTGTAGCTAACCGTTGCAAATAACACAGTTTTGATGTTCACAGTGGTTACCATTTCGCGACCTATCGTTCTTTACTTTTCAATTAGACCTCGTATAATAGCGTTTGAGACTAAAATATTAGATGCCAGCGGAGATCTGGCTGACAGGATACAAGACGCAAAACGCCGACTTTAATCAATGCGGTGGCAGCGCTGTGCTATAGCGCATTGTCGTCAGTAGTGACTCGTGCAGATTACAGTTGCCTCGCACATAAGTTCGACGATCTGGCTGAACAGATTAGTCACCTGCTGTCCCGTCGCAACTGTAGCAATTACAGACGCCACTGTCGCAAGGTATTAGGTAGTCGATCCTCTAAGAACTCCTTGGCACCGAGTGACGGAAAGCAGCCACCTTCTCTCTGTTGGTCTCGCAGGAAATTTGGAGAGCAGGGGCTCAAGTACGCCACACCGTGTGCTTACCCAAATGCCAACGGCAGTTGGACATAGGGGTCTCGGATTGCCAATCACAGTCTCAGACTCTCTTTGTCAGTGATTGGAAGACAGGACAACAATTTTTTGTGGACGCTGTACAACTGCCGGCCACCGACTTAGTTCTGGCTCTCTTCAGCATACAATTAATCCATAGTAACTGATGGCACTCAACGTATTCAGTTGGCCCTCAAGCTGCGCTGTGTCTTCCCCTGGAACCGCACCATTACTGACGGCACGAAACCCATAATTGGAGGAGAACTGCTGATGTATTATCACCTGCAACCCGATATGGTGAATGGGAGAGATGTCAACATCATTACAGGTCTTACAACTGCCAGACTGCGATGCAGTGCCGTGATACACAGCGCCAAGCTCAGCCAGGTGGCACGCTGTAAACACGCCAAGCTACTTTGAACAGTTTCCTACGTCACAATATCGTCAATTACATTAAAACGACCGATGATCCAGCAGTTTCGTGCATGCCTAGGTCAATAGCTCCTGACCGTCTGGCTATCAGAAAAGCAGGATTCAACTCTCTGCTTCAAGAAGAATTCCAATCTTTGCTCTTTCGCCCTTCTAGCGGTCCGTGGCCTTTCCACTTTAAAGAACTGTGGCTCATGGCGCCCGCGTGGTGATTATGAAGCACTTAATGCAACGACAGTGCCAGATAGATCCCCAGCACCCCTGCTAAGAGATTATAACTATGCTCTTCATGAAGCGACCGTGTTTAGTGTGCTAGACTACACAAAGACCTTCACACAAATTCCCGTGGCAAATGAAAACGTACAGAAAATAGCCATAATCATGTCAATCAGCTTCTTCGAAAGTCTCTTCATGACACTTGGTCCATGTGATGCTGCACAGTCTTGGCAAATGTTTACGACCGTGCTGCAAAGGTTGTCATTCTGGTTTGGCTACGTAGATGACATTCTCTTCTGCGGAACAGCACCATAAACACTTGTTGGAAGTCTTTAAACGCTTAGAGCAGCATAGTGTGGTAGTGAATAGCGCTAAATGTATATTCGGCTAATTCGCAAGCGGGGTCACTACTGCTTCCTGAGAAAGTAGAAGCCATAATTAACTTAGGAATGCTAAATTTTTCCCGGCATCATCCGTTCTGCTCTGCCGAGTTACTAGAACCACTGACTGCAGCACTTTTCAGACCTAAAACTAAGAGAAAGTCTCCGAGCCTGTGGACAGACGCAACGAGCCATACATTTGAAGCAGCAAATCATAGCAAAGTTACACTCCTGCGTCCTGCACTGTACGCGCCTCTTGCGTTTGTGGTAGCTGCTAGCCGGGCTCCTATCGGTCAGCATTACAGCAGCTAGTCGATTGCGCTTGGCAACCACTTTCCTTCTTTTCACACAAGCTACCCTCCACAGCACACTCATGCAGGTTTGTTCTAACATAAACATTAGTATGTCTCTGTTCTAAGATGTGTCTAGTTTGCTACAAAAGGCACAATAATGTAAGAAGCGTAGATTATTTAACACATGAAATACAAAAAATACTAGTGGCATAATGGTTACAGGTAGTAACACTTAAAAATATCAGCTTTGAATTTATTACTGTTGTACTGTTTCTTTGCTAAACGTTTCAATAATTCGATTCTTTTACGTAAAAACGGCATGCAGTCGCAGAGACTAAATATAATAGTTTTCTTTCACAAATGATATCCTCGAACATCAGTTCTTTAAATAGAGAACTAAACTGATTATGACGTTGTAATTCAGTATTTTTTAAAGAAGTATGCATTTTTAGGATATGTATTTTTAGGATATTTTATGGATGAGATTAGAATGTGTTTCCGATAATACTTATATGTCCTCTGCTGATAAATGTCACCATTTCGGCAAATAATTAAACCTTCCTCCTCAGTGCTCATTTGACCTTCACAGTCGCTGTATACGGCCCGATATCTGCTTTATTTGTGTGTACATGAAAGGCAAATTGAATTAATATTGTTCTGTTCCCGATATCGTCTAAATACGCACGGTAATTGTCAGGCAATACTCTCTGCTGACCCGTAATGAACGCCGATAGCGAATATCGAAGTAGCGCGTGAAACGGCGTCAGAGTATTCAATCACCAATTTGATGTTTAAATCTGACTCGGTCAAACGTAAATGTCATTTCATGCTGAAGACACCGATCGTATCAACGTACCCGTTACAACAAAAATTGTATCCCATGAAAACAAAATAGTATCCTAGGAACAGAAAAGGGCATCTAGAAGGCAAAAAAGCTATCGAAGCACACTAATCTTCTTTCCAATCATTAAATTCAGCCAAATTCATGATATGAACTGACTTCTTCAATCGTTCGTAAAGATGGTGCTTCTCTAAGCTACTCTGAACCAAAAATCTAATGTATCTAATTTACATCATACAGCATTCCTTGGAGGTAGTAACAAACATTATACTCAGATGTTGTAATATTCTGCACTCAAAAAACTTCTCAAAGCGGTTTCTAGTGCAAGATTATTCATTGCGATCCATATCTCCTTGAATTATTCTTAGTTTCAGCGTACTATGTTAGCTTCAGTTTAATTCGACACATTTACATACCTAAGCTTAAAACATATAAACGTGATGTATTGCGCATGAGTAGGCAAAGAGATCCCCTACTGTTCTATTATACTGGTGAACATCACTGGAAACAGTAACTGCCATAAAATAACTACGACTAACAATCTGGGAGTATCTAAAGTAGAATAACCACTTAATCCAAAATGTAAACTCACTGCGAAAATCTTAAGTAGGTGTAATTCACTCAATTGGCTTTGACCTTCACCATGTTCGATTAATAGAATAGGAGAAGGAGGGAGAGGGAGAGAGAGATAGATAGATAGATAGATAGATAGATAGATAGATAGAGAGAGAGAGAGAGAGAGAGAGAGAGAGAATATCAAACGAAGCGTGTCTCTTTACGCCAAGGGATCGTTTAGTCGTGACCAGAGCGTTTCGGATATTCTTAAAAAGTTGAGATGTTACTATCTCACGGTGGGTCAAGTCGCAATCTCTCTACAGATATATTAGGGTTCAAATGGTTCAAATGGCTCTGAGCACAATGGGACTTAACATCTGAGGTCATCAGTCCCCTAGAACTTAGAACTACTTAAACCTAACTAACCTAAGGACATCACACACATCCATGCCCGAGGCAGGATTCGAACCTGCGACCTTCTTCACAGAGATCGCGTTTACCCACACCTCTATGTATCCGAAGATTAATAAAATTATTATTTAGAAAGGTTCACGCCACTCTAGCGGTCGAATTGTGGACACTGAATAGTGTGAATGATTCAGAAAAATTATCTTTTTGGCATAAGCACTTCTTCTATTCGTTTTTCCTTTATTATGCGAACCAAGGATGTCTTAACACCAAGATCCGTAAACACAATTATCGCTGGTAAACACATTACATTTCCCAAATCCAAGCAATTATTAATTATGTAAGTTTTGTTCAGTTTAGACGCCTCTTGAATAATAAAATTGATAATGTTTCACGGATATAACTTTCAGATAACTATGTTTTGAAAATCATTCCTGGATTCACAGCTTATATCACTTCTCGCAAATTCGATAAGTCAGAGATTAAACACGTGTTTCTTTTAGGGTCGTAAGGTACAGAAATTTTCACTCAATAAAAATCACTGCTCTTCCTGATCCTCACACACGCCTCAGTACAAATAACCTGGAGTCATCAATTTTCAAAATAATTAATTCTTTAACATTTTTCTTTTTAGAAGACACAAAACGTTTTATTTCGTAAGTATTTCAATGTACATCTGCTATCAGGCGAGGCTCTTTCAGAACAGGTAACATCGAACTGTGACTTAGGACTCAAGTTACAACATTACATTTTCGTTTATCCAACATGAATTCATTGCTAAAAACATAGTCCACTGCATTTAAGAGAACTTCTGGCATCTTCATCCTGCGCTCGGCCGCCGGCTCTCTGACGTCTGTGTCCGGCCCAAATGGAAGACTCCTTTCGTTGCGGCTTAGCTGCTGCGCCGCTCATGAAACGTGAGAAACACCAAACATATACATCTGCTGGTTTCAACAAAAAAAGAAATCAGTAAAATTTATGCAAACATTGCTTGTGTTACAGTATACTTAACGTGAATAAGTTCAAGCGCACTCTTGCCATGCGTCGTTGCTGCGCTATCTGCTACTGTAAAAAGTCTTGTACGAGCACAAAGATCCAGTGGGAGACACTGCAGAAAGGGCGTTGTGTATCATGGGGAGGGCTACTGTTGAAATTCCAAGAGCTTACGTTCCACGAAGAGGCGGGTAACATATTACTTCCTACCACGTCCCCGTAAGGTGGCGTGTTGAATAGAAATTTAAGTGTTAATATCAAGTAACTCCCTTCGCTCTTGACGACGGCGGCAACGCGTCGTGGTTTTATGGGTTCTGCAGGGAACCGAAGGCGTTGGGGAGCCACTCAGATTCACGACCGCTCAATCATCGACCACAAATCAAGGAGACTGTTAGGAGATGCCTTTAAAGAGTGCCGCTCTTGGAGCCCAAAAAGTGACCTGGCGGAGCAGCCAAGCAATTTCATTTCCGCAGAGTTTCTCTCAAACCCGCCCAATTCTACTCTGGAGCATCGGGAGGCTTATTGTTTTGCTGAAGCTACAGGCCGCCTGTAGGGTTCCGTAAGTGATGAACGAGTGTTGTGGAAAACTTAAGCGTTAATCTAACTTTCGTATGATGTGTCACTGCCAAGTAACATAGCTCGATAAAACTTGGACCATACACAGAACTCATACAGTATAGTACAGGAGACAACCGAAAGAAAAGCGAAATGAGACAAACAGAAATGACACTTCTATTCCAAGACAATAATTACGACGTGATCCTAGACAAAGTGAGTAGCCGATTTGTTTATTTATTTATTTAGAGTGTGTCAATAAAACTGAAGTGCAGCTAACATACAACTGAATAATCTTACAAAATGAATAAAACCATAAAAATGATTAATACCTAGACTTCTAATCCATTCAAGAGCTGCTAAGCCACTTCAAAGAAATCTTCTACATGTCTTCAGCTCGTCCGCTACAGCTTGTTAAAGAATGTTTTATAACCTGATTTTCATTGCCACAGTCTCATTTAAAGGCCACAGTTCGTAATAACCGACGGAAAGTCAATGAGCAAAACAAAAGTAGTATCTGGCGTTCCCCAAAGAAGTTTTATATGTCCTCTGCTGTTCCTGACCTTCACAAATGATTCAGAGGGCTGTCTGCAGATGATGCTATCATTTACTGTCTAGTAATGCCATCAAATTATCGAAACCAGTCGCGAAACCAGCTGCGAAAGAATTTAGACAAGGTACCTGTAGGATGCAAAAAGTTGCAATTGACTCTAAATAATGAAAAAGTACGATGGTTGAACAGCCGCGTCGATGAAGTGAGAATTGAAACTAGTTCTATTGCAACAGTGGTTCTGTTTTGTAAACAGTTATAATGAATTGTAGTATGATTTTGTTGTTATAAAACCAGTGGTTCGCGTAAGTGTATTGAAAATGGTTATATTGTCTTATGTGACTAATTTATCATTATTATTTATTTTTTAGTATAAGGACTTAATAATGTCATGAGTACTATGGATCGCGGGCAATATACTCGTACTAAATATGTTGTATTTAGTTCTCTATGCTAAAGTCAAATTATTTATTCGATGTTAGATATTATTATTTTAAAGAGGACAGTTTATGTTATTATTTGAACCCTGTTAAGGTTTTGTTTGGGCTACAAAGAATTTTGCCAGAAAGATTTTTGTTTTCTTTGTTGATATTCTGCATGTTAAACAAATTGCTATTAAAACGGGGCCCACATCCGCACAACCCCCAGCCCAAATCCCACACCATCTAAATTCCACGCACCTCTCTGGTGGCAGAGTGTGGTTATGTGTAGTGAAGTTGTATGCGTAGTCTGTTAGCCTTAGGTTATAAATTAGACTCTGCTATGCTTTGCTGTGTCCTGTTTCAGTCATGGCAGCCAGAGCATTGCCGGGTGCCGCTCGGCTGAGAAAGGAAGAGGTCGCATTTGCAGTATCAGTGTGCGGTCAATTTCCAGAAACCGCCATGGCGGGGCTAGCCCAGAAGCTGCAGGAGGTCATGGGTGAGTCCATGCAGTTGCCTGGAATGCAGCCTGAGGCCGTGAACAGTGCGCACAGAGTTGTTAGTTCGGCACCCGAAATTCGAATTACTTGTGCTGTTCTTGCAGAATGAATCACATTCGAGGGGCCAGCCTCGTAGATTACAAGTCAGGGCTATGATTTATAAGATCATTATCAGTGACTTATTAAGAATTGTGGGCTGCAAGCACAGTTTGGTGTTAAACGAATTAGAGTAGATGAAGTTATAATTACAGAATTAACGTCACTGGTCAGTGATCTGACAGTACAAGAGAGGGTCAGTATAGAGTGGAAGAGTTTGCTACGAAACCTCAGCCCGTAGGGGCAATGTGTAACAATGATTTCCCTATTTCTTCCATACCTGATACCATGAAATCCCTTTATAAGGTGGTGAGACTAGGTGTACCAAAGGAGGTATTTAAATTGTGGGACAGAGGAAAATGGCAGTTGATGTATCCATATGCTGAAGGTAGTTTGGTGACCTGGATAACTAAGACCTCAGAGGAAGAGAATTCGCTGAGAATGTTTCATCACAAGTTATGTGAAAGAGTAATAGCCGCGCATGCTATGAAGGAGTGGGCAAGCAGTAAATGAGTTTCGTGAATACGTTAAGTGTGTTTGAGGCGCTGTGCTTGTCTTTTGATCCAAGCCACAGAGGCAAGGTCCTTGAAGTTGTCCTTCAAGCTTTGGAAACATAGGAAAATCGGATGGGGCCATGTTGGAACTGTATGGACAGTAAATCCAAGACGTTCGATTCTTCCAGATGTCGCAGCGCTCGTGTGTGGTACAGCATTCTCATGTTGAAGAAAAGGATGTTTCATGTGCGGACCAACTCTTAGAATTCGGAACTCGATTACAGCACGCTGTTTCTCACGTACCGACATAGTTATGTTATACACCACCATGTTATGCACTACAATTCGAAGCCATCCAGCAACAGAGGGCTGCAAATATGTATACATGAAAAATAAAGACGTAAAATGTTAATAACGTTTGTTTTATTTAAAAATCTTTAATAGTTTTTACATTTAAAATCCAGAACCATTACTTTCCAGCACACCTACGTATTATTGAGGGAATAGAGCAGATGATAGAGAGTTGGAGATGTTCGCACAACGGCCTCTTGTATCTTTAGCTGTGTAGAAAAGTTAGAGCACCAAATTGACGAATTTTGGTAGGTTATGCAGGGCAGAGAACCACAAGTGAATGACGTATGTGATCAAAGGTTGTGGGGCAGAAATATTAAATTTTACAGGTGTTTCTTATGTGGTGAGAAGGGACATTTCACCCATTCGCCCACAAAAAGGGAAGCTGGACAGTAGAAATACAGACAGGTGCCATATGTGGCCAACAAGAACCCCAGATCCGCCCCCAATAGAACATGTCTAGGACCAGTTCCGACGTCAGTTCTGGCCAGTACTAGTATCCAGAATATCAAGGACCAATCACGACAGTTGTGGGCTAGCTTGAGTCAAGAAAGGCTACAATAGTTCTGAAACGGCTTTACCAACCGAATCAGTGTCTGCATCCAGACCAGAGGGGGAGCAACGTAATATTGATAAGTTGGCTCATACTACCTAGTTCTTTGTAAATTTGACTTTGCAGTCAGTATAATAGCATCGTGTACCCTCTGAACCTATGAAGTTTCATTTCATTTCATTCTCCCCTTCTGGGGTTTTCACTTTTTTTCTCAGGCAGTGTAAATTAGACATACTTTTAGTTCTAAACATACTTAATAGTGAGACCTTCGAGGTTGAGCTATTAAACCGCTATTATGTTGTAACCGATTCTGAAAGTTTCATGCCATCATCATGTATAGCCCTAAGTCTACCAAATGATAACATAAAGTTGCTTCTAGTGCGACAAGACAGTCACATACCGCTGCCCATATCTGATTATTTTTCGACTCATTTCTTGGGTACTTTTCAGAAGAGTACAAAACTTCCTAACTCTGGAGGCTACAAATTACCTTTTTAAAAAATGTGTTTGCCCAGGCGTTTGACCTGCTTTGGACAAGCCGTACTATAGGTCAATCACAGAGGCTCTAGCGGAGAATGTGGTTTCCTCTTTTCAAACTCACTGCCGTTAAACGGCTGCAAGCCCCTGAATGACGAATTCACCTGCCTGTAATCATATCAAAGAGTATCGAATACAGCATTATTAGTATGCTGCTTGACACAGCCATGTCGATCAAATATCTAGACGTAACACCGCAAGGAAATATGAAATAGAAGCAGCAAGTAAAGGTTGTAGCAGTGAATGCGAATGGTTGACGTCAGTTTATTTGGAGAATCTTATGAAAGTTTGTCTCATATGTGAAGGACAGTGAGCTGTGGTCGGCTTGTGTTGATGCCATTTGTTCTCCGGCAGTTTGTCTCAATCGAGTGGCGTCTTATTTCTCCCGAGTTACTACCATAACGAATTGCTGACTTGCCTCTGTCAGTAGCAACACCTGCGCTTATCGATACTAGTACTGATGTACCATCTTTGGTGTGACCGCTGTATTTCCGTGTGGTGGTGCGAGTGGCAATTGGGACAGGGCAGCGAGGAAGTCTCCACATTGGTAGGTCACGCCAGGACCAATGGTGGCGTGCACGTGCGGTCGGATTGTGAGACACTGGCTGCGAGAACTACAAAGTTCGTTGCCCACCGAATCTGGACACTGAAGATGTTATGAAACCGCTACTGCTGTGACACCTCTTCGTTTATTGGCGGTTGAGGCTTCCTGGGCCATTCTGGCTAGCAATAACGCATGGTGTGTTGGCGTCGGCGAATTTTTGCAGCCGTCTTCCTGTGTGGTCTTTGACTATTAAATTGGTTGTGAGTTATCATGAAGTGCACCGGCGGTATTTTCTGCATTGTGGATGTTAACGCCTCAGTTACCGACCCTGGTCGTTAGCATAGTTTTCCGGCAGTGTGTTTTTCCTCGCCGTGTTGTTGCTGTCTGGCACGGCGCGTAGTTCGACAGCCTTTAATTGTTTGTTCATTTTTTTTTTCTTAAGAGTGGTTATTGTGCCTTGGCTGTTTTCAGACGCCGATTTTGAAGGCATAGTGCGGCTGGTATCTTCGTCCATGGCTGATATTTTCCGTTGTCGCGCCGTTGGTCGGGCGGAAGGGAATTAATTAGGTTGTTGGTCGGTCCTTCAGCCGCCCCTGGGTCAGGTTGCCATCCAATTATTTAATCTTACTCTTGGCTGCCTGTCTCACCTCACCTTATGTTAGAGGTACCGACTCAGGTGGAGTCTTGGAACACTTTTCAACACCAATGTTCTCTTGGTTTTAGATTGTGATTTTCATTTTAGTCTGATATACTTTGCGAGGCCTTCAGCTGTGTATTAATTTAGTTTGTTTTAATTTTAAGATGAGGCCTTCAGCCGACTTAAAGTTTGAAGATTGATTTGTTTAAAACATTTTTTTTTTAAGTTTGCTGTATCTGAACTTCTTGTTATCCAGGCCCTAAGCCCTGAGTTGTTCAGTTTCTTGTGTGTGGCCTTCAGCCGAGTATTTACGTGAAATATTTTTTTAAGTAAGGCCTTCAGCCGCGTGTATACTTTAAATCATTTTTTTATAACTCGTGTTCAGGCCTTCAGCCGTTCTTGTGTTTGGTGTGGTTTCGGGCCTTCAGCCCAGGAGCTATCGCACGTTAACTAGGCCTTCAGCCAAATTGTTTTAATTTGATCCTTTTAAGGCAATATGTAATTAAGTGGTTCTTAGGAAAGTAAAAGTTTGTGTGCTTTGTGCAACTAACAGTTCAAAATGGCTTTGAGCACTATGGGACTCAACATCTTAGGTCATAAGTCCCCTAGAACTTAGAACTACTTAAACCTAACTAACCTAAGGACATCACACACACCCATACCCGAGGCAGGATTCGAACCTGCGACCGTAGCAGTCCCGTGGTTCCGGACTGCAGCGCCAGAACCGCTAGACCACCGCGGCCGGCGCAACTAACAGTAATTGATTACTGCCCCTCCTCCACAACCATAACCTGATCCGCTCTGTCCTGCGAAACCAGATTTCAGACATTGCATATAGAATATTAATGCGACCCATTCTCGAATACTGCTCGACAGTTTGCGATCCCCACCAGGTCGGATTACAGGAAGGTTTCGAAGCAATTCATAGGTAGCTTCCTAGATTTGTTACCGGTAGCTTCGATCAGCACACATCTATGACGGAGATGCTTCGGGAATTCAGATGGGAGTCCCTAGAGGGAAGGCGACCTAATTTCCAAGAGACACTTCAAAGAAATTTAGAACATTAGCTTTTAAAGGTGTTTGCCAAAATGTTCTGTTGCTGCCAACGTACATTTCGTGGAAGGACCGCGACGATATTAGAATTTCAGGCACAAACGGAGGCATATGGACAGTCGTATCTCTTTCTTTCTTTCCCTCCCTCCCCCCTCCCTCCCTCTCTCTCTCTCTCTCTCTCTCTCTCTCTCTCTCTCTCTCTCTCTCTCTCTCCCTCCCTCCCACCCTGTTTGCGCGTAGAACAGGGAAGAAAACGAGTAGTATGTGTACGGGGTACCTTCCACCAACACCACTCGGTGACCTGCGCAGTTTTTATGTAGATATGGAATTGGCCGACACAGCACTTGTTGGTAACTGTGAGAAAATTCATTTCCTTTCCCTCCAAATATTGTTATCCAAACAACTGGTTCTTGTCCAACACCGTGCTTAGGCGCGAAGGGCTCATCCAACTAGTGGAACATTGCTATCAGCCGACACGAGCCTCTTGCATGTCAAGATGCAATCAGAAAGCCAAGAATGGCAAGTTTCTGGGGGGTTTCCTTGGATTCGAAAACACAAAGCGAAATTATCGCACATGACCTCCCCTCCATACATAGTTTTCCCAACTGCTGAGATTTAGGTTTAGAGGAGAAGAATTTTGGAACTGATCTTGGAGAAGCTGTCTGGGGCACTCGTGATCCACAGGTCGCCTTTCATGTAGATGAGGTACCTTCCACAAGTTAGCCGGGTATCCATGATTAAACTGAGCTTCTAGAGAGGTTCGTGTTTCAATATTTTAGACGACTTTACGGTGTTTGTGTTGGAGCAATTTTTCAGACAGCATTAGAAGACTATGTTCATTTCGTTGGAAAGTAAAAAGTGGCTCAAATGGCTCTGAGCACTATGGGACTTAACATCTGAGGTCATCAGTCCCCTAGAACTTAGAACTACTTAAACCTAACTAACCTAAGGACATCACACACATCCATGCCCGAGGCAGGATTCGAACCTGCGACCGTAGCGGTCGCGCGGTTCCAGACTGAAGCGCCTAGAACCGCTCGGCCACTTCGGCCGGCGTTGGAAAGTTGTTTTCTGTCATTTCAGTGTATCGAGATTTTGAATAAGTAAATGAGTTATTACATGTAGACTTAATATAAATCTCAGGATCAAACTATTGTCCTACAACTGATACTGGTTAGATGCCACTCTAAAAACAAATATGGGGTGAAACAGAAGCAAAGGTTCATGCTTTGAGGGGTGATAGCATTAGGGGATTTAAGCGAAAAAATTTCGTATGAACATATGCCTATTCCGAATGGTTTCCAAAATGGAACACATTTGATGTAGATTATTATTTATTTCTCTATTATTATTCAAACATTGTCATTTTCTACAACGTACCACAGTAGTGTTGAGGAATCCAATACGAGCAAATTGATATAGGACACTTGTGATCTATCAAGTCGGGGAAACTACCTCAATGTGACCTAAAAATAATATCGAAGCTATAGCGCGTAGGCGTCGCTTGAGATTTTCAATTTTTTCGCGTTGCCTTCGCACAAACTATTAATGCTATAGGAGTATTTTGTAGGAAATTTAATGTAGCTTAACTTTGTTCTGCAACACATTTTCTGCGGAGGGTGCAGTTTTAATTTGTTTAAGGAAAACTTACGAAAGTGATATTAAATGTGTTCTATCACGGGAACCATTCGGAATAGGGCATATGTCCATGCAAGTTTCTTGTTCACAGTCACTAACACTATCACCACTCAAAGCATTTACCTTTCTCCCTGACTCATCCTGTATAATGTCTTGCATTCCTAATTTATTCTTCTTCACTGTCACGGTATTACAACGCAAAGCCAAGCCTTTTGTTTAAATAATGAATGCGACAGCATTTTGATCTCTGATTATGTTTTATGATTTACGAACATTGCACTGAGCTGATTTTAGATGTGCTAAACGCAGGCTGAAGAAAGAAAAAAGTAAAGATAGGCAGCACAGGAATAGTTAACTAGTTACAGCATAATAAGAATTTCAATAGCTTTTCAGTAGTATACGTAAAATGTCAAACATACTGCTTTCCTTCCACAGATCCTATGTGAACGCTTCGCAGGGATGTGGAATAACAAAAAAAGAATCTGAAACTCATTTTCATTTGAGAGACAACATATTTACTGGTAACGTAAGTGCCCTGATAATTGACAACCCTTAACTAAAACTGATAGAAACCTGAAATAAACTGGTTTGTACATGTTGGTTTTAAACACATCCATTACTTGACAAAGTGTAATATACTAATTTTAAAAAAATACTGTTCATTGTTGTAATTCTCTGGAAAATAATTAAGTAACTCTGTCCAAATTTAGCAGAAAAAGTAATGCTTCTTAGCTTTATCTTCATAAATAGTCCTATCATTCATTATTTTATAAGTTACACACAAAATACGTTATCTGAAATATCCTGCAGATGTAGATAATCGTTATTTCAGGTACTCATTCTATGAAAAGAGCTGTTGATCTGAGAGATCCCATAAATGAAAAATTACGTTAGCTATAATTACATTCAAACTTGTTAATGTATCTGTGGTAACGGACGGCCACGTGGAAGTGGATATTATCTTCGGCTGAAGGAAACGAATGAGGGTTAGAACAAATTTCAGTCATTTTTTATAGTTTCAGTGGTTGACGTCTACCATGATAGACCAATGTGTAGCGAATTATAGGCTTCATGGTCTGCATATTTAACCAACACGTAGTTTTGGTTTCTTTAACTCTACCTAAAACGTAAAGAATTTATTTGTAAGACAGAATTTTGTATTCATAAAAAACGCTGAATTAAGTTCAGACACTCGTTAAAAGGTTACGCATTCCTAGATTTGGCGAGAACATTTTGAAGTTGCCTATAAGTTGATGAGCTGCAAAAGTAAGCAAATATTTCACCAGCTCACCACACTCTTACAAGAGGAGGTTCTGTGGACTGCATTTACGTGTTTTGCATCTTTGTTCGAGTTATTAAAATAGTTTAGCCAAGTTTTTTGATACATTATATACTGTCCCGTGCTGCCACCGTGAGAGTGTAGTTAGCTTCATAAAATGTAAACCTCTTATGGTATAAGATAACAATGCATTGTTTTACGCGTCTACTTCAAGATAATGAAGCTTTACGAGGTTAAAAATTTATACAATTACTTTTTGGGCTTAATTTTCCAAAACTACAAAATAAATAATTACTTTTCTGCTAAATAACTTTTAGATAAATGTTTTGTTCTAAATGAACCTCACTTTACTATCCAACTGTATTACGAACCATATTTATAGAAACATTTTCGAAGTAATTTGTCCTTACGTTTTTCCTGGGTGTGTACACGTGGAGAAAAATAAGTTATGAGTTATTGCCGCTTCCTCAGATGATCAGCGCCACTGAGTAATGCAACAAAAATTTGCTATGTTTATGGTATTAAGGTTCATACATGATGTATGTAATCTTTCAAAAACACAAGAGCCGGATTCCGCTTAGAAAGCATCACACCACACACCACACCTTCGTCCGCCTTGTTACGCAAATAATTAGCGTGCGCGCGTAAATACGCACCAGAGAATTCCACATACCCCGTGGTCTCTCTCTCTCTCTCTCTCTCTCTCTGCCTCTTCCTCTTCCTCTGCTAGCTACTGCAGTGAAGTATCTCGGAGCTACTGCTGCAGCCAAATTAACCTCAGCTTGCGCAATGGCGTCATAAATCTTCCTCCTCTACCATATAAACATCGGAGATGAGATGAAATAATCATGTCAAAACAATGCAGGAGTTATTCGAGGTCTCCACTTTGTGCCCACACAACACCTGTGCTGTTGATTGGATTATCCCTTTGTTTCATTTTGCGACACAGTGGTAACGAGAGTGTAGGATTCGGCTTTTATAACGTATTCGTTAGTCGGACGGGATTACGTGCTCTGGTAACGACACAGCATTGTTTGTATTCACATTGTCCGCAACTGATTAACTGTACACCGAAGTTGACAGTTCTGAAGCAGTGCATACACAGTTTTACAGTCAGCAAGAGTTACTTTCACGACTTGGCACTGTGCACAGTGAATCTACTGTGGTGGCGCAGTAGCAAACGCAATATTAATCACATGCATGAGGACCAGGGCTTCAAATACCCTTCGCGTTGTTCTCATTTAGTTGTCCACGATTTCTTTAAATCGTTCCAGAAGAATGCTGGTGTGACGTCACAGAATACATCACGGTTGACCATGAGTTAATGCAAATAATAGAACTTACAATAAGATGTATGTAAATAACGACAGATAAACGTATGTTGCGATGAAAGAGAGTACTTAAAAACAAAGACACTCCACTTAACATTCATCAATTTCTTACCTATTTATGTTGCAGAAAATTGTGCAGTACATGACCGTTTCTTATAAAAGGAAGAGTGTACACCTCTCGTGTTCCTTAAAGATAATAATTTTCTTTCTCAGTAATACAATTCTCTAAAAACATAGTGTAACGAACTCCTAAAAAGCATTACTTTCCAGAATGTTAATGACACATCCACAAACATTTCTTGGTTGTTTGGCATCTATTTATACTACCTGATAAGATTTGTTTATCTATGACGATTCGGTCTTAGTACATATCCCACTGATTTTTACCTCAGAGATTACCTTTTTAAGTGGCATTCAGACTTTCTAGCTATCAGTATGTAATAGGTGGTATTTACTGAATGAGTTAAGCAATTCTTTTTTAATTTAAAGACCTGTGACCTCGATTTACGTGGAACTGACACGTAATAAGAAAGGCATAGATAATCAGAGGACAGAACTTCTAGTTTACAATTACAAGACAATTCTGAACTTACCGGATAATCTTCACACTCGCACTGCCATCATAATAAACATCAAAACGAAGAAGTTTAAGTGGAACGTCTGTTCTGTTTACACGCAGACCGAAACTACATCTACATACATACTCCGCAATCCACCATACGGTGCGTGGCTGAGGGTACGTCGTACCACAACTAGCATCTTCGCTCCCTGTTCCACTCCCAAACAGAACGAGGGAAAAATGACTGCCTGCATGCCTCTTTCCGCGAAATATAAGTTGGCGGCAGTAAAATTGTACTGCAGTCAGTCTCAAATGCTGGTTATCTAAATTTCCTCAGTAGCGATTCACGAAAAGAACACCTCCTTTCCTCCAGAGACTCCCACCCGAGTTCCTGAAGCATTTCCGTAACACTCGCGTGATGATCAAACCTACCAGTAACAAATCTAGTAGCCTGCCTCTGAATTGCTTCTATGTCCTCCCTCAATCCGACTTGATACGGATCCCAAACGCTCGAGCAGTACTCAAGAATAGGTCGTATTAGTGTTTTATAAGCGGTCTCCTTTATAGATGAACCACATCTTCCCAAAATTCTACCAATGAACCGAAGACGACCATCCGCCTTCCCCACAATTTCCATTACATGCTTGTCCCACTTCATATCGCTCTGCAATGTTACGCCCAAATATTTCATCGACGTGACTGTGTCAAGCGCTACACTACTAATGGAGTATTCAAACATTACGGGATTCTTTTTCCTATTCATCTGCATTAATTTACATTTATCTGTATTTAGAGTTAGCTGCCATTCTTTAGACCAATCACAAATCCTGTCCAAGTCATCTTGTATCCTCCTATAGTCACTCAACGACGACACCTTCCCGTACATCACAGCATCATCAGCAAACAGCCGCACATTACTATCCACCCTATCCAAAAGATCATTTATGTAGATAGAAAACAACAGCGGACCTACCACACTTCCCTGGGGCACTCCAGATGATACCCTCACCTCCGATGAACACTCACCATTGAGGACAACGTACTGGGTTCTATTACTTAAGAAGTCTTCTAGCCACTCACATATTTGGGAACCAATCCCGTATACTCGTACCTTATGAGTCTGCAGTGGGGCACCGAGTCAAACGCTTTCCGGAAGTCAAGGAATATGGTATCCGTCTGATACCCTTCATCCATGGTTCGCAAGATATCATGTGAAAAAAGGGCGAATTGCGTTTCGCAGGAGCGATGCTTTCTAAAGCCGTGCTGATGCATGGACAGCAACTTCTCTGTCTCAAGGAAATTCATTATATTCGAACTGAGAATGTGTTCGAGAATCCTGCAACAAACCGATGTTAAGCATATTGGTCTGTAATTTTGAGGATCCGTCCTTCTACCCTTCTTATATACAGGCGTCACCTGCGCTTTTTTCCAGTCGCTCGGGACTTTACGTTGGGCAAGAGATTCGTGATAAATGCAAGCTAAGTAAGGAGCCAATGCAGTAGAGTACTCTCTGTAAAACCGAATTGGAATCCCATCAAGACCTGGCGATTTATTTATTTTCAACCCATTCAGCTGCTTCGCAACCCCAAGGATGTCTGTCACTATGTCCTCCATACGGGAATCTGTACGATACTATAACGGCGGTATGTTTGTACGATCCTCCTGCGTGAAAGATTTCTGAAATGCTAAATTTAAAATTTCAGCTTTTGTTTTGCTGTCTTCCGTTGCCAGATCAGACTGATCAGTGAGTGACTGGATGGAAGCCTTCGACCAGCTTACCGATTTTACGTAAGTCCAGAATTTCCTTGGGTTTTCAGCAACATCTTTTGCTAAGGTAGTGGTAGTGGTTGTATGCTTCACGCATCGCTCTTTTTACAGCAGCACGAATCTCTACTAACTTTTGCCTGTCATTCTCCCGATCTTTCTTGTACCGCGAGTGCAACTGTCTTTGCTTCCTGAGCATTCTCCTACTGCGCAAACATCAACACAGTAGACAGATAACAATACACACAAGCCCAACACGTTTCCGAGAGACAGATATCTCGGTGTCTGGCTGGACCGGAAACTTACATGGGGAGCCACATCGAATATGTTGCCAACAGAGGGCACGCGAGGCTCAAACAACTGTACCCAATTCTCAACAAGGAAAGCACACTGAATAGGAGGGTTTCGAGGTCCATACACGTGACATTGATTAGATTTCTTGTGACGTACGCAGTTCCCGTCTGGGAATATGCAGCTCCTACACGAGTGCGCCGCCTGCAGATCATACAGAATAAAGTGCTACGAATAATTAGCAACGCTCCACGCTCCACATACACACACACACACACACACACACACACACACACACACACCGTGGATCTTCACAATGAATACCGCCTTGAAACCCTAAAGGAAGTATTCAAAAAATACACCACACGACTATACAGGAACTCGAGACACTCGAACAATCCTTTCATCATTACTCTGCGAAACTATGATCACAACCGTAGGAGGAAGCATAGGCGGTCAAAGACACTCCTAGCTAGGGCATAACCATCTATGGCAAGATAAAACACACCAACAAGCGACAAACGTCGGCAAGACCCTGCATATCAGCAACTTTGACTGGAAATAGCTGCTGCTACTAAAGCCGACCAACAGGCTACAGCAGAGAAACCGACGAGCTCGCCCACTGACGCACGAACCACCAATATCACCCTACACTGTGCATCTGATATATGACCTATCGGGCACGAAACGATGATGAACCTGTTTCAGTTTTGCTGACGCTGACAGAGAGATCAACACCGGCATCCAGAGGGAGCCGTCGAGTAACAGCACCGCACAACGTCAAAGATATCGACATGCATGATACCCACTACTAACAAAGCCTACCCTTGCATGACCTGTCGCAGGCAGCAAGACATCTGCTACTGCTCTCACCATCCGACCTAACTATCGAAGAGGTTTTTTTCTCTTGCCTCTTGCCTCGGCACTTTTTTCCTCTGCCCTTCGTTTGACTTTCGACCCAATCCATTTCCAGACGAGAGCGTATAAATGGTTAACCTTAACCAGACGTACGCAACATCGCAATATCTACATCCTGCGACACCTCATGTTAGTGACAACTAACCCTTATGCAGAGATGGCAGTAGACCTTTTGAGTTCGCCATCATGCCGGTGAGGTCGTGGAGGGGCTCCACTTCATGTTAAAAAAAAAAAATTAAACGGTACTAATAAAGGAGCATACAAAAAATGTCGACACGACGAGCCTTCGACTGCATCTGTTAACTGAAAAATAAAATCATGTTTTTTTATTTCTGTACATTGGCATCAACGTGAATTCAGAATATAGCATAATATTGCCTACATTATTATCCCTGTGTTCTGCAATAGTGACATGAAGGGCATCACATTTAAACCGTTCAATTATGGCATCATAATAATTAGGATATTAGTCATATTTTTTATGCTTCTAGGAAATCCGTACTATGTAGGCTGTACCGTGATATGTGGTATTTTCTGTGTCTTGTAGTCAATAAACTCGAGGAAATAAGCTGATTATCCTCCAATATTATGCTTGTTGCAAAGGAAAGCTAAAGCTTGAATGTTGTCCACCTCCGCAACACTGGCATGTGTAGTTTAAGCTCTTTTCGCTCGTTGATGCATAAAGAAGCTAGCGGACCCAGCAATGCTTTGCAGTTGTTAAATACGTATGCGGATTGGATATAAATCCTTATAATCTTCTCCCACCTCTTTACATCCTTCTCCTGTCTCCCTTCTCTCAGTTTATCTTCTCCTCCTGCTCCCCTCTTCCTGTTCATCACATCGCCCCCCCCCCCTCCCCCATTCTCTGCCCATCTTCTCCTCCCCATATCGGCCTCCATCTCCTCTTCCCTCCTCTCTCTGCTCATCTCCTCCTTTTCACTCTATATATCCATTAATCAATCCCTCATCACTAGACAATCCGTCTTTCCCTTTCGATGACTCTGAGCCTTCTTTAATGTTACAGCTAAGGAAACCTTGAACGCTGAAGTTGCTGAAAATATTTGGGCAAGTCAGTTGTGATCATTAGTACATAGTATGAGAGAGCGCTCCAGCTCCTGGAGCTGTGAGGATGGTAGTTTCCAGGACAGTATTCTGCACAGTTTTAATCTGCAAACGAGTACATTTACGAAGTTTCAGACGATTCACGTTCTGTAGTAATACTGTAATCCTGAACTCACTGATATAAATACAACTTTCATTTTTCCTGTTAAAACTGACTGCGAAGAAGAAATTAAAAAATCGCACTGTTGTCTTTTGTTTAAATTTTATATGAGGAGAAGTAGTAGATATGAGAGAAACTATTTGCATTAAGTTCAAATGCCCTCCTATCGGAGGTAAAACTGACAGTAAGAAATACCATGAAACAGCTCGTTTTGCAAGAGATCATACCACAGTATTTCCGTCACCGCAATCGTTTACAATAGAAAACCTGTACATTGATGTTTAATAAACATTCATTCTGACATACACAAATTTTTTAGAGTATTGCGTAAAAAAAATTGAGATAAGTCAGTCAAGAACTTATCGAAATTTGTGCTGACAACATTGCACATGAGTGAGTGAGTGAGTGAGTGAGTGAGAGAGACAGAGAGAGAGAGTGTACAAGGTTGTTAGCAAAAATCTCGGCAAATTCTTGACTGACTTACGAATAAAAACTGCTAGGAGCCTATATAGATGGGGCTAGTCAAGGACCACATAAGAATTTCATGTTTAGCTTTTGCTGACGCTTTAGCCTTACTAGCGAATGATGAGATAATAGCAGACGAACAGGTTGAAACCCTTCGAGAATGTGCAGAGAATGTTGGTCTGCTAATGTCTTTCCTAAAGTCTGAGTTCATCGCCACAAAAACTGACACCCAAAGCTTGATTACAAAATACGATCATATCAATAGAGTCCCATATTTTAAACACTTATGTGAAGTCTTTGAACCTACAGGGCGAATGAAAACAGCCAAAACATTTGCCTCCAAAGATTAAAGAGAACCTATGGAAGAATCTACAATGCTTGTCCAAAAACATTAAAATTAGGCACAATAATACAGTATTAAAACTGTAAAACCGAAGTCGTGTATGCCCTGACAGTCCACATAAAAGGTAATCTAGAAAACGTTTGGCATTTACTGGTTTGATGTGTGGCTTATGAGCAGCCGCTCGACCATGAAATCCAAGTTTTCTCACTCCCGCCTAACTGTCGTAGTACTTGCAGTGAATTCTGATGCAGTTTGGAATCCCTGTGCGATGGTCTGCACAGACGCCTGCCTATTACACTTTACGACCCTCTTCAACTGTCGGCGTTCTCTGTCAGTCAAAAGACGAGGTCGACCTGCAAGCTTTTTTTCTGTACGTGTTCCTTCACGTTTCCACTTCACTGTCACATCGGAAACATTGGATCTAGGGATGTTTAGGAGTGTGGAAATGTCTCGTACAGACGTGTGACAAAAGTGACACCCAATCACCTGACCACATTCAAAGTCGAGTTCCGCGGAGCGCCCCATTCTCCTCTCTCACATTATCTAATGACTACTGAGGTCGCTGATATGGAGTTCCTGGCAGCAGGTGGCAGCACAATGCACCTTATATGAAAAGCGTATGTTTTTTGGGGGTGACCGGATATTTTTCATCACGTAGTGTATGTTGAACTTGGTTTTTGCAGTGTGTAGCTGGGGCCATCCCAAACAGTTCCCACTCACCGCGTCATTCAAGCGACGCCCGGTTTCAACGGAAAACATCGATTTGTTCCCCGTCACAAATAAAACGCATTTTAAAGCGGGACTTTACGTGCCCTTTTGATAGAGCAGTCCCAAATTAGTCTAGTGTGGTATTCCTTTTCTCGATGTATTTTTAGGGGGACAGTAAAACAGGAGAAATATCCACTACTCCAGAAGCGAGTCGCGTACCGCCCTGGCCCGCGCTGTCTGCTACCAACGTGCTCAGATACTGTTGAAGTGAGGGTTATTTATCGTGTTTTGATGTTTCTGTTAATGTGTTGACATACATCCACAAAACGAATACATCACTAGACTTATTTGGAGCCACTCTATTGAGAGGACACGTAAAATACCGCTCTAAAAATCATCTCGTTTGGAATCGAAAACAAACCGATACTCTTCGTCGGCACTGGATGTCGCATGGTAGACGTGACGAGCAGCATTTGTTTGGGCTGATTTGGACGGACTCCAGCTACCCATGAAAGTATTGAGGTTATGGATGCAGGAGATATCAGATTTAGTATCTCCTGGGTTCAAAAAGTGTTTCCGCAAAATGTTTGAAAAGAAGAGTCTCTTGATTGGACATCTGTACGATTCTCACAACTCGTGGTTGGATATGAATTTTCAGAATGTGCTACTAACCTCAGTTTTTTTTCTCTTAACTTTGTGTGTTTCGGTAAATCATATGAGAGAAGTTTTCTAAACTCAAAGCAATTAAAAAATTGTTTTAGGTCCATTACGAGTCATGCACGACTGACTAATGGGGCAGTTCTCTAGTCGAAAAGAGTATAGCTGAAGGTACGGAATTTGATGACCCAATTTCAAAATTTGCAGCAGAAAAAATTTAGAAGGAATATATTTTAAGCAGCATGTTGAAGTCAGCTTTGAATAAGAACTTCTATGGTTATTTGCACTGCTTCATTAGTAATCAACTACACTGTGTGTGCTTTTTATATAAAAATACTGTTTACTGGTTTCCATTCGTAAAACTTCTTACAGAATAGTTAACATTACATCTATCTACATCTACATGGATACACTACAAATCAGACTTCAGTGCCTGGCAGAGGGTTCATCGAACCACCTTCACACTAACTCTCTACTATTCCACTCTCTAACAGAGCGCTGAAAAAACGAACACCTATATCTTTTCCGTGGGAGTTCTGATTTTCTTTATTTTACTATCCTGATCGTTTATCCCTATTTAAGTCGGCGCAATATAATTTCTGTTCGCATTAGGAGGAGAAAGTTGGTGACTGAAATTTCGTGAGAACATACCGCCATAACGAGAAACGCCTTTGTTTTCAAATTGTTCATACAACCACTTGTCATGCCCGTGACACTCTCTCCCCTGTTCCCCGATAATACAAAACGTGCCGTCCTCCTTTGAACTTTCTCAATGTACTTCGTTAATCGCACACTTCACCTACTTAACAAATTGTATCAAATAATTGCTTTCCCCCCAAAAATTATTTGATGTTTTCCTATGGTTGGTGGTGATGGTAGTGATGTGGTGGTAGGTAGGGGGGGGGGGCACAAAGCCCCACACCGGCTGCCAAACTACCTAGCTACGCCATTCGTTGGGTCAGTAAAAAACGTACTCTAAGTGGATTTCTGGAAATTATGGAGTACATCTGTTTAATTTTCTGGTAACCATTCGTGAGGTGTCTTTTTTTCCTACTCGGCACAATATTATACTAGTTTGAGTTTGTTGGACAGACTTGTAATAAAGAAAATGAAGGAATTGGACATCGACAACGTTTCTACAGCTGAGGAGAATGGAGATAAATATACGAACACTCGAAAGGGAAAAAATCTGCACCGTCTTGGTCATCTACTTATCAGGTAAACATGAAACCAGAATCAAGACTGTTCCAACGTAGCTGCCACCTTAAAAAAGAATATATAAATTTTGGATTTACCTCGAGAGGCGAGGAGGGCAAAGCTATACCGAAATGTTTGGTGTGTGGCACACTGTTGTCAAATGAGTTTACAGTACCTAACAAGCTGAAAAGACATTTAGAAGTAAACAACCACAGCGTCTCTCAAAAACCGCGGGAGTATTTTCGACGCCTGTATATTTCCATTCAAGCATCTTATGTCCTGATGGAAAAACGAATAAAGCCTCAGATAAAGCAGTTTTAGCATCGTTCAAAATTACTGAAATGATTGCTGACAAATGGGGAACTTCATAACACTGGCGAATATCTTCATTTTATTGGCATGTACAGAGACTACTGCTACTACGATGGGACCGGAAACTGTTAAACAGATTTCAAAAGTACCTGTGTCAACTGATACAATTCATGGGCGTGTTACGGACATACCAGTTGGTATTCTCAGAAATTTTATTAAAAATAAGAAACAAGCAATTTGCTCTGTAGTTGGATGAGACGTTGTCGGAATAGCTCTGTTATAATATTTTGCGAGATTTGTATGCAGATCAGAAATTACTGAGCAATACATGTTTTGTCGCGAAACAGAAACAACAGCTGGTGCAGCTGACATATTTGTTGCTGTTAAGAGTTTCCTTCAAGGTAACAGACTAAAGGGGGCGGAGCGTATTCCTGTATGTACTGATGGCGCTGCTGCAATGGCAGGAATTATGTAGGGGTTCCTCATATCGTGCGGGATAAAACCCCATCAGTAATAACTACTCATTACTTTCCACATGGAGACGCTTTAATCATGAAGACTACGAACGGAAATTGTTTTGGTGTTGTCATACACATGTTTGTTCCAATGATTAACTATTCAAAAACTCGTCCTGTAAAATCACGAGCGTTTGAGAAAATCGGTAAAGAACTGGTTGCAGATAATAAATTGTTCTTGTTCCACAGCAATATCCGATGGCTTGCTAATGGAAAAAACGCTTATCAGAGTTCTAGAAATTAAAGATGAACTACTTGCATTTCTTGAGACTAACGATGATAACGAATTTGATTAGTGTGAATATCTTAAGAAGCTCGTTTGGTGTACTGAGATGGCGTACCTTTTCGACATTTTCAACAAACGTAATGATTTGAATTTAAGAACGCTGCGTCAAACGATAATATTATCAAGTGATGATATCAGCGCATTTTGGATAAACTCCCCTTTTGGCTCTTTTCAAGTTTGCATCAAAAATTCAGATGAAGGAACACACAAAAGATCAACTGTCTGAGTTGCAAGAAGGGATACTCAAATCCCCGAGCAGCCGGGTGACGTTGTCGACAACCGTCGATATTTCGCCACGAGCACACCCAGACGAAACATCGGCTGTTGTATACTATGCCAGCCGGCTGCACTCCCGTAAGTTATTTGAACTGGGAGAAGCTCAGTATCCAAACACTTTCCCTCGACATCGACTACTGTCTGGGAGTGGCTGACTGCATCTGACGCGGAAAACGTATCCAAGGCTAAATTAAACAGCTACGAGAAAGAGCACTTATCAAATATCATTGAATGCAATACCGAGATCGAAATTTAAAAAAAGTGCTCCAGATGTTTTTGGAGCTCAGTCAAAGTCAGTCTGGTTGCGGCAAATAAAGCAGTATCTTTTCTACTGCGGCCGGCAGCTATGGTCGAGAGGTTCTAGGCGCTTCAGTCCGAAACGACGCGGCTGCTATGGTCGCAGGTCAGAATCCTGCCTCGAGCATGGATGTGTGTGATGTCCTTAGGTTAGTTAGGTTTAAGTAGTCCTAAGTATAGGGGACTGAAGACCACAGATGTTAAGACCCATAGTGCTTAGAGCCATGTGAACCATCTTCTACTGCCATTCTCAGAGTCCTATTTGTGCCAGTCTGGATTCTCAATGCCGGAGAATATAAAATATGACTACATATCTCGGATCCTTGATATGGAGGGCAAGAATGAGTGAGTGAGTGAGAGAGAGTGAGAGAGAGAGAGAGAGAGAGAGAGAGAGAGAGAGACAGAGAGAGAGAGAGAGAGACAGAGAGACAGAGAGAGAGAGACAGGAATTGTTTTTGTGTGTGTGTGTGTGTGTGTGTGTGTGTGTGTGTGTGTGTGTGCGTAAAGAGTCCGTCCACACATACAGCTGCTTTGCAAAAATCGCCAGGGACAAACATCTCACTAATTTTAAGTTTTATGTTATGTTTCTGATCTTAAAGTTTACTTTTTACGTCCCTGCCTAAGAGCCATAAGTTTCTTCTATATACATATATTTCCATTCAACACTTATGCAATTACACCCATGCTCATAAATTAAGGATAATGCTGATACATGGTGAAACGACGCTCTGGTTTTCGGTTTGCGGGTTTAAATCACCTCGGGGTATGACTACGCGGTGCATTTGATCTGTGGTCGTCGCACGGTGGTGCTCACAGCGGTCCACATATGCAGAGGTGTGTTGGTGCATGCCAGAGTACGGTGCAGCGAGTAAGTGTGCAGACTTTTTTAAACGTGCTAATGGTGACTGTGTGATGAAAATGGCTCAAAGAACACATTTTGATGACACTGTGAGGGGCAGAATACAAGGGCGACTGGAGGCTGGTCAAACACAGCAGGTCATAGTACGGGCCCTCTGTGTGCCACAAAGAATGATCTCAAGATTATGGCAACGATTCCAGCAGACAGGAAACGTGTCCAGGTGCTACAGTACGGGACGTCCACAGTGCACAACACCACAAGAAGACCGATCTCTCACCATCAGTGTCTGTAGACGTCCACGGAGTACTGCAGGTAGCCTTGCTCGGGACCTTACCGCAGCCACTGGAACAGTTGTCTCCAGACACACAGTCTACAGACGACTGAACAGACATGCTTTATTCGCCCGGAGACCTGCAAGGTGCATTCCACTGACCCCTGGTGTCAAGAACACAGTACATTGTCATTGGAACAGTGGTCGAGGGTTATGTTCACGGACGAGTCCAGGTATATTCTGGACAGTGATTATCGCCGGATTTTCATCTGGCGTGAACCAGGAACCAGATACCAACCCCTTAATGTCCTTGAAAGGGACCTGTATGGAGGTCGTGGATTGATGGTGTGGGTTGGGATTATGATTGGTGTACCTACACCCCTGCATGTCTTTGACAGAGGAACTGTAACAGGTGAGGAGTACGGGGACGTCATTTTGCACCAGTATGTCTGCCTTTTCAGGGGTGCAGTGGGTCACACCTTTCTCCTGATGGATGATAACGCACGGCCCCACCGAGCTGCCATCGTGGAGGAGTACCTTGAAACAGAAGATATCAGGCGAATGGAGTGGCCTGCCTGTTCTCCAGACCTAAACCCCATCGATCACGTCTGGGATGCTCTCGGTCGACGTATCGCTGCACGTCTTCAAACCCCTAGTACACTTCAGGAACTCCGACAGGCACTGGCGCAAGAATGGGAGGCTACACCCCAGCAGCTGCTCGACCACCTCATCCAGAGTATGCCAACACTTTGGGCAGTCTGTGTACGTCTGCATGGTGATCATATCGCATATTGATGTTGGTGTACATGCGCAGGAAACAGTGGAGTTTTGTAGCACATGTGATTCGGGCCGGTTTTCTCACTTATCACCAATACCGTGGACTTAGATGTGTGTCATGCGTGTTCCCTATGTGCCTATGCTATTAGCGCCAGTTGTGTGTAGTGCGACGTTGTGTGGCACCACATTCTGCAGTTAGCTTAATTTATGAGCATGAGTGTAGCTTGTGAGATTTGTATCTCATAGTATATGCAGACCATGTGACGATTTGGGAAGAAAATGAACAGAAATTGGAACACAAACCGGAACTAAACACCTGGAAGCGTGTAACCGAAGAAGTACACATGGAAATAAGCTGAAGAAAAAGTGAAGTAATAAAAATCAGCAGGAAAAATGCAAATATGGAGGATGTCAGTCGCAATGGAAAAATCAATAAAGAGGTAGATACTATGAAGCTTCGAGATAATAAATTAACCAAGGAAGGAAACTTGAAGTATGACATTGTGGAGGGAATAGAAAATGGTTCGAATTTTGTGTTGGACGTAATTAGAAAGTGGAAAATATCTGCCCACGCAAAAATCATCGTATTATACAAGTCATATCATGTGCCAGTTTTGACCTATGGACCAAAATGTTGGACTTGGACAAAGAGAGATCTCAGCGGAATACAACAACAGAGATGAACTTTCTGCCAGGAATCATGGGTAAGACGAGAAGGGACAGGATAAAAACTAAATAATACGAAACACCCTGTAGATCAAGCCGCTAAAACAAACCATTGGACACATTAAAAGAATAGGACCAGAAAAAATTCCAAGAAAGCCCTATAATGGACAGAATCTGGACGAAGACCAACTGTAGGATCACAAAGAAGATGGAGAGACCAGGTGAATGATGATGTGAACCGAAGAGGTCTGCAGTGGGAGACAAAGCCGGATGATACATTGTGGGAGAAAAGAGAAGCTCGGAAGAGGCTGCATGAAAGACCTGCCTATGCAGAAATGTTTCAGAAAGAAGCAGAAGCAGAAGAAGTCGTTCCATAATAACAAAATATGTATTTTATGTCTTTGGTGTTTACTGTTTTTTTCTGTTCCTGCGTAAGAGTAATAAATTTCTTTTATTTTATGTCCCATGTTTATGTTCAACTGTTAATATTCTAGAGTTTTACGTAGCAAATATGTGTCCCATGGTTGTTCCATAACTTAAAAAAACATTGTATGTACATTACGTGTTTGCTTTTTTACGTTTAGGAAAAAAATAACATGTACGGATGTGGCAAAAATCTGAAGCGTACTTTGGTGTGCCCCAAAGGAAAACAGACTGAAAAACCCGGGGCTACAGCACTGATTTATGAGTCAACGAAGCGAGGAACAAAGAGAGAATAAACGTGACGTACGCCATAGAGTAAGAGGATGTTCTTTACGTTGTGACCCATGGCTCTCACAGAAGACATTTTTATGTATAGCTCTGTTCATACCTTTGTTCTTGTGCAATTAGTGTGGAAGGCTATAGTCGTCTGCAGACTTTAAAATTGCTTTAAAATGATGCGTACACACATACAAATTGATGTACCAAGCCATGATGATCACGTGCTCCATATCGTATAAGTTCAGCTTTGTAACGCAGTTCAACAGCTATTTTGCGTGGTATGGAATCGATCGTCAAGTCGTTGGTAGATTCACGAAAGTACAGGGTGTCCAAAAAGAATGACCCGATTTTGCCGGCCGTGGTGACCGAGCGGTTCTAGGTTCTTCAGTCCGGAACCGCGTGACTGCTACGGTCGCAGGTTAGAATCCTGCTTCGGGCATGGATGTGTGTGATGTCCTTAGGTTAATTAGGTTTAAGTAGTTCTAAGTTCTAGGGGACTGATGACCTCAGACGGTAAGTACCGTAGTGCTCAGAGTCACTTTTTGACCCGATTTTAAATAGAATTATTTATTAGGAAGAAGGGCTTAACACCAACAAATTGCATGCTAAATTACTCAGAAGAGACTGAAGTTTACAAAAATCCATCATAAATGTTCAATATGTCCTCCATTGGCTGGCAGACGACATCTAGCAGATAGCCCAATTCATCCCAAACTGAGCGTAAGGTGTCTTCTGTCACTGAAGCTACAGCAGCTGATATTCTGGTTTTTAGTTCATCAATGTCACGAGGTAAGGGAGGAATGTAAACACAGTCTTTAACATAGCCCCACAGGAAGAAGATACATGGTGTTAAGTCGGGGGACCTAGGAGGCCAAGAGTGTAAAGCCTGGTCTCGCAATCCTGTACGCCTTATCCAACGTTGAGGCACGTTGGCATTGAGGAAACTGTGCACGTTATTGTGCCAGTGCGGTGGTGCTCCGTCTTACTGGTAGATGAAATTGTCAGAGTCAAGTTATGGGAATAACCAGTTGCATAGCATTGCAAGATATGATTGTCCTGTTACGGTTTCTTCCTCAAAAAAGTAGTGTCCATAAACCTTGCTTAGCGAAACAACATAAAAAAAACATTCGCTTTCGGCGAATTACGTTCGTGCTCAATTGTTTCACGAGGATTTTCGAGCCCCCAAATATGCACATTATGATGGTGAACCATACCGCTAATATGGAAAGTTGCCTCATCGCTGAATATCAACCGTGACATAAAAGTGTCATTTTCCATGTCCTCTAGAATAGCATTGCTGAAGTCCACTCTCTTCACTTTGTCAGTATCTCGAAGAGCTTGTACCAGCTATAATTTGTTTGGTTTGAGGGCTAAACGACGCCGTAACACACGCCACGCTGTCATGCCCGGTAACGCAAGTTCTCGGCTAGCACGACGGTCGACTTGCGGGGGTTCGACTCAAATGCTCGTCGGATTTGTTTCACTATTTGTTCAGGTACGCGTGACCGGCCAGGACTTTTGCCTTTACAGAGGCACCCTGTTTCTTCAAACTGTTTAGACCACCATCAAATGGTTCAAATGGCTCTCAGCACTATGGGACTTAACATCTGAGGTCATCAGTCCCCTAGAACTTCTTAAACCTAACTAACCTAAGGACATCACACACATCCATGCCCGAGGCAGGATTCGAACCTGCGACCGTAGCGGGTGCGCGGTTCCAGACTGTAGCGCATAGAACCGCTCGGCCACCCCGGCAGGCCCACCATCAAATGTTCTTTGCTGATGGTAGTTTAGCACGAAATCGTATATGAAACGCCCGCTGAACTGCGATCACTGATTGAGTACGACTAAATTCAATAACACAATACGCCTTGTGTTGCGGGGACGCCATATTGCTCGAGACTGGCTGCACGCTCCAGGTCAGCGCTCGTAGCGACATCTAGCGGATTTTTTGTGAAACTCTAGACTATGCCGAATACACTAGCGCTGTTTCAGTTACCTAGTGACATTTATCTCGATATTATTGCAAGTTAAAGTTGGGTCATTCTTTTTGGGACACCCTGTATGTGGCACCAGATGTCTATGCAGAGGTCACAGAGTTCCCATTAATCATGGGTCCGTGGTTTGTGGGAGCGGAGATGGCGCCCGATAGCGTCCCATATGTATTCCATCGGGTTCAGATGGGCGAATGTTGTGGCAAAGACATCTACATCATATCACCAACACGCTCCTCGAACCACCGCAAACGAATCTGGCCTTGTGATGTGGACAGTTATCCTACTGGGATATGGCATCGGGAAGGCATCAATCTTGAGGGAGTTCAAGTGGTACGTAATAATGTTCACAAGGTCCACAGCTGATACGTCTTACTAACACAGGTCCAGTGGATGCCCAGGTAAATGTCCGCCCAACACAGCACGTTTCCACTGCTGCTCGGTCCAGTCTCGATGATACCGTTCTATTGCAATTATAACTGATGCTGTCGATGTGGGGACACATCTGGTTAGTCTACTGCGAAGTTCCATGTTCAGCTATGTGCGCTGGCCGATTTGCTTAGTAACAACTTTGCCTGCATCAGTACTGAAATTTATCGTCAGATCTGGCACAGTTACATCTTACAAATCGATGGCGTAGCCACCTTTTTTCTGTCTGAAGTAGAAAAGAATGTATTGCGACGGGTAAAACGTGTTAATAGAGACGAAACTGAATCACGGACTCCTAAAATGTCTGCAGCAACAGTATAAACGTTACACATGAAAAAAATAAAATTACCACTTGTACTATTTCTTTGAAAAAGGAGAAAGCATCCTTTCATCGGGACCACTGATTTAAAAATACTGCACGGTGTCTTAATCTATGTTTGTTACAACCTATAATTAAATGTATCAGAGCAGTAAAAGTCATTCCTTTTTTTAACCTAATTTAGTTTCCGGAACAATCTCATACAATTTTAGTACGAAATTACGAATTTAGGCCGTCTTGAGCTTTAGCAGACAATGAGTTTGCAAGGTTAAAAGAGAAGCTGCGTAGATTACGTTTGAGCACAGTAAAATTAAGTGATGTCATACCACTTCACACGCCGTTATTCACTCCAGTAACTGAGGAAACCATATCGTCAATGAAATATGTGAGGAAGGTAAAAGCTAACCCCATGATGGGCCAATACCTAACTATTCGTTGGTATTGACACATCTCAAAAAAATTTGGGAGATCATACGTAAGTACTTTGATCAGTAAAAGGTATGAAACCGTATTACAAATTATTCATTTAGCTTATTAAAATTGGTTACGACCGTAACTCAGAATAAATTACTTTCTAAACGAGCGTCTGAACAATCACTGGCGCCTCCATCATCTCTTAAATGTCGTTCTTTCCAAAAAGATTCTTCATCCAGCGTCGTACTGCTGCTCTCAAATCAACAAAGATTAATCCAGTCAGTGGAAGAAATTAAATGAGTGCAGCCATGCACTGCGCGAAATCCTCAACGCCGACTGCGTTTTCGAGAACTGTCGAGCTTTGCGTGTTGACGCAGAGACATCGGGATAGGCTTCTAGCCGTCCTACACACTGGCAGGCTCATCCGTCACGCAAGGCCGCCGTCTAAATGGACTTCACTGCACGCACGGGACCATATTCGTTGCGGAACGAGTGAAACGAGACGCTCACGTCTGCTCTTTGTACCAGAAACCTGAAGAGAGCTCCCATTTCCTTTGTAGCGGCCGCTCGTGTGTACAAAGGAAGATAGCACTATTATTTTCATTAATTTTAACATAAGAGCGACAAAGAGTTACCGAACAGTGTATTTTATAATTTCCTAATCGCTCCTTAATTACTTACCTAGTTCCTCACTTAGTCATAGGCCTAGTTGCTTTGTTTACTTTTAATAATGACATGGAATATTTGGTAAAGTAAATTTAACGTCTTAAAAATCTATTTGAGCAGTTGTTTACCTGTTTGTCAGTTTAAAAACACACCTCCGCAAGCAGCCTGAAATTTACAAGCCGGCCGAGGTGGTGGAGCGGTTCTAGGAGATACAGTCTGGAACCGAGCGACCGCTACGGTCGCAGGTTCGAATCCTGCCTCGGGCATAGATGTGTGTGATGTCCTTAGGTTAGTTACGTTTAAGTAGTTCTAAGTTCTAGGGGCTGATGACCTCAGAAGTTAAGTCCCATAGTGCTCAGAGACATTTTTTTGACATTTACATTGCGGTGCGGAACATAAAAGTTTCTAGTCTCACTTTACTTTTCAACGGGGTTCAAATACGGGGACCTACTGACATATTATGTTTTGCCATATTGTGCTTCCCACTCCATTGTTTCGTGAGATATATCCCCTCCTTTATCATCATACAGGGTGACAATTATTCAACTAGATGAAAAAAACTAAATTGGTTACAAACTATGGCGTGCTCACACTTTATTCAACGTGTGTCACTACAGATACTCGGATTTAGGTTATGACATGTTCTATACGCCTGCCATCATTGGCAATGATGTGGTGCAGACGAGTACCGAACTTCTGCATGACACGCTGAAGTGTCGGAACATCGATGCTGTCGATGTCCCCCTGAATGGCTGTTTTCAGTTCAGCAATGGTTTTGGGGTTATTGCTGTACATCTTGTCTTGAATATTGCTCCACAAAACGGAATCCGGATCCGGAGAATATGCCAGTGGCCTCTGGGTACCCCAGAGCGAGAATGTGATCTCCAAAGTGCTCCTCTAGGTGACCAAACATTCTCCTGCTTCGATGGGATCGAACTCCGTCTTGCATGAACCACATCTTGTCAAAATCAGGATCATTTTGGATAATGGGGATGAATCATCTCCCAAAACCTTCTCGTTCCCTTCGGTAGTCACCGTGCCATCAAGGAATACCGCACCGATTATTACGTGACTGGTCATTGCACACCACACAGTAACCCACTGAGGGCGAAGAGACTTCTCAACCGCAAAATGCGGATTCTCAGTCCACCAAATGCGTCAGTTTTGCTTATTGACGAACCTATTTAAAGAAAGTGGGGTTCGTCGCTAAACCAAAGCGTGCATGCGCATACTAAATCCCGCCATGCCCCGCGGCCAACCGTGCAGTTTGAACGTCCTAACGCAAACCGTTCAGAAGTTATGACGATTTTATTTCACATAGGTAAATAATTGTCACCCAGTATTTCCGCTATTTTGTTATGCTAAGAATAGAGGCTCTGTACTTTTTGCAGCACTCTTTTCGTTCGCAGAATTCTCTCCACTGAATCCCACAGAAATTTCAGATTTCTTTAGGTGTCAGTTTACCCACTGTACAATCAACAGCAATGAGTATTCCTATTTAGCGCATTTCCCATTTTATGTTTCTACAGCTGAGTACCCAGCGTAGCGTGGATACGTATTACTCCTCCTCCCTCATCCTCATCCTCCTCCTCCTCCTCCTCCTCCTCCTCCTCTTCCTCCGTTCACTCTAGGTCCATCTCCTTCTGCCCCTCTCTAGTTGCTCTTCTCCCATCCCTCTCTCTGTCCATCAGTTCTTTCCTCATCCGTCAATCTCGTCTTCCTCCCTCTGATTTCATCTCCCTGTCTCTAGCTATCTATTTCCACCTTCACCCTCTCGTTGTTCATCTCCTCCTCCCTTCTCTGTCAGTCTCCTCATCTATCCTTTCTCTATTCCCCTCTTTCTCTCCCATTTCCTATTCATTTCCTCCTCTTCTGTTTCTCTGCTCTTTCCCTCCTTACCCCACTCTGTCCATCTTCTCCTCCCCCCTCTCCTTATCCATCTCTCGTCCTCCTCCGCCTCTGTCCCTTTCCTTTCCTTTCTCTGGGCATCTCCTTGGCCCTCTCTGTGTCTATGTCCCCCATCTTCTTTCTCTGTCCATCGTTCCCCCCAGGTCCATCTTCTCCTTCCCCCTCCGTCTGTCCATTTTATCCTCATCCTTCTCTCTACACATTACCACCCTGACTCCTTGGAGGCTGGTAGTTCTTGCTCACACCGTATTTTTTTCCAGATCGCAACTGATGTGTGAACCAAATTCACTAAAATCGTTCCAAGGGCTTAAGACGAGCTTTTTACCAGTGGCTTTGCCCACAGAAGGAGGTGCGATACACGTTTCGCGTATTTTTAACGTATTTCACACGTTTTTGTACACATATTTCACCTATATCTCTAGCTGATATTGTCCTGCGCTTTTGTTTTCAAGCGGCTCAGTGTTTATGAAGCCGTGTTCAAAAAATGGTTCAAATAGCTCTAAGCACTATGGGACTTAACATCTGAGGTCATCAGTCCTCCCAACCTAAGGACATCACACACATCCATGCCCGAGGCAGGATTCGAACCTGCGACCGTAGCGGTCAAGGTTCTAGAATATTTGATCCTCCATCGCATTTCCCAGCCTCTGGCGGCAGCTGGGACCATCCGTCTGAAACAGTTTGGATTCGCTTCCCACCTGTTGGCCGAACTCGAAGTGCTTCGGATCAGAGAACATGTCAGCAAGGGCGTTAACTCCACCATGTCGATGCCAGCGGTTTTCCTGGACCTGCAAAACGCATGTGACAAGGTCTGGCAGGACAGTCTTGTGTACAAAATGCTGGCAGAGATAACCATCCCCGACATCTGTGTGAAGATTGTGGATAATTTCCCCCAAAATCGGACCTTCTTGGTTACCTAGCAAGGTCGGCGCGAGCTTACGTCACATGACGATGGGTACCCCTCAGGGCTCTGAGTTGTCTCCCATCCTTTTTAAAATGTATGTTAACATATGCCAGTTCTCCCACACTGGCACCTCGCGCAATATGCCGATGAGACGGCGCTCTATACCGGCCGCACCACTGACCAGCTCACTGTTCCCCTCGCGAGACAGGTGGACGCCGCAGCGACATTGTGCCATTCTATTAAGATTGCCCTCAATACCGCCAAAGCAACGGCAGTCTACTTCGCTAAACAGCACCCCGTCCTCCACCACAACATCACTGTAGCGGGCGTCCAGGTCCCATGGTCCCCTGGTACCAAATACCTCGGTGTCTGGATGGATAAAAAACTTCTCTTCCATCGCCATGCAGAATATGTAACCCAAAATGGACTCAAGCTGATCAAAGCGTTGTACCCAATGTTCACCAGCAGGGAACTGAACCTCGACACCAAGCTCCGGCTGTACCGGATGGTTGCCCACCCTTTCCTCACCTATGGCTCCACTGCGTGGGCTACAATTAGTGCCTCCCAGATGTAGACCCTCCAGCACCTGCAGAATAAGGTGCTTCGGCAGATCCTGCATGCCCCTCCTCTCATGAGGGCAGTTACCCTCTGTGAGGAAATGGACATGGCCACTCTCAAGACGTCCATGTAAGAGAAGACAAGGTGTGCCTATGTAAAAGTAGCCCTACACGACACTCTGGAACTGGCACTGATCCCCATTTCCTCTCACCATCCTTCAGGACTCAGATTCCGACCATGCTTAACGTTAGCCTTCCTACGACCACTCATGCAGCGATAGAATTGACTTGACCACTCGATGGATGTTGACCATCGTAAACTACCAATGTTAATACCTAATGTTGTTCGTCATTATGCCTGCAACCTTAACTTCCAACGTTGGAAGGTGGTATGGGACTTCAAGTTCCACCACCACACCTTCAAAGTGCAGTCCGGTGATGTCTTTGAAATGGCATCACTGTCGGATCGAACAGTTTTACCATCCACCAACACAGTAAGACCGTGAGCAACCGGTGAAGCAGTACTTCAACTTCCCACCCAAAAAAAAAAGAGGCCGCAGCCGAGTTGAAGACGAGCTGTCCTACGAAATCTACAGCAGTGACTTATGAACTGTTTCCTAGGCACCCTATATTAGACGAGTGAGCAGAACACAGCAACTTCGCCACCTTTTTATGACCTTCCAGTATACATTTGTCGCTGCTTTCAGTAGTGACCAAATCTTACAATTATTTCGTGTGAGTAATACCAGAAAAATATGTTGCCCCTCCAAAAGTAACTGAATATTAAGACATTATACCTGCTATGATTGCAAACTTACATCGAAAGTGAAAGACCACAGGGGTAATTTGCAATCAATAGAAGAATTCTGTTCACTCAAATCCACCGTTCTCTACATGGCTTGGGGTCACTGGCTAGTCATGTGGCCAAACAATGCAATCTGTTTGACAGATGGAAACAAATAGCTTGCCAACATTAGAGGGACATTTTTTCAGCCCAATTAAAAACAAAATTGGATAATTACTCTTCCGATGATTTGTCCGTACAGCCTGAGAAATGATACACAATTTTCTCTGTCACCAATCTTCTGATTGGTGTAATGTGGCCCGCCACGTTTCTGTGGAGGACCTATGACGTTTATATTATCAGTCCATCTACTCCTCAACACACTTTTACAGCACCAGATCTCAAATACGTCGACAGTCCTCCTCTCTATTTCTCCCATTGTCTATGATTCTCTTTATATATGATCATTCTCACTAATTTCTTCCTGATATTAAGTTTTATGTTCGGCCTTGTACCATTTTACACTCCTGAGTGCTTTTTCTAGGTCGACAAAACCTATGGACGTGTTGTAAGGCAGCAATATTTTGCCTCCAAACATGTAATATCATACAAGTTCTTATAATTAAGTTTCCTCAAGACATTTAAGTCTCATGTTTATCTACAATAATGGTGGAAGCTGAATGAAGGAATTATATTTGTGCCACAACCAGGTCTTGAACCCAGGTCTCCTTGCTTACTACACAGGAATGCTAACAATTATACCATTACAGAACTGTGGCTAATATTGCTGTATGGACTACTGAAGTCCAGTGCTCTCCTCAACAAAAACTTCAATTCAGATCTTCAGCTCATTTTTCTCTTAAATCTGTGCAACAATGTTAGCCACAGTGCTGCAGTGGTGTAATGGTTAGCATTCATGCCTAGTAAGGAAGAAGACTTGGGTTCGAGTCCCAGCTATGGCAAAAATATTAATTCACTTATTCAGCTTCCACTATTATCATACGAGTTCGTTTGCATATCTTATTCGATATGAAATCGTGATTTACGATGGGTGACCGGAAAACTGATTATTTCTTCTGTTGAAACACAGCATTTTCTTTAGTGTTGCACGTCGGGAAGTAATTTGAGCTGGAAGCTGACAGCAGGCAGCGGTGAGCGTTGTGTGTTCCTGCGAAAGCTACTTTCGGCGGAAGGGAGGTTAGAAAATAAGCCGCGTCAAATTCGATCGGGAAGGATGTTTTACTGCTCTGACGAGAACAGGGTGGAGGCAGCAGCTTTACTGCACTGCTGGCGGCCTCCATCGCATGAGTGGATGCGAGGCGCACTCCTGCCGCTGAGAACAACCATGTGCTGGAAGGCAGGACTGAAGAGTGATAGCATCTTACAAGAAAAGGAGGCGTCCTTTTACTGGAAAGGAATTCGCGGCAGACGTGAGCTGGCTCTTCGTCAGTTCTTCTCACGGGAGAGGTGCGGCACATTTCCCGCCAAAAAGCAGCGAAGTGAAACTGATTGGTGAAGGATCAGGTGCAGAATGTTCTACAACAGTGTTCTATATAGAGTATGGACTGCAGGCGATTGGCTGGTAGCTTCATGACCTGTGCAATGGGAGGCACTGCTTTTGTAACAGGCACGGCGATTCGTTGCACGGTGTGCATACGCAGACGCCGCGAGCCTTGCTGGAAAACGACGTATGGCACGCGAGGGGATTCTTCTGTGGTTGTTCAACGATAGCACATCGCATGGGGAGCAACTTAGAGCAACAACAGCGTCAGTGAAGTCTCTCACTGTAAGAATTTGCTAAGTGTTGATTTCGTCACTAGGAGCGAGTTAAGTCGTTCCTCTGGAAGCAGAATGACGATTCTTTGGCTCCCTGCATAGTGTGAAGCATACTGAAGTGCTTCTTTCTGAATGAATATTTGAGTTCCTTTTCCTGACTTATGAGCAAACAGAGATCTTGATTCGTGTTCTGAGTTTTACTGAAGTAGTTTCAGCTCTAGGAGTTTCCAAACGATATAATACCACCACTATGTAGACAGAATTTATAGGTATGCGAAGTATATCTTCTGCGTGGCGACCAATGGCACCATGGACATCGACGCTGGTGTATGTACCAATTCTTCCGCCACGATTCAGATCATAGGGAAACAATCACGGTAAATACGGTGCGTTGCATTGGCTTCTTCTCTGAGCTCTTTACTGCCAGTGCCAGTCAGTGTGGAGGTCTTCTGCTTCACAGGGCTAATCAGTATCAGCCAACTCAGTGTGTCTGCCTGATCAAAATAAATGGTTCAAATGGCTCTGAACACTATGGGACTTAACATCTGAGGTCATCAGTCACCTAGAACTACTTAAACCTAACTAACCTAAGGACATCTCACACATCCATTCCCGAGGTAGGATTCAAACCTGCGACCGTAGTGTCGCGCGGTTCCAGACTGAAGCACCTAGAACCGCTGGGCCACACCGGCCGGCTGCCTAATCAATGGGGACGAGATTTTGAGGAAAGTCACAGATGTTCTCCCAATCTCAAAGAGACATTGCTAGATTAACAGTAGAATTTATGATTCTGTAGTGACTTTACAAATTTCTGCTTTTTTCTGATCTCTGATAATAAATAATATTACGGTGCCTAGCTGAATTCATTCTACTATGATAATTATTCCACATTGTCGATCTGCTAAATAAACTAGAGTAGACTATCACCACGACTAGATACTTCATCTAATGTATTCCTCCATGTATACGTTGTCAATGGCAGGTTACCTATTGATGTCTCCACTGTGGAGACAGCATTAGGTAACCACACATACATGCTACTTATGTACACCACCACGCAGGGTTTTACAGTCTTTCATTATCGTCTAAAGGCCCTACTTCCCTTATCAAGCTCAACGCCAGAACTGCCTATCCTATAATCATCTAACAACATCAGAAAATTCCATTCTTCTCTATATTAGTCTTATGTCTGACAATTTCTCTCAACATTGCTCACTTACCTCGCACTGTAATTTGTTGATTATCGCTGCGTCTCTCTCACGATTACTTAAAAAAGGAAAAACATTAATTGTGCAGCTGTTCATTGAATTTTTTCTCTCTCTTCCGTTTATCGAATATTTGCGTTATTTTGTCTACATTATTATTAAATCCTTTTCGAATCAATATTTACTGTCACCTAAGCCTATTTAGATAATGACCAATACGCTTCTTTAAAAACATTCAGTCCAGTTTCCACCTGATTCTTATCTTACAGTGACGTATTGTTCAATAGCTCCGAGATCATCACAACAATCTCCTACGACACAGCGATCAACGACACAGTGTCTGCCTTTATTTTAAGCTTTATGTCTGCCAGTAGTTCTCAGTTACTTTTATGTAAGCAAACTCCAGATTTAAAAATCACTGTACCCTAATTTTAGACTTCCTGTTTGCAAGTTGTTCTAAACAACTACTCAAGCAAACGTCAGATTTAAAAATCGTTTCACTCATACTTAGTAATCAAATCTACCGCGTTACAAATTTTCATCCTGGATGATCCTCCCCAACAATTGACGATATTCAAATACAGATCAGAAGATTAAAAGAGGTATACTTATAATCATCTTGTGGTGCAGTTCTTCTTGTTGTCTCCGTGCTTGCTAAGAAAATGGGATGAGAAGTTCCGCAGTATGAAAGACATCTTTTTCCTTTTGTTTCACCCATACATGTTTCAGCACTTTTGTGCTATCGTCAGTGGGTTCTATTTTTATTTTTAACTGTAAATTTGTTGTTATTGCGTCGTTTACAACATTATGTAAAAGTTGCATTTATAACTTAATTGGCGAAAAGTGGGTGTAATCATAAGTAACATACCTTACATGATGTTATTGTCCACTTGTTTTGATAGCTGTTCTACTACACAGTACACAACTTGTCATCTGCAAACAGCAAAACGTAATTTATTTTCTGTTTGTTATGCATTTACGAACGGAAATAAGACTGTATCACGTTTTCTTTCTGTAACTTACAGTTTTGAAGTTGTGGTACGTTTTCCTGTGTTGTTGGCGGATAGGCTTACTTCTTTGCCTGTGTTCTCGTGGCAATGCAGTTTTTCCGATTTCGGCCTATGGGCCGAGTTTTCGCTGCCATTACGTGTTGTTGTGGCTGTGTGGCGTTCATTTGTTTCGTAGCGTGTTCTGCTGGGTGAGGCGCGCGAGTTTGAATTGTATTTGGTGTTAGTGGTGTTTGGTCTGTGTGCGTTTGCGTGTGTGTGTGATGAGTACTGGGGCAGAGAGAGAGAGGGAAAGAGAGGATTTGTGTGTGTGTGTGTGTGTGTGTGTGTGTGTGTGTGTGTGTGTGTGTGTGTTACTTGTATAGTTCTTCTATTGTGGCGAAGAGGGTTTTGTTGCACAGTGATGTGTATTCATTGAGTACTTTCCTTCCTTGGGCTATTGATTTTTGGATGTGGTAGTTTTCTTCTATAGTTAATTTGTGGTATAGGCTGCTGCTAGTTTTTAGGATGTGAAGGTAAGTTTCAATGTTTGTTGGGTGGTGTGGTTGTGTGCTAGCAGGTGGTCTGCAAATGTTGAGTGTGTGCTATTGCTTTTCAGTGCTCTGAGGTGTTCATTATATCTGGTTCTGAAGGTCCTACATGTTTGGCCCACATATACAGATTGACAGCAGTTGCAAGTAAGTTGGTAGATGCCGAACTGGCTGTATTTGTCAGTGTTGGTGGTATTTCTTCCGGGTCTGCTCTGTATTGTGTTATTGGTTCTGTGTGCTATGGTGAGTCCTTGTTTCTTTAGTATATTACCCACCCTGTGTGTGACTTTGTTGTTGTAAGTCATTATGTGCCATTTGTTGCTTACTGTCTGCTGATTTGTTGTGTGATGAGTTGTGTTTGTATGTGTGTGTGTTTCATGGTTATGTGCTGTTTGTTGTTGTATTTTGTGGTTTATTTTGTCTACTCTCTTTGCGCCATATCCATTCTCCTGTGCAATTTGTTTTATTGTGTTCAGTTCTTGTGTGTAGTCATGCTTGTTCATGGGTATTTTGTTCAGCCTCTGAAGTAAATATTTGAAGCTGGCTTCTTTGTGAGTTATGGGGTGATTGAATTGGTTATGAATAATGATGCTGGTGAGTGTGGGTTTTCTGTAGATTGTGAATTCATGTTTGTTGTTTCTCTGGTGTATAGTGAGATCTAAGAAATTGAGTTTTTCATCTGTTTGTGTTTATATGGTGAATTGCATTTGTGGGTGGATGGAGTTTATATTATCATGAAGTTCTTTTATGCGAGACAGTGGTTCATCTATTAAGCAAATTAGGTCATCTACATATCTGTACCAATATATTATTTTGTACTGTTTTGGCATGACTATTTTGTCAAAGATTTGTTTTTCTATCTGATTGAGGAAAATTTCAGCTAGGAGGCCACTGATTGGGGATCCCATGGGTAATCCATCTTGTTGAGAGTAAAATCTGTTGTTGAATGTGAAGTAGTTCTGTTCTGTGATGAGCTTGAGTATGGCTGATATTTCTTGTATGTTTGTTGTGGGTATGTTTCCTTGCAGTTGGAGGTTTCTGTCTATAATGTTCATGGTTTCTTCTGTTGGGATGTGTGTGTACATTGAAATTATATCAAATGAAACCAATGTCGCTGTGTTTGGTATGTTTTCATTTTTTTATTTTTTCTATTAAGTCACTTGAGTTCTTTAGAGTTCTGTTGTCAGTGTATTTGTATATTGTCTGTAGCAGAGAGAGAGAGAGAGAGAGAGAGAGAGAGAGAGAGAGAGAGAGAGAGAGAGTGTGTGTGTGTGTGTGTGTGTGTGTGTGTGTGTGTGTGTGTGTGTTGGCTAAGTGGTATGTTGGTGCTTTAGTGAAGTTGATTAATGGATGTAAGGGTATTCCTGGTTTGTGAATTTTAGGCAATGATTTTAGGGTGGGGGCCTTGGGATTTTTCTGTATCATTTTTTTAATCTGTGTTTCTGTGAAAATTGTTTCTATGTTTCTCAGAGTTTTCTGTAACTTACTTTGGTATCGGTTTGTTGGGTCACTTGTTAATTCTGTGATGTTGTTGCTTTGGATGAATTCTAATGTTTTGTGGGTATATTCCTGTTTGTTTATGACTACTATTGAATTACCTTTGCCAGATTTTGTGATGGCATTTTCTTGTGTTAATTTATTCTGTAGTTTTCTGTAGGTTTTTTCTTCAGGAGTCCTAGTGTTTTCTTTTATGGTGGTTTTGTTCTCTTTGATTATGTTTCTTATTTCCTCAGCAACTAGTTCTCTTGTTAGGTTTGCATTGAATTCAGGTGTGTTTAGTTTTTCTTGTTGCTTTATGATGTTTTCAGTTTCTGTTGTGATATTTTCTAATGTCCTGTGTGACACCATTGTGTTAATGTTGTGTTTGGGACCCTTTTCAAGTAGGTTGCTTTCTTGTTCAGATAAATTTATGTCTGTTAGATTAATCACTCTTTTCTGAAAGATGTGTTTGTTGTATTGATGGTGGGATTGGTGGGTGTTTGTGTGATTTAACATTTTTTTAACATTTTGATACACTTATAAATTGTTATCTCTTCTCTGTCAGCCATTGTGATTTTCAAAGGTTTCGTAAACTGGTGTTCTACGATTAACTATCAAATTGATGTTATATGTGATTGCAGTCTTTCTCGGCGTATTCTACTGATGAACTCTTCTCGGTTACCAGCCGAAGTACGCCAGAAGCTGATGGTACGAAGCTCATTGAAACGTTGCGACAAGACGACGCCACCACTCGGCTGGTAACCCGAGAGGAATTCATCAAATTGATGTTTCTCGATAAACAGAAGCTAAACACTCAAATTTCACTGAAAGATTTTTCCATCATAAAACTTAAAACATAAGGTGAAAAATGGTGCAATTAAATACATCATCGAAAGAAATCATTCTCACGTTATGTCGCTCATCGAATTAAAACTTACGTCTTAATAGGCAACAGACAGAAGAACACACACTACGGAAAGTATGAAAAGAATTCGAGAGAAAGGGGAAAAGAAAGTTTTTAATAAAAGTTCAGAAGTGAATTCGCAGCAAAACGAGAGGACGAAATTTCCTCAGACGCTCGTTAATGTGAAAGGTTCGTCTGTGGGGGGAGCGCTCTCTCTTTCTGTTTCTGTCTCTCTCTCTCTCTCTCTCTCTCTCATGAAAAACGCTAGGGTCGACAGAAGCGTCCGATCCCGGGCGTCGGCTTTGACCCGTGTAGTGGTGTGTGACGTCATGACGGCGCGGAGTTTGGTTTGTGCGTGTAGCTTGTTTCTACATGTCGTCGTGTTGTTGTTTGTTGTGCCTCTGTGGTATGTTCAGGTTAACGATTTTGCGGTTTTGTGTGAAGGTTAATTTAGTGTTGTTCGCTGTACATTGTGCGGTAATTTTATTAAATAATCGGTTGTTGTTTTTCTTCAGGAATGGATGTGACGGATAAAATTAACAGTGCGCGTCTGAGGGATATGATGGGGAACACTCCTTTGGAACTGATCAAGTTTTTGCAGCTTTTCGGTTTAATTGCTGAGGTTGTGAAATTCTCTATTTGTGGCGAAGAAATGAATTTAGCTAAAGTTCCGGCGTCTCGGACCAGGGACGGTTATATGTGGCGCTGTCGAAAAGACGACCTTTGGCGTCCCATACGGCGCGGTTCCTGGTTCGAGAATTCTAGGATGGGCATGCGCGAGATTGTACTGGTGACTTATTATTTTTGTTATAGATTCCCACAAAGTTTTTGCGCGCATGAGACTGGTGTGAGAGGAGTGTGCTTGATTGGTTTTCTTTTTGCCATGAAGTGTGTTTCGAGTTCATTAAGTATAGGGGTAAGTACAGGTGTGTGTGAGTGCCTGTGTGTGATTGTGGTGACCAACCTAGTTTGTAGCGCCGGAACTTTTTTTTGAGGTAAGTTTTTATTTTTTTTGTTTTTAGCGTATGTGTTGTGTGTTGGGGTCGAGGGAAGTGTTTTATTGAAATGTGTGGCTGTGAATGTTGGTATTGGGAGATGTTTTTGAGCTATATAAGTCAAGGGAAGTGTCCGATTCCAGATGATATTGTGTTTAGTGGTATTTGGGGGTTTTGTGATGTCGGTTTTTTTCGTCGTTTTGAGTGGTTTTGTATGGGGGTGGGTATCTAAATTTGTCTATATTTAGTTTGTCCCCACCCAAAAACCCCCATTTCCGCGCTTGTCCCGTTAGTGTCATTAGGCTTTTTGTGGAACGTGTGTGTGTTTATTTTTTCGATGTATTTTCGTCTTCATAATGTGTACGTAACTACTTTATATGCGCCATATTGGAATCGTGGTTTATGGTAGTTTCCGCTATATTTGTGACGTCATGGGTCAAAGCAGACGGGCGGGATCGGACGCTTCCGTATTTCCAAACGCTCATAACGCGCGTCACACCTGAATACAGCTGAGCGTGCACTCAGTGTTTCACCTACAGTAATTTTTGTTTTTTCTTCTAAACCATTTTCTCTGCAGCGTGGGAAGTGCAGTATCGCCTACACAACGCAGGGAGAGACGGAAACAGAAAACTCAGGGAGAGACCGAGACAACACAACTGCTCTCCAGGGAACGGCCTGACACAACTGCAAGAATTGACTTTCGTTCTGGCAGACGGCGGGAAGTTCCACATATAGATTTTGCTAGAAACGGAATGTCTCAGATCTATCAATAACGCAGTGACAGCAACCTTGACTCATTAACTGGAAAGAAAATATGGAAATGTAAGATGCAGAAAAATTTTACCGAAAAGCTCATTAGATAGAAAATCGGTCTGAAAAAGTCTAAAGAACGGCTGAGCTTCAGTTAAACACACGTGGCTACATGATGAGGCAGCTAACACAGTGCATCCTCCCCCCCCCCCCCCCCACTCCTCCCCCACCCACCAAATCCCTCCCGAGAATATAATCAGAAGGAGTAAATACACTGGTGTGCAATACTTAACGACGAAAATGACTTCCATATGAGGTGTCACGACAAGTAACATAGCTTGATGAAACTTGGACCATACATAAGAAGAATTGCTACACTGTGGCACAGGAATGTAACTGAAAGAAATACGCCGTCATACGAACAGAAATGATACTTTTATTCAAAGTCAATAACTGTAATGAAGTCATCGCGATTTACGATGATCCACTGGACATTACAGAAACAATACATGGTTCTTAGTAGTGTGTGATCGTCACAGTCGGCAATGCATGTTCTGCAACGTGCTCCCACGCTGTAGAAGGTTAGGCTCCACGAGCGTGGTTTATAGCTTCTGGATGGTAGTTGATGCATTCGGACTTGCTGCAATACGTGTCCCATATCCATACCCCATGGGTTTTAAGTAGCGGAAACGGTTAGTCCGGACCATTCGCCAATTATCCTCTCGCTCCAAGAGCTCCTTCATCTGCGCAATTCAATGACGGTCATACATAAAAATGAGGTAAGATCCGAATGCATCTCTCATAAGACACACATGGGGAAGGCGTACAGTGTCACAGTATCGTTGACCGGTGACTGTACCATGTTCAAAAATTTAAAGGTCAGTATGCTCATGCAACATTGTGTGTCCGCACAGCATAACACCTGGATCACCAAAACTATCAAGTTCGGCAATTTTCCTGGAAAATTATTTGTATCTAACTCTCGTCACATGATGGTATAGATAGCATCGTCGAACACCATCAGTTTGGTAATCATGGTGTTACGCTGCAGGCACGCATAATGTTAAGTTATATCAGAAAATTTGGCGAATTTTATGACGTACGCAAGTAATTTTTAACGTTTGTAACCTCCGATTCATGACCCAACCATCGCTTTTCTTTTCTTGAAACAGAGGTCTAAACCTTTTTTTGGGGCACTGGAAAGAGCCTCAAGCTCGTGATAAACGCCCTCAGTGTTACGGTCCGGTTTGTTTCTCTCTTAGGTATTAATTCAAAATGTGAAAGTAGAATGATCTACTAAAAATGTCTTCTGAGTGATAGGAGAGGGCCAAGTGTGGAAAAGGAATTCGTAGAAACAAAAAGACTCTTTAATACCACATTTCTTTCCGATCAAAGTCTTTTTTAGTTTCTACGAATTCTTAGCCACTGGTTCACTGCAGCCTCATCAAATCTGTTGCGTGCAAAGATTTTACGAGCAGCCACTCAGCATCATCACCAGGAGGACTGAGTACCTTGGGGACCAACGTAGATGCAGCGTAAGTGCGAAACAATGGGCAAGCAACAAAAGGCGCGGCGATGACAATCTGCCGCTGTTTCAGAGGTAAGGTTTTATGGAAACTATGTGCCAGTCACTCTTTGATTTGTTCTCGTTACTGACTGACGTTGATGTGATTTGTGCCAGGCCAGGTTATTTAATATTGAATGAATTCCTTTAACAAAAAAATGGTTCCAATGGTTCTGAGTACTATGGGACTTAACATCTGTGGTCATCAGTCCCCTAGAACTTAGAACTACTTAAACCTAACTAACCTAAGGACATCACACACATCCATGCACGAGGCAGGATTCGAACCTACGACCGTAGCAGTCGCGCGGTTCCGGACTGCGCGCCTAGAACCGCTAGATCACCGCGGCCGGCAATTCCTTTAACAGATAGTTAGCAAAAAATACGAGGAAAAGTGACTGTAAACGTTTTTGCACCATATACGCAGAATATTTGTTTTCAGCATTTTATGGTGTTTGTTTTATAAACCGCGAGAATACATGTTAACATGTGACATTCATTTCGATTAGAGTACTGTGCACTTTTCCCTGATTTATTTAGTAAATACTGCGTGCAATGGAGAGAATTGTTTACTCTTAGAATTAAAGCGGAATGCTCCGTGTTCCATCTTTACCTTTTTTTATATTAATGAGAAAATCACGCAGAGTGGCGAAACTTATCCATCGAAGGGAAAATGAACTATTACAACGCAGTCAGATTACATATTTTAGTGACCAGTATGATTCTTGTGCCGAAACAATTACAATATTAGGGGACTTTTCTTTCTGAACAGAAAGAAACTTTTTAAACTTTAATGATACGTTCAGGACCTGGTGATTGGGATCCTTGCAATTAAACGGTATCATTCAGAACAATAGCAGACCAACCAGAAAGTCCTCGTGAGTCGTCGATATTCCCTTGTAGACCTCTCACAGTCATACGTCCTCGGGAATATGTAGAATGGTACGCTCCAGGGAGAGATTAACAATTGACATGCACCAGTCCAGAAGGCCTAAACCTTGATGATGATGATGATGATGATGATGACGAAGATGAAGATGGTCATCTCACTGAAACAACACAAAAGTTTGCATTGCTGAATAGAAGGAAGAGAGAGTAGCCACGGCTGATCGAGAGAAATGGTTGAAAGGTGGACTGTCTCAGCCGCCTTACACGTAAGAATTATTTATAAACGTTAACTTGCTTTCACCTACTCCACCAGACTGCGTTTCTCCTGTCTGCTTGCCTGGGAGGAGGAATGTGACGGGAAACAACTTTATTGATTTTATTGCCTTTCATCCCGCAACAGCATCTTATGTTAACGTTTACCCACAACCTTATCACAGTTAGCTCTGCGATGTATGAAAGTGTGGGTAGTCAGAAGTCGATTTGCGATCGTAGCTTTCTACATTCTTCATCTACAAGCATGTGAACTTCGTTTGAATGGTAGCTCTTATTGCTGTCTCGAGGCATGTTCAGAAAAGAGACAGTTTGTCCCACTTTTTGAAAGTGCGTTTTGCGATTCATCAGGCGGCGCTGGCAGCGGACTGTGGAATTTTCCTCCGAACTCTCGTTCGAAATTTTGTTCCGTAAGCTGGTGGGAGACTGAGTATAGGGAACTTGTACTTTTAGCTTCCAAACGATTGAGCGAAGTGTTTGGTGCCGCAGGGTCGTTTCCTGTGACAACTGACTGGTAGCCTACCCCTCGCTCTGGGAGGCTGCACCGGACCACTGCGTCTGCGATGTTTCAGAGCAACGGCTCCCAAACTTTGTCACTGTGTAGCACTTGACATTGTTAGAAATTTTGGCCAACCATTATATAAAGCTTCTCCACTTTTTAACTAACCCTGGGATAGTGATTGAGGGAGGAGGGGGGGGGGGGGGGGGGGAGGCCGCACACGGGTGATGAACAGTACGAAGGGACATATTTTCGCTAACTTGCTCAACGTGGAGAACAAACGTAGAATTTTTGCGTCGCGCCGATCAGCTATTTTGTATGGTAGAAATATGACACACACAAGTAATAGAATTTCCTGGAAACACTTCGCCGGCCGAAGTGGCCGTGCAGTTAAAGGCGCTGCAGTCTGGAACCGCAAGACCGCTACGGTCGTAGGTTCGAATCCTGCCTCGGGCATGGATGTTTGTGATGTCCTTAGGTTAGTTAGGTTTAACTAGTTCTAAGTTCTAGGGGACTAATGACCTCAGCAGTTGAATCCCATAGTGCTTAGAGCCATTTGAACCATTTTTTGAAAACACTTCCTTAGAGTCGTTATTGTTCACATGAGGTACATGTCGTAGCAAATGATATGAAATTAAATTAAGCCGGTTCTAATACAAATATTCAATGAGTAAGAGAGGAAGGACATTTAAAATATTTATTAAATTTTTACACCGTAAATAGTATAAACCAGATGTGCAACAGAATAATGAACTGAACATGTAGTGTAGAAAATTACAGTCCTGAGAGCAAAAAAATCAAAATCAATACGTACTTTGACGGTGAATCAGGCTTCAAAATCACTCACTAGACAGTTTTAAAACTTAGATTCAAATGGGAGAAAATCAACATGTTTTAGCGGGAAGTACATTGCTGTTTATCTTTAATCATAGCATTAAAGTCTATCTCGATTGAGCTCACCTTAACCCTTAAATCTTCTTCAACACTTATTGTAATTCTGTTCCTGTATTTATTTTTAATGCACAACAATTCACAAAACCCACTTCCACACATGTAAGTACTAACAAATGACACCAAAAATGTGATTCCTTGTCTGGAAAGAGAAGGGTGTTCTGTTTGCGTTCCCATCCAAAAGGGATCTTCCACTGAACTGTCGCTAGCCATGTCAATATGTGGATGAAAGTTTGTTTCGTGATTACTTCTCCTGGAAACTCTTCTTGAAAATGGATTTTTTAGCCAGTCATATTTGCGTAATCTTCAGGATATCATTTTTCAAAACTTTTTTGAAGTATCACTAATTGTGTAATAATGTCTCGAGCTACATCCTCCGTGAGAACTAGTTCACTGTCTTCAGAAAATCACGTAAGGAATGCGAAAAAGGTTTTGTTCAGTACTTGTGAACTTTCTTTTGCAACTCGATATTTCGTTATCTGCTAAGAAATCTGTTGTTGTGTCCCGTCCTTCTATGCTCATATTCAAAATTAGAAGAAAATCAAAGTTCAACTACCACTGAAAATCAGCGAAAAAAATTTTCGTGGCATTGTGTTCGTCGCTGAAAAACAAAGTCTGGGGACCCCAGTTCAAATGTTCAGTTTAAAATATAGCCGCGAGAGAGCAATCTTATTTCAGATTCAGGATGAAAACTTTTAAATTCGCCTCCCCTACCTTTATACAATTGCATGATAGCCGTGAGTATGGAACCCTTGCCTTGAAATTTATAAACGTCACAGCTTCTGTCAAAACAATATGAAGTGTTTCGGATATAAATTTAGAAACCAATGATACTCAGTGTACTATACAGTGTGTGCTTCGACAATCAGGTGCTTTTACTTGAAAGCGTACCACCTATAATGCCCTTCTTTACCTCTAGTGGTACGTGTACCGCCGTGTGGGAACCCCATTTTTAAAAATTGATCGTTTTCGTTTCGTAATGTAGGGAATTAATGCAGTATTCGCAACTAAATTCAGATATCAATGGAATTATGCAGCGAAATTTCGGTTTTTAACTGAAGTTTTCGGCGGGCGACTTCGTTTCTTTCCTTAGCCCGCCCCCCCCCCCCCCCCCGCCCCACCTTCCCTCCCCCCCTCCCGTTGGAAGTTTCGTCACTGAGCTCTATAGATTTTTACAGCAGAAGGCAGCCATGTTTGACACACATACACACAACTCCTAGTAAGTGTTGGTGAACTTACCTTCTAATGTTTTCCTGCATTTCTGTAGCGAGTGGTTGAATGTTTAATGCGTGTACAAGAGGAACCGTGTCCGATCTCTCTGATGGCATGGTCCTTTGCCGAAAAAATTTCCTGATAAAATTTATTAAGAAATAAAACCCTGTAAAGAACCATAACGCGTAGGTTAATCTCGCTTGCTAAATGATTGCTGAATATCAAGAAGAAAATGACTTGTTTTACCAAACCTTTTAGTTTACATGCACCCAAACATCCTTTCTACATTCTGTGGTGAATGACAGTAGCTGGTTTCGCTTGAGAAGTATTGTTTTAAATCATCAGTGAAATCAATTCCCTGACTAGTTGTACTGAGGTCATTTAGTTAAATACTGTTGCACATACTCAGACAAATTATAAGATGAGATATTATTATGTTTTATTGCTTACTTCAGAAGACATTGGACTCAGTGGAATCTACCAGCAGAAAGGCACTATTTCTCGATAGGAAATTCAATAGCTCCACCGACTGTATCTGATAAGGCGATGAGTATATCCCATATTATAATATTACTTAAGTTCAGAATTGAAGTTAAAATCAGACAGTCAGTTAAAAAACCTGAGTGTGCATCTTTTATTGTGTAGGCGTATTAGATACAGGTGTAGATCTATGAGTCTCTGTAACGGAAGACGTATTGGTTATCAGTGTGTCATGCAAGAGGAAGAAGAGCGATGGTGTGCTAGGGTTCTTGGTAAGCAAACTGTGACAATGAATACAGGTGAAACCACAAAGGCTGGCCGGTGTGGCCATGCGGTTAAAGGCGCTTCAGTCTGGAACCGCGTGACCGCTACGGTCGCAGGTTCGAATCCTGCCTCGGGCATGGATGTGTGTGATGTCCTTAGGTTAGTTAGGTTTAAGTTGTTCTAAGTTCTAGGGGACTGATGACTACATATGTGTAGTCCCATAGTGCTCAGAGCCATTTGCACCATTTGAAACCACAAACTGCTTCCAAAGTGAACCTAGAGATTCGTTTAACTTTATTCAGTGGACGACTCAGTGGAATCAAAATCAAGTCCGTCAGCCAGGAGTAATTTTCCCTTCTGATTTTCCCATGCAGGAGGAAGGAAGGGAGATTTTGAGGTTTAAAGTCCCTTCGGCGTTACTGACATTACAAATGTAGCGCAAGCTCAGGTTTGACTAGAGTCCAACACGAAAAGGTAATCATCCGGGTGCATACGTTAAGCGATTTAGGAAAGTCACAGGAAACCTAAATACACTATGTGATCAAAAGGGTCCGAACACCTGGCTGTAAATGACTTACAGGTTCGTGGCGCCCTCCATCGGTAATGCTGGAATTCAATATGGTGTTGGCCCTCCCTTAACCTTGATGATAGCTTCCACTCTCGCAGGCATACGTTCAATCAGGTGCTGGAAGGTTTCTTGGGAAATGGCAGCCCATTCTGCTCGTAGTGCTGGGCTGAAGAGAGGTATCGATGTCGGTCGGTGAGGCCTGGCACGAAGTCGGCATTCAAAAACATCCCAAAGGTGTTCTATAGGATTCAGGTCAAGAATATGTGCAGGCCAGTCCATAACAGGGATGTTATTGTTGTGTAACTACTCCGCCACAGGCCGTGGATTAAGAACGGGTGCTCGATCGTGTTGAAAGATGCAGTCACCATCTCCTAATTGCTCTTCAACAGTGGGAAGCACAAAGTTGCTTAAAACATCAATGGAGGCCTATGCTGTGATAGTGCCGCGCAAAACAGTAAGGGGTGCAAGTCCCCTTCCATGAAAAACACAACGCCATAACACCAACGCCTACGAATTTTACTGTTGGCACTACACACGCTGGCAGATGACGTTCATCGGGCATTCGTCATACCCACACCCTGCATCGAATCGCCACATTGTGTACCGTGATTCGTCAATCCTCACGACGTTTTTCCACTGTTCAATTGTCCAATGTTTATGCTCCTTACACCAAGCGAAGCGTCGTTTGGCATTTACCGGCGTGATACGTGGGTTATGAGCAGCCGTTCAACCATAAAATCCAAGTTTTCTCACCTCCCGCCTAACTGTCATAGTACTTGCGGTGGGTCCTGATGCAGATTGGGATTCCTGTGTGATAGTCTGTATAGATGTATGCCTATTACACATTACGACCCTCTTCCACTATCGGCGGTCTCTGTCAGTCAACAGACGAGGTCTGTCTGTACGCTTTTGTGTTGTACGTGTCTTTTCACGTTTCACTTCACTATCACATCGGAAGCAGTGGACCTAGGGATATTCAGGAGTGTGGAAATCAGACGTATGACACAAGTGACACCCAATCACCTGACCACGTGGCCGTGCGGTTAAAGGCGCTGCAGTCTGGAACCGCAAGACCGCTACGGTCGTAGGTTCGAATCCTGCCTCGGGCATGGATGTTTGTGATGTCCTTAGGTTAGTTAGGTTTAACTAGTTCTAAGTTCTAGGGGACTAATGACCTCAGCAGTTGAGTCCCATAGTGCTCAGAGCAATTTGAACCTGACCACGTTCGAGGTCCGTGAGTTCCGCGGAGCGCCCCATTCTGCTCTCTCACGATATCTAATGACTACTGAGGTCGCTGATATGGAGTAGGTGGCAGTAGGTTGCAGCACAATGCACCTAATATGAAAAGCGTATGGTTTTGGGGGTGTCCGGATACTTTTGATCGCATAGTGTGTGTATGGCCGAATAATATTTTGAACTCTGTTTCTCTGAATGCGCAGTCGTTGTTCCACCTACCTCAGTGGGATCATGGTCACTGAGGTACGTGTTGACAAAACTGGGTGAAAACCGATGCCAAAACGCTCACCTACCCCCAATTTACACCACGAAGACTCGAGCTTAGTATCTCCGTTTCCACGAGAAACTGCGAAAAGGTTTGCGATTTGTACTGGATATTGACACAACCATGGATTTCACTGCGAAAATCACACAAAAATTATTGGCTGCTCAGAGGACAGATTGAGAATTACAAAGAGAGGCTGGGAAACAAACGTATAGGTCAGGCAACACAGGAAAATAAATGGCCAGCATTGCGTTTGAGAAGCCAAATACGGGCTTCAGAATTAACCTTACAGTGGCGCTGAGGGGTATGGTTTGCAACCGGTTACTCGACTTGCACTGAAACATGAACTACCAGTGAAGAAAGACACATTTAAGAACTGATGGCTGGTAAGAGAGGAATGAATGTTGGTAAATGCTAGAAAAAATGAGAGAAAAAAACAACACCTAATGAATCATGGAAAGGGCTGCCGTGAAAGACGTAATTATGACCATGATGGTGGGCAGCCGTGTACACATGCTAATTGGTGGACCGAGGTAGTTCTTTATGCTATTACAAGATGGAAGGAAAATTGGGAGTTAACATCAAGGGCGAGGTAATTATTAACCGGCGAAGTGCAACAGGTATGAAACTCCATCCCACAAACTGACGTCTGGCACCTGAATGTCACAGTTCATTAACTTTTGCTTGCTTGCATTCAATATTCTTGTGCAAAAGCGGTTATTAATGTACCACCATTTTAAATTTGCAACGGGTTATCTCGCGCTGACATTAACCTTTGAACTCGCAACGTTAAGCGCTTAAATATATTATCTAGATGAATGCATTCCCGAAATTTCTTGGCGTTGCCATTTTTTCGTCAGTGTAGTTAGGCGACAGCATGAAAACGCATTACTGGAGGATACTTTTTTGTGCTATCGTTTACCAACACATACCACGGGAGTTGCGATATTTGACTCCTCCAAATTGTTCTCTTGAAGACAAAATGCCATGGGCTAGGTACTGATATATGTATCGATGAGACAAAGGTAATCAGTGTTATAATTAATTAAAACATAAAAGTGTTTCGCCAAAATCTGTTCTCGGCATCCCTACATGTCCACAGGTAAGCTTACTGGAAAAATATTATGCCCCAGTTGTAAGAATGCTCTAGAGATCACCAAAATAATTAATGTTATGAAACCTCACCCACTAAATAATCGGTTACTCGAAATTCTGTGTGAGAACATCTCTTCTTTTTTGTACAGAAAGAGGTCAGATGTTTATTTCGAGTAGAGACGCTGTACTTCTGAGCTGAGGGACGTGGTACATGATTTATTTTAGAGAATGATTTCTAATTGGAAGGTTGATTTTTTTCTTTCTCACTTTCGGCCTTTGTCCCGCTTTAACGCGGGGTCGACCTTGTTATTTCGGATTTGTTGGTGTTAGTTGCAGAGGGTGGCTGGATGCACTTCCTGCCACCACCCCGAATCGCCTGGGACGTAAGTAGCGTACCCCAGATGTCTGTGTCTAGTGTAACCCATATAATAGTGCGAACGTTTTCAAATGTCTGTGAGTCACGTAACTGAGGCGGAACGTGGGGACCAGCCCGGCATTCACCTAGCGGGATGTGGAAAACCGTCTAAGAAGCACATCCAGGCTGGCTGGCATACAGGTCTTAGTCGTTAATCCGCAGGGGCGGATTCGATCCGGGGCTGGCACGCCTACACGAGTCCGGCAAGCAACGCATTAGCGCTCTCGGCTACACTGGTGGGTAATTGGAAGGTTGATTATTTAATGGAAATTGCGTGCTTCAAATTGCCTGTTTTCAAAACCACGTGTGTGAGAGTGAATTTAACTGAATCAGAACTAATCGTGGTACAGACACACCCTTGAAACCCAATGCTGGAATAAATGTACACAACGGATTGATTAACGCTATGAACGATCGTGGTCCTAGGAGTGAATCTTAAGGCGGGGAATTTGCATTTTAATCAGTTTTAATCAGATAGTAAATATGATAAGGAAGGCAAGATCTACTCAAATTAGAGACATAATTTAAGTGAACACTCTAGTTTGTTACAAAAAACCATTAGAGTGAGCAACATCTAAATAAATCATGAAATCACAAGAATCACAAGACAAGAATATTTATTATGACAATCAGAACATTGAACTATTGGTTGGCAAAATTACTAGAGGGGTCTTAATTAGTTAATAATCATGTATCTGCCTTTGTAATATTTATCTCGACCTGCCTACACTTCAATTATAGTGATTGTATGTCTGCGCAGAAAGCTGGAATAAAAAACAATCAAATGAAATTGCGCTAACGAATTTGGGAAGGGAATCTGATAGAGCATCTGAACTACTAATTTGCTACTAATTATGCTCACCATTACCGTCAGTGCGGCATGAGCAGAAGGGTGACGCAATGTCGGACTTCCATGAAGTACTGCGCTAGAATCACTCTGCGAGGACGCGAACATTAGAAACCACTCTGGTAATGGAGTCTGCTGTTACAGTTAAGAGAGCAGCTGCAGAGTACCGATGCGCTCAGCACCAATTTTACAGACGATGTCCTTTCTTTCTAATCAGCAGAGAACTGACTGCACCCTTATTCCCGCAAAGAATGTCGATGAACCATCATCTTTAAGGATATATTGGCCCGCCAATGGCGTAATTGATTCCGTAACAAAATATTCCATCTATAAGAGCTGAACTGTTAAGAAACCACTGTTAAGAAACCAATGATCTCTCTTTCCTCCCCACTTCTCTAAAATATTTTGCGCTATTTGTTAAATCCTACTCACGTCACATCAATTTCACCAGTCGGTGTCCTCTCAACCAGCGTCTAACCTCACGTCATAGGCCGTGGGAAAACTTAAAAAGCTATGCACTGGCTAGCCGTCAACTCTGCAGTGTCTTCTGAATCTGTAGTATTTTTATTAAAAATGAAACTCCTCCAGCTGTACTTAAGATTTCATATTTATTTGGCCACTAGTTTCGACGTTGCTTCCTGGCATCCACGTGGAGCACGTATTGGTCTACCTCGGACTTCTAGACCTCAGCCACACACAACTGATATCATCAAAGTGTACGGGTCTGAAGATGGCGTTGACTCGTTGCGTGATGCGCTGCTGAAGACATTCAGACCTGAGGTGGTCTTCCTTGCCGCGTTGGGAAAAATGTCTTGGGTTGGCCGTCGTACATGACAACCGCGCGGCACCCGCCGATTATTAGGTAAGACGGCACGTGGCAACAGAGATGATGATCTGTCGTACGCCGTTAACAACTGTGTGCGTTTGGAACTGCGTCCAGCGTTCAACAGTGTGGCCATGCATAGTGAACAGGAGCAAAAATCCGCGATAACGTCTTCCACCGCGAATTCGAATGCTCGGAAAATCGTATGGTGCGCATGCCCAAATGTTGCTTAGTCGACAGTGACCCACCGACATTGCTGTCGGTGTAGCAGGAGCGCAGTCCACGTTTGATGTGACGAAGTACTTGTTAGTACGCCCCGTCATTGACAACTCTGTGCAGGTTCGAATCCTGCCTCGGTCATGGATGTGTGCGATGTCCTTAGGTTACTTAGGTTTAAGTAGTTCTAAGTTCTAGGGGACTGATGACCTCAGAAGTTAAGTCCCATAGTGCTCAGAGCCATTTGGACCATTTGACAACTTTGATGTACACAGTACTGCTTAAGATGGACAAATGGACGCCCATAATGTCGGAAGCTGAGGTCTCAGCATCGTCGCATAGGAAGCGTTCCACTTCCAAAATCTTTAGTCTGGTGTAATCATTGTAGAAGGTAGATAGTAGTGTGGATTTTCGAAAATGATTGGTCGCGGGAGTATACGTAAGCGACACCTAAGTGACGGACGTTGAAAGTAAACAACAGCGAGCGCGCGCGCTTCGCTGGCGGACGCACACAGCACGTCTGCACTGCTATGGCTGCAAAAGCCAGACTGTCGGCCATCTGGATACGGTTCCTGTTCGACCCAAATTTCCAATTTATCCTCAAGCTACTGCCGTAGTGCCCCTGCCCATTACATTCACAACTCGCAGCGATCGTTGTTTCCTGTAGGAGTTTGGGCTTGTTTGTGCATCTGCACGGAAAGGATCATTCGCTGTCTCGCACTAGTTAGACGTGTGTGGTGTCTGTTCTTTGTCTGATCTTTCGGATATACTCAAAACATCAGACAGTAGGAGAGAGAGAGAGAGAGAGAGAGAGAGAGAGAGAGAGAGAGAGAAAGAAATTCTCGTGATACAGCAGAATTTGAGGTATGGGCTGCACGGTCGCCTGTAGCTACAACAACTTCATCAACAACTGCCACAGGAACGGGCCGCCTCCTTCACCGCCTAATTCACCTGTTCCTTCATATTTCTTGATCATATTCTTTGATCCATTTGTGACATGGGATTTCTTCGCAGTTGTTCCCGTTGGCGGTACACCCGCAACGCAGCGCTACTATTGCTGCTGTTGTGATATAAAAACATTGCAAGTATTACATGGTCTTTCTTTCCAATGGACAATAGAAATCAACGTGTGTCACGAAGCAACAAACAGCATAATGACGTCAAAAAAAGGATCATTTCGCATTCTGACTGCTTGCAGCTCCATATTTCACTTGGTGAAAGAAAGTGGAACTATTATTGTTTTCAGCATACCCCGCCACCGCACCGATTAATGAGCATACCTTCGATGCTTCAGCGTCCTGCAGGGTACACTGCCCGCACTGCAAATGGCTCTGAGCACTATGGGACTCAACTGCTGAGGTCATTAGTCCCCAAGAACTTAGAACTAGTTAAACCTAACTAACCTAAGGACATCACAAACATCCATGCCCGAGGCAGGATTCGAACCTGCGACCGTAGCGGTCTTGCGGTTCCAGACTGCAGCGCCTTTAACCGCACGGCCACTTCGGCCGGCTGCCCGCACTGCAGCACTCGGTACACCGTCAGTTTAATTATAACCATTCGGTATATAAAGAACGCTGTCACGAAACCAGCAAAAGCTGCTGTGATGTGAAGTTTCGGACAAGTGACCCTCATCAGGTCCTGAACACCATCACGTCATGTTAAAGAAACGTTCCTTGCCAGAAAGTACGTACTGATTATCGGTTGCAGCATTTGTCTGGGCGCATGCATCAATGGTACAGGCAAAGAGGGCTTCCCTGGCCAAAATAAGTCTACTTATGTCAGACACCGTCCTTAATTTGAGGAATTAATTGCTGAGAATATACGTTTGAAGCGCAGCGTCGTGTGAAACCAAATAACAAACGGTGGGAAAACAGTAAGGTAAGAGAATCTATAAAGGTTTGATGTGTGGTGCTTTAGAAGGATGGTGACAAATTGATGGACTGATAAGAACTAGGCGAGTTCATCACAGAAATGGAGAAGAGGGGAACACATAGAAAACTTCGACAAGAATGGCCAGGATGATAGGGTATGTTTTAATAGAGCATAGAATAATTTCCTTTTTAATAGAGACAACTGTAGAGAGTAAAAACCAGGGGAAGACCGAGATCGGAATATATCCAAATAATAATTAAGGACTTCGTGTGCAAGTGCCGTTCTGAAATGAAAAGATTGCTGTAGGAGCGGAATTCATCGCTAGCCTTATCAAACCAGTCATAAAAGTGACGGTCGACAATAAAGAATAGACAGCAATGGGACAAGATGCATGAAGTTATTGATTACTAGGATTTACACCAATGCCCTGCGTTATATTCTAAGCCATTCCGCAGCGTCTCTTGAGGTAAAGGGATGGAAGACTGCCTATGGAAATCCATCTGTTGGATAGGAATGAACCCCTCGGCGGTTTCCTTAATTGTAGGCTGTGTTGTGACAACAGGTTTCACCCCTCCCATCCCTCATTATAATACTACGTAAACGTAAAATCACTCTATATACTCGTCCATTACCCCTCACACTCGACACATAACGCTCATTAATATGAAGGAAGGTCTCAGTGTGTTCGACGAAGAAAACACATACCGATACGTGCAACAACATTTTTTGACATGTGTTTTCAACGAACATCTATCTTTGCCTGTCAGTTATCGAATGTCAACACTAAACGGCAGCTATGCACTGCGATCACACTGCGCGACCTAAATTATCCGCACACTCCTCTGTAACGCGGAACTGACTGAACGTCACGAAAGGCGGACTCACCTGGTATAAAAGGAGGCGGAAAGAAATATGTTGCCAGCAGAGAAGTAATAACAGTGGAATGGGCCTGTCAGGAGACCTTAGTTGCTTCTAAAGTCATTTCGAAAAACATTTCTGAAATAGTAAGGATGCGGGAGTCAGAGAGTGGTAGTAACTGATAAAGCCCACACTCAGGATAAAATGTTAACAGTTTATTTCTGTATTACAGTTAACATAAGGCACATGCTGGTAACTTGAGCACATTTAATTATAAAGTTAAGCACTCGTAAAGTATTTATTGAATTGTTTGAAAGTAACAATAAATAAATCAGTTCACTGTAAACGTCAAAATAGTTTTAGTCGCCCAAAAAGCAAAACAGACAATGCGAGCATCCAAAATATTTTTCTTAATAGGATCTCTGTGCCTTAAACTTAATAACTAAGCGAATTCCAATAACAAGAGTTAAATTACAATAAAATTATTTGCAATCCCAAAAGCATGCCAATAACCGACAAAGACTTATGAAGTCATCCTGTAAAATTTCGTTCCGAAGCTGGCATAGGCATATTTACCTGCAGCACGGGTCTCAACATGGCGTCCAATCAGATACGAACAGATACAATAAAACAATTAGAGTTTAGAGCTCTAAAACATAAAAAACAATATTACTCTCCGTGCCATAACATAGCGAATCAATTACTTGTAATTTAGGAGACGGTACCAGAGTTGCATTTTTTCCACGATTCAACTGCGTACATCAAATTAACAAAAGAAGTTGAGATTTGCGGAAAGATCCCAGCCAGGGGTGTGGTATTTGCAGGATAAATTAACAGAGGGCAGCATAGTAATTACTGTTAGCCCTCATTTTAGCCTCTTGAAACAAAAGCAACACACAAATTTATGGCACTGTGCCACAATGCTTGGCACCTGATTACTAAACGTCAAACACAGAACCAAACCTTCGGCGACACATGAATAATGGGACAGCCGATCATGTAACAGCACTGTCCAGTTTTATTCACGCAAGTAGTACTTTCATTCACTTACGTACAACTAAGATCCATTACGCTGTAATTCGGTTAATGGAAGCACAACATTAACTTCCGTCAAATGCTGATAATCCTTGTTGCACGAGCTCAAAGCAGGTCCACTCCGGTGAATTACCTTGGTGACCGGATCAGAACACATGGAAATGTTCTGGATCACCAAAAGAAGGTCATGAAGGACCTAAAGGGCTTTCATGTCGCTAACAGACGCACAGTCAAACGCAGACTGAAAACTCCTCGTCTTTCCAAGCTGGAGACCGTTATTAAACGTGGGCAACGCTGGCCGGTTGCCGCTGTCAGGAGCCTCTCTGTGGCCAATGTCGTACCCAGAAGACCATCCTCCGTCCCCTGCTTGCAGACTGTGCTAAAACCAGCGCATATAGAGCTCGGACCATTTCGCGAAGCACCAGGTGAACTCCAAACACTACAGGTCGAGGCACCGACGCTAGCACAGGGGACATCAGTACGAACGTATCAAATTCAGCCCTTTTTAATGCAGTCCAAGTCGACCGTCGGTGATGATACTGCGAAGTAGAGGAGCAACCACAGATGAACAAAGATCAGGCAGAGCTCATGTAATGACCAACAGTGACAGGTTAACATTGCGGAGGGAGTTTGTAAAAGAATCGCATGAAATCGGCGGACAGAATTACTCGCGAGTTCCATAGCAGTGCGGCTAATACATTGAATGCACATAGGAAAAAACGGGGTACAGTGGTCGAGCAACTCCTCATAAGCTAAGGGATGCATGAAGTTGTGTTGTGATGTCACCGCCAGACACCACACTTGCTAGGTGGTAGCCTTTAAATCGGCTGCGGTCCGTTAGTATACGTCGGACCCGTGCGTCGCCACTATCAGTGATTGCAGACCGATCGCCGCCACACAGCAGGTCTAGTCTAGAGAGACTCCCTAGCACTCGCCCAAGTTGGACAGCCGACTTTGCTAGCGATGGTTCACTGACTACATACGCTCTCATTTGCAGAGACGACAGTTTAGCATAGCCTTCAGCTACGTCATTTGCTACGACCTAGCAAGGCGCCTTATTTTTCAAGAATGTATTCTGAACTGATAATATTGTGAATCATGTACCGTCAAGAGCGACGTTCATCATTAATGGATTAAAGTTAAGTGTCAAACTAATTACGTCCGCTTTCTGAATTCTAATTCCTTGTCATGTTCCAGACCTCACGTCAGTATAGCCCTTCCCTCCTCACGCCAGCCTGCGTGAGTTAAATGCGTGCATTTCGGCCTCCACTAGTAACACGGTGTTGGCTCTTCTGCCAACACAACATGTGTAAAGACCGAAGTTACCGGACAGTGGATGGATGGAAACAAATGATTTGGAGTGATGGACCACGCTGTACCCTGTGGCAATTTGTAGGAAGGGTTTGTGTTTGGCGAAAGCCTGGAAAACCTTACTGCCTTTACCATCAGTGGAATGTGGAGGAGATGGGGTTATGGTATAGGGGTGGTATTCGTGCTTAGGGTGTGGTCCCCATATTGTGCTTAAAAAAGACCCAAATGCGGGACGATGCACATACATTTTACAGCATTGTGTGTAATGTCCTGCCCACTCGTCCAAATCCCAGTCCTTTTCTATATGCAATGTTCATGCAATTTTGACACGCAGTTTGTGGATCACTAATAACTGCTATCACAGGGTTCTCTGCTCGGCCTGTCCGTCTCCTGTCCTAATCCTGTCCAAATACTAAGCGGCCGAGGCTGGCAGGAGCGGCGCTTATATTCTCCTCTTGTAGAGGCCGCTCCTGTCGTGGTGCGGTTCTAATCAGCGCACCATTGGCCGACGTCGTTTCACCGCCTTCTCTTCTCTTGCGTTCTTCATCTCCGTGTCGGCGCCTGTGGTTATGCCAGAACATTGTGTTCTGACCACAGTACAGGATCAGTTCGGAGTCGATGATTGCTTGTACCCGTGTGACAGTGCACCATATGGTAAAGCGCCATCACTGGGGCATTAGTTTGTCGACGTTAACGTTCCTGAAATGGGCTGGCCTCTCCAGAACCCCAACCTGAACCCAACAGAAAATCTTTATGATGAGGTGGAACGACGATTTCGCTCCAAACCCCAGATTTTGGCTGTAAGGAAGAATAGGCTACAATTCCTGCACAGGCATTCAGGTATCTCACTGAAAGTGTCATCACCATAAGTCTAGCAGTCGTTAAGGCTAAGAGTGGACACACCCCATATTAATGCAGTAATAGGTGTCCAGTTATTTGATTTGATGGTATACTTACTTTAACTGTCACCATGAACTTTTACACACTACTTCAAAGTTTTCCCAAACTGAGCCACCACATTTGGCTGCAAGTCAGATGGACCCCAATCTCTATAGTTGCTTCTCTCACCACTTAGGAGACGCACTAGCCACAGATGTGACCATTAATAAAATGGCGTATCCGGATGTAGGTCAGGAATGATCCATAACATGACAGTAGGCCCTCGTGGCAGCGACCATTCTTTGTCAATAAGCCAACTGGTAACATTATGCACTAATGAACGACGACTATCATCCGCCTGATTTGGACGCCTTATACTATGTAACCAAAAGCTGCCTCCAGTGGACAACAGTAGCTTCTGACAGGGTCTTCAGCTCTCACCACCATCCTCTAGCAACACTGTCATTCACGTCAGTAATTATAGCCAATATATCCGAATGGCTATTCTTTTGGACTTCCATCAAAGTTCATTACCTGCACTATACAAGGAATTGTCAACGACTCCTTCTCTCCCTCCTTCCCTCCCTCCTTCTGTCTCTCTCTCTCTCTCTCTCTCTCTCTCTCTCTCTCTCTCTGCAGAGCTTAACAATTGCTTACTACTCCTATTTAACACATTACCTGAGCAGTTCTATATCATGTTGGTCATTCCCTGGTGGCAAATAAGATGCGAAGAGCAACAGGCAGAAAGTAGGTACAATATGAGTGAGATAAAACATGATGCATACACTAAAGTTTTGTAAACCCCTGTCGCCAGTTTTTGTAAAGGCCTCGTAGCTATTGCTATAGAGGCCGAGCTGCCACTGTTGTTACGGCAGGCCGAGTTTATGAGTTCGTTAAACGGCTTCTGGTGCAGTATACCGCTAACACGATTTCTCCCTACCACTGCTACACAACTACGCCCCGGGATCAGCTAACAGCATAGAAGAACGAAGGTTCTTCAACAGTCCAATAAATTAAATACAAAGTCACACAAATGAGTTAAAGGCTTAACTTATCTTTGCACCTTGCTGAATGATTACGTCTACAACACTGCATATAATATAACACAAAAAAGGCCCTCAATGTCTAAGGGCAAATAATCTTAGGTAAACTTCACAGTACATACACAGCAAATGCCATTGGTAACAACTGCCGGTTAAAAAAATGGTTCAAATAGCTCTGAGCACTATGGGAGTTAACTTCTAAGGTCATCAGTCCCCTAGAACTTAGAACTACTTAAACCTAAGGACGTCACACACATCCATTCCCGAGGCAGGATTCGAACCTGCGACCATAGCGGTCGCGCGGTTCCAGACTGTGGCGCCTAGAACTGCTCCGCCACCCCGGCCGGCTGCCTGTTCAAGTCTAAGAGTTCGCTAAACGATGTTCCCTGTCTAGGTCAATCCTGGACAATGACGTGTAACCAAATGGGCAAGAACTGCTCTTCTACCTTACGAGTAGGCTTCTGTTCCTTGTCGTCCGGTCATTGGCGCTTTGTACTCGGCCGGCAACTGCCCGAGGCGAAGCAACACCGACTCAAAGGAAGGGCCGGCCGGTGTGGCCGTGCGGTTCTAGGCGCTTCAGTCTGGAACCGCGTGACCGCTACGGTCGCAGGTTCGAATCCTGCCTCGGGCATGGATGTGTGTGATGTCTTTAGGTTAGTAAGGTTTAAGTAGTTCTAAGTTCTAGGGGACTGATGACCTCAGATGTTAAGTCCCATAGTGCTCAGAACCATTTGAACCATTCAAAGGAAGGCGTCGGCGCTTGTTCGTGACGTCACGTCAGCTAGGCACGGCGAACGCCAGGTCTGTTGCAGGCATACTTATAATGGTGGTGTCTCCCTCCCTGACACAGGAAAATGTGAAACTATTGGCGGTAGTTGAAAAACACACATTTTTCTGAGAGATTTTTGCAATCAATTAATTGTGCAATTCATTACACTTCTTAACAAATAGTGTACTCCTGAACTTAAGTTTCCACTTGTTTTAAGGACTGACATACAAAAACAACTTCATGGTCCAGCAGCAACAGAATTCGTGCTTCTTTACCTTACTTATAAATCTGAGGAAGTTACGTTTGTACTGGGTTGCTTTTACAAGAAACTGTGAACATATTAGTGCTCTTCTTTAGGTATCTTGGTTGACTATGGGGTGAGGAGCACTGAATGTTAATCAAATATCTTGCTATTGTACACGTTGGGGGAGGGGGTGGGGGACAGAAGAAGAGGCAAAAGAGAGGTACTTGTTTTATAAAATAAAATTCTTTATCGTATAAAGTTTCTCCTTTCAGTTGCAACTGGGGAATATTTATCTTTTCTAGTGTGCATGTTTAAAAAAGTTTAAGCTCAGCAGTATTTTCGATGTATGAAGCTATTTTGCTTCCTGTTTAGAATTCCTTTCGCTGAAAACGACTGTAATCTAATGACTGGCAACAGTTGGACATTTACACATGTAAATTAGTTCATATTTCCAGTGACGATGTCAAACGAAAATAAATAAATAAATAAAAGAAACGAGTTAATTGTAAGGGGGTTGGGGTAAGTTTCGATAGCAAAATGGATCAAGTAAATATAGTTACTTGAATGTAAAATTTCCGAAGCTTGCAATGGGGCAAAGAGTCTTCTCATACTGATCTACGTTTGTTTCGACAGGATTCAGTAATACAGAACTATGACCTTCATTTGGAGCTTTACGATAGTAAGAAATTCTTTCATCTAAATAAAACTACAGAATCCAAAACAATACCAAACATTTTGTCCAAAACTAAGAGATCTATAGTGATAAGCACGCCCAGGCGTCTCTGCCTGCAACAGACTGGCGTTCGCCGTGCCTAGCTGACGTGACGTCACCAACAAGCGCCGAGGCCTTCCTTTGAGTATGTGTTGGGCGAAGTCGGTATCTTCATCATTAGTACCTCCCGAGGCACTGGTGGAACTCGCAAAAGTGGTGAGTCCCTATGGCACTGACACCAGCTAGCACCTTTGCGGCTGTGGTGCTTTTGCCCTGGCTGTGTCTTGTTCGGATAACAATATTAGAACCTCTTTTGTGACCTCTGGATACAAAGATTATTAAGCAAATCTATGATTACGCTCCTTTAAGGAGATTTCTTTAGAAAAGTTGAATACGTTGACATGGCTGGAATGGGTTGGTTGAAAGCTCAATAGAGGAAGAAGAAACATCATAAGATTGAAAAACGAAGACGCCCCAGGACCTAAACTGAGTTCTGACGGAAAGAACATTTTTCCAAACTTCTTTCTACGAAATGCTGTTGTTTTTTGTGTCCGATTTACCAAAGAGATTTCTAATTCATGTAAATTTTAATACAGAAGTCAGTTTACTTCGTTAGCGGTGTATTTATCTGAACTGACGCATTCCTAATTAGGATCTCGGCCGTTTATACTTTGCAGGATACAGTTTTCACTTTTCAACGGTAATAACAGTTGTTGGATTCCCGCTACGATATGTGTTGCATCCTTTCAAAACGTAAACTTTCAGGTAAGGAATTATAGTCTGATTACTTTCTATTAGCACACGATCGCGGTCAAACATAAATCTCGGCAAAGGGATAACATTATAGAGACTTGTTCTTAAAGTAATAACCTACAGTGTTATATGAGGGTTCCCCAAAAAGTAATGCACCACATTTCTTTATTCAACAATTCTTTATTGAATATAATGAGAATTACACACACGAAACAATGCTGTTTTATGTATATACCTTATTTTTCCACGTAATCTCCATCCCGTTCTATGGCCTTTCTCCAGCGCGAAACAAGGGCTTATAAACCCTGTCGGTACCAATCCTTGTCCTGATGGCGGAGACAGTGCTTCACTGTGTAAATCACCTCCTCATCGTCTTCAAAATGTCTTCCACGAATGAAATTATCTAATGGTCCAAACAAGTAGAAGTCCGAGTGGGCTAGGCTAGGTGCGTCTGGTGTGTCAGCCGTGGGTGGTCTCCCCGACCGCTCCAAATCGTGGAGTTCCGCCGAATCGCTTTCGGATGACCTCGCCCTCCATTCCCAGCGACTAACAGCACTTGTGTCGACATAGACTTTGCGCAAGCATTTGTGAATATTCGCCAGTTTCTTTCTCTGCACTGAGAAATTCAAAGTACATCTTATGGGCCGGTCGGAGTGGCCGAGCGGTTCTAGGCGCTTCAGTCCGGAACCGCGCGACCGCTACGGTCGCAGGTTCGAATTCTGCCTCGGACATGGATGTGTGTGATGTCCTTAGGTTAGGTAGATTTAAGTAGTTCTAAGTTCTAGAGGACTGATGACCTTAGAAGTTAAGTCCCATAGTGCTCAGAACCATTTATTTCAACATCTAACATACATCACCCATAGACGTCTTTTTCAAACTGTCCTGCAGCTATCCTACCTTTCGGAAGGGATGGAAACTTGGCGCGCTCACTCAGCAGACTTCAAATAATACATACGTAACGTTTCGTATTCGTAGCATTGTTTTCGGCTGAGAAAGAAAAGGCGGTTTATTGCTTTCTGGGAAACCCTCGTACACAAAATCAGCACATTCTCCAATGTAAGTATGGTAGTATTTACATTGAGGAATGCGACATTGTATGACATGTTTGTTCATGATTATTTACCTCCAGAAACTTTTTTTCTTTCTGTCAAAAAGTTTGTTAGATTTATAAACTCCATGTTCTCATTAACTTTGTTACAGAGTCTGAACATCATTCAGAAATTAAGTGTAATAGAACGCACGTAACCCTACTGCTATTTCAGGGTGTGTTCCGCTATGCGGCAGAAATCTGATGCGTTCCCCGGCGACGTCGCATCCTCGACAGGTATCGGCTGCAGCTGTCACAGCCCGTGACAGTCGGGAAGGGACCGTACCTCCGCTGTCCTTCGATCCGGGGGGAGACAGGTGAGGGGGAGTGGAAGCGGTGCTCCCCAGGGTCGCATTGCCAACGGCGTACTGAGGGCAGTGCCACCGCAGGACGTTGATACCCGTGGTATGTAGCAGACCACTTAGCAACCGGCTCTCTGTGCCCGGTGAGCACTCATATATGTGATTGAATACGGAAACAAGAATACTTCATCACCTCACCGCTCTCATTTTGTAATTAACCAGTGTAAGTGTAACATTTATGTCTGGTATCAATTATTAAACTTTAATGTAACCCAGAATGAGATTTTCACTCTGCAGCGGAGTGTGCGCTGATATGAAACTTCCTGGCAGATTAAAACTGTGTGCCCGACCGAGACTCGAACTCGGGATCTTTGCCTTTCGCGGGCAAGTGCTCTACCATCTGAGCTACCGAAGCACGACTCACGCCCGGCCCTCACAGCTTTGCTTCTGCCAGTATCTCGTCTCCTACCTTCCAAACTTTACAGAAGTTCTTCTGCGAACCTTGCAGAACTAGCACTCCTGAAAGTTTTAATCTGCCAGGAAGTTTCATATCAGCGCACACTCCGCTGCAGAGTGAAAATCTCATTCTGGAAACATCCCCCAGGCTGTGGCTAAGCCATGTCCCCGCAATATCCTTTCTTTCAGGAGTGCTAGTGGTAATGTACATGTGCGTCAGTGAAAAAGACCAATAAAAAGGTGTTAGCATGTGGACGTAATGTGCTGTTCCAGTCTCTTCTGTACCTAAGGTCCATCACCGTTCCCTTTGGATCCCTACGTAATTCGGTGCTCTCCGATACACACGATCGAACAACGGAGGAGTGGTACTCAAGCGTCAACTTTAGGTTACAATATCTCCGGATGTAGTTAACATTTTGCAATGCAACAAACGGCACTGATTACGTATTTGTTTGTATGTTCAGATGCGCTAACAAAACTAACGGGGTTCCATTTAAAAAAACGTTGGTTTGTGTTAAAAAACATACTTCCGTGCATTTTTTTATGGTTTGTATTAACCAATTACACTAGCCCCTCTCCTGACGTTCGGTCTGTGGAATCGATTCGTCAGTATTTGATGTGGTTTACGAAATATATCCAGCGGTAATGTTAGGTGACTCACCCTGTATGCATTGGCCAGCAATTTCTTGAACTTCAAATGACGAGTGTTCCATTCTTAACTTTGTGTCGTGAACACGGATTTACCCTCAGTCACTTTCCTGGACACGTTCCTTTTCCTGCTGTTGAAATATTTCGAATGTTTCATAATTTAATGAACAACAGTATTAATACTGTTAACAATCTTTATGTACCTTCTGGCACAAAAATTTTCTTAATAGTTAGTTCCTGTTTTTCTGAAACGCTGCACGTGACTTTTTAAGTGATTATGTTGAAGTACATCCTAAGAATAGTGTTTGAAAATGCTTAAATGAAGTGATAAATTTCACTTATTATCACAAGCGTTGCTCCGCCCTTAAATTTTGCACAACAAAACAATGGTTACAAAAAATAAGCTCAGGTCATAACATTTCAAAGGCCTACACATTAACAGGTTTGTAACAGTGTTTATATATTTGTATTTGTGTGTATTGTTCCTGTGTCATATTGGAGTGTTAGTCCAAAACCCGCTCAACCAACAGAACAGTTTCTGGGTCCCGCACCCTATGGTGAATCAGTGATTTAGTGAACTTTAAAGTGAAGGTGTATGTAAAGTTCGGTAAGTACTCTGGAGACATTTGTGTTCTTAAAGTTATATCTGGCAATAAATAATTAGGACTATAACAGATTCAGGTTCCCCACACATCGTTGGTATTCTATGTATTGCGAAGAGTTTTCATGTCAGTAACTGTTCCAATATTACTGTTGAGTGGTACATCGTGATGAGCGCTAGCTATCCTTCACACTCTAAAGCAGACGTTGTATGTTAGTGGGAAACAGTTTGTTGTCAATACTTTTTAAACATTTATCTACCTTGGTTATCGAGAAATTGTTTGCTAATTCTTTCTAGGAAATGATGTTGTGTTTGTGTCCAATTTATCTAATAAATTTCTAATTCAAGTTAATTTTAATGCAGCAGTACTTGGATTGACGTTTGCCTAATTAGGCCGGTGACCGTTTTTGATTTGCATGATCAGAGTTTTTACCTTTCAACTATAATACAGTTTGCTCCATTCCAGCTAGAATATCTGTCACATTCTTTCAAAACCTAATCTTTCAGGAAACGAATTACGGTCTCAATTATAGTCTGATTACTTTCCGTTAACACATCCCGCGGTCAGACAAAACTCCTGTCAAAGGGGTAACATTATAAACACTTACTCTTAAATGTAATAACTTACAATATTATATATGAAATCATGAGTCAAGGACCTAGCTACAAGAGTAGTAATACTGAACGTCTATAGGATGACACATTGTATAAATATGTAGAGAAGCGATAAAAATGACAAGACCCTGTAAAATTTGTTGTTAGGAAAGCGAATGGCTGCCTTAGATTTGCAGTAACGTCTCTGGGAAAGGATAGATCAAATACAAAGGAAACCGCAAACAAGACGCTCGTGTGACCAGTTATAGAGTAGTTCTTTCTCGTTTGACCTCCTTATCAAGCAGACGCGACAGAGGTAATTAATTAATTTTGACAGACTGACGTAGCCTTTCGAAAATGTAACAGATACCCAGGAGGAATTTAAATGGGAATCTTTAGGAGAACGTCGCTGTTGTTTTCGCAGTTCAATACGACATGCGAGGGGAGTTCAATAAGTAATGAAGCACATTTTTTTCTCGGTCAGTTTCAGTTGAAAACAAGCGGAATTTGTTGTGGGACATCGCGGAATGTTCCTGCTTCAGCCCCTATAGGTTCATGAAGGTGCGATAGGTGGCTGCGATTCTAAATGACGTCTTTAACGGAAGTGTATTCAATGCAGAGAGCTTTCATTAAGTTTCCCTGGCGGGAAAGCAAAGCATCGCAGATATTCATAGGCGGCTACAGAATGTGTACGGAGAGCTAGCAGTGAAGAAAAGCACGTTGAGTCGTTGGGCAGTGCGCCTTCATCATCACAACAATGTCGCGCAAACTTTGTCCGATACCCTACGTGCCGGCCAGCCGACCGCACTCAGTTGAGACTCCTGCAATGTTGGGAAGTGTGGACATTCTCATTCGAATGCAAAAGAACTTCTTCTTCATGACAACGTAAGGCATCACACAAGTCGGCGCATCCGAGAGGAGCTCACGAAACTTCCTCACAGCAGGGATCTCGCACCTTCCCACATCCATCTGTTTGGCCCAATGGAGGAGGCACTTGACGGGAAGCAGCACGTGGATGATGCGGAGGTTACTGGTGCAGCAAGACCACTTGAGTAGTACCTTGCGGGCATACAGGCCGTGTAAGATGGCCTAAGGCCGTCGCGTTGAAAAGAGATTATGTTGAAAAATAAAGTTTTGCAGCCACAAGAGGTGGGGAATAAAATGGAGTATTGGATTCCTGAATGAAACCAATCTGGTTTCGGAAAAAAAATGTGTTCCATACATACTGAACTCCCTCTTATGGTGGCTGAATTACAATTGCTGCATATCGGATAGACACGGTGCAGTGAAAACTGAGCTCCTCAAAGAGCAATTCCAAATATGCATGGGCTGCAGATATGCTTTCCAACGTGCTGCTGAACGTTTGATATAGAGTCTGTTCGTATGTGCATAACTTCTAAAACCGCAACTGGTGCACCCTCGCGCCAGGTCGAATGGAGGATCCCGGCTGCTGGCCGCCGACGACCAGGACCATACTCTGAAGTGGGCCTTTAACGCCCAAAAAGTCTTTCCCTGCTATCCTTCTCAACTCCGTCTATCCATGAGGAGCGTCCACAAAAATTACCGTCTCCAGTCGTCGAGCGGCGCACGTAAATCGCGCCAATGGTGTGCGTAATCTTTACATCGTGTCAGAATTCTCTCCTAGACACGGCAAAAGTCATTCTGGAAATAAGGGAGATTGCCGCAAAAAACTACGTACACTGACCGACATGCGGTGTTTGTCCCGCGGCAGCAACGTTTTGGCGGGCTGTAGGTTCCTATGACACCCTGGCGCCAGCGAGTCTCACAAAAACTTTTCCCCGCGGCAGACAATGCTCTTCTCCACAGGGCGATACCTTAAATAGGCGCCAGTGTCTCCTACGAGACATCTTCAACTAGTAAAGGGCCAGCGCCGCCCGAGCCGTACAACATGCAAGGCTGAGGACGATGCCCTGCGATTTGCCGGTCGCTCACCTGGCCTCCTAAGGATTCAGCCGGTCAAACGTGGAAGGCGCCGGACGCTGCCTGTGTCCAGTCACACACGAAGGTGGTTCATACGGAAGCGTGTAGACAGTCGTTTTTCCCCTCACTCTATTTGCGAGTGGACCGAGAAAGCAGATGACTAGTAGTGGTACGAGACACACTCTGCCCCGCACCACATCAATGGCTTGCGATATACTCGTATGTATCTACATGTAAATCTGTGGCTTTTATTTTGTATTCGAAATAACAGTTGTTAAGTCTCTGTTTACATATTTGTAACATCGAATTGATGAACTTGGTTTGTTTGTTAATATATTAAGCCACTGAAACGTTTGAAAAATAGTCTTTGAATATAAAACTTTGAACATAGCTGCTAAGGTCCATTGACCGTGTCAGAATTATATTAGAACAAATAAGCCCTCGGTCACAAATATTAAGTCAAAATTGACCAGGTTTCGACGCTACTATGAGCGTCGTCTTCAGAATTAGACCAACTGTTCTAAAACATATTACGTATATAATACATTAATAAAATTAAAGTTTGTACTGACTGGAAAAAGATGCAGTACTTACAAGTCACATATTAATATGTACTGCATCTTTTTCCAGTCAGTACAAACTTTAATTTTATTAATGTATTATATATTTAATATGTTTTAGAACAGTTAGTCTAATTCTGAAGACGACGCTCATAGTAGCGTCGAAACCTGGTCAATTTTGACTTAATATTTGTGACCGAGGGCTTATTTGTTCTAATATAATCTTTGAATATAAGATTCGTAGCCACAGAAGTAACGAAGAGCTTTCGACCAGCGTCTCCTTGCCCGAGAAATGACTCGACATCCGTTAAGTAAATGTGTATAAAGCGGCCTTGATTTTTTCAGATAAACACCAACGTAACCTTTGCCTTACAAATAGCAAATTTTACTTGCATACAATCTACATGACTGCTTAATTTTATCATTTACTTTAATCACAGCATAATCTGCTTGGTTGAGAACAGTGCCAGATGGCCCTTTATTTCCGACACATTCTAGAACTACTACTGAATAAACAATGACGATTACTTTTTCTGTCCACTACAGAAATTCCGAATACACAACAGTACATTTTCAATTAGCCGAAGCAGACGTCAGATTAAAATATACTTTGAAACTGAACGTTTGATTAATGAAATGGGATTGCAAAAAATGTTCAAATGTGTGTGAAATCTTATGGGACTTAACTGCTAAGGTCATCAGTCCCTAAGCTTACACACTACGTAACCTAAATTATCCTACGGACAAACACACACACCCATGCCCGAAGGACAACTCGAGCCTTCGCCGTGACCAGCCGCACAGTCCATGACTGCAGCGCCTTAGACCGCTCGGGATGCAGTCCTTCAACAAAGGCAATTCCTTTCGTCTGTATGGGAACCTTACCAATTGGATCTGATTCAAGGGATCGAGAAGGTCCAAAGAAAAGCGGCAACATTCGTGACTAGTACGTTTAGCCATCACGAGAGCACTACACATTTCATAGAAAGTTTGAAGTGGGATACACTTGCAGATAGACGACGCGCTAAACGGAAGGGGCTGCTCACTAAATTCCGAAATCCGATCTCCGCCGAGGATGTAGAGCATATATTATGACCACCAGCTTTCAAATTGCAGAATGATCACCATTCAAAGATAAGGGAATTTAGAGCTCGTACTGAGGCGTTTTTCCTCGCGCGATCCGCGAGTGGAACAGAGGGGGGGAAATATGACTTTGGTGCGATTTGTGCCCTCCGCCACACACCGCTTGGTGGCTAGCGGTGTATATATGTAGATGCAGACGTTGATACGGTTGTCGCGACTCCGTTTCCCTGCAATTTATAAGTTCTTGTCAGGCACACCAGCTATGAGGATCAGATTAGTTAATCACGCGTTCCTTCTACAAAGCGGCCAACTTAGACTGGAACCAACATACTCGTAGTTCTCTTCGGGACAGGTACCTCTGCGTGTGGGAAAGCATGTCACACTTGCAATCATGGCGTGAGTTCATGACGTGTCCATTAAAGAGAACGCACTGAGTGATGTCAAAATCTCCTGGGTCCCAAGATCGCAAGCTCCACCTCCCTCCGTGGTGCAAATCGAACGATCAGGTGTATTCAAATACCCCCACAATCGAAGAACTATTGCAACCACCGAAAACGATACTGGTGCCAACCTGAGGCAGAACTGCTACGCACGTGTCTCACTTTGATAAATCGCCCACAGCACTGTATCGACGTCAGCGGTAGCCAAGTCCAGTAAATACTAGTTTTTCTGTTCATAAGTGGGGTAAATTATTTACTGTCAGACTAGTACACATTTTCATCGTCAGTTTTAACGCTGGTCGTTGGGGATGTATATCAACGAGAGTCGTCAAGTTTTAATTATCACCTCGAAAAAATGATGTTAAATGATTCATTTTTTGTTCGGGTGGAGGTACATATCTGCAGTGTGGTGCACATTGAAACCCCCATGCTACAGTATCTTAGCACGCTGCTAGTGGAGCCAAAATAGTGGAACATTGTGCAGTAATTCGTTTTCATCAGTATCAGAAATGTTGCAGCTGTACCACGGCTAAAGAAGTCATCTTCATTGGTCTGACACAGTTATAACATTTCTGCTCATGCTGAAACGAATTACTACACAATATTCCACTATTTTGTTATCACTAACGGCGTGCTGTCGTACTGTGAGCGTTTTGATTTCATTGTGTAGTGGGACAGCAAACAAGAAATTAATTACTAACTTCATTTTTTGCGAGGTGATAATTAAAACTATATGAACACCCTTCGTAAATTGGGGTCTCATGCCAAGCTGCCGTTAACGGTTACTGAAACTAAACCGTACATTCCATATTGGTGAGGTATTCTACAAAAGAAAATGAGTTCAGAGGAGAACAGTATTAAATGGAAATGTCGAAAGCTGTTGTTACAACTAGTGGTACATTGTCACATCCTCGTCATGACTTTCGTAGCGCACAAGAAATCTGAATACTAAAATCACAAATCCTACACTTCGTCTACGTGTGGATCAGACTGTTAGGTACCGAACGAGGTGGCGCAGTGGCTAGACACTGGACTCGCATTCGGGAGGACGACGGTTCAATCCCGCGTCCGGCCATCCTGATTTAGGTTTTCCGTGATTTCCCTAAATCGCTCGAGGCAAATGCCGAGATGGTTCCTTTCAAAGGGCACGGCCGACTTTCTTCCCCGTCCTTCCCTAATCCGATGAGACCGTTGACCTCGCTGTCTGGTCTCCTTCCCCAAAAACAACCAACCAACAAGACTGCTACTTCGAGCAAGGGCACACGTTGGCTCACCACTAACGTAGCTCCTCGAATTCAAATGCTCAGCTCAAACTCTTCCGAAGAAAATATTGCTTGCGAGAACAAGGAAATAATTCAAACAAAACTGATAGCTAAATAAGACCTACAGGAAAAAAAGAGTTAGTATAGACATCGGTCTGTAGCTCTGTCTTGGTCTTTTACAAAATCAATAGATCCACTTAATGCACTTCAAAGGCAATGTAAAAGATTAAGGAAAATTCTTTGCCCGTGTTCCTGAAGCTGATATTTTCTATCTAGACGATCTTTCCCCTCGAATAAATTGTGAATACCGGACTTCCAGTTCGTTTAGTGGACACTCGTTTGTGATTCCGCAATTTACCTCACCAGATCCGTACTGTTGAGTACTTTATCAGCGGTGCTCACTATTAGAACAATGACCAATAGTTATTCTACAACGTTAATTTCATGTAAAGAATGAACTCTCTAGTACAATTTAGGCTTATGTTAAAAACAAAAATCAACTACCATCTTTCCAAAGTGTGTGACCTGGAATATAGGGAATTTTATTCATTTGCCATAAATATAAAAAAAAAAACAATCTATACATCGTACAGCGACTGGAAGAGTATGCCTGTGAGTCAAATAGCATTATCACATTTCATAGTAAATCAAAGATGCAATTGTACAGAAGTGTTTCGATACTTAGAACATTTTTAAAGAACAGATTTCAACATACTTCTTTGGTAACGGGTTCAGACTTGTGTTCTGGTTTTCTTAATTTCTATAGAAGAGATGGTAGTAATAACTTATTGCGTATGATCTACTATACACCAAAACATATACGAACTTTTCTGTGCACATGTTCGATACAGAGCGATAGAAATGTGTGTATATAATTGCCTGCACGGTGCTTCTCGTTGTAACATTGTTTAAGTGCATTTGTCATCATTTACATAGTACGACTTTAGCGCCATATTATCGTTACAAGCGCTATCTATTTTGTAACGATGATAAATGCAAATCACTGTCATATATTCAATTCCAATCTCTGTCTTCCTTTGCAGTTTTAACCCTCTACACCTACATCTAGTACCACAAATGTCTTAACAGATGTCATCTCGTCCTGTCCCTTCTTCTTGTTATAGTCTTCCATATAGTCCTTTCGTCGCCGATTCTGTGAAGTACCTTATTTATTACCTTATCAGTCAAACTAGTTTTCAGCATTCTTTTGTAGCACCATGTCTCAAATTTTTTGATTCTGTTCTGTTCCGGTTTTCCCACAGTCTATATTTCAATACCATAGAAATTTGTGTTCCAAACGTACATTCTCAGAATTGTCTTCCTCAAATTAAGGCCTATGTTTGATACTAGTAGACTTCTCTTGGCCATGAATGCCCCTTTCATCGTCGGTTATTTATCTGCCTAAGCAACAGAATTACTTCATCTACTTCGCGATCCTCAGTTCTGATGTTATGTTTCTCGCTGCTCTCATTTATGCTACTTCTCAATACTTTCGTCTTTCTTCGATTTACCCTCCTCCATATTCTGTACTCATTAGACTGTTTATTCCGTTCAGCAGATCCTGTAATTCTCCTTCATTTTTACCGAGGATGTCAACACCACCAGCGTAACTTATTATTGAGATCCTTTCACCTTGAATTTAATCCCGCTCTTGAACCTTTCTTCTGTTTCTATCATTACTTCTTCGATATACAGATCGAAAAGTAGGGATGAAAGTCTACATCCCTGTCTGACACCCGTTTTAATCCGAGCACTTCGTTCTTCTGGTAAGTTCCTACGGGACCAAACTGCGGAAGTCATCGGTCCCTAGACTTACGCACTACTTAACCAAATTTAAATTAACTTATGCTAAGGACAACACACACATCCATGCCCGAGGGAGGACTCGAACCTCCGACGGAGAGAGCCACGCGAACCATGGCAAGGCGCCCCAGACCGCACGGCTACTCCGCGCGGCGTTTCGTTCTTGGATTTATAGTCTCGTTGAGTTCATATTGTCTATTACTGTGTTTTCATCGAGCAACAAGGAAATTCGCTTCCAAACGACTTCTTTGAAGTAAAAGGGAGAGGATTATTATAAATGAAAAATAAAATGAAATCAGAACTTTTTTAACTTTCTCAAAATTGCAAAGCGTTAATTTAAACTCCTTTTAATAAAATTACTAATTCTTTTTAAGGCTATCACACACGCCAAGCATTACTTTAATATAAAATTTCTATCACTTTTACTTTTAAATTATTTAGTCAACTCTTCTTTTAACTGACAGAAGTGATAGGAACTTGCTAACACCTTGGACATATGACTGGTAAATCGTCTCGCGTAACTAAAATTAGAAACCACTGAGCAATGAAAGTTAAGAAACTGGAATAATCGTTAAATGCACACAAATCAATTAGACAAATAACTTGGGTGCTGAGTCGTTTCCGTGTCAAAATAAAATTCCAAAAATTTTTCCTCCAGTAAGATTCAATTCTTAACTATTTTCCATTTCTCAGTGTCTCATCTTCAAAAGGGAATCACTTAATCTGACACAGAGCTCCTCACCTCAGCCAACCGAACACCTCATATCTCGCCCAAGACTCGACTATGACTGGCTCTCTCCCTGCTACTGCTTTTCTGCCTACCACATGCTATTTTTCTCAGGAGTGTTTTTCTTAATTCTCAGACAATGTATCCTTTCATGTATCCATGCTACCCAAATGTACCTATGGAAGTTAAAGTCGATATGTTACATAAATGACTGATAAAGTCGCGCTACGTAAAATTATGTCTCAGTAAATCGATACATTACACATACAGTCGACAAACTATTTTTTATAAATAAAATTTCTTCATGACGTCAGTGGCAGAAAAAGTGTTTCTTTACGATTCTTGTACACTCAAGCGCCAAAGAAAGTGATATAGGAATGCGTATTCAAGTGCAGAATATGGCCCTGCGGTCGGCAACGCCAACAAGTGTCTGGCGAAGTTGTGAGATCGGTTACTATGCCGCAAAGGCAGGTTATCAAAATTTAAGTGTATTTCAACGTGGTGTTACAGTCGGCGCACGAGCGATGGGACACAGCATCTCCGAGGTAGTGATAAAGTGGGGACTTCCTCGTACGACCATTTCACGAGTGTATCTTGAGTATCAGAAGTCCGGTAAAAGATCAAATCTCCTACATCGCTGTATCCGGACGTAGAGCCTGCAAGAACTGGACCAAAGACGACTGAAGAGAATCATTCAACCTGACAGATGTGCAACCATTCCTCATTTTTTTTCAAATTTCAGTGCTAGGTTATCAACAAGCGTCAGCGTGTGAACCATTCAACGAAACATCATTGATAGAGGCTTTCGGAGCTGAAGGCCCTCTCGTGTACTCTTGATGACTGCACGACACGAAGTCTTACGCTTCGCCTGGGGCTGCCAACACCGACATTCGACAGTTGATGACTGAAAACGTGTTGCCTGGTCGGACGAGTCTCGTTTTAAATTTCATGAATCCATGGACCCTGCATGTTAGCAGGGGGCTGTTCAAGCTGGTGGAGACTGTAATGGTGTGAGGTGTGTGTAGTTGGAGCGATATGTGACCCCTGATAGGTCTAGATACGACTCTGACAGGGGACACGTACGTAAACAGCCTGTCTGATCTCCTGTATCCATTCATGTCCATTGTGCATTTCGATGGACACCTGCGATTTCAACAGGACAATGCGACACCCCACACAATTCCTACAGAGTGGCTCCAGAAATATTCTTCAGAGTTTGAACACTTCCACTGGCCACCGAACTCGCCAGACATGAAAATTATTGAGCATATCTGGGATTCCTTGTAACGTGGTGTTCAGAAGAGGTCTCCACCCACTCGAACTTTGACGGATTTACGGACAGCCCTGCAGGATTCATGGTAACAGTTCCCCACCCCCCAGCACTACTCCAGACATTAGTGGAGTGCATGCCACGTCAAGTTGCCGCACTTTTGCGTGCTCGCGGGTGCCCTACGCGATATTAGGCAGGTGTACCAGTTTATTGCCTCTTCAGTGTATAACACAAGTCAAATTGATGTATAAACAGTTCATATGTCATGCAAACTAGGTGGCTTTCTCCTTACACGAACCTTTCAACGTGTCCCGATTTTTCTCCAGTCTTGCTTCCATTATCAACCGCATCGTCAGAACTGCCTCTTTACCACAGTCCTACTTGGAGAAAATAAGGTTAAAATTATAGGTTTCTTAACGCTACAGCGTAATGTAGCCGTAGAAATCGAACTATAAACTGTTAGTGAAATTTAAATTATTTTAATCTATTTTCTTGCAGCTGCTAAGTTCTACACCCACACTCAGATCGATGCCAAACGTTGTATACAGTAGTGTGTCGACCAAAACACCGATTTAGATTGTGCTATGTGCTGTCGCCCAATAGAACAAGCGTAAACAGTAATTAAAAGTATCACCAGGGCTGCGGAGGAAAGGGAAAGCGTATCTGTGAGCAACTGTATCGTTTATCTCGCGTGAGAGAGATGGTAGAGGTACGCATGGGACTGTTATATGGGAGAAAATTTTCATGACATGTAAAGGAACATTTCTGAGGTTGCAGCAATGTGCTTTCGGCAGTCTGCTTTCGCTTAGTTAGTTGAACGTTATGTACATATTATTGATCTTATTATTTTGCTTATTAGTATTACTATTGTTATTATTATAAAGTCCACACGCGAGATGCCATTGCATCTTTATTTTTCTCTTCTGCTTGTACATTCTCTGAAACTACTAATATACTCTATACGTTTACTACTTTCAGAGAAACAAATCGAAAGTAGACCGCAAGGAGAACATTGCTGTGAAATCCCAACAGCCATTTCACATGTCCTAAACACGCATAATATAGCAAACAAATCTTTCGTCATTGGGATTTCAACCCGGTACCCTTGATACGAGGATGTAACACTACTGGCTTCCCCACGGAAGAAAAATATGTCACTTACCCACGGTTATGCTGTTGATTTGCTCCGTAGTTGAGGTGTTACTTTTAATTAACGTTTACACCCGTTCTGCTGGACGACAGCACACAGTACGAACTGAATCGGAGTTTTGGTTCATACTCTATCGACGTACAACGCTTGGTACCGATCTGTGTGTCTGACGTCACTACAAAGGTCGTTGCGACTTGGATTTGATGTTTTACAGTGGTCAATCTCAGTCCTCCATTGTAAGAATTACTCGTCCTCTCGTGTGCTGTTTCGCCTGAGAGAGATAAGGAGATGCGTTATATCATTTGCCTGGTGACACCATGGAATACGTAATACAGCGTACGAGTCTAAATGAATAACGGACACTCAGAATTTTCGTTGAGAATCCAGGCCTAGTATTTACGTGTTTATTAAAATGCTCAGCTGCATTAGCTACAGAAACAAAATGTTTATAATTTTATAGTAGAACGTTACTGGCGATGTAACATAAAAGAGGAATTTGGCACATCGTTTTGACGCTTAACAGTTTGCCGTTCACTAAGTTACTTTTTATTGGGAATTTTCATGGCAGAGCAATTTTCAGTATCGTTGTTACACTGCAAATGACTTCCTCTAAACTATTAGCCATTGGCAACAAAGTGTTTCATGTTAAGCATTTAAGCCAAAAAGCGATTCCTAATACAAATCGATAGGTAACTAACAACTAGGTCACGGAAATCAATTTCGTGGAATGCATGTAGCAACCAACCGATGGCGGCTGCAGATACGAAGCAGCATATGCTGTCAGAAATTCCATCGTGAAATTGCCCTCATGGCAGTTACGTTAATTAAAAGGCAAGGGTAGGCGGAAACAGGGCACATTCATTAAGATGGGGCGCGGAAAGCACGCAACGACCGCCATTAGCGGATGCTGCCTGCCGGATACGGCAACAGACAGCACTCTCTGGCAGAGCAAGAGGGCCGCTCCAATACCCCAGACACCCACCAAACAAACAAACGGACGAGGGAGAGGCAGGGACAATGAACCAGAAAAGGAGAGGCAGAAATAAAGAACAGCAGGCATGTCATCTGCTGCCATGCATCATATTTCTCTATAAACACAATTCAGGGTCTTCAGACGAAACCGACACTGATGAGCTATACACAAAAACTGGTCATCAGATAAGTAAGTGACGCACCGTGTACACCCTGTGTACTTCACTGCATCGTCACCTTCCTGCAGTTAATTTTTACTATTTGATCATTTATCTCCGCCAGTCTTCTTGCTTTCACCCAGCAATATACGGTATACCGTAAAACTAGCACGAAAAACTTATCTTTGAAAGTATACGTTAGTAGTGCACCAAGCGACGCTTCGCAATTCTTAAGTATGTATGGGATTTGTGTATACCTCCAGACCTCTTTCTCCCCCCCCCCTCCCAACCCCTTCTCCTCCCCTCCCTCTCTCTCTATCGGTCACCTTCTCCACACTCTCACTGTACACCTCATTCTCCCCTGTCTCCCTTCACCTCCTCTTCCTTTCTCTCCCTGTCCATCCAGTATCTCTCTCTGTCCACTTTCACGTCCATCGTCCGCTTTGTTTATTGTTCTAGCCAACAGAATCTTGATTGTGAATTGAATTCGCATTAAGTACACGGGTAAATCGGTTGGGATTATTCGTATGTGGGGTACGAGAGACCTCTCTTGTCAATGGAACTGTGAAGATAGTAGCTCCAATTACAGTATTTCGCATAGTTTTGACCTGCAAACGGGTAAGACTACGAAGTTTCGGACGATTCAGTTTCCGCAGTAGTATTCTAATCAAAAGCCGATAAGCCATATACACAACTCCCCCGTTTTCTTCTGAATTTGAGTGCGAGTAACTGAACATTTTGACAGCACAGCAAATCACAGCATTTTCATTCTCATATTCTGTTTTAACAGAAAACCTGTACATTGTTGTTTAAAATATATAACTTCGTTTAAAAATTAGAAGCAAATTAGTCGAGAACTTTTTGCTGTTAACGTTGCCGCTACATACAGGGTGAATGTTAATAGAATCGCATCATGGATTGCCGCACTCCTCCGCTCGTTCCGAATAGCGTCACAGGCGTCGTGAACACGCTGTTGATGGGTCTGCACATCAGGAATTAGTTCAGCATTACGCAACGCTTTTCAGATGCCCCCAGAGGTAAAGACCCAGGGGGTTTAGGTCCAGTGATCTAGCAGGCCATCTATCCAACGTCCGGGAAAGATGTGTGCGAGGTATCTGCGAATTGTAATCCAGAAATGGGGTGATGTTCCGTGAACCAGAAACCACAGAGCCTGTATTGCCAAAGGCACACTGTAAAGCAGCCCAAGCAAAGCATTCCACAAGAGTCCAGGTACGTTCCTGCTCGAGGCGTTGTGGAATAATATCCGGTCCAAGTATGAGGTCTCGAAGAATCCTTGTCCAAGACGCCGGACTGATGTTGATGACACGCCTCAACCTTTCCCGGGTATTGTCTGTAGCCAACAGATGACGATTATGCAGACTGATGGTGCCAGTTCTGACAAAGGTTGCTTCTTCGGTAAAGAGGACTGATGACAGAAATGCCATAACTGTGACGGTCTGTTGCAAAACGATCGACAAAATATGCTGCTGACAATTGTTACACTGGTTGCAGGTGATAGTGATAGTAGCAGTTGTCATGAAGGAACACATGATAGTACTTTGGATTGCACTATATTGCCGGACCACTTGCCTGGAGCTTGCACTAGGATTCGTCTCCATATCCTGTGGAACACGGGCCTTCAAATCTGGTGTATGCATAATCTGCCGCCTGTCTGAAAGGACTCATGAACACACAGACGTCCGAAAAGGACGAAATGTTGCACGATGTGGTTCGTGTCTGTGAGGGCACTTGTTTTGTAATAGCTGTGCTGCCTCTAGACCGTTTCCATCTGCTTGGCATTACACAGACACTATCTCGGCTTGTTCACGACATGAATACCGGACCATTCCGGTGCGCTGCGACAATAGGCTACGTCAGTCACACAGCCTGCAGTACACAAGGACCACACGGCACGTGGTCAGAGGAACTATAATTCGTCAGCGCCATATACCGTGGCTCCGAAGTCCGTTAGAATGTTTAGTAGAGTGTCGTGTAAAAATTTGATAACTAAGTTAAACAACGACTTCTCGTTAAATGATAGTATCGTTGGGTCAGCTAGCAGCGCTCGGTAATCGTCAGGGGCGTGCGCAATGCAAAGGTGTCGTGAAATTGAAAGGCAGCAATCATGTTGTGATTTTATAGTTTTATGCTCTCTGCCTGTTTTTTCTCATACTTTATTCATGCCGTGGAGGGGGGAAATCAGGCTAAGAAACTTAGTGACTGATTTTCACATTCATTTTTATTACGTTTGATGTTCGGCAGCCCACATACAGGGTGTTTCAAAAATGACCGGTATATTTGAAACGGCAATAAAAACTAAACGAGCAGCGATAGAAATACACCGTGTGTTGCAATATGCTTGGGACAACAGTACATTTTCAGGCAGACAAACTTTCGAAATTACAGTAGTTACAATTTTCAACAACAGATGGCGCTGCAGTCTGGGAAACTCTATAGTACGATATTTTCCACATATCCGCCATGCGTAGCAATAATCTCTGAATGAAATTACCCGAAACCTTTTACAACGTGTCTGGCGGAATGGCTTCACATGCAGATGAGATGTACTGCTTCAGCTGTTCAATTGTTTCTGGATTCTGGCGGTACACCTGGTCTTTCAAGTGTCCCCACAGAAAGAAGTCACAGGGGTTCATGTCTGGCGAATAGGGAGGCCAATCCACGCCGCCTCCTGTATGTTTCGGATAGCCCAAAGCAATCACACGATCATCGAAATATTCATTCAGGAAATTAAAGACTTCGGCCGTGCGATGTGGCCGGGCACCATCTTGCATAAACCACAAGGTGTTCGCAGTGTCGTCTAAGGCAGTTTGTACCGCCACAAATTCACGACGAATGTCCAGATAGCGTGATGCAGCAATCGTTTCGGATCTGAAAAATGGGCCAACGATTCCTTTGGAAGAAATGGCGGCCCAGACCAGTACTTTTTGAGGATGCAGGGACGATGGGACTGCAACATGGGGCTTTTCGGTTCCCCATATGCGCCAGTTCTGTTTATTGACGAAGCCGTCCAGGTACAAATAAGCTTCGGCAGTAAACCAAATGCTGCCCACATGCATATCGCCGTCATCAATCCTGTGCGCTATATCGTTAGCGAGTGTCTCGCGTGCAGCAATGGTAGCGGCGCTGAGGGGTTGCCGCGTTTGAATTTTGTATGGATAGAGGTGTAAACTCTGGCGCACGAGACGATACGTGGACGTTGGCGTCATTTGGACCGCAGCTGCAACACGGCGAACGGAAACCCGAGGCCGCTCTTGGATCACCTGCTGCACTAGCTGCGCGTTGCCCTCTGTGGTTGCCGTACGCGGTCGCCCTACCTTTCCAGCACGTTCATCCGTCACGTTCCCAGTCCGTTGAAATTTTTCAAACAGATCCTTTACTGTATCGCTTTTCGGTCCTTTGGTTACATTAAACCTCCGTTGAAAACTTTGTCTTGTTGTAACAACACTGTGTTCTAGGCAGTGGAATTCCAACACCAGAAAAATTCTCTGTTCTAAGGAATAAACCATGTTGTCTACAGCACACTTGCACGTTGTGAACAGCACACGCTTACAGCAGAAAGACGACGTACAGAATGGCGCACCCACAGACTGCGTTGTCTTCTATATCTTTCACATCACTTGCAGCGCCATCTGTTGTTGAAAATTGTAACTACTGTAATTTCGAAAGTTTGTCCGCCTGAAAATGTACTGTTGTCCCAAGCATATTGCAACAAACGGTGTATTTCTATCGCTGCTCGTTTAGTTTTTATTGCCGTTTCAAATATACCGGTCATTTTTGAAACACCCTGTACCTTTAACCACCTTTCCTCAACACGGTAGATCGCTAAATTTTCTGAATGTGGGTCTGATTGTAGGTGCATGCACACTGGTAAATTCAGGTGGATTTTCTTGGTTGAGCGTTGTAGCAGGGGCTGGATATGGCCGTCGAGTTTAATTTTGTGAAACAGGCTTGGAGAGCCGGTCTTGGCGGAGCGTCTGCCCGCAAGTTCTTAAGGCACAGTCTCTCGACTGGCTCCCTCAGACCCACACGCAAGCAAGCGCTTGTTCAAATCTTAGACCTTGAACCGATGGATAATCTCAGGAAAAGCAGTCAGGCATTGTGTCTCTTGTCTTCTGATTGCAGGAGATGTCTGGTACCACTGGGAAGTTCGTCTTGTCGAATTATCTGTTGGCCTCCTTCCTGTGTCTTTCTGTAACTGTCCACACAGTCGAGCTAGGTAGTATTTTCTACAGTAGTCCAGTACTATTTTGTCGATGTGTCGCTGTTTCGCTGTGCCGGGTCTGGTGAGTGTGACGCGCCCTGTGCGCAGTTGGGAAGCGATTTTGGATGGAGAGCTAGTTCAGATTTTCGTGTTAAGAAGTTTCCATAATTTTAAGAGCTTTTGTCAGGAGCATTATGGGGTGCTATCTTTTACCTATACTGACATAGGGCGGATTTGTTTTCTATCCTGTAATTATTCATAAGCCAGTTTTCGCGACTCAGACTTTATTAAAATTGGTGATTTATTCTTCGGTTACTCTTTCAGTGTTTAAATCTTTGTGTATCACAAAATGAGCACCATTGTAGCGTTCTTCAGTCAGCCTAATCCTTGTTCAATGTTCAAATGTGTGTGAATTCCTAAGAGACCAAATTGCTGAGGTCATCGGACCCAAGAATGACACACTGCTTAAACTAACTTAATCTAACTTATGCTAAGAACAACACACACACCCATGCCCGAGGGAGGCCGGCCGGTGTGGCCGAGCGGTTCTTGCGCTTCAGTCTGGAACCGCGTTACTGCTACGGTCGCAGGTTCGAATCCTGCCTCGGGCATGGATGTGTGTGATGTCCTTAGGTTAGTTAGGTTTATGTAGTTCTAAGTTCTAGGGGACTGATGACCATAGATGTTAAGTCCCATAGTGCTCAGAGCCATTTGAACCATTTGAGCCATGCCCGAGGGACGACTTGAACCTCCGGTGGGACAGGCCGCTCAATCCGTGACATGGCGCCTCTAACCGAGCGGCCACTGCGCCCGGCTACCCTCGTTGATTAATGATGTTTGTGACAGATATTTTTCCCTTGCAGAACCATAGTGTGACAATTTTATACGTTTGAAATGTTCACTAAAGTTGAGGAGTACGCTCCGTTTAAAAGGACATTTAAAAGGAGTCTACTGGGGTACGCTTGTAAGTGGCACCCGAATGTGATAATACAGATGTAACCTAACTATTACATTATGAACGATGTATGTCTGTGATAGGCTATATAAAGCGTATCACTGAATGTGCACGACCGAAGACCCAAAGCTACTGCTTCTGGTCTGAGATTGTAGTGTTGAAGTAAGAGAGGGCAGGGCAGTGGATAGCTGTCTGTGAGCGAAAGAGGACGGAATAGGCAGTTTTTATATTGTCCTCTGTAAATCCAGCAAGTGTTAGATTACAATGTTCGAATTACGAGTTCATGTGTAGTTGAAGGTATGAATGTGGAAGCAGAAGTCTTCTTTGAACCATGGTAAAGGTGTTAAATATTAGATGTTAATTATTTATGACTTTCGTTTTGCTACCGCGTTAGTGTAGATCAATTGGCTGATAATTTTCAGTTGTTGAGTATACACAGAATACACGTAAACAGATTTCATGTAAAGGCTAGTTAGATATTTCTGTTTTGTTATGTTTCTAAGATTTGTTAACACAGGTATACGTAACTTGATGATTTGTTTGCATAAATCTCATTGTTTGTAAATCAATTACTAAAAGGATGTAATTTTTCTGAGTAATTTAATTTCAACTGTCAGATGTTTTGGAAAGAGAAACTTAGCTTCGAATGCAATTTCAGTATTCAAATTGTTCAAATGGCTATAAGCACTATGGGACTTAAGATCTGAGGTCATCGGTCCCCTACACTTAGAACTAATTTAACCTAAGGACATGACATACATCCACGCCCGAGGCAGGATTCGAACGTGCGACCGTAGCAGCACCGAGGTTCCGGACTGAAGCGCCTAGAATCGCTCGGTCACAGCGGCCGGCAATTTCACTATTGAAAAGGCCAGTGTTAGTAATACACCCATATCAGTACCGCCTCCCTGTCCAGGTCATATATTGTTTCAAGACATTGAATTTTTCTTAAATGTTTTCATTTATCAGCCAAAAGAATTTAATGTATATTTTAAAGTAATACTGCCAGCACTGGACACTGAGCCTGTAGCTAGTATATTTTATTCTTCATCATGAGAAACTAGAATACATCCGGATCCTCCGTTGCTGCTTCAGAGGTAAGACAATTTTATTTATTTGTTATGTGCGCAGGTACCAAAGTTACCAATTTTGAATAGGGCCAGAGGACTCAGTGCCTAAGGGGCTGAATGAATTTTGCAGTAACTGTATTTCTTTGTTGGTATTGGCAGTTGCACGCGTTCATTGAATGTCAGTGAGAAAAAACTGTTGCTCAAAATCTTCGTTCAGTTATTCATTCAGTAATGTGTAAAGAGTGTTATACTTTCATTTAAGCCACTCAGTGTATTACAAAGAAGAGATATTTTAAAGAACGTTAGTACGAAAACCAATTTTGTATAAAAATCGTAATTCGTTCATTCATTCATTCATTCAATGAATTATTTAAAGGACGTTAGGCATCAGTTTTTCAATTCAACGAAACATACGCTACACATTCTGTGCATAAATCTCAATTTGGAAACAATCTAATCGTTAAATTTTTCCGCAATGTACACGTAAGCACGCCATTGCATCTGCTGTGGCCTTTAACCTCATTCATCCAGTGAAACATTTAGTGAAGTTCGTTCCCTGATGGGTCGCTCTGAAGTGCAGTGGTTAAATTTACTTTGCTCAGCTTCGTAATGGACCATAGAGTCAAATTCAGTTAATGTTTATGTACAGACGGCTTGGCATTCATTGGAAGTTGTTCAACAGGAAGCTCGCAGCTACGAAAAAGTCCGAGTTTTATGGCGAAAGTATGTGCAATCGAAGACCCAGGTACAAATATTTAGACGTTTTCGGTATTTTATAAACAGTGGGCTGCTTTTATAGTGCCTCTGAATACTTCTGTGTATGGGTAAGGTAGTTTGCTCAAGCAGTGCTCAAAACCAGTTGACCTTCGTAACTAGTCCTTGAATTTTCCTTAAACTGCTTCAATGTGCTAGTACTGTGCAAGCGTGGAATTGCTATTATGTCTCGCCTTCTAATTCTTTTTGTTGAAACTCATTCAATTTCTGTGTTTTTTGCGTTCTCCAGCAAAAGCAACTTTGACTTTTTTCGTCTCCAGATTTTATTTTCTCGTTGTAATTAAGACAAGTTTGTTCATAAAGTCATCTCATTTTAGTTTGAAACATTTACAATAACTCGGATACTGAAGTCAAGTACATTGAAATTTAGAAACCGACTTACTTCCAAAGAAAAAGAAAAATTAAATTACATCAAAACCTGCAGAAAAAATGCATAAAAAGCTGTTGACCTAATCAATGCAATACCATCGTATAGCTACAAGAGTTAAATGCATGTTTCCATATTTTCTTAACTTACTAAATATCTGAAATTGCGAGCTCTTCTTCTTAGTTCTTAGTCAATTCCAAAGAAACCCTGCACTTTTTTTAACTCTCTAATGTGGTTGTTATTGACTCCTAATACAATTGTGTTGCTTGCTTCCCATAGCTTAATCTGCATTCTTACAGTCTTTATGCAAATTCTATACTTATTTAACTTGTGTGAGACTGGTTCTGATCTATCTTCCTACCACAGTTGCGCAAGGACGCTCTGCGAGTGTTTCAGGAATTTGGTATTGAACCTACAGCTTGCAAGGTAGGAAGATACCATTTCACGCATACCGCGTTCAGCAGAGTGCAGCAGTATGGACAGTGATGTGATCAATGATCTCAATGTTGGTTTCACTACTCTCCCTGCAAAGCAAACGTCATCGCTCACAGAAATTAGTGTACGGATTCAGGCATAACTATATGTTAGCAAAAATGAAAATCTTAGATTTTCGTTATCAAGATTTATTTCTACTCTAAGTATGACTTCATGACATAGCAAAGTTAGAAAAATTACATACATAATGATAAAATATTTATATTAGGTGTTCACAACTTCTGAAGCGGAATTCCTAACCATTGTAAGGTTCTTTAATGGTAAGATTGTTGATGACCGTCTCTAGGGGTCGACAAAATACAAAAAAAATTAAATACAATTTGGGCCAGAGATATCAATTAACCTGAAATACACAATGATAATACCCTAAATTGAATAGGGGTCGATAAAGAGCAATCAAAAAGAAGTACACAGTTAAAACAATTCCATAACTCAAGAGTATAAAGCGCTCTACAGGGGCTGATCGATTCTTTTCGATAAATCGGATATCACGCGTTTTTTCTTCAGTTAAGCCACACAGTTGTTAATATGTTTAACTGCAGGTCATGTTTGAAGGTACAAAAATTAGGGGAGACGGAGACAACAGCAGTTCTGACTGTCAATTGAATATCACTTGCAGGCGTAGTGCAACCTCACGCATTTACTTTCTTGCAGCGGTGGCAGTGGCTGCTATCGGCGTGAGGTGTGAACCTGAGAATCTGTTCTGTTCTTGCGTAACCACAAGCGCCGGAACGAGGCTGAAGAATGCAAGAAAACAGAAGGCAGTGAAAATGCGTCGGCCAATGGTGCGCTGATTAGGACCGCACCATAACAGGAGTGACCTCTGCAAGAAGTGAATATAAGTGCCGCTCCTGACAGCCTCGGCCGCTCAGATCGACTCAGAATCGGCTCAGTATTCGGACAGCATTTGTACGGCCTAGCAGAGAGTGCTATAATACCTGTTATTAGTGATCCACAAATTGTGTGTCAAACTTACATGAATATTATATATAGCAAAGGGTTCGGATTTATGTTGCACGTCGCCCATCGCTTGCGACACCATTGTTATTTCAAAGTTAAGTATTGTCAATCTGCAGAATGAGATTTTCACTCTGCAGCGAAGCGTGCGCTGATATGAAACTTCCTGGCAGATTAAAACCGTGTGTCGGACCGAGACTCGAACTCGGGACTTTTGCCTTTCGCGGGCAAGTGCTCTACCAACTGAGCTACCCAAGCACGACTCAGTTTGGAAGTTAGGAGACGAGATACTGGCAGAAGTAAAGCTGAGAGGACGGGGTGTGAGTCGTGCTTGGGTAGCTCAGTTAGTAGAGCATTTGCCCGCGAAAGGCAAAGGTCCCGAGTTCGAGTCTCGGTCCGGCACACAGTTTTAATCTGCCAGGAAGTTTTTTTATTGTCAATCTGCTTTATTGAAATAAAACTACTAATGTTACTTGCTTGACTTCTTGTATAGCATTGTGAGAATGCAGCATCCCTTAGGCACCCAGTAAGAGAGGAGTGGTGTTGCGAATCTAGCTTAACAACAAGTATAAACTAACAGTAGTAAGAATAATTGAGCTCTTAAAGCAACGAAGCAGCACGTTCCAGGACAGAAGCGCTGCGGGCGTGTTTAATGATAGCGTTTACCCAAGCGCCGACACAGCGGCGCCAAGAGTCAAATAAGCTTATGTGACGATAACAGGGAACCAAATAGCTGTCACACGTCTCGTGATGATGGAAGCGTACCAGTAAGTGTGCTCAGCCTCTGAGTCGGAGATATAAGACCTTCCAGAACATTCTAGAAGCTTTCCGTGACGCACGAAGGCGGTATCAATAAGGGGGCAGGAGCATTCGGGCAGTGGCAGTGAAGTCGAGACCCGCCGAGTATACCGACACAGCCTCTGTGTTGTTCAACGGCAGACGTGGGGACTTAGAAAGATTCGCTATGCCTCGGCTCTTCCACAACCAGGGAGATACATTCCAGACTATGAATTTCTGCTGATAGAAATTAGGGTGAGATAGTGCCAGTAGGGAATTTTCAATTATCAGCCTATAGGTTGTCTTGTGACAGCCAGAGCGAGAGCACCAGCAGCAGCGTGTACTGTTTGTATAAAGCGTTTATTTTGCATTTTGTTTACGACCATCCACTAAGGAAGGGATTCTATTTGTGTTTATCTGCTCTGCATAGTAACTAACAGTTCTTGATAAAACTTTACGTAGTTTTCGTGTTAGATTTCTTAGTGTTTTCTTGATCGTTTAGAACAGAAAGCGCCCTAAAACCGTCTTTTGTTTGTTTCGCGGCCGTTAGCCACTAGTCACTTGAATCAGCAGTTGTCTTGTGACAGCCAGAGCGAGAGCACCAGCAGCAGCGAGTACTGTTTGTATAAAGCGTTTTTGTACTTATTTGCTGCGCTTAGCTTTTAAATAGTTTTTCTGGGAAAACCTAGCGTAGTTTTCGCGTCTCGTATTTCAGTGAGTGTTTCTTGATTATCAGAGTAGCTCATCAGAAGATTATCTTGGGAATTTGTCACCGTATAGAGTAGGGTAAACATAGTCATGTGTAGGGACTGTGGTTGTTGTGAGCGGACGCAAGGAGAATTGGCCACTCTTCGGGGGCAGGTGGAGCCTTTGTCTGTTAGGCTCATCGAGCTCGAGGCGCAGGCGTCGGCTCGTAGTGGCGTTGGGGCAACTGTGGTGAGACCTATGCCTACTTCGGTGGCCTTGGAATCACATGGAACCCCTGATGTCGCTGCGTCTTCCGGCAGTGAGCATCTTACCGGTCAGCCATCACTCCAGGGTGAATGGCGGACAGTGGTGGGCTCGCGCGTGCCTGGCCGAAAGGCAAAGGTGGGATCTGGCCGCGTGGCAGCTGCCTTACCCCTTTCCAACAGGTACGGGGTGCTTCCTAGTGGTGATGACATCGTTTCCGAGCCACCACAGGATGCCTCGCCTGTTGGGCCAGTGGCCGATTCTCCGGCAAGGTCCCGACAGTCACAGAGGGCGGGCCTATTAGTTATAGGGAGCTCCAACGTTAGGCGGGTTATGGAGCCCCTCAGGAAAATAGCGGGTAGGTCGGGGAAGAATGCCAGTGTGCACTCGGTGTGCTTGCCGGGGGGTCTCGTCCGTAATGTGGAGGAGGCCCTTCCGGCAGCTATTGAACGCACTGGGTGTGACCGGCTGCAGATAGTAGCACATGTCGGAACGAATGACGCCTGCCGCTTGGGTTCTGAGGCCATCCTTGGTTCCTTCCGGCGGCTGGCTGATTTGGTGAAGACAACCAGCATCGCACGCGGAGTGCAAGCTGAGCTTAATATCTGCAGCATAGTGCCCAGAGTCGATCGCGGCCCTCTGGTTTGGAGCCGTGTGGAGGGTCTAAACCAGAGGCTCAGACGACTCTGCGACTATAATGGTTGCAAATTCATCGACCTCCGTTATTGGGTGGAGAACTGTAGGGCCCCCCTAGACAGGTCAGGCGTGCACTACACACCGGAAGCGGCTACTAGGGTAGCAGAGTACGTGTGGCGTGCACACGGGGGTTTTTTAGGTTAGAGGTACCCCCCCTTGGGCGAAACGATAAAATACCTGACTGCTTACCAGAGAGGACATTATCGTCGTTGATAAAGAACGTCCGTCCTCAGAGACCAAAAACAGGAAAAGTTAACGTAATATTGGTAAACTGCAGGAGTATCCAGGGCAAGGTTCCTGAATTAGTATCTCTTATTGAAGGAAATAGTTCGCATATAGTATTAGGAACGGAAAGTTGGTTAAAACCGGAAGTGAACAGTAACGAAATCCTAGACACAGAATGGAATATATACCGCAAGGATAGGATAAACGCCAATGGTGGAGGAGTATTTATAGCAGTAAAGAATTCAATAATATCCAGTGTAGTTATTAGCGAATGCGAATGTGAAATAATCTGGGTTAAGTTATGTATCAAAGGTGGGTCAGATATGATAGTCGGATGCTTCTATAGACCACCTGCATCAGCAACCGTAGTAGTTGAGCGCCTCAGAGAGAACCTGCAGAACGTCGTGAAGAAGTTTCGTGATCATACTATTGTAATAGGGGGAGACTTCAATCTACCAGGTATAGAATGGGATAGTCACACAATCAGAACTGGAGCCAGGGACAGAGACTCTTGTGACATTATCCTGACTGCCTTGTCCGAGAATTACTTCGAGCAGATAGTTAGCGAACCAACTCGTGAAGCTAACGTTTTAGACCTCATAGCAACAAATAGACCGGAACTTTTCGACTCCGTGAATGTAGAAGAGGGTATCAGTGATCATAAGTCAGTGGTTGCATCAATGACTATAAGTGTAATAAGAAATGCCAAGAAAGGAAGGAAAATATATTTGCTTAACAAGAGTGATAGGGCACAAATCGCAGAACATCTGAGTGACCACCATCAAACGTTCATTTCTGAGGAAGAGGATGTGGAACAAAAATGGAAAAAATTCAGAAACATCGTCCAGTACGCCTTAGATAAGTTCGTACCGACTAAGGTCCAAAGCGAGGGGAAAGATCCACCGTGGTATAACAATCATGTACGAAAGGTACTACGGAAACAAAGAAAGCTTCATCATAGGTTTAAGAGTAGTCGAATCATAGCTGATAAGGAAAAGCTGAACGAAGCGAAAAAGAGCGTAAAGAGAGCAATGAGAGAAGCATTCAACGAATTCGAACATAAAACATTGGCAAACAATCTAAACAAGAACCCTAAAAAGTTTTGGTCATATGTAAAATCGGTAAGCGGATCTAAATCCCCTATTCAGTCACTCGTTGACCACGATGGCACCGAAACAGCGGACGACCGAAGAAAGGCAGAAATACTGAATTCAGTGTTCCGAAACTGTTTCACTGCGGAAAATCGTAACACGGTCCCTGACTTCAGCCGTCGCACGGACGCCAAAATGGAAAATATTGAAATAAACGATATCGGAATTGAAAAACAACTGCTATCACTTAGTAGCGGAAAAGCATCCGGACCAGACGAGATACCCTTAAGATTCTACAGTGATTATGCTAAAGAACTTGCCCCCTTTCTATCAGCAATTTATCGTAGATCGCTGGAAGAACGTAAAGTACCTAGCGACTGGAAGAAAGCGCAGGTCGTTCCCATTTTCAAGAAGGGTCATAAATCAGATGCGAATAATTATAGGCCTATTTCGCTTACGTCAATCTGTTGTAGAATAATGGAACATGTTTTGTGTTCTCGTATTATGACGTTCTTAGATAATACAAATCTCCTTCATCATAACCAACATGGATTCCGCAAACAGAGATCATGTGAAACTCAGCTCGCCCTATTTGCCCAAGAAATTCACAGTGCCGTAGACACTGGCGAGCAGATTGATGCCGTATTCCTGGACTTCAGGAAGGCATTTGATACGGTTCCGCACTTACGTTTAGTGAAAAAAATACGAGCTTACGGAATATCGGACCAGGTTTCTGATTGGATTCAGGATTTCCTAGAAGAAAGAACACAACATGTCGTTCTTAACGGTTCAAAATCTGCAGATGTAGAGGTAATTTCGGGAGTACCGCAGGGAAGCGTGATAGGACCTTTATTGTTTACAATATACATAAATGACTTAGTTGACAACATCGGTAGCTCCGTGAGGCTATTTGCAGATGACACGGTTGTCTACAAGAAAGTAGCAACATCAGAAGACTCGTACGTACTCCAGGAGGACCTGCAGAGGATTAATGCATGGTGCGACAGCTGGCAGCTTTCCCTAAACGTAGATAAATGTAATATAATGCGCATATACAGGGGCAGAAATCCATTCCAGTACGATTATGCCATAGGTGGTAAATCATTGGAAGCGGTAACGACCGTAAAATACTTAGGAGTTACTATCCGGAGCGATCTGAAGTGGAATGATCACATAAAACAAATAGTGGGAAAAGCAGGCGCCAGGTTGAGATTCATAGGAAGAATTCTAAGAAAATGTGACTCATCGACGAAAGAAGTAGCTTACAAAACGCTTGTTCGTCCGATTCTTGAGTATTGCTCATCAGTATGGGACCCTTACCAGGTTGGATTAATAGAAGAGATAGACATGATCCAGCGAAAAGCAGCGCGATTCGTCATGGGGACATTTAGTCAGCGCGAGAGCGTTACGGAGATGCTGAACAAGCTCCAGTGGCGCACACTTCAAGAAAGGCGTTACGCAATACGGAGAGGTTTATTATCGAAATTACGAGAGAGCACATTTCGGGAAGAGATGGGCAACATATTACTACCGCCCACATATATCTCGCGTAATGATCACAACGAAAAGATCCGAGAAATTAGAGCAAATACGGAGACTTACAAGCAGTCGTTCTTCCCACGCACAATTCGTGAATGGAACAGGGAAGGGGGGATCAGATAGTGGTACAATAAGTACCCTCCGCCACACACCGTAAGGTGGCTCGCGGAGTATAGATGTAGATGTAGATGTAGATGTAGGGATCTTTTGAATTCTGCCCTGCAGCAGTAACTACTCCTCACCGAGTTCCGTACCCTTCACCTTAGCAATAACTTGCTTCTTCTAGCTGTCGGAGTTGCAGAAGCTGCCCACGCCTACTTCTACTCTTCGAGAAGATCGGACGAGTTAAGACCCCTGATTATCATTCGTGTCATTCTCACTCCCTCTCGGGACACGACAGTGGGCAAGACCCCACATATTTGAAATCTCTCTCGACTGTTAAACACTAGTCGAACACATTACCTAAGTCTTCAGTGAAGCTGAGACTGCTAGTTATTCCCTAGCTAAGTTAACTGACATGGTACACACTATTTGGCTGCAATAGTGCGTGTGTCATTGCCCTCAAATCGCTTGCAACCGTGTAAGTAGACTGTTTAGGTTTCTATGTTGGTAACGCCACGTAGCGCTCTATATGAAAATCACTGACTGTGCTGTGTGCAATCTGTGGCTGGTTTGCATTGTTGGAATTTGCTATTGTAGTGTTGGGCAGTTGGCTGTTAACAGCGCGTAGCGTTGCGCAGTTGGAGGTGAGCCGCCAGCAGTGGTGGATGTGGGGGGAGAGATGGCGGAGTTTTGAGAGCGGATGATCTGGACCTGTGTCCATCAGAGACAGTAAATTTGTAAGACTGGATGCCATGAACTGATTATATATATATATATATATATATATAATGACTTTTGAACTCTATTAAGGTAAATACGTTGTCTGTTCTTTATCAAAATCTTTCATTTGCTAACTACGCCTATTAGTAGTTAGTCCCTTCAGTAGTTATAATCTTTTATTCGGTTGGCAGTAATGGCGCTCGCTGTATTGCAGTAGTTCGAGTAACGAAGATTTTTGTGAGGTAAGTAAGTGATTCATGAATGGTATAGGTTATTGTTAGTCAGGGCCATTCTTTTGTAGGGATTTTTCAAAGTCAGATTGCGTTGCGCTAAAAATATTGTGTGTCAGTTTACTGTTGATCAGAATAGGTAAAGAGCGAAATGTTTGAGTACGTTCAGCTCTGCTCAGCTGTTTGAAAATCAAATAATGTAAGAGGTTTATCAGCAGAGTAATTCATTAATTTTTCTAAGGGGACGTTTCAACAGTTACCTGTCAGTCCTCAGTGTGATTCTTCATACTAGGAGACTTTGCAGTTTACCTCTTTACGAGTTAAGACAAGCTTGTGAACAAGTGTTCACGTAATGACTCTCGTAATCGTCTCAGCGTGGCGCGAGTTGCCTTGCTCAAACACTTGACGAAATTCTGCGAGGGAAGGAGCGAATTTCTCTGTCTGGAATTTGCCCATATCAAAACTGGTGGACACGCATTTTATTCCTGGCCAATCAGAGCATTCGTACTTGTTAGAACTCCAGGATTTTTCACAGGTGTTGTTTCTTTCATAGGGCAGAGTTTAACTTGTGCTGCATAATATTGAGATAAGCAGCTATTTCTTTCAAGCGAGTTTTAACACAGGTGGCTACAGTGAATCATCAGTGTTTTAAGTTGGGTTTCTTCAGACTTTTATCTGGAATCTCCCGCCATGTTCCTGTAGAAAGGCTTTCGGAAGGGTCATCATTAAAGGCAGGGACAAGGGCTGCTTTTGCCAGCGTCCTACGCAGTGACTCTGGGATCTCATTGTGTCCCACTGTGAAAGTTACAGCTGAATGTGGGATGGGCATTCCATCGTAAAAATTCTCCTTCCCTCAGAACTGCATCTCGTAGCTCGGGTCTGGGAAATTACTTGTGTGCAATTACTTGTGTGAGTGTTAGTGGTTTATATTAATGAAATATCGGTTTGTTTATTTGCTTTTCCTATCCATAAAACTCTTACATTTTCATGTAACTATGTTGTGTATCATATTGAGTTAACCGCAAATGTTTCAGGAATTCAATGTAAGGTGTTTTATTTGATTGACACCTTACAGTGTGTAGTGCAATGTACCTACAGCTCGTTAGTGCCTTGCGCATGCAAGCACTAGCAATTCATTCCTTCTTCATTTAGGTGCAAACCATACAGTACATGCAGGTATCCATCAACACTGATCTTATTAACAGAGCCTACATTGTGTAAATTGAGTATAAATAGCACACACGAAGAGCACAGTGCTGATAATGAGAAAAAAACGAGAATGTAAGCAGCTTCATGATAAAACAGTCATATGTGTTAGATGATTAGGAGACTCGTAAAGTTATGTTGATTTGTCTTACTACGAAGTATTTTTTTTTTCTTTCGCTCATCCAGTGGCACTTCTCTTTTGTGAGGTGCAAGGGTTTATTCTTAATTTTGTATGTTGGTTGTAATATAATGTTGTGTTTGTGTTACAGATTATGCGAGAAGAGCCAGTGCAAATACTAGTTCTGGCACACAGCCCACTCCTATTGAAGGTTCTGCTGAAGTTAACATCCGCATCCAATGGACAGGTCATCATCAACAGTGTCACAAGCCCTCATACTGTAACACATTGCTGATAAGTTTGGAATTTAGTCCACAACATTGGTGCAAAGCCTGTGCTACGAGCCATCACCTCGTTCTGCATGCTGAATGATACAGAATTTAATCCATTCTGGTGATCAATAACCGTACACTCTCACCTTCAGCCCTTTGGCAGACTGATACTGTCGAGCGTCTCGAGTTGTTATATATATATATATATATATATATATATATATATATATATATATATATATATATATCTCGGAACTCCACCAATGAACTTTCAGAGATGGTAGTGCGGATCGAAACAAGAAAAAAATGTGTAGTATACAAAGGCTCTAAATGCATACCTTAAGAGCTACGAGCAGTTGTTCATATTAGCTACTCTGAGACACAACTCATCTACTGAAGAAGTCCTCATAGCCACTTAATATATGCATTTCAGAGCCATCGTTGTTTGACAGTTTTTTCCTTTTTCGGTCAATACTGGCATCTCTGTAAGTTTGTAGGTTGAGTTCTCGTTCACCCTATTTGTTCTATGGTGCGCGACTTATGAAAAAATAAAATGATTTAATCATACATGTCTTAGTACGTAAAACAACAGGTAGTTGAGTGTGTTGTAAATTCATTTATGGTTCTTTCCCTAATTATAGGGCTAACGTTTTTATACTTGCGATTGTTTAGTGATAAGAATGAATGTTTAGTGTCATTGCCTACTCTGTTAGGAACTTCGGTGTAGTGATCCTGAAATCTGTCTTGTGTTGAAGTTACCAAGTGCTTACATTTTATTGTAGGACGTTTAACAGATGGTTAGGTGAATGATTACAAGGTTCAGTCAAATGATGGTTTGACTTTTAGTGTTTGGCTGTTCAGTTTCATTCTCTCTACAGTTTGAACTTTTATTGCAGTTTACTTAAGACTGAGTGTATGTATCTGAGTAATCAATTAAGATACAATGATAACTGTTTATTAAAGGATGCCAATTGGTTGTCAAGATGGTATGTTCATTGTTTCTGAACGTTTTACTTAATAGAGGAAGTTATGTACTTTGAGTACTACATTTACGACTGTTTTTGTAATAACTAATTATGCTATATTGTATGTAGACATCTGAAGATGGTCTCCTTACGCCTTAAAATGGTTGTCTAATAAACTGATAAATACTGCTATGTGCAAAAATGGTTAAGCAGCTATTTAATTATTTATGTGATAGAATAACAAGGCGAGCGAATTTTTATGTGAAAACATTTAAAGCTTTTCAAATAAAACAAACGTTGTTATTTATCTACATCTTTATTCTTTATGTCAACATAGTCACCTTGACGACGAACACAGTTGTCCCAAAGAGATTGAAATGAAATGAGCGTGTGGCATCGTTGGCCGGGAGCCCCATTCGGGAAAGTTTGGCCAACAAAGATCACTTTTATGATACCGCCACTGTAGAATGTTTGACTTTTTTAAGGAGCCACAGCCTTACCTCTGCTTCAACCGCTTCATCACTATCAAAATGTAGTCCTCGAAGGTGTTCTTTAAGTTTTGGAAATACATGAAAATCGTATGGAGCCAAGAGAGGACTGTATGGAGGATAATCGACGACAGTGAACCCAAGAATTGTTGCAGATGTTGCAGAGCTCGTGTGTGGCCTGATATTGTCGTGCTGAAGGACAAAGTCCTCCACGTGTGGACGAACTGTCAGTTCGTAACCCGATTACAGCACACCTACATGGCTACGTTACACACTGCCATGTTACACACTAAAGTTCGAAGCCCTCTGCAGACATGAAGAATAAACTCGTATTAATAACTGAAACTCAAGGGAACATGAAAAACACTCTAGTGAGATTTTTCTACCAATTTAGCTGACCCCTAAGTGGAATAACAACCTGGTTCCATTGAAGTGTCTGAAATAAAATACAAGCGAATGAGAATATCAATTTTTGTTACCTTCTCTCTGCCTACAAAACACAAATTATATAATAAAACTCGGCAAAAGTAAGTGTAAAATTATCGTCTTGAGCTCTAATGAGAGAATAAATTATTGTAATGTAGTTTCCTTATGCCTGTGATCTCTGCTTTCGACATGCAAAAATAATTGGGTCATAATAACAAAAACCAGTCTACCATCTTCTATTTAACCAAGTGCCACAGTAATGATTCGTGATAGCCTGCAAGAACAAATTATCAGAAACTGTTCCCCTCTTCCGTGATATTAACATGGAAGTAAATTTTTAAAAAAAAGAATTAAAATATGTCTGTAATACGAAAACCTCGCAGCTTCGTTTCTTACGTCTGGAAATGCATCGTACAGTAATTGCTGTAATGCCAGCCTTAAATAGTTCCCCGTAAGTCATTCGCCAAACCAACCAGAACATCATTTAACAATGTTTCTTTCTTAATACTGTCGCAGGAATGGTTGACATTGAACTATTCAACTGCTTGTCAAACATATGTAATAAACTGCCACAACAGCAATCAAAGATATACATTGGATAATTTAAATACAATTTGACTTCCATTGTAACATCCACAAGATAAATTTTTGCTACAGAGCGACGAGAGGAAATTACGCCACTAACAGTTATAAACATTATGTATCCGACATATAGAAAAACAGTGAAATAAAACAAAACGATGATAAATATTAATTATTTATATAATATTCTATGATGTAATTGGGCATATCGATGTGTATCATACAAATACAATGATAATTGTAAATTCCTTTCATGATCTGCGTTCGTCTTCCTTTGTTTTTACCTTGTTTTTAGAAATTGTATTTATTTGCTAATTATTACTTGAGAATAGAGTTCTTTATTATTATAAATATGTGTGAATAATTATTTGTAGCTTTTATTCCTCTCCCAATAATCATTATCTGTGTTAATTATTTCTTTCCGCTGCAAGGAGCGCAGCCATTGATGATAGCGATTTGTATCGCATTTTAACCTGTGTTTCTTACAAAAGTAAGAAAGGTTTGCTTGCTGAAAATTAGTCTAAATAGTGCACAATATAAAAGTAAAGTTTAATAGGCATTAATTCAAATACTTATCCTGTTAAAAGGAAAATTGCTCTAACAATAGAAAGTCTCTGTCAGTTGTCCTCCTCCATCTCAGCGGCAAATTCAAATTACGCAACTCAGCAGACATAAATGCCGAAGGTAATAAAAATGTGTAAAAATAAATGTGCACCGGTGGTCCCGAACTCATTTTAATGAAAATAATTCGAATCAAACTGGTTCTTTAAAAACAGTGCTCATAGCACGATCCATATAACAAACTTTCTGTTGCTGATGTATTGACCAGAAATTAATTACGCGAGAGTTGCGAAGAATATTGTTTCAGGTAACATACGTCAGTGTTGTGCGCGGCTGATATTCGGTGGTTTTAATGATCATTTTTCTGAAGATAACTGTTTCCATCATAATCAGTAGTCATATAGAATCTGTTGTATGATCTGTGATTTAGTGACACTTATACAACTTATAGACAACACTTTAACACAATGTTAACTTGGATTTCTTTAGAAACTTGACCAAATCATTAGCCGGGAGAAAAAATTATTTTGTAATTGCTCACTGTAATGAAATAACATTATCATTTTCATTTACAAATTAGCTAAATACCAAACCATTGAATAACGAGGTCTATTACAGTTCAAACATTAGGTTAGGCTTTAAATACATGGCTGCTGTGTATGGGTGACACTGTGTTACACACCGAACCCTTCCGTCTGCGACAATGGAGAGTGATCTATAAAGGGTAGTCAGCAGCAGTCTGCGGTTCTCGTAAGGCTTTTGCAGGCTAGCTTATGCTGAGAAACAATTGGAGATATGCGCGGAAAAACGGGCTAACTTAGACGTAAGCGTTGCAATCCGTTGCTGGGTATGAGAACTATCAAAATTGACATTGGTCTCATACCTAAATACCACATTAGGATATTTAGGGATGAGACCAGTGTCGATTTTGATAGTTCTCATACCCAGGAACAGATGGCAACACTTATTTCTAAGTTTTTGCATTTGAGGGCTAGTCCGTTTTTTCCGCTCGTGTCTTCAACTGTCACGAAAAAAATTCTTTATGTTGCGCCGTTTACAAGTTATTTTGCATTGTAGTTATCCAATCAGGCCGCCGCGCAAGGCAGTTCAAGCACCCTGCCAGAGGTTACGTTTAGTTTCCTGAAAAAGAACAAACGTAGCTTTTGCTCACGTAGGTTACGTTTATCACTTCCGAAAAAGGCATATTTTGACTGGTAATGAAGAAGTGATAATCACGGATCCACACATGCCTGCGCATTACCGCATTCTAGAGTATGCAAGTGCCTGAATTTGCGTGCGCAACGACCTTATTGGCTGGTTTCAGTGCTAAATAACTAGAAAACTGAGTAACGTATGGCCAGCCCAACTTCCACTGCAACTCCCACACATCTTTTTAGACTGTTTCTGACCACCGTGTATACTGAAACCGTCCACCACTCGCCTGGTGGCATCCACTAAAATTCGCAGCCAGTTGAGTAAGACGTGTGGTAATGGTGTCACGGGTGGAAAAAATGTGTGTTTGCGTGTCCGAGAGTTCAATAAATACAGAGCGTTGTGTGACAACGAACCGAACGATTTCTGTCCCGCGCCAGCCGGTCTGGCATCATGGCCACATGCGTGATAATAGTTGTTTCAGTGTCGCCGATAGAGCGAGAAAGATACAGCCTCTGTAGTTGGCGTTTTTATGGGATCTGTGTACACAGTCCTCCACTGTAACATGAAAATGCGGTAAGTGTTCTTCAGGAGGGTGCCAAGAAAGCAGCACACCTGGCAATTTGACGTATGATGTTTACGTCTGAGGAAGGCGTAAATGGAACTTCAGGTTCAGTAGCAGACAATGGCTGTGACATGGGTGCCACATGTCAGTCCTGAAACGAAGCGCCCGTTAGGTGAGTCGAAGGGGCCGTTCGCCACGGGACGGTGGTGACGTCATCTTCATTCGTAGATTTCCAAAGGGCACTACAGTGACAGTTGCGACCTACCAAGATGTTTAGAAGAACACGCTCCTTCCAGCACTGCGGCAAAAAGATCCAGGAATGGTTACACGCGTGCTCTTTCACCACACAATCCACCAGCGCATCAGGAAAGCGGGAGGGAGACATTTCTTCGTGAAAACAGCTTTGGAGTGTTCTGTAATTCTCCTTACTCATTTCGCGATTTTTCGTTTTTCCAGCGATGAAATACCTACTCAATGCACACACATTTTCCAGCCATACCACTGTTTCATTATCAACTTCGCAGCGATAGAAATAGACTCCTAAACAAGCATGGGCAGCAACCTGAAAATCATTTTGCAGTCGTAGTGAAAACCGTGTAAACTTGCAAGGAGATTACGTTGTGAGATGACAGAGGTTTGAAATATTTTGAGTGACTATTTTGTGATAAACAGATCCAATGTCTTGAACGTGACTCCTTACTACTTCTGTTACTCCTTGGCAGTACAGCCCGTATAGGGCCTTGCCCTCCTGAACAGTCTCTGCCCACTCTTCTCTGCTGGCCGCCTTGGCTCTCCATCTTTTAATGCCCATTCTTCTCAAGTCCTCCACCACGTTGTCTAGCCATCTGGCCCTTGACCTGCTCCTTACACGGCGTCCGCCCGGTTTTCCTTTGAAAACTTTCTTGATTGTGCTGCTCTCCACCATTCTTTCTGCATGTCCCCAACCAACGTAGTCTATTACGCTTTGTTTCTGTCACGATATCTGGTTTATTGTACAAATCCCTGATCTTATTATTTCTGATTCGCCAAAACTGACCCGAAGATTTTCCTAAGTATCTTCCTTTCCCATCTCTGCAGCAACTCATCATTTTGCCTCATTGCCCAAGTCTCCGAACTACACATCACCACAGGTCTCACTGCTACTCGATACACTGTCATCATCAGATCCCTAGTAAGTCTACTTGCTTTAAATAATTTAATCAGTGCGAAGTAGCTCATGTTAACAGCTGTAATCCTTGCATGTATTTCTTTTCTCGTATCCCCGTTAACACCTGTAATCCTTGCATGTATTTTTTTTCTCGTATCATTATTCCAGTTAGCAGTGATCCAAAATATTTAAAGCCTTCACAGCGTTCAAATTCTTTCCAATTCAAGGTCATGCTTCCTTCTGCTCATCTGTCTCTCCGCAATGATTTTCCCTAATACTTTATATACTACACAGAGCAGTGCAATCAGTCTATAATTCACACCGTCAGCTTTGTCACGTTTCTTATATATAGGGCAGAGTATAGCTGTATTCGTATGTTTGGGAATATTACCTTTCCGTCCTATTTCCACTATAATCTCATTGAAAACCCTTATGAGTTTTTCTCCACCATATTTTATAATTTCTGCTGTAATATTGTCTCCTCCCGGAGCTTTATTGTTTTTAAGACTCTTGATACTAGCTTTAACTTCTTCAGTGTAGGTTCGTGGACAGTTTCCTGGTACTCTTCGTCTCTTTTTTTTTTTTTTTTTTTTTTTTTACTTCCTGCTCTTCTACCATATCAACATCTATTTCACCTTCGTTTTCCGATTCTGTACTCAATAGTACACTAAAATACTCCACCCTTCTGTCTAAAATCTGGTCTTTTTCTCCAATCAGATTTCTCATCTTATCTTTACAGGAAACTACTAAGGGTTGGAATCCGTTCCTTGTATCTTTCACCCGCATACAAAATTTTCTTATTTCCTGAACACTCTTCTCTCTTATCAATCTACAGTTTTTCAAATTCTCTCTTTTTCCTCTTTCATTCCTTATCTGCTTCCTTTCTCTTTTCCTGGTATTCTTCTGCAGCATATTCTTGTTCTCCTCTGCGGCGTTCTTTTTCTTGCCTCATTCCTTTCTTCTACTTTCCTCCTATAATCTTCATCAAACCAGATGTGGGTTCTCAATTGCTTCTTTCTACCCAGTACAGCTTCAGCTGTGTCCTGTATTATACCTTTGACTGTTTCCCATCTTTCTTCAGTACCTCTCCTGCCCAATCTTCGGCTTGCTAAAGTCTACTTGTCAAAATAGTTTTATACTGCTGCAATGTACGCCGCGCGGGACAGCCGCGCGATCAGAGGCGCCTTGCAACGGTTCGCGCAGCTCCCCACGTCGAAGGTTCGAGTCCTCCCACGGGCACGGGCGTGTGTGTGTGTGTGTGTGTGTGTGTGTGTGTGTGTGTGTGTGTGCGTGTGTGGTCCCCGGGGTAAGTTAGTTTAACTTGATTACTTTTGAATACATCGTGGGAGCAGACAGTGATCAATGTTAATAGTAATAGTTACTATTAAAATCAGTCTTGATCACAGATTTATTTATCCTGGTAACCGGTTTCGACCACGCCTATGGTCATCTTCAGACCAAAATGCTGTATGAGCAGGAGCCTTCTTCTGATGGTGATTTACCACAGGCGTGGTCGAAGCCGGTTATAAGGATAAATAAATTTGTGATCAAGACTCATTTTAATAGTAACTATTAGTCTAACTTGGATTAAGTGCCGTGTAGGCATAGTGACCGATGACCTCAGCAGTTTGGTTCTATAGGAACTTACCACAAGCTTCCAAAAATATCCTGTTGTACTGTATTTTCATCATCTATGAGTACGTAATCAATCTGATTTTTTGTGATCCACCTGGGGAGCACCATGTAACTTTGCGTATATATCCTTCCTTTGCATCCATGCGCTTTTAATAATCATGTTGCTGCCCATGGCAAATGCAATTAGTTTGGTAACATTTTCATTATAAGCTTCATGCAGACCTCCTTACTAGCTGCTCAGCTGTATCCAATTTCTCTTCCTACTTGAGCACTGAAGACCCCCATAACCACCTTAAATCCTGTCAAGCACGTATGGGATGCGTCGAGCAGACGCATTACAGCACGTCCACATGCACCAAAGATGATCCAGCACTTGTCAAACGCACTGGAGGAGGAATGGAATACCTCGCCACAGGAACTTCACGCCAGCCTTGTGGCCAACATTGTATTGCAGCACGTCGAAGACCACGCACTACCGTCCGTGGTGATCACACATCATATTAAAGACCTCGTACCACCTTTTGTAATGATAAAGGGACAAATAAACACTTAGGAGAGAAAAGTCATGGGGTATCTCCTACTATAGTGACGGACCTCCTTTCGCACAGCGTCGTTCAGCAACTCTATGTGGCATCGACCCAAGAAGTCCTTTGAAGTACCCTGCAAAAATACTGAGCCGGGCCATAATTGCAAATGTGTTCGGCGCAGGTTGTTGCGCACGAACTGACCTTTCAATTTTGTCCCATAAATGTTCGTAGGGATTCACGTCGGGCGATTTGGTGACCAAATCAGTCGTTCGGATTCTCCGGAATGTTCTTCAAACCAATCGCGAACAACTGTGGCCCAGTTAGATGGCGCATCGTTGTTTGGGAACGAATGGTTGCAAAATTCTCTCCAGATAGCCAAACGTAACTATTTTCTGTCAATAATCAGTTCAGTTGGGCCGGAGGATCCAGTTCATTCCATGTAAACGCAGTCCATACCATTACGGAGCCAACAACAACTTACACAGACCCCTGTTAACGACATGGCTTCCTGGAGTCTCCGCCACAATCTAACTCTAAAATTAGCTCTGACCAACTAAAATTGGGACTCATCTGAACATGGCACGGTTTTCCAGTCGTGTAGGGTCCAACCGATATGGTTGCGAGTCCAGGAGAGGCGCGGCAGGCGATGCCGTGCTGTTAGTAAAGGCACTCGCGTCGGTCGTCTGCTGCCATAGGCCATTAACCCCGAATTTCGAGGCACTGTACTAAAGAATACGTTTGTCGTACGTCCACATTAATTTCTGCGGTTATTTCAAGCAGTGTTGCTTGTCTGTCAGCACTGGTAACTTTAAGCTAACGTCGCTGCTCTCGGTTGTTAATTGAAGGCCGTCGGCCACTGCGTTGTCCGTGGTGAGAGGTAATGCTCGACACACTCTTGATTCTCTGCATCTAGGAATACTGAATTCACTAACGATTCCCGAAACGGAATGTCCCATGCGTCTAGTTCCAACTACAATGAAGCGCCAAAGAAACTAGCATAGGCACGCATATTCAAATATAAAGATATGTAAATAGGCAGAATATGGCGCTGCGGTCGGCAACACCTATATAAGACAATATGTGTTTGTCAGAGTTGTCAGGTCGGTTACTGCTGTTACAATGGCAAATTATCAAGATACAAGTGAGTTTGAACGTGATATTATAGTCGGCTCACGATCGATGGGACACACAATCTCCGAGGCAGCGATGAAGTGGGGATTTTCTCGTACGACCATTTCACGAGTTTACCGTGAACATGAGGAATCCGGTGAAACATCAAATCTCCGACATTGCTACGGCCGGAAAAAGAAATCGGGACCAACAACGAATGAAGAGAATCGTTCAAAGTGATAGAAGTGCAACCCATACGCAGATTGCTGCATGCTTCAATGCTGGGCCATCATCAAGTGTCAGCGTGCGAACCATTCAACGAAATATCATCGATATGGGCTTCCGGAGCAGAAGGTCCACTCGTGTACTCTTGATGACTGCACGGTACAAAGCTTTATGCCTGGCCTGGGCCTCTCAACACCGACATTTTAACTCTTGATGAGTGGAAACATGTTGCCTGGTCGAACGAGTCTCGTCTCAAATTGTATCGAGTGGATAGCCGTCTAGAGATAGGGAGACAACCTTATGAATCCATGGATCCTGCATGTCAGCAGGGGACTGTTCAAACTGGTGGAGGGTATGTAATGGTGTGAGGAGTTTGCAGTTTGAGTGATGTACGACTCTGACAGGTGACAAATACGTAAGCAGCCTGTCTGACCACCTGCATCCATTCATGCCCATTGTGCATTCCGAAGGACTTCTGCAATTCCAGCAGGACAATGCGACACCCTGCACGTCCAAAATTGCTATAGAGTAGCTCCAGGTACACTCTTCTGAGTTTAAACACTTCCGTTGGCCACCAAACTCCCCAGTCATGAATATTATTGAGCATATCTGGGATACCTTGCAACGTGCTGTTCAGAATAGATCTCTGTGGTGTCACCGCCAGACACCACACTTGCTAGGTGGTAGCCTTTAAATCGGCCGCGTCCATTAGTATACGTCGGACCCGCGTGTCGCCACTATCAGTGATTGCAGACCGAGCGCCGCCACACGGCAGGTCTAGAGAGACTTCCTAGCACTCGCCCCAGTTGTACAACCGACTTTGCTAGCGATGGTTCGCTGACAAAATACGCTCTCATTTGCCGAGACGATAGTTTAACATAGTCTTCAGCTACGTCATTTGCTACGACGTAGCAAGGCGCCATTATCAGTTACCATTGATATTGTGAATCATGTACCGGCAAGACCGACGTTCCTCATTAACGGATTAAAGTTAAGTATTCCACCAGCTACGTCCGTTTTTCTAAATTTTAATTTCCTTGTCCTGTTCCAGACCTCACGCCAGCCTGCGTGAGCTAAAACGCGTGCCTTTCGGCCTCCTCTAGTAACCCGGTGTTGGCTCTCCTGCCAAACAAAACAATCTCCACCCCGCGTACTCTTATGGATTGATGAACAGCTCTGCAGGATTCATAGTGTCAGTTCCCTCCAGCACCACTTCAAACATTATGAGAGTCCATGACACGTAGTATTGCGGAACTTCTGGGTGCTCGCTGGGGCCCTACACGATGTTAGGCATGTGTACCCGTTTCTTTGGGCCTTCAGTGTACTCTTCCGGGTTCCAAGTTGTTAATCCCGTCGCGCGACCATAATCACGGCAGAAAGCGATTCACATCAATCACGTCGGTGAAAGTGACAACTCCGCCATAGCACCGCTCTTTTATACTTTGTGTACGCGAATCATCATCTGTGTACGTGCATATCACTATCCCGTGACTTTTGTGAGACTGGTGCAAATCGCGGCGACTTCAGTGTAATTATTGTCTTTGAATAAAAGTGTTCAAATGGCTCTGACTACTATGGGACTTAACTTCTGAGGTCATCAGTCCCCTAGAACTTAGAACTACTTAAACCTAACTAACCGAAGGACATCACACACACCCATGCCCGAGGCAGGATTCGAACCTGCGACCGTAGCGGCCGCGCGGTTCCGGACTGTAGCGCCTAGAACCGCTCGGCCACCCCGGCCGGAATAAAAGTGTCATTTCTGTTGGTTTCAATGCGTATGTCTTCTTCTGCTCTATATTTTATCATTTATTTGTATGTACGGTGCACTGACGTAAGCGACTTTGACAAAGGTCAGGCGTCCGTGACTTAGGATCTCCAAAATGGCAAAGCTAGTCTGAGCTATTATGTTACTTAGCAGAGACACATCAGGCGAAAGTTGATTTTTTTTTAAGTTTTGCACACCATTCTACTACAGTAATCATAAATTATATTGCGACAAGAAAAATAATTTCAAAAAACTGAATCCCGTTTAACAGAGAGACTGAAGGCCTTTATCTTATCAGGTTACATAAAAAAAATGGATTTGGGTAAAGTTACAGTTACTGAGACTCAGAATTTTTGCTCATACTACGTTAGTATTTCGAAGTCGAAATCACGGTGCTCTGATCGTCTTACCATATAATACTACTGCGTCACATCCTTATAGCTATCCACCTATGTTTCCCTTTCGTGTAGTCTGCGACGGTGTAGTCTGCTGCGACATGGCTTAACACACAGTAAGTTTGCTCACGGAAAAGTCAGTAATCCGATAGGGCGACTGCGAGTTCCATTGGAATAGCGGCGGCTTTGGTCTGGTGTCTCAATTGCACGGGCCAACTTCGTAATTGAGTAGCGAGGCGAAGTGCTCCCGCGTTTGCTGCTGCTCCAGCCGAACTACTGTGTAATGGGCCGGCTTTACTCGGCATATTATTGTGACTCACCGTGAACTCTGTCCTTACGGCTCCTCCTGAGCGTACATTCGCTCGCTGCCAAAGAACTCGGCGTCGATTTGCTATCTGTCACGGCTGCCACACAGAACAACAAGCACTACATTGCCAGAAGAGCCATCCCGGCTAATTAAGTCCGGAAAATTTATCAGCTGCACCATTACCAAGCTCCGCTGAACACAAACTTCTCATTTAGAATTCCAAATAGTTCCTCGTCTTAACATGTCTAACTACTAATATTTGTTTCCCTGCAGCATTACTGAAGACTTTATTTCCTAAAAAATAAATGTTTAGTCAAAACGCATCGTATCACAGGTCACTGTGGGATAAAAAGAAACTATGTAGCAAATAGCACCGCCAAATACGCAATACACGACGGCGAATAAACACATCTTATGGTGCAGTTATCCACTGTTGTGGACAGCTGTTAATGTCGCTTCTTTTACGTTTTTTATCAGTCCTGAGGCGGCAAATGCACGCAGGGCGCGTCACCAGTTGGAAATACCCACTGGAGTGGGTTGCGTGGATTTGCAACCACAGTAGTGATTTAAAACGCCAAAGAAGCGACATTAACGGCTGTCCACTGCAATAGGCAATTGTCCCACAGGGTTAAGGTACCAGAAAACCTCTTTCTACAAAAAATCAGGCCAATTAAAAAAAATTAGAAATGCCGACGTTCTGCCAATAAGTTATATCACAAATAATACCAAGTAGACCTTGATGGGTAATGAGCTGTTATCGCAGAACGTTTGTGGCCACTATAGCGCGCTTCAATTTCAGTCAAGAGTGCTTCAGACACTGTCTAAGCGGCATTCACACCCTTGACTGACCGCTCATTGCATGTGGGATCACAGAGGATTTGAACTGCTGATTGGTAGCCTCCCGCCAAAAGAGGCGTGCGAGTTGTTGTACTCTTGTAAAGGTAAGTTATTTAGATTTTAATAACAGTTAATTCAATACAAATTATTCATTAAATGTGTATTGCCGAGATTTATTTAAGCTTTCTACTAAATTTATCACTTTCTACGTATTATTCCAGAAAACACAAGAAGATCTAAAGTCAGATTGTAGCCTTAACTTTGTTTACGTTTTGGCGCAGTCAGCTTACAGGTTAAAATGGTTCAAACGGCTCTGAGCACTATGGGACTTAACATCTGAGGTAATCAGTCCCCCAGAACTTAGAACTACCTAAACCTAACTAACCTAAGGACATCACACACATCCATGCCCGAGGCAGGATTCGAACCTGCGATCGTAGCGGTCGCGCTGTTCCAGACTGAAGCGCCTAGAACCGCTCGACCGCAACGGCCGGCTCAGCTTACAGAATTCCATTTTATTGTTCTTTTTTTCTTTCCAGTAATGTAAGTAGAGCATATCCATTCATTATTACGTTATATCTTCAGAAGGTAGCGTAAATCGTAAGCTGTTTAATGTAGGAACATTTGCACTAATAGATTGTTTACATACACTTTGCGTACCTCTAAGTCACATTAAAAATTACACTCTACGGTGAGTAAATTAGTTAACAGATACTGCAGGCAAGTAAGTGCTGAGTTCTTGGTGTAAGCGAAAATAATTAACTTTTACGTTATTTCATACAGCTGAAGCGCTAACCAACTGGCCTAATTTTTGCGGCACGAAAGTAACGAATATTCGTGAAGTGTAAAATGTGTTAAGTGATTTAATTCTACTTTTAATCGTGTAATCTGTGTTTCAATGTGTGGTACGTGTGTATGTTACTCTGGGATAGTCAAAGAGGGAGGGAGTGATGTGAGTAGACTGAGGGGTGATATTGCAGTTCGGTGACCGCATCGGGGAACTGAATAGATAATTTAGCGAGGCTCTCCCATGGAACTGTAGTCCGCCACCGGTAGCTGAGTAGTCAGCGCGACAGACTGTCAGTCATAAGGACCCGAGTTCGATTCCCAGCTACGTCGGAGATTTTCTCCGCTCAGGGACTGGGTGTTGTGTTGTCCTAATCCTCACCATTTCATTCCCATCGACGCGCAAGTCGCCGAAGTGGCGTCAAATAGAAAGAATTGGACCTGGCGAACGGTCTACCTGAGGGGAAGCCCTAGACACACAACATTTATTTATTTATGGAACTGTAAGCTATTCAAAGAAGGGAAGAGACTCATTGAACAGGAGGCCAAGATTTGCGCCCTTCAGGCTGATTTAGAACACATGAAATTTGAACTGTATATGTTGAATGGGGAAAGGATTCGTGAGAACAGGGTAAAGGTAACAAGTAGTGGGTGGAAAGGGAAGACCTCTTCAGCTTCTTCATCTACATTTGAGCTCTGTAAGACCTCCTTACTATAAATTATTTTTTTGTATAAACTTTGTGTACGCTTGCGTAAAAGACCAGAGAGTCCATATGCCAATACTTAGATTATCAGTAGTAATGAAGAGTGTGTAACCTTCAGTTTTTTCTTTGAGGACAACTAGGAGATGCTTGGGTGTTCGCTTTTGTCTTTTGCCATCCTGACGTTGTCATGTAAGCTTCGTTGAATGTAGCTCTGAATGGTTTCTAACATATTGAGCTAACTTACATTCGCCGCGTGGAGTGGCCGCGCGGTTAGAGGCGCCATGTCACAAATTGCGCGGTCCCTCCCGTCGGAGGTTCGAGTCCCCTCTCGGGCATGGGTGTGTGTTTGTTGTTCTTAGCATAAGTTAGATTAGTGTGTAGAGTGTAAGTGTAGGGACCGATGACCTCAGCAGTGTGGTCCCTTAGGAATTCACACACATTTGAACATTTAACTTACATTCAACATGCGTAGGGACAACGGCGTTGCCGCAGTGGCTACACCGGTTCACGTCAGATCACCGATGTTAAACGCTGTCGGGCGTGGCCGGCGCTTGGATGGGTGCTGTTGCCATTTTTCGGAGTGCACTCAGCCTCGTGATGCCAATTGAGGAGCTACTCGACCGACTTGTAGCGGCTCCGGTCACAGAAAACCATCATAACGATTGGGAGAGCGGTGTGCTGACCACACCCCCCTCCTATCCGCACCCTCATCTGAGGATGACACTGCGGTCGGATGGTCCCGATGGGCCACTTGTGGCCTGAAGACGGAGTGCTCTGTGCTAAATATCTGTATGAGTATTCTTTACAGTACCACTCCACATATTTATATTAATAATCATTGTGTTCCTAGTACGGTACAGGAGCAGCTGCTTTTTAGTAACAGAGACGCAGTACTTTGACGTGGCACCGATCTCCCATTGCCGTGAATAAGTTAAAAAATTTCGATACTTTTTTCCTCTTATCATACAACCTGAACTTGCAGTCATTCGAGAATAACCTGGATAAGGTAAACTAATCACATAGCATAGAGCGGTTATCGGTTCTTGCATTTTCAAAAATTCCATCGGTCCACATCTTCAGTCGCTCTGCTCCCAACATCAACCAGGGACAATTACAACGTACATTCTTTCACACCTTCGGTATTCATTTAGTGACTGGAGGTGGAAGCCAGCTCCCGGGTTACGGCATCCAACAAAATTTTCCGTGTTACCTGTAGTGGAAGGGGAAGAGTCCTCAGCTTACTGCAGGGCACGGTAGGGTGTAGCAGCCTTATAGCAAAGAAACTATGTGTATATTTGTATCAAAAGAGAGTAGGAAGAAATGGGTCTTGCAGCTAGATAGTAGCCAGGGGATGATTGTGGGCTTAATGGTACAGGAGGAAGGTACCAAGTCACAAGTAATGTAAAGCCAAGTGGTAGCCTTAGCCAGTTGACAGAGGACAAGGGGAATTTTTGCAAAGACTTTGGCAGATAGGATCATGTTATTGTAGTAAGTGGAGTGGGGTACAGGTTGATCAAGGACAGAAATTACAGCATTAGGAGTGACTTGGACGTAATAGGAGGAACAACTACCCACAAAAATGTGAATTTTGAGGTGGTCCTACAGCGTCATGACCAGCGCTGCATTAAAACTGCTGTGAGCCGTGTGAACACTGAGCTGAACAGGGCATGGGTGTGTGTGTGTGTGTGTGTGTGTCTGTGTGTGTGTGTTGTTCTTAGCATAACTTAGTTTAAGTTTTGTGTAACTCTAGGGACCGATGACCTCAGCAGTTTGGTCCCTTAGGAATTCACACATTTGAATATTTGAATGGCTGGTTCAAATGGCTCTGAGCACTATGGGACTTAACATCTTAGGTCATCAGTCCCCTAGAACTTAGAACTACTTAAACCTAACTAACCTAAGGACATCACACACATCCATGCCCGAGGCAGGATTCGAACCTGCGACCGTAGCAGTCCCGCGGTTCCGGACTGCAGCGTCAGAACCGCTAGGCCACCGCGGCCGGCGAATATTTGAAGATTGAATAACGAGGTAGAAGAGTTTCTTGTCTGTCTGGAAAATTTAGGTTTCTGAAAAGATCGACATCCTGTGCCTGTCTGAGTGCAGCATAAGAATAGGGTTATGTAAGTTACATCCTAGAGATTACACTGCAGCAGCTTACTCATGCATAATTAATATAGGAAAAGGAGGAGTTCTTACATAGATCAACACACAAGTTCAAAAACAGTGAGACAAGTATATTTTGTAGTGATTAATACAAAAAAAAGTAGTTCACTTTTCATTGCAACTCCATACAGATCGCCACTGTGATGTTTAGAGGAGTTTGGATTCCTTAATATGCTATCAATCGGACTGCAGTAAGCAACTGTCGTGACTTCAGTGTAGCTTTCACAAAGTATTCTGACAGGAAAAATAATCTGGCAACCTTATTTGGATCCTGATAAGAGATTTTCGAACACAGATGAATAAAGACAGTAGGATCCCAACTGACAGTGTGTTACTTGGTGGAGCTCAAAGCGAGAAAATAATTGCATAGCTAGGAACAACTGCTCTCTCTGATCATGATGCACCTTGAGGTAAGATATTGAAACGTCCCCTTTAAACAATTATACATGACTGTGCTTAAACTGACACACAATATTTTGTTAGCGCAACGCAATCTGACTTTCAAAATTCCCTACAAAAGAATGGCCCTGACTAACATTAAACTATACCTTTCACAAATCACTTACCTCACAAAAATCTTCGCTGCTCAAGCTACTGCAATACAGCGAGCGCCACTACTGCCAGCTAAATAAAAGATTCAAACTATGGAAGGCACTAACTACTGATAGGGATAGTTAGCAAATGAGAGATATTAATAGAGAACAAACAATGTATTTACCTTGATATCATCATATATAAATATAGCAGTTCATGACAAATTTCAAAACTCCGCCATCTCTCTCCCCACATCCACCACTGCTGGCGGCTCACCTCCAACTGCGCAACGCTACGCGCTGTTCACATCCAGCTGCCGCTGCCCAACACTACAATGGCGAGTATTACAACAATGCAAAGCAGCCGCAGACTGCACACAGCACAGCCAGTGATTTTCATACAGAGGTGGCGTTACCAATAAAAAACCTAAACAGCCTACTTACATAGAGTAGGATCCCAACTGACAGTGTTTTACTTGGTGGAGCTCAAAGCGAGAAAATAATTGCATAGCTAGGAACAACTGCTCTCTCTGATCATGATGCACCTTGAGGTAAGATATGTAAGACAGCGCCTTACTATATTGGTATTCCTGAGTGGAAATCAGTTAGAACACTAATGTCTCCAGGACAAACGTTTGTGAGAATAGTTTACATGAGATTACCTGTCATGATATTTATACTGAATCAAATGTTAACATAAAACTGAGTTATTTGAAAACAGCTTATCGCAAAAGCCATTCAGAAAGGATATTTAGCAGCCATGTAAAAAGCCACGGATCACTAGAAGGATTAATGAATCTTGTGAAAGGGAAACTGGCAAGAGCAAGTAGAGATCCTGCGCTAGCTCTACACTAGAAAAAAAACTCAAAATTACTAGGAAGAGTTATTAAAAATCAACGAACATGCACATAATGCCAGAAATCAGTAATTCCGACAACGTGGAATATACTGAAACGAGAGACAGGACAACCAGACACAGAACACGATAAGCCACTACTGAATTGAATGGAAAGTCTATAAATGATTAGTACCAGGAATCGAATCACTGACGGAAAAGCCGGCCGGAGTGGCCGTGCGGTTCTAGGCGCTTCAATCTGGAAACGCGCGACAGCTACTGTCGCCGGTTCGAATCCTGCCTCGGGCATGGATGTGTGTGATTTCCTTGGGTTAGTTAGGTTTAAGTATTCTAAGTTCTAGGGGACTGATGGCCTCAGAAGTAAAGTCCCATAGTGCTCAGAGCCATTTTGTAACGACGAGATAAGCTACTGCAAATGTGAAATGCTGGTACATTAATCACCGGTGTAAGCGCCAGGATGTTGGATGCATTGTATTTGACAGGTGCCAGATGTCAGTTTGTGTGATGGGCAACCATGTCTGTTGCATTTAATCGTTCAGTACAGGGGCGGCTTAGGCTGTTTGCGCGATGACAATGGAGTTGGCGTCCGATGATACTCCGTAAGTGCTCGATTGGAGACAGATCCAGTGATCGAGCAGGCCAAGGGACACGTCGATACTCTGTAGAGCTGTATCCTGTTGGAATGCTCTTCATGAATGGCAGCACAACAGGTCGAATTGCCGTACAATTCTGCAGTCGGATGCATGCGATAACCACGCGATTTTTCCTGCTGTCAACAGAAATAGAACCCCGGACCGTAACTCTAGGTATAGGTCCATTTTGCCTAGCATGCAAACAGATTCTACATCTACTTATGTACTCCACTACCCACCAAGCTGTGTGTGGCGGAGTGGCGGAGGGCACAATTCACGCCAAAGTCATATGCCGCCCGCCCCCCCCCCCCCTTCCCCTTTTGTTCCACTGGCGGATCGCGCGAGGGAAAACGACTGTCTGAACGCCTCAGTACGAGCTCTAATTTCCCTTATCTTTGAACGGTGATTATTGCGCGATTTGAAAGTTGGTGGTAATAATATATGCTCTACATCGTGGGTGAAGATCGGATTTCGGAATTTAGTGAGCAGCCCCTTCCGTTTACCGCACCGTCTATCTGCAAGTGTGTCCCACTTCAAACTTTCTATGAGATCTGTAACGCTCTAGCGATGGCTAAATCTACCAGTCACGAATCTTGCCGCTCTTCTTTGGAGCTTCTCAATCTCTTGAATCAGACCTAACTGGTAAGGGTCCCATACAGGCGAACAATAATCTAAGACTGGACAAACTAAAGTATTCTAAGCTATTTCCTTTGTTGAAAGACTGCATCGGTTCAGGATTCTACCAATAAACCGAACTTTAAAGTTCGCCTTACCCGTTACTTGTGTAATCTGATCATTCCATTTGAGATCATTGCGAATAGTCACACACAGATACTTGACGTATGTTACCGCTTCCAAAGACTGGGCATTTATTTTGTACTCGTACATTAATGGGGATTTCCGCCTTGTTATACGCAGCAGGTTACACTTACTAATACTGAGAGATAACTGCCAGTCATTACACCACGCATTTATTTTCTGCAAATCCTCATTGATTTCTTCACAACTTTCGTGTGATACTACTTTCCTGTAGACTACAGCTTCATCGCAAACAATCTAATGCCGCTGTCAATACCATCAACCAGATCGTTTATGTAAATCGTAAAAAGCAGCGGACGTATTACGCTGCCCTGGGGCACATCTTAAGTTACAATTGTTTCAGCTGAAGTCACCCCGTTCAGGACGACGTACTGCTCCCTGTCTGTTAGAAAACTTTCTCTCCAATCGCATATGTCATCGGATAGACAGTAAGCGCGCACTTTTTGGAGCAAGCGACAGTGCTGAACTCAGTCGAACGCCTTTCGAAAGTAGAGAAATATGGCATCAGCCTGGGAGCCGGTTTCTAGAGCGTGTTGTATATCATGCGCAAATAGGCCGAGCTGTGTCTCGCATGACCGCTGTTTCCTATAACATGCCCTCAACTGGCCTCCTCCTAATCAACAAACGGCCATCATTGGCACAGAGGCAGAATCAGCTTTCATCAGAAAACACAAGAGGCTTCCACCCTGCTCTCCAACACGCACTCGCCTGACATCACTGAAGTCGCAAATGACGGTGGTTTGGGGATAGTGGAATGCACGCTATAGGCTTCTGGTTCGGAGCTGTCCTTGAAGTAACCGATTTGTAACAGTTCGTTGTGTCACTGTAGCGACAACTACTACTCAAATTGCTGCTGCAGGCGCAGTACGATGTACCAGAGCCATGCGCCGAACACCGTGATCTTCCCACTCGGTAGTGCCACGTGGCCGTCCGATCTCCAGTTTCCTTGCGACCGTACATTCTCGTGACCACCGCTGCCAGCAATCATGTACAGTGGCTACTTTCCTATCAAGGCTTTTTGCAATATCGCGGAAGTAACATTCAGTTCTCTTAGCCCTATTACACGACCTCGTTTAAGCTCAGAGAGGTGTTGATAATGGCTTCATTGTACGCCCCAATAACTGTACGGTCAGTGCGTTGGAAAGCCACGTACAGGGAACCGGGTTCGATTCCGGACTGTGGTGGGAGATTTTCTCCTCTCAGGGACTGGGTGATGTGCTGTCCTCATCATCATTTCATCCACATTGTCGACGCGCAAGTCGCCCAATGTGGCGTCGCACTCATTAAGAGATGCACTTGGCGGCCGAACTTCCCACCTGAGAACTCCCGGCCACTGACAACATACAATCATTTCCAATGGCTTCATTGTCACCTCAAAGGCATTTTTGACTACCAACAACTCACCATGTCCAATCTCTAAGGTAAATTTATGCTAACGACTGTTACAGCGTGTGTTTAAAGCCAACATGATTTGCGACCTCATAGCGGCGATACTATTGCCTTTCTTATCCAAACGGTGCGAAATTTTATCTGATGTAATCTTTCAAATATACACTCCTGGAAATGGAAAAAAGAACACATTACACCGGTGTGTCAGACCCACCATACTTGCTCCGGACACTGCGAGAGGGCTGTACAAGCAATGATCACACGCACGGCACAGCGGACATACCAGGAACCGCGGTGTTGGCCGTCGAATGGCGCTACCTGCGCAGCATTTGTGCACCGCCGCCGTCAGTGTCAGCCAGTTTGCCGTGGCATACGGAGCTCCATCGCAGTCTTTAACACTGGTAGCACGCCGCGACAGCGTGGACGTGAACCGTATGTGCAGTTGACGGACTTTGAGCGAGGGTGTATAGTGGGCATGCGGGAGGCCGGGTGGACGTACCGCCGAGTTGCTCAACACGTGGGGCGTGAGGTCTCCACAGTACATCGATGTTGTCGCCAGTGGTCGGCGGAAGGTGCACGTGCCCGTCGACCTGGGACCGGACCGCAGCGACGCACGGATGCACGCCAAGACCGTAGGATCCTACGCAGTGTCGTAGGGGACCGCACCGCCACTTCCCAGCAAATTAGGGACACTGTTGCTCCTGGGGTATCGGCGAGGACCATTCGCAACCGTCTCCATGAAGCTGGGCTACGGTCCCGCACACCGTTAGGCCGCCTTCCGCTCACGCCCCAACATCGTGCAGCCCGCCTCCAGTGGTGTCGCGACAGGCGTGAATGGAGGGACGAATGGAGACGTGTCGTCTTCAGCGATGAGAGTCGCTTCTGCCTTGGTGCCAATGATGGTCGTATGCGTGTTTGGCGCCGTGCAGGTGAGCGCCACAATCAGGGCTGCATACGACCGAGGCACACAGGGCCAACACCCGGCAACATGGTGTGGGGAGCGATCTCCTACACTGGCCGTACACCACTGGTAATCGTCGAGGGGACACTGAATAGTGCACGGTACATCCAAACCGTCATCGAACCCATCGTTCTACCATTCCTAGACCGGCAAGGGAACTTGCTGTTCCAACAGGACAATGCACGTCCGCATGTATCCCGTGCCACCCAACGTGCTCTAGAAGGTGTAAGTCAACTACCCTGGCCAGCAAGATCTCCGGATCTGTCCCCCATTGAGCATGTTTGGGACTGGATGAAGCGTCGTCTCACGCGGTCTGCACGTCCAGCACGAACGCTGGTCCAACTGAGGCGCCAGGTGGAAATGGCATGGCAAGTCGTTCCACAGGACTACATCCAGCATCTCTACGATCGTCTCCATGGGAGAATAGCAGCCTGCATTGCTGCGAGAGGTGGATATACACTGTACTAGTGCCGACATTGTGCATGCTCTGTTGCCTGTGTCTATGTGCCTGTGGTTCTGTCAGTGTGATCATGTGATGTATCTGACCCCAGGAATGTGTCAATAAAGTTTCCCCTTCCTGGGACAATGAATTCACGGTGTTCTTATTTCAATTTCCAGGAGTGTAGAAACACGCACACCAACTTCCGTCTATGTAGGAAAACAGGTCCTTGGTGTTGCGATCTTTTTACGTCAGCGTATATTTAATAATCATCTCTTAAATACGCAGATTGGAACATAAATAGTGGCAACTATTTATTCACAATCGATACAAAAGAGTTACATCTTTGCACCTGTTACTGTCCTTCAAAGTAGTCACCAACGTTGTGTAGAACCCGTTGTCAGCGATGTGGAAGGCATAGTATACCTTTAGCAGAGCCTTTTCTGTTGATGGTGCGAATGGAGCGGTCTAAAGTAATGGTGTCTCTCGAGTACGAGTGTGATGGTGTTATCCTAACGCATTACATTCCTCCACGGCAGACCGTCAATGCACAGTATTACTGTTCGTTTTTGGAGCATCACCTGTGACCAGCTTTGCAAAAGAAGCGGTGACACTTTCTGCGCAACCCACCCATCATTTTGCACCATAATGCCCGGGCACATACAGCGCAAGCTGTGGCTGCTCTGTTCGTTCGATGGGACTGAGAAGTACTGTACTTAAGTCCTTGTGACTCTGATTTGATTCCGAAGATGAAGGAACCACTTCGTGGCATTCGCTCAGAACTGTTCCACAGATTCGACAGGCAGCAGACCGCTCCATTCGCACCATCAACAGAACAGGCTCTCTTAACGGTATATCACGCCTTCCACATCGCTGACAAAGGGTTCTACACAACGCTGGTGACTACTTTGAAGGACAGTAAGAGGTGCATACCTTTAACTTTTTTGTATCGGTTATGAATAAATAGTTGCCACTATTTAAGTTCCAATCCTCGTATACTAGTAAGTATAGGGATAAACAGCTCAAGAGAAAAATCACAGCACTGTGTTGGTAAACCAACTCTCATAAAATTCAATCATATTTCGTCGGATTACATCAAAGGTCGCCCCACTCCTTCCCACCCAGAAAATCACTGGGAATTGATCAAGGTAAGACCGCGTGTGTAATCTGATACCGAATGGGACAAGATCGTTATCTCGGCCCGAAATGGCACTGATAACCTACAACTTATCGGTTACTGCGTTATCGCATCACCTGTTTACCTGTACTCGTGAGCGTCCTACTGTTCCGCTTATTGTTTCTACAGACCTAATATAAGGGGTAGCACACTACCTTGTGAGACAAGCAGGTGAGACAGGCCTGTATCGAATTAAAGACTGTTAATCTGACATATCGTCCATCGACCCGTGGTTTTAGGATGTTTTCTACGCTCGTTACGCAATGCTGGATTAGCTACTTAGTTAATTAGTTGTATGTTTCGCAGATCATTAGTATGATTATTTTATCTAAGTATTGTGGAGCGAGTTACTCTACTGATTAATGTAAACAACAGTGGTTTTCTTTTGTTTTTTTTTTATTTTCTTTCAGGCTACCAATTTTTATACAGAAGATCGACCATGGAACAGAAGCAGTTACCCAGGACAAATGATTTTACATTAGATTTAAATCTTGCTTTGTTACCTGTCATGTATTTTATATCAGTGGGCAAATTATTAAAAAGCTTTATTATCGCATATTGAATTGCTTTCTGATCCACTGACAGTTTTAATGGCCGGCCGGAATGGCCGAGCGGTTCTAGACACTACAGTCTGGAACCTCGCAACCGCTACGGTCGCAGGTTCGAATCCTGCCTCGGGCATGGATGTGTGTGATGTCCTTAGGTTAGTTAGGTTTAAGTAGTTCTAAGTTCTAAGGGACTGATGACCCCAGCGGTTAAGTCCCATAGTCCTCAGAGCCATTTGAACCAATTTGACAGTTTTAATAATGGGTAATAAATGTCATTTTCTCTTCTAGTGTCGTAGGTATTATTCTAGAATTGTGACGAATTTCATTAGCCAATATATGTACTGTGGCGATGCTGTTAGAACACCTGACTCCTTCAAAGGGTACCTACATGACGACCGTTAGTTAACACCGTATATTATTTTTACTGCTCGCTTTTGTGTAATCAATACATGAATTCCAAGTCGGAAATTACCCCAGCAAATTATTCAATGAAACATTGCTGAGTGGAATTATACTAAATATGCCAGGAATTAATTCGTTTGTCTCCAAGATTTGCAATTATACGAAGAGCATAGTAGCTCATCCTAATTATCTAAGTAACTCAGTTACATACTTTTCCGGTACAAGTTTTTATCAATATGTACACTCAAATACTTGGGCGCATATGACCTATTTACTGACTCCTATATCAGTCAAAATTAGGGCTAGTCCATTTTCAGAAAACTGCTTCATAATTCTTTGAACAACATGATAAACAAACTTTGCTGTTGATTTCTGTCAAATGGTATATTTCTCCGCCTCGGGAAGCAGAATGCACGAACAATTAAAATATGGTGACATTCATAACTAAATTCATACGCTTCACAGGCAGACCAGACGATTTCCGTTCGTTAGGTTAATTGATGAATGTGGCGACAGGAAGGACATTGGACGCATAAGACACAATAAAATGTGCAAAATAATGAGAACATCGGTTGCCATATGACACGATAAACTCTAGAGAAGACCGAGAATGTCTTCTGATAATTGAATGCAGGTAGTCTTCATAATGTGTAAGACCGCGATGCACATATTAAAAAATTGCCTGTCAAGATAGCACTACTTCATTAATGAGATAAGGCCTTTTGGCAGACTACTATCAGAAACTTGTACGTTTTATTGTGTCAAACAGTGCTTGCTCGTACCGAGTGTAAGGGCATACTGCCGGTAGTCTGTGACTAATATGATGTACGGCTTCTTTATATTTTGTAGCTGATGACGGCAATCTATCGAAACGTGTTAACTACTTCAAAAATTTAATGCGATCGAAAAGTAGTCGGTCGACTGACTTGAAATTTTACGCAACGTTGCATTCAAATACGTGCGTTTCTTGTATACCTATTTTTAAGACATCTAATCTGTAGGGAAATATGCAATGTATAAACGGGAAACGAAATTACCAAAAATCTAGAAAAGTTGTTTTCCAGTTTACTTCAAATTTTTACACGGTACTCTAACGAACATTCGATCGGACGTAGGGTATATCTTCAAGATATATAATTTATAAATATACACAAATCAAAAAAGGTTTTGCATCACCTCGGTTCCGAGAGTTCCGGAACTTGTACAGAAAATTGGAAGAGACATCAACATAAACATCATTTCCGCACTTTCTATTGCTCATAAAAACCACACATTGCACGTTGTACCACCACACACCAAGACCCTCAGAAGGGGTGGCCCAGAGTACTGTACTCACCGGTACCTCTAATACCCAGTATCACGTCCTATTGCATTGATGCATGCCTGTATTCGTCGTGACATACTATCCATATGTTCATCAGGGCACTGTTGGTCCAGATTGTCCCACTTCTCAACGGAAATTCGGCGTAGATCCCTCAGAGTGGTTTGTGGTTCAAGTCGTCCATAAACAGCCCTTTTCAATCTATCCCAGGCATGTTCGATAGGGTTCACGTCTGGAGAAAATGCTGGTCACTCTAGTCGAGCGATGTCGTTATCCTCAAGGAAGATGTGCACAATGGGGGCGCGAATTGTCGTCCATGAAGACGAATGCATCGCCAAAACGCTACCGATATGGTTGCACTATCGGCCGGAGGATGGCATTCACGTATCGTACAGCCGTTATGGCGCCTTCCATGGCCACCAGCGGCGTACGTCGGCCCCACATAATGCCACACCAAAACATCATGGTACCTCCACCTTGCTGCACTCGCTGGACAGTGTGTGTAAGGCGTTCAGCCTGACCGGGTTACCTCCAAACACGTCTCCAATGATTGTCTGGTTGAAAGCATATGCGACACCAATTCTGAGCGGTGAATGCGCCATTTTGTTGGGCCCGTCTGTACCGCCCTGCATGGTGTCGTGGTTGCAAAGATGGACCTCGCCGTGGACGTCAGGAGTAAAGTTGCGCATCATGCAGCCTATTGCGCACAGTTTGAGTCGTAACACGACGTCCCGTGGCTGCACGAAAAGCATTATTTAACATGGTGTCTTTGCTGTCAGGGTTCTTCCGAGCCATAATCCGTAGGTAGCGGTCGTCCACTGCAGTAGTAGCCCTTGGGCGGCCTGAGCGAGGCATGTCATCGAGACTTCCTGTCTCCCTGTATCTCCTCCACGTCCGAACAACATCGCTTTGGTTCACTCCGAGACGCCTGGACACTTCCCCTGTTGAGAGCCCTTCCTGGCACAAAGTAACAATGCGGACGCGATCTAACCGCGGTATTGACCGTCTAGGCAAGGTTGAACTACAGGCAACACGAGCCGTGTACCTCCTTCCTGGTGGAATGACTAGAACTGGTCGGCTGTCGGACTCTCTCCGTCTAATAGACGCTGCTCATGCATGGTTGTTTACATGTTTGGGCGGGTTTAGTGACATCTGTTAACAGTCAAAGGGTCTGTGTCTGTGATACAGTATCTACAGTCAACGTCTGTCTTTAGGAGTTCTGGGAAGCGGGATGATGCAAAACGTTTTTGATGTGCGTACACCATATATATATATATGGGAGACATTGTTACCAAAGATGTCGAAAGGGTCTTGATAGATTTACTTAGAATTTTACACAATGCTGTAATGAACATTCAGACGCACACAGGCATCAATTCTTTAATATATATGGCAGTTAAATATTATAAAATAAAATAATAGTAAATTTTTGTTATCAAACAGTAGAGTTATACAGGGCGAGTCAAAAGACCTTGGACACCTTCATAAGTTGGAAGATTAAAGGGAACAATGAAATGTGATTATGGAAAGATAGGTCTGACGTGGGGCCGCAACTTGTGGAGTGAATGTCATTCATGGTCGCCATTTTGGATTCGAGTTTTTTTTTATTATTTTTTTTTATGGGTAGGAGGATGTATGAGACATCAAATAACACTCGCTTGGGCTCTGGACTTTAGAGGTGTAATTTGTTATTGTCTATCTTGTACAGTTTAGAACTTACTGATGTTCAAAGTTACCTTGATACTGACTCATGTCTCTCTTTGTTCCAGATGATCTAAAATGGGTCTGACACGTGAACAGAAGATCGAAATCATCCTTATATCAGGGGAATGCAGCTGCTGAACAATAGCAGCTGACTACAACAGACGGCACCCAGAAAGAGAAAAAGAGAACCGGTATCGCACAGCACGGTGGCTCACGTGATCACTAAATTCCGGGAGACGGGCTCTATTCACGATAGGGCACGTATTGGGCGACTATGGACTGCCACCAATGCCCCCATCATCACATTTCAGTTTTCCCTATTATCTTCCAACTTATGAAGGTGTCCAAGGACTTTTGACTCGCCCTGTGGCTTATCGGCTTATTAGAATTCTAACACAGAACCTGAATTTGCAATGACAACGAACAAGGATCCGCGTCAGGCGCAGGGGAGAAGAAGAGATGGATTGTGTGATGGGAGGAGAGAGAGAAAACAAAGGAGGAGATGGACAGAATGAGAGGGGGGGGGGGGTAGGAAGGGATGGAGAGTGGGGAAGAATATGGACAGAGAAATATGCGAGGTGGTGATGGACGGATAGAAAGGGAGAGACAGCGAGAAGGAGGGAGAAAGTTATGGAGAGAAAGAGGCGTGAAGGAGGAGGAGCTGGACAAATAAAGGGGCGGGAGAGATAGGCAAACACAAGTGGATGAATGAGATTAGGACGAGCGATGTGTTTTTTGATTTCCATATGTTTTTGACCTTCTTGCGACGGTGAGAAGGGGAATTACGCCTGAGGACGGCGAGGTACAGCCGCGTGAATCGGCGGACAGCGCCGTCGTCGTCGGCGGCGGCGGCGGCGGCTGGCGTCGCGGCGTCCCCGGCGCGCGGCCGAGCCTCGAGGGCGCGCACCGCTAATTACGAGCGCCGCTCTCAGTGACGTCACACGGACTGCGCGCTGCCAGCGCGGCACCCCTCGGCCACCGCAGCTGCCGCGCCGAAAAACTAGGGGCCGCGCCGCGAATTCACCCTAGCAGGCCTGCGCTCACAAACACAGCGAGCTCGTGCACGCTGTCATACAGTTATTCCGCTGACTTGCAACCCAATGAGCCAGCTGCGAGTTCAAGCTGGATAATGTACCGACTTCCGCACACTCGAATCTCTTTGGCACATGAAGGAAATTTGTGAGAGAGACTAACAGGCCAAAAATAGCCGGACAGCACTATGATAAACGGAGTTGACCATTATAAAAGGCGGCGGCGAGTACTGTGTTGTTGGTAAAGAACCAGACACAGCAGAATGGGTCCGTCATGAGGGCTCTCTGACTTCGTACGTAGACTACTCCTTGGATGTCACTTGAGCGTCATATCCACCAGGGGAATTTCAACGCTTCTAAAGCTGCCCAGGTCGACTGCTGGTGACGTGGCAGAGAAGCGGAAACGCGAAGGAACGACCACAGTTGAAACAGAACCAGGAAGACCTGGTGTACCGATGGACAGGAACAGACAAGCGCCGGCCGGGGTGACTGAGCGGTTCTAGGCGCTACAGTCTGGAACCGCGTGACCGCTACAGTCGCAAGTTCGAATCCTGCCTCGGGCATGGATGTGTGTGATGTCCTTAGGTTAGTCAGGTTTAAGTAGTTCTAAGTTCTAGGGGACTGATGACCTCAGAAGTTAAGTCTCATAGTGCTCAGAGCCGTTTGCACCAATTTTTTTTTATTTTTTATTTTTTATTTTTTTTTTTTTTGTGTTTTGAACAGACAAGCAACGTCTGTAAAAAGCCGTAAATAGAGGCCTGATATGAATGGAAGAATCCTTCTCGAGTTCCAAGAGTTCCAAATTGCTACCAGCTGTCCAGCTACCAAAATGACTGGGCGCAGGGAGATAAAAAGACTGGTGTACAATAGCAGCTCCTCGTAAGCCACATAGTTCTGCTGCATTCATTGCCAAGCGACGCTGGAAATGGAGTAAGGGGCGACGCCACTCGGCAGTGGCTGAGTGGGAACGAGTGATTTGCAGTGATGAATCACGCTATATCCTGTGGCAATCCGATGGAAACGTTTGGGTTTGGTGAGTGCCTGGAGAACGTCATCTGTCACCAAGCGCGTTGATTCAAAAATGGTTCAAATGGCCCTAAGCACTAAGGGACTTAACATCTGAGGTCATCAGTCCTCTAGACTTAGAACTACTTAAACCTAACTAACGTAAGGACAGCGCACACATCCATGCCCAAGGCAGGATTCGAACCTGCGACCGTAGCAGCAGAGCGGTTCCGGACTGAAACGCCTAGAACCGCTAGGGCACAGCGGCCGGCCAAGCGTGTTGAAAACAGTCAAGCACGGAGACGGCTGTATTACGTCGGCGGGGTGCTTCTCGTGGTTAGTGGGTGGTCCCGTTATTGCGCTTAGGAAAACTCCAAATATTGAATGATATGAACACATTTTAAATCTCTCTGTTTTGTGTACACATACGAACAGTCCGCAGACGATTATTATTTCAGGATGAGAAGCCATCCTATCATAAAGCAGCACCGTAAGGTAATGGTTTGTGGATAACAACATTCGTAAAATGGGCTGGACTTCCCAGAATCAAGACCTAAACCCAATGGAACACCTTTGAGATGAGTTACAACGCTCATTTGGCTCCAAATCCGAGCACCCGACATCACTACCTCCTCCGGTTTCGGCCCTTGAGGAGAATGAACTGCCATTCTTCCACAAACATTCGGATACCTCTGAATGTGTCCTCAGCAGGCTGAAGCCGCCAGAAAGGCGAAGGGTGGACGCACCCCACTTAATGTCCCACTAATACTTGTACGGGTAGTTTTGATCAGATAGTGTATAATGACGAGGCCACCTCCGCTAAGACATTGACTCTATCCCATACGTCAATAGTCATCCGCTTCCAGAAAATGATTTATCGACGCCATTCCATACCTGAGATACACAGCTGACTTCTATTAAAGCATCAGTTAGCTTCCAGGTATCAGGAATATGGTTATCTGTCGTAAACAGATGACACAAGTTGTTTGGAATGCTGCTACTACTATTACTACTGCTGCGCATGCGCATTTTTCTTGCTAGAATATCAAACTAATAATAACAATAATAATAAATGGTAATCGGTTGTGACTTGGGCGTGACTTGGGCCAGTTATTCGACCGGTGAAAGGGGAACTACAATTTAACATGGAATCCGAACCACATGTAGTTCGAGGCGACTCATGTCGTTGAGAGGTAAATGTTAGATTACAGGTAGAATGAATACTTCCGTGGTTTCCAGTCATGCGCTTTACCGCTAGAACACCAGGACCGACATTGTAATCTGTATTACTAAACAGTTAATCCAATTCAACTTTTATGGTTCACTGTTCATAGCTACACTTGATGGCTTCCTATCTAATGGCTCCCAGAGGCAAGAAAATTTGACTTTCAATATTTTTTTGTATAACATCGACGTAATTCAAAAATTAAAAATACTTTCATAATCTACTCATTAAGAGATACATTCTTGTGTTAAAGGTCGAACACAATAAGACAGGTACTACAGTCAAGAACTATGTATACGACTTGAGGCAGTGCAAAACAAATTACCCAGAACATATTCACCCTTTATTTGAAAATGAGAGCACCTGCAAGAAACGTTAAACATAATTTCAAGCCCTTGTGAATTTTTTTCTTGCTCTCTCATCTCAAAAAACGTTGAAAGGAGAGAAGTTCATCGCTGTTCATGCAACAAAACTGCCGCATAAAACATGACATTTTAATGCAATACTTCTTTTGTTGCTAGCTTTATCTGTAACACATTTTGCAGACGGTATGCACATGCATGTACTTGAAAAATTATAATATTGTATGAAACATAGTTCAGAAGATATGACATCATAAAAATTGAGACTCTTGAAAAACTTGTTTTTGCTTAAAATGGAGCGCAAATTTCCCAGACTATATTCATCCAATGGTTAATGGCGTGAGCACTTGGCGACTTCGAAAAAATTTTTAAACTTCTACTCGATTACTTGTTTAAAATCAAATATTCAGCACATTACCTCATTTGTAAAGTAAGTTAAGTTGTTTCATGCACCGGAGTTCTAGTCTCTAAATATTCGGTGATTCATTGATACCAGTAACTGTTCTATAAGAGGGGCAGAGTTTTTTTTACCATATACAACAACATCACAGACATAGTACGAAATGCAATTTTTAAATGAAACTGGACAATGGAGTAGGGCTCAAGCCGCAGAGAAAGAATCTGATGCTGTAACAATCTTTGGAATAGGTAGTCAGTTGGTCGAAGGGTGTCTTGAATGGCAAATACAGTTCAGAAGTTTACAACCAAGACATACTTTTATTCGGACTTGTCTTTCCCTTCTAAAAGCCCCGTTACCATCACAATGGCGTTGTGCGAGCATGGCCAGCAGTAGTGCTGGAGCGTGTGAATCAACGAGCACGCATCCTAATAGACACGCCCCGTCGATGTGGCACGGCCATCAGCACTACACTACCGGCCATTAAAATTACTGCACCAAGAAGATGACGTGCTACAGACGCGAAATTTAACCGACAGGAAGAAGATGCTGTGATATGCAAATGATTAGCTTTTCAGAGCATTCACACAAGGTTGGCGCCGGTGGTGACACCTACAACGTGCTGACATGAGGAAAGTTTCCAACCGATTTCTCATACACAAACAGCAGTTGACCGCCGTTGCCTGGTGAAACGTTGTTGTGATGCCTCGTGTAAGGAGGAGAAATGCGTACCATCACGTTTCCGTCTTTGATAAAGGTCGGATTGTAGCCTGTCGCGATTGCGATTGATCGTATCGCGACATTGCTGCTCGCGTTGGTCGAGATCCAATGACTGTTAGCAGAATATGGAATCAGTGGGCTCAGGAGGGTAATACGGAACGCCGTGCTGGATCCCAACGGCCTCGTATCACTAGCAGTCGAGATGACAGGCATGGCTGTAACGGATTGTGCAGCCACGTCTCGATCCCTGAGTCAACAGGTGGCGACGTTTGCGAGACAACAACCACAGTTCGACAACGTTTGCAGCAACTTCAACTATCAGCTATGAGACCATGTCTGCGGTTACCCTTGACGCTGCATCACAGACAGGAGCGCCTGCGATGGTTTACTCAACGACGGACCTGGGTGCATGAATGGCAAAAGGTCATTTTTCCGATGAATCCAGGTTCTGTTTACAGCATCATGATGGCCGCATTCGTGTTTGGCGACATCGCGGTGAACGCACATTGGAAGCGCGTATTCGTCATCGCCATACTGGCGTATCACCTGGCGTGATGTTATGGAGTGCCATTGGTTACACGTCTCGGACACCTCTTTGACGGCACTTTTAACAGTGGACGTGCATGGGGGCTTAACTATATAAATATGTAATGCAAATACTTTTTAAATTTTTAATTTAGTAGCTGTATGTCCGATTACGTATTCTCGTAAACGGTTGGCCCTGACTAGTTTAAGTACGCAATCTGACTGCATAGAACAACAACAAAGAATGAAAGAAAATTTTCGTTAACACAATTAATTAATTAAGTCCCCAGCAACTACAAAACCTACGAAACCAAAACACAAGTGTAATTGTTCTGTGTATGGGAGTGTGATTCAACGTACACATCTGGCACGGTTCTTCTTCAATAAGACAAGAAATTTTAAATATCATTTATACTGAAGTAATTAAAAAATAGAAATACTATAATTACGTAACGAAAGCAGAATTACACTCTAATACAAGAACACGAGCCAGATGCTTTGTTGACTGAACCTGTAATGACGCATTATTTAAGACACTGAAATAATGAGAAAAAAAGCGAGTTTTGTTACCTTCATATATATTGATGGAAAGCACTCTAATCATTACAATATCTCCGTTAGAACAACATCTGCTGTCTAGCCCATCAAACAACTGCATAAAACATGGAACAAGCACTCCCTATTACAACATCTCGACAAGCACTCTCCACCACGACCTCTCGTCAAGCACTGCCTACTACTAGTCCTCGACAAGCACTGTACTCCGCTACTTCTCAATAATCACTGCCAGTGGAGGCGGCGAAACAAAACTCTCTGGCGCTGTGGCTCAGTGGCTCAGTGTAGCCACCTTTCAGACGTTACATTTCAGATGTGTTACGACCCGTGGTTCTAGCCTTCATTCAATCCCTGCGAAACCCTACATTTCAGCAGGACAATGGACGACCGCATGTTGCAGTTCCTGTACGGCCCTTTCTGGATACAGAAAATGTTCGACTGCTGCCCTGGCCAGCGCATTCTCCAGATCTATCACCAATTGAAAAAGTCTGGTCAATGGTGGCCGAGCAACTGGCTCGTCACAATACGCCAGTCGCTACTCTTGGTGAACAGTGGTATCGTGTTGAAGCTGCATAGGCAGCTGTACCTGCACACGCCATCCAAGCTCTGTTTGACTCAATGCCCAGGCGCATCAAGGCCGTTATTACGGCCAGAGGTGGTTGTTTCGGGTACTGATTTCTCAGGATCTATGAACCCAAACTGCGTGAAAATTTGATCACATGTCAGTTCTAGTATAATGTATTTGTCCAATGAATACCCGTTTATCACCTGCATTTCTTCTTGGTGTAGCAATTTTAATGGCCAGTAGTGTATCAAAGTGGGGCGGCCAGGTAAATATGGCATCACAACAACATCCTAAAGTTTAGTGTTTATTACTTTAAAATGTGTGATGAAACCAGCCAAGCTGAAGACAGTGCGTAGCTTTAACGTGCATCAACTTAGTTTCCACAATTGTATTTACGGATGAAGGAAAAGGATGTAAGTTCGAGTTTATTAGAGTTGTATGGGTGCCAAGTGGAGATACCTCTACGTTGTCAGGATTGTGTTGTGGATGTGTAAAGCGTCTTTCGGTGCTAATAAGACGTGATTAGTAGATTATTATTTATTCATTCAATCAGATTTACAGATCTGTGTCTCCTCATCAACCTCGGCTGATTGACACCGCGTGTCGACGACACGGAGCAGTTACGCTGACTCCTCTTCTCGGCTCTACAACTCTGGTCGGCTCTACAACTCTGGTCAGCATGGCCGCTGCTCCAGTAATTAAGCCGTAGTCAAGCGGGTTGCCGTCTGGCAGGCGAAGCCGTGGCCTCAGTGTATGAGAGCATCGCCGATCCGACTCCGAGACATGACGAGGACGCGAAATGTCTCGTGACTTGTACCGCTCTGTCGGAAGTCGTGTAGTCAGATGGTCCTGACCCCACCGGACAGGCAGGCACTTGGCATCCGGAAGCGTCTGCAGCGTCGATCATGGACAGAGGCACCAGATTGCCCTCTCATCCAGCAATGACGATTATGTTAGCACGACACGCACCGCGAGATGTACTGGTGACTGCAGACCTTCAGTCTCCCCATCAGCGATGTGATACGTGATCAATGGGATATCCCACGAGTGACAAGTCATTGTTACTTGGATGCTTCCATCTCGGGAACGACAAGCAGTGTGCTCACGACATGTGTTGGAACATCTGATAACTAATCAATACATTAAGTTTTGCCATTGTCAAGGCAACACATTTTTAACAGACGAACCATACATGCAGAAGGTATGAAGGTAAGAATTGTCACGTATTGGCTAAGTCAAATTCACGTCTCTTGCTTATTCCATTAAATAAACTTTTAAATTAAAATTAAAATACGTTCACAACCTATCATGTATCTCATTACTATCACTAACTAAGTTAGCAACAAGTTCAAACAAAACTGCTTATATGCGTTTGTACTTTTATATATATATAAAACACAGTACAAGTAGGACCGCTGACAGCTAGTAAAGAAGTGGACCACATTCAGTCATAACGCACAGAGCCGCACGTCATAATCTCCCGCAAGCCGCCTTGAGTACTTTAGTTCTTCACCTCTAAATCAGTTGGTCATTAGGATCGCTGACGTTCGTATCGAAGCACTAGACTGAATGGTAATTATAGAGTAGTGACAGCCTTGTATCAGATTTTTATTTTTATTTTATTTATTTATTTCGTAAGTAAGGACTTGCTGCCTGTTATTATACAGTAGGTGGTACATTGTCTGATTTCACATGTTGCGTCATACATATTTAGTTGTATTACTAGCACATTTCTTTTTTTGTTGAAAATTTTTAAAAATAAATAAATTAAAAACAAATATATATATATATATATATATATATATTCGTTTTTTAATTAATTTATTTTTTTGCAAAACTTTCAACAAAAAAAGAAATGTACTAGTAATACAACTAAATATGTATGATGCAACATGTGAAATCAGACAATGTACGACCTGCTGTATAATAACAGGCAGCAGGACTTTACTTAAGAAATAAATAAAATAAATAAAATCAAAAAATAAAAATCTGCTACAAGGCTGTCACTACTCCATAATTATCGTTCAGTCGAGTGCTTCGATGCGAACGTCAGCGATCCTAATGAGCAACTGATTTAGAGGTGAAGAACTAAAGTACTCAAGGCGGCTTGCTGGAGACTATGACGTGAGGCTCTGTTCGTTATGACTGAATGTGGTCCACTTCTTTTCTAGCTTTCAGTGGTCCTAGTTCCACTGTTTCTGTTTAACTGTCTGTTTCAGGCTCTTAGCTTCGTTGTGAAATCTCTGGCAGATGTTGCTGCGTCCTATGTATTTGTTACTACTTAGCGGAAGAAGAGCCAACGGCCTTGCCGCAGTGATAACACCGACTTCCGTCAGATCACCGAAATTAAGGGCTGTCGGGCTTGGCAAGCACTTGGATGGCCACCGTCCGTGTCTGTCGAATGCTGTTAGCAAGCAGGGTGCACTCAGCCTTTGTGAGACGAGTTAAGGAGCTACTTAAAAGAGAAGTAGCGACACCGGTCACCAAAACTGACAACGGCCGGGGGAGCCGAGTGCTGACCACATGTCCCTCCGTATCCGCATCCAGCGACGCCTTAAGGCAGAGAATGAGACAGTGGCCCGTCGGTACCACGGAGCCTCCAAGGGTTGTTCGGATGGTGTTTATCTTTTAACGTAACAAGAGCTCTTACAGGGAACGTTTCGCAGAATCTGTTACTTGCGCCTGGCAGTTGGTGCCGATGTGGCAACTAGTGTTCGTTTATGCGATCGACCTACAGTGTTGATTGTTTCTATTGCATAGCTATGTCACCACGTGTGCGCGGTGTCTACTGTAACTGCACTAGCGTGAACTTGAGTAAAATTTTAATTTCTTCTCCGTTTCCGTTCTGTGACGCAACTGACTAAGCATAAATTCGCGCTAGACTGTAATGTAGCAGAGTTGAACTAACATTAGTCTTAATGAATTTAGAGAAGACCAAAATCTGAATTACGAGACAAAAACTCCACACTTTCTCAGTGCTAATCTAATGCCTTAACCCAGTTAACAACGTTGTCTTTACTCTGCTGGAAGAGTGAATGCAGCGTGTTATCTTGTATGCAGAGATATTGACAGATGTAGGAGTAACCGTAGACGTAACCGAGGATATTGTGTTGGGACCGTTGTTGTTCATGTTGCATGTTAATGGTTTGGCAGACAATATTAACAGTTGAAAGCAAAAAATCTTCTAGACTGCTAGTTGACATCATATTCCTCGTCAAATTTCTAGAATATTTCACCTGCACAACATTAACAGTAATCGCAAATTACAGTTTGAAAACGTAGCCACTGCTCAAAATATGGAAACTAGTAATCTATGAGTACAACAGCAATACTTCACAACCATAATCGGTCATAAAAATAGCGGGTGTTAACAACTTTTGGCAATATGAAATGGATACTTACGTCCCGTAGGTCTAGGAGCAGCGTTCTTGACTAGTAATCATAACGTCCTGGATTCTGGCTTCAAACCGATCCTCTTGATTCTGAATAAAAATCATCGGCAATGGCGGCCGAAGTCTTTTGCCGTAAGTAGTCACTCTCGTTGCGCCAACCTCTTTCTCAAAGAGAGCAGACGAGCTGGCTGACTTTTGGAGCACTCGCTTGCTATTGGGGTGGGAAACTCCCGCTAAAAGGTGTACGAATCGATAATGATCAACGGCATAACGATGGAGAGAGCAATGGTTATCACTGCATGAAAGACACATGAAGCATATCCACAGGACATTTTACCTTTAATTGAAAAAAGTCATGATGATCTGTCCATGTGCAAAAGATTTCGGACGAGTCCCCCATCCAGATCTAGGTGAGAGGACTGCCAAGGGAGTGGTGACCATGCGAGAAAAATTGAACAACGTACTACGTGTCGGAGCATGTAATGTCAGAAGTCAGAACGCGGTAGTGAAGCTAGAAAATCTGAAAAGGGAAATGAAAGTCTCAATCTAGTGTGAATCAGTGAATTGATATGCAAAAAAGGTAAGGATGTAATCTCAGAAGAATATATGAAAGTATCAACAGCAGCAGAAAACTGTATAACTGGATTAGTATTCATTATGAATATTAGAGTAGGGCAGAGAACGAGTTACTGAGAACAGTTCAGTGATAGGATGGACAAAAAAATGTTCAAATGGCTCTGAGCACTGTGGGACTTCACATCTGAGGGCATCAGTCCCCTAGAACTTAGAACTACTTAAACCTAACTAACCTAAGGACATCACACACATCCAGGCCCGAGGCAGGATTCGAACCTGCGACCGTAAGGGTCGCGCGGTTCCAGACTGTAGCGCCTAGAACCGCTCGGCCACTCCGGCCGGCGATAGGATTGACAGATCGACAGCAAAACAATGCTGACAACGATAGTTGAGTCATAAGCGCAGACGTCACAAACAGAAGATGAGGAGACAGAGGAAATGCGGGAAGTGCAAGTATATGAGGACATTTAACGGGGAATTCAATATGCAAGCGGAGATTGTAGAGGAAGGAGCAGAAAAAAGAGTTACGCGACAATACAGAGTTGGTAATGGGAATGAGAGACGAGAAAGATTGATTGAGTTCTGCAACAAATTAGCTAGTAATAGTGAATACTCTTATCAAGAGTCACAAGGGGAGGAGGTGTTCTTGAAAAGGACTCTGAGACACTGCAAGATTCCAGTTCGGGGACACTGTAACATTCCGGTTGGATTACATCATTCCCAGACAGAGATTCCAAAATTACGTATTGCATTGTAAACTGTACTCAGACTTAGATCACAGTTCAGCAATGAGGAGGAGTTAATTGAAGATTAAGGGAATCGTTTGGAAGAGCCAGTGTAGAAGGAAGAGGCATGCTGAAATACTGAGGAATGGCGAGACACATTTGAAATTCGCTAAAAATGTGGATACTTTGATAAGGAATACCCAGTAGGCAAATCTGTTGAAGAAAAGTGAAAATTTCTCAAAAGCGCTGTCACAGAAGTTGGACAGGCAAAAACAGGTCCAAGGAAGCCAACTGCAAAGAAACTTTAGGTAAAATGAGAAATTCTTCACTTGATCGACGAAAGAACAAAGCGGCAAATACATTCAAGGAAAAACAGGAATACATGACCAAAAAATCACTTAGGAATCAAATTAATTGGATGTGGAGGGCAATCAAGGCGTAATGGGCGCTGCAAAATTTTGAAGAAATCGAAAAAGAAATCACTGAGAGAAAGGACTGACTCATCATGTAGAACTAGTAAAATTAAAAACAAGGGTGGCAAAATTAAGAGCGCAGTGGGAATTCCAATTTAAACGCAGGGGAGAAAGTAAGTAAGCGGAAAGAAGACTGAGGCCTACATAGAGGTAGCAATTGTCTAATGACATGATAGAAGAATAAACTGGAGTCGATACGGAAAAGATAAGGGATACAGTACCAGAGTTAGAACTTAAAAAAAAAAAAAAAGCTTTGGAACACTTGAGATCTAGCAAGGGAGAAGAGATAAATAACTTCTCATCGGAATTTCTAAAATCACGGGGGAAAGTGGCAATCATCATTCACACAATTCCGAAGACAGAAAGAGCAGATAAATGCGAGATCCGTTGCACAATCATCTTAACAGCTCATGTATCAAAGTTGCTAACAAGAATAATATGCAGTAGAACGGAAAAAAATTAGGGTGTGTTAGATGACGATCAGTTTGGCTATTCGCCCCGTGAATCCTGAACCGAGATATCTAGCGCACGGCTCTACATCCCTGTTGGTATCTTCCATTTTTTTTTTTTTGGTAGGGTTTAATGGCGCTCAACTGCTGAGGTCATTAGCGCCCAGTCACTGGTGTTAGAGCACAAGGAACCTGCTAAAACTCAAGGGGATGGGGGGACATCAAAAGGACCTGACAAAGATGCAGATTAAATAAGTAAAAAGGTTAAATGTCTTTGGTCAAGCCAGTTAAAGTTATAAAACGCAGAAGACGAGCAGCTGCTCGAGCGTCATCAGCTAAAACATCCGGTAAGGTAGATGGCAGGGACAGGACAACACGAAATTGACTAAAACGGGGACACGACAATAAAACATGGCGCACCGTTAATGCCTGACCACAAGGGCACTGCGGGGCTGGGTCACCAGAGAGCAGGTAGCGGTGGCTAAACCGGCAATGCTCAATCCGCAACCTGGTCAGAAGGACCTCCTCGCGCCGAGATGGTCGGGAGGAAGTTGTCCAAGCAGTGGGGAGCGGTTTTACTGCCTGGAGCTTGTTTCCTTGGAGGGATGACCAAGCATCCCACCACAAGGACACAAGCCTCTTACATACATCCCCACAAACGTCAGATGACGGGACACAATGGGAGGCTGGCCGAGGCTGGAGGACTGCAGCCTTGGCTGCAGCATCCGCAGCCTCATTCCCAGGCACTCCCACATGTCCGGGGACCCACAGAAAGCTGACAGAACCGCCATTATCAGCGAAAGAATGGAGGGACTGCTGTATTCGTTGAATCAAGGGATGGACCGGATAGGGAGCCCCAAGGCTCTGAAGAGCACTGAGTGAGTCAGTGCAGAGTACATACGATGAATGGCGGTGGCGGCGCGCATACTGAATGGCCTGATGGAGAGCAAAAAGCTCGGCCGTAAAGCTGGAACATTGGTCAAGGAGCCGGTATTTAAAGGTGGCGGTCCCGACGACAAAGGCACAGCCGACACCATCGTCAGTTTTGGAGCCATCGGTGTAAATAAAGGTGTGACCAGCAAGGCGAGCACGAAGTTCGACAAACCGTGCGCAATACACTGCAGCCGGAGTACCCTCCTTCGGGAGTGAGCTGAGGTCGAGATAAATACGAACCGGAGCCTGGAGCCAAGGTGGTGTCGGGCTCTCACCCTCTCTGAAGGTGGTAGGGAGGGCAAAATCCAATTGTCGAAGCAGGCGACGGAAGAGGACTCCGGGGGGCAGCAGGGCAGACACATACAACCCGTACTGACGGTCGAGAGAATCGGCGAAGAAGGACTTGTAAGAGGGGTGTTCGGGCATAGACAACAGCCGGCAGGCATACCGACACAGCAGTATGTCGCGCCGGTAGGTCAATGGTAACTCGGCAGCTTCAGCATAAAGACTCTCGACAGGACTAGTGTAGAAGGCTCCGGTCGCAAGACGTATCCCCCGATGGTGGATGGAGTTGAGCCGGCGTAAGAGGGATGGCCGAGCGGACGAGTAGACGAAGCTCCCATAATCCAGCTTCGATCGGACTATGGACCGATACAAGCGAAGCAGGACAGTGCGATCCGCTCCCCAAGATGAACCGCTAAGAACTCTGAGGACATTAAGGGAACATGTACAACGGGCCGCCAAATAAGAGACATGTGGAGACCAACACAGTTTCCGGTCCAACGTGAGCCCTAGAAACTTAGTTGTGTCCACGAATGGGAGAACAACGGGACCGAGATGTAAGGATGGCGGAAGGAACGCTTTATATCGCCAAAAGTTGATACAAACCGTCTTCTCTTCAGAGAACCGGAAGCCATTTGCCACGCTCCATGAGTAGAGGCTGTCTAGACAACGCTGAAGGCAGCGCTCCAGGAGGCATGTTCTCTGGGCACTGCAGTAGATCGCGAAGTCATCGACAAAGAGAGAGCCTGAGACATTAGGTGGAATGCAATCCATAATTGGATTGATCGCGATGGCAAAAAGGGCTACGCTCAAGACGGAGCCCTGAGGCACTCCGTTCTCCTGGAGGAAGACGTCGGACAATACGGAACCCACACGTACCCTAAACTTTCGATCCGTTAAAAAGGAATCAATAAAAAGGGGCAGACGACCGCGTAGGCCCCACTTGTGCATAGTGCGGAGGATACCTCCTCTCCAACAGGTATCATAAGCCTTCTCCAAGTCGAAGAACACGGCTGCCGTTTGGCGCCTTCGCAAAAAGTTGTTCATGATGAATGTCGACAAGGTCACAAGGTGGTCAACAGCGGAGCGGCGGCGACGAAAGCCGCATTGGACATTAGTAAGTAGTCGTCGAGATTCAAGAATCCAAACTAACCGAGCATTAACCATGCGCTCCATCACCTTACAGACACAGCTTGTAAGAGAAATGGGGCGGTAACTAGAAGGAAGGTGTCTATCCTTCCCGGGTTTGGGTATAGGAACAACAACGGCGTCACGCCAACGCATGGGGACCTGACCTTCGGTCCAGACGCGATTGTAGGTACGAAGAAGGAAGCTTTTGCCCGCCGGAGAAAGGTGTGCCAGCATCTGAACGTGAATGGCATCTGGCCCCGGAGCAGAGGACCGGGACAGTGCAAGCGCACGTTCGAGTTCCCGCATAGTAAAGGGGGCATTGTAAGTTTCCAGATTCAGCGAGTGGAAGGAAGGTCGCCGAGCCTCGTCTGCCTCTTTCCTGGGAAGGAAGGCAGGATGGTAATGGGCGGAGCTTGAAACCTCCACGAAAAAGCGGCCAAAGGCGTTGGAGACAGCCACAGGATCAACAAGGACCTCATTACCTGAGGTCAGGCCAGGTACTGAGGAGTGGGCCTTAATGCCCGACAGCCGGCGCAGGCTACCCCAAACAACGGAAGAGGGAGTAAAACTGGTAAAGGAGCTCGTGAAAGAGGCCCAGCAAGCTTTTTTGCTGTCTTTGATGACTCTACGGCATTGCGCTCGGAGTCGTTTGTATTCAATACAATTCGCCAACGTAGGATGGCGGCGAAAGGTGCGTAAAGCACGTCGTCGAGCACGGATAGCGTCCCTACAAGCCTCGTTCCACCAGGGGACGGAAACGCGGCGTGAAGAAGAAGTAGTACGAGGTATGGAACGTTCGGCAGCATGGATAATAACAGCCGTGAGGTATTCGACCTGACTGTCACAGCTGGAAAAATCGTGGTCCAGAAAGGTCGCCAGGGAGGAGTAAGGTCCCCAGTCAGCTTTCAGTATGTTCCAGCGCGAAGGACGTGGGGATGGGGTGTGGTGCAGGAGACGAACGACACAGGGGAAGTGGTCGCTCGAATAGGTGTCAGAAAGGACATACCACTCGAACCGACGGGCAAGAGTGGTAGAACAGATCGAGAGGTCCAAGTGGGAGTAGGTATGAGTAGAGTCCCAGAGGAAAGTCGGGGCGCCGGTATTGAGGCAGACAAGATTGAGATGGTTGAAGACATCCGCCAAGAGTGATCCTCTTTGACAGGATGCAGGAGAGCCCCAAAGGGGATGATGGGCATTGAAGTCGCCAAACAATAAGAACGGCGGGGGAAGCTGATCGATCAGGTGCATCATGTCAGCCCGACTAACAGCAGATGACGGTGGAGTGTAGACGGTACAAACTGAAAAAGTAAAAGCAGAAAGAGTAATGCGGATAGCTATTGCTTGGAGTGGGGTGGTCAATGGGATGGGATGGTAATAGACATCGTCCCGAACGAGCAACATGACCCCACCATGAGCTGGGATACCGTCCACAGGGGTGAGGTCATACCACTCCGAGGTATAGTGGGAAAAGGCAATACGGTCAGTCAGGCGCAACTTGGTTTCCTGGAGACCAATGACGAGCGGACAGTGCAGGCGGAGGAGCAGTTGTAATTCCTCCCGATTAGATCGAATACCTCTTATGTTCCAATGAAACAACGCCATTGCTAGTCAAAAAGTTGGGGGAACGAGACGGGGAAGAGCTGGTCACCTCGATGGCCGCGGAGGGCCAGGTTGCGAGGCAACAACGCTACAACTGACGGCAGGCGGATCCGATTCCATCGACTCGTCGCCAGCTGCGGCCGCTGTCCCTGATTGTGTAGGAGGGGCCGCATCATTTGCCGACAAAAGGCCGGCGGAACGCCTGGCAGCAGAGCGTCCCGGCGAAACTGAGGACGGCCGGGAGCAGCGACTCACGGATGAAGCGTCAGATGAAACGCGCCGGGGTGGAGAGGGGGATAGAGACTTCTTCTTGGAGGCCTTCTTGGAAGGCCGAGGAGGCACAGGGATGGTGGGCTGGACCCGAAGAAGGTCCTCACGCGCGGGGTCCGTTTTGGAACGCCGGACCTCGGAAGCTGGGGTCCGGAACGTTTCCCGATGGACGCCTGAGAAGAGGATCGCTTCTCAGGTGGTGTGGGGGGAGGAGGAGGAGGAAGGGTGGCCCCTGGGGCAGGGGGGGTGGGGGCCGTGGGGGAGGAGGATTTGGAAGGGAGGGATTTGGGAGGCGGAGGCAGAGCCCCCTGATGGGCAGAGGAGGCGGAGGGGGGACAGGATAGAGGTGAGGATACAGCGGAAGGAGTGGACACAACTGAGGCAAACGAAGTGGCCAGTGACACGGGATGAAGGCGGTCATACTTCTTCCTGGCCTCAGAATAAGAGAGCCGATCCAAAGTTTTGATTTCTTGTATCTTTTTCTCCTTCTGATAGGCGGGGCAGTCTGGGGATCTAGGCGAGTGGACGCCAGGACAATTAGGGCACCGAGGTGGTGGGGTGCAAGTATGTTCCTCACGAAGAGGACGTCCACAGTCGCCACAAAGGGGCTCAGCCTCACACCGGGACGACATGTGCCCAAAGCGCAAACACCTAAAACAGCGCATAGGAGGCGGGACGTAAGGTCGCACGTCGCACCGGTAGCACATCACCTTTACCTTCTCCGGGAGAACGTCCCCCTCGAAGGCGAGGATAAAGGCCCCGGTGTCGATGCGACGGTCTTTGGGGCCGCGCTGGACTCGCCGGACGAAATGCACGCCGCGGCGCTCCAGGTTGGCCCTGAGCTCCTCATCAGATTGTAGCAGGAGGTCACGATGAAAAATAACCCCCTGCGTCCTATTTAGTGCCAGATGTGGGACAATGGATACTGGGATGTCCCCTAGGAGGTCGCACGCCTGGAGTGCCACCGACTGTGTGGCAGAGGTGGTCTTGATAAGAACGGACCCTGATCGCATCTTGCTGAGAGCCTCGATTTCCCCGAAGACGTCCTCAATGTGCTGAACAAAGAACATGGGCTTGGAGGTGGCGAACGTCCCCCCATCTGTTCGAGAACAGACCAAATAGCGGGGGAAGTACTTCGCCCCAAGCCGGCGGGCCTGTCCCTCCTCCCATGGAGTGGCCAAGGGGGAAAGGGCAGGAGAACCAGAACTAGAAACGGTACCTTTTCTTTTGGAAGACTCGGCCGCAGAGCGACCTGATACGTGTTGACGTTTCATGTGCGAAACGTCCGCCCCGATACCACCCACTCCGACCAGAGGCTCTCCCCACGGGCGCCACCCAGCCGCAGCAAGGGCCACCTGGCAGGATGACCATTGCCGGGAGTCCTGATGCCCCAAGGAGACGGGCGTCTACTCCTTGGCCAACGTGGGGAGGGTGCAGCTCAGGTATCGGCAGTACGATCCCTGTGTTGTCAGGGGGCTACAACCTAGAGGGTACATGACGACCCCACCACAACGGGCTGGCTACCGTGCTGGATTTCTGGTGCCATGGAAAGTCCATCATGATCGCTGGTGCAGATGGAGATGCACTATGGGCGTAACTTGGACAACCCATCAGGCGTTTAGGCCCAATTTGAGGAATAATGGGTATGGTGCAATGCTGAGTGCCAAGGTCTTAGTGCACTTAGGACCAGTGGTACACCATGTAAGGTGTCCTTCCCCAAAAGGCTCGTACTTCTGTAGAATTTTGAAAAATGGAGGTCAAACCCCAAGGGGGACCATCACATAGAAGGCTGAAACGGTTGAAACTCCTTTTAGTCGCCTCTTACGACAGGCAGGAATACCTCGGGCCTATTCTTACCCCGGACCCGCAGGGGGATTGGTATCTTCCAGAACGTCTGCGTGTCTCACAGCGGTCCGCGATGCGAAAGACGGTTATTAGGCGTTCGACAGGCGGTCACGTTAATGGGACTGGTCGATGCAGAAGAAGCAATAACGGAAATAAGAAAAAGCTTCAAGAGTGGTTTTAACATTCATGGTGAAATAGTATCAGCGATGAGATTCGCTGATGACAATCTTATCCTCAATGATTGGATTGGAATAGAGTAGAATGAATAGTCTCAAAAATGACCGGTATATTTGAAACGGTAATAAAAACTAAACGAGCAGCGATAGAAATACACCGTTTGTTGCAATATGCTTGGGACAACAGTACATTTTCAGGCAGACAAACTTTCGAAATTACAGTAGTTACAATTGTCAACAACAGATGGCGCTGCGGTCTGGGAAACTCTATAGTACGATATTTTCCACATATCCACCATGCGTAGCAATAATATGGCGTAGTCTCTGAATGAAATTACCCGAAACCTTTGACAACGTGTCTGGCGGAATGGCTTCACATGCAGATGAGATGTACTTCTTCAGCTGTTCAATTGTTTCTGGATTCTGGCGGTACACCTGGTCTTTCAAGTGTCCCCACAGAAAGAAGTCACAGGGGTTCATGTCTGGCGAATAGGGAGGCCAATCCACGCCGCCTCCTGTATGTTTCGGATAGCCCAAAGCAATCACACGATCATCGAAATATTCATTCAGGAAATTAAAGACGTCGGCCGTGCGATGTGGCCGGGCACCATCTTGCATAAACCACGAGGTGTTCGCAGTGTCGTCTAAGGCAGTTTGTACCGCCACAAATTCACGAAGAATGTCCAGATAGCGTGATGCAGTAATCGTTTCGGATCTGAAAAATGGGCCAATGATTCCTTTGGAAGAAATGGCGGCCCAGACCAGTACTTTTTGAGGATGCAGGGACGATGGGACTGCAACATGGGGCTTTTCGGTTCCCCATATGCGCCAGTTCTGTTTATTGACGAAGCCGTCCAGGTAAAAATAAGCTTCGTCAGTAAACCAAATGCTGCCCACATGCATATCGCCGTCATCAATCCTGTGCACTATATCGTTAGCGAATGTCTCTCGTGCAGCAATGGTAGCGGCGCTGAGGGGTTGCCGCATTTGAATTTTGTATGGATAGAGGTGTAAACTCTGGCGCATGAGACGATACGTGGACGTTGGCGTCATTTGGACCGCAGCTGCAACACGGCGAACGGAAACCCGAGGCCGCTGTTGGATCACCTGCTGCACTAGCTGTGCGTTGCCCTCTGTGGTTGCCGTACGCGGTCGCCCTACCTTTCCAGCACGTTCATCCGTCACGTTCCCAGTCCGTTGAAATTTTTCAAACAGATCCTTTATTGTATCGCTTTTCGGTCCTTTGGTTACATTAAACCTCCGTTGAAAACTTCGTCTTGTTGCAACAACACTGTGTTCTAGGCGGTGGAATTCCAACACCAGAAAAATCCTCTGTTCTAAGGAATAAACCATGTTGTCCACAGCACACTTGCACGTTGTGAACAGCACACGCTTACAGCAGAAAGACGACGTACAGAATGGCGCACCCACAGACTGCGTTGTCTTCTATATCTTTCACATCACTTGCAGCGCCATCTGTTGTTGAAAATTGTAACTACTGTAATTTCGAAAGTTTGTCCGCCTGAAAATGTACTGTTGTCCCAAGCATATTGCAACAAACGGTGTATTTCTATCGCTGCTCGTTTAGTTTTTATTGCCGTTTCAAATATACCGGTCATTTTTGAAACACCCTGTAGATTGAGAGTAAACGGAAGAAACACGAAAGGAATGGGAAGTAGCAGAAATTAGAATATCGAGAATATTAATGCCAAAATTTACGTTCAAAGAAAGGAGTACATGAAAAGCACACTAGCACAGGTAAAGAGCTCATTTCTGGCCAAAAAAACTCTATTAGTATCAAACATAGGTCTTAATTTGCGGGAGAAATATCAGAGAATGTACGTTTGGAGCACATCATTGCATGGAAGCGAATCATAAACAGTGGGGAAAACCAGGAAAAGGGAGAATCGGCGTGATGTGGTACTACATAAGGATGTTGAAATTAAAGTGGAGTGATGAAGTGAGGAATGAGGAGGTTCTCTATACAATCGGCGAAGAAGGGAACACATAGAAAACACTGACAAGAAAAAGGGACAGGATGATTGGAAATATGTTAAGACGTAAGTGAATAACGTCCATGGTAGTAAACGGAGATGCAGGAGGTAAAAACTGCTGAGGAAGATGGAGACTGGAATACATCCAACAAATAATTTAGGGTGTTAGGTGCAAGAGCTACTCTAAGATGAAGAGGTTAACACAGGAAAGGAATTCACGGTTGGCCGCATCGAACTAGTCAGAAGAAAGATGAAAAAAAGAAAGAGAGAGAGAGAGCGTACAAGTTAACAGACCTGGACTCATTGACAGATTAATAGGAAAATGAAATCCATATACAAAGGCTGTTATTACAAATCACTCGTGCGACACGTCCTAGAATATTACTCAAGCGTTTGGGACATGCTCCAAATAGATTTGGGGGTATAGAACGTATAAGAAGGGCGGCGCAATTGATCACAGACCTGTGGGGCAGTGTGTCAGAGATGCTGAAAGGACTGAACTGGCTTGACTGAAGACTGACCTAAATTATCCCGTGAATATCTATTTACAAACTTTCAAGAACCAGTTCCAGGTAAGAAATACAGGAAAGTATAATGAAGTGACGAAAGTCATGGGATGCCTCCTAATATGGTGTTGCGTCTCCTTTTGCCGGTATAGTGCAGCAACACGACGTGGCAGGGACTTATGTCGCTTGAAGACTCCAAAAAACATTTTTAGCGATGCTGCCAATAAAGTCGGTCACAATTGCACCTCCTGCCAGAGGTTCGAGTCCGCCCTCGGGCATGGGTATGTGTGTTGTTCTTAGCATAAGTTGGTTTAAGTTAGATTAAGTAGTGTGTAAGTCTAGGGACCGATAACCTAAGAAGTTTGGTGCCTTAGGAATTCACACACATTTGAATATTTGAACATAATTGCAAAAGTGTTCCCGGTGCAGGATTTTGTGCACGAACCGACTCAACGATTATGTCCCTGCCGCGCGAGCTGGGTGGCCAAATCCTTCGCTTGAATAGTCCAGTATGCTCTACGAACCAATAACGAATAATTGTGGCACGGTGACATGGCGCATCGTCATCCATAAAAATTCCATTGTTGTTTGAAAATAAGTTGTCTCCAAATAGCCGAACATAACCATTTCCAGTCAATGACCGGGTCAGTTTGACCAGAGGATCCAATCCACTCCACTTAAACATAACCCACACGGTTATAGAGCCACCACCAGCTTGCACGGTGCCTTGATAACGTGGGTCAATGGGTTCATGTGGTCTGCACCACACTCTAACCCTACCATCAGCTTTTACCAACTGAAATCGGGACTCATTTAACTTGGTCAGGTTTTATAGTCGTGTAAGGTCCAACTAATATAGCGACGAGGTCGCGACAGGCGCTGCAGACGATATCTTAGTGTTAGCAAAGGCATTGCCATATCCCATTAATGCCGGATTTCGTCTCACTATCCCAACACCTACTTTCATCGTACGTCCTACATTAATTTCTGCAGTTATGTCACGCAGTGTTGCTTGTCTGTTAAAACTGACAACTCTATGCAAACGCTGTTGCTCTCGGTCGTTAAATGAAGGCCGTTGACTACTGCGTTGTCCGTGGGAGAGGTAAAGCCTGAAAATTGAATTCTCGGCACGTTCTTGACACTCTGGATCCTGGGATATTGCGTCTGGCTCCAGTTACCACGCCGCGTTCAGAGTTGGTTAATTCCCGTCGTATCACCTGAGTACAAATGACTGCTCCGCCAGTCCATTGCCGTTTATACTTGTGAACTCTATACTCGATACTCGATACACGCACATCGGTATCCCATGACTTTCGCATTTCAGTGTGCACCCTTCTATCCATTGGTTTTTTAGGGGCTAAGGAGACAAGATTAGATTAATTACACCTCACACAGAGGCATTTAAGCGGTAATCCTCCCCGTGCTCAATAGCCGAATGAAGCAGGAGATATGCCTATAAATGGTACAATTGAAAGTAGACCCTGCCATGCACTTCACAGTTGTTTGCAGTGTATAGATGTAGACGCCGATGTACGTCGCGCTTTCTTTAACGCTAGTGAGCTCAGAGAACTGGTCTGCGTTCAACAGTGGTGGGCTTTAAATCGAAAAATCGCTCCAGGCATCCCCCTTGACCTAATAAATGTCGTTCGCACTAATATGTGAACTCTGCACACTCATCGTTCGGTTCCTTCGAGAACTATTGCAATTGGCGATGCAATAATGCGTACGAGTTCAGAAATTTTAGCATTCGTACAATCAGTTTCTTCACGTGCTCCAAGCCTGAAAATTTAGCTCAAAGTGCTTCTTGAGGTACAGAACAATGAATCGCCTCTGCCGACAGCTGTCATTTCTTCTTTTTTTCATTATCAACTAAATCTTTAAATTCTTTCGGCATGGTACTATGATGCAGTATCCGTCGATTATGTGACAGCATAATAGATACTGAGATTTCTCACCCCTCTCTTCTCTCGCTCCCATTCCATTGTAAAGGCTTGTGATTACGGATCGCTACATTCACTCTTTTTGCGCAAATAGCTGCTGGGCCAATGAAATCCCTTCATATCACAAACAAAAAAGAGTAAACAGCTCTGACAGTACGATTCTGCTGAACTGAAGGAAGTTGTTGGTAACGAAAAATGCCACACCGCAGTACCAAATGAAATGTCGCGCTGTATCTAGAACGTCCGGAATGGGGTGGTGGAAAGCAGAGGGAGGCCGAGCCTTGGCCTCGAACATGTGGCTCGCGTGCAGCTTTACGTGGCCAGTCCTGGTTTAGGTAATTCTAAACGACTGTGAGTGTCAAAAACCGAAAAATTATCGCGATTTTAGGATGTTAAATAAAGTGGCAGTATAGTACATTGTTACTGGGAATTGACGCGTTTAATTTTGGTGTGAAATTATGACCTACTTAACTTTCTACTGTTATCTCCAGCATGTTTTTTGCCGAGTTTGTCAATGGAGTTGCAAACAACCGAACCGATGTTCAAAGGAGACTGTTAGCAGTGTAGGTCGGATCGTGGAATTTTCCTTCGTGCCTTTTGTTTGCTACGGGGTGGTCGTTAATTGTGTCGGAGTTTCTTTGTTAGCCTTGAGCAGTGAGTACATGCGAGGCGGGCAACCCATATCAAAAAACCTGTTTCACTAATAAAACAGTGTGTGGCACTGGCAACGTCTGGCGACCTGCAGGCCTGATTCACATACTTCCTTACACTCGCAGGCCGCCACGGCACTTGGGACGACAGCAGCGTTCCTAGCACATGTAGTCAAAACTATAGCGTCCGTAACTTTAGTATTTATGGAGTAAAGAGCCGGCATGAGTGCCAAACCTATCACAGCACGCCACACCACTAACTTGTGCTTCAAAATAGCCATTTTTGATATTAGACTCATTTTATCTGCACCCTATCTCAGATGTCTACATTTACTTATCCATCGTGAAAACTGTGTCTTTACTTTCGACGTTTTACAACAGCTGTCTTAAAAACATCCGTTGCAAAACTGGGTAACAACTTTACTAAAGAAACAGCTAGGCTTGACGGACCAGCACCGTCGCTGTGACAGCTGGGCTGGCCACTTGCGCGGCCGCCTTCTTGTCCCCACTCGCCCCATGGCCCCCACACCTCTACCGTGTCAGAAGCCTCCAAAGCGCCTGCTCCTTTCTCCCTTTCATTCTTCTGCTGCAGCAGCTGCGGGCTACACTGACCTCTCCATTACCCACTGTTGTATGAGATGATTCTTTCCCAGTAACTGAGATTATTTTTTCCTTCTTCCTTTAAAAATGTTTTGTTATTACTACAACTAGTATTTCTACGACCTAAAATTCATTATGATATGCACAAAAAAAGGTTGTCATGACCAAAATTTTACAAAAAAATGTGCAAAATAACGTACAAATTAGGACCTAACAATGTGAAAATGAGGTAAACTTTATATTGCAAAATAAATTATTAAGTTCGCCAATGATAATGAATTATTATTTAAGAATAAAATGCACACGAGAAGCAAGCTGAACTTTGGAATTTGATAATTCTTTCGCTTACGCCATAGTCCCGCAGCGATCGCAGGGTCGGCGTGGTTACAACGGATTTGGCAAGGTTAGTTTTAGGGAAGGCCGGATGCCCTTCTTGACGCCACCCCGTACCCCCCAGGACGGGATCAGTGTGCCCCAACTGCCTGCGTCTAGTGTAAATCGTGAAATAGTGCTGACGTGTATCAAATGTCTGCGACGCGTGTAACTGAGGCGGATCGTGGGGACCAGCCCGGTATTCACCTAACAGGATGTGGAAAACCGCCTAAAAACCATATCAAGGCTGGCAGGCACACCGGTCCTCGTCGTTAATCCGCCGGGCGCATTCGATCCGGGGCCGGCGCGCCTGCCCGAGTCCAGGAAGCAGCGCGTTAGCGCTCTCGGCTACCATGGCGGGTTTTGGAATTTGATAATGTCCTAGGCTTTTTATTAAATTAACAGCCAGAAGAGGGTCAACATTTTTACTTCAATTAATGAGCTCCAAATTTCAGTATACAATGCATACCTTGTGCAAATTTGCAAATAAGAATGATTTTCTATTATCATCCAGCAATGCATTTGGGACTGTGAAAAGTCTGAATGACCAGCTGTTGCCCCACGGTCTGTTGCGAGACGTGCAGGAAGAGAATCACTGAGGTTCACGAAGGTCCCAACAGGGAGATGGACTCATGCTGAGTCGACTGCCAGAGTCAGCTGCGCTAGATTTCTCGGTCGACGATGCATAGCGCGAACAGCTGATCGAGGTGCACCCACATATTTTCGACTGAAATTAAAGCTGGGGAGTTTGGTGGCCAGGGAAGTACAGTAATATCTTGGTGTTCTTCGAACCGCGTATTTACACTGCCCTCTGTGTGACACCTTGCAGTGTCCAGCTCGTAGATGCCATCGTTCCGAAGAAAGACAGACAGCGTATGGGGGTAGACATGGCTCCCAAGGTTAGCTGCATACTATAGGGGATCCATTGTGCCTTGCTGACTGACAAGATCACACAGGGAATGCCACGAGAACATACCCCAGACCATAACGATCCCTCCTCCGGCTTGAATCCTTCCGGTGGATCAAAAAACGGATTGATCTGGAAGGAACACCTTTCACTACTCAGCGGACGTCCATTTGCAGTAGTGGCATGCAAATTCCAGCTTTCGTCGCCGATGAAAAGCAGTCAGCATGGGTGCACGAACCAGACGCCGACTGCGGAAGCCCATACGCGGCAACGTTGCTGAATGGTCGTTGAGGAGACAATGTTGGTAGTCCTTTGGTTCATCTGGACGGCCAGTGGTTCAACAGTTGTACATCTAATTGCCTGTTCTCACCTCCACAGCAGTCGTTCACCTCTACCATCTATGGCCTGCAGTATACCTCAGTTGCCTCGGTGGCGCTTTTCAGTAGTACCATTTCGTCACGTATGCTTTAACCACGGCGGCACGCGAATACTTTACAAACGTAGTTGTCTCGGGAATACTTCCACCCTTGGCCCCAAAGCCAATGAGCATACCCTTTTAGACGCCAGAAAAATCGTTCCGGTGCCGCATTACGATAAAGACTGCAAATTTTTCTGGGTCCCGGGACACGCATTATGTACTTTCCACCGCTAGTTCTACCACCTGCCATCTGTGTGTGGTCATTTCACGCTGATGTCGAACACAGGCCGTGGACACATTAATGTGATTATCCATCTTTTTGATTTGCAGCTCCTTGTATTGGCCGTGTTTGCAGTTGATTTTGTTTTATGTGAGGTCCGCCAGTTATGCAAAACACCGTTTTTCTTAGTACCCAAACATGTTTCGGCACCACTGTGCCATCATCAGTGGGTTTTCGTCTTTATTTATTCTTTACATTTGGTGTGCATGAATTTTCTGGATCACTTTTGTGTTAATTACTACCGGTAGCTTGTCATGTTTTCGTGTGGCAAGCACTTCCACTCTCCACATCATGATAAGATGATGTGATGCATACGTAACTATAACAAGTATTTTCTACAAATAACGTAATAAAACACTTTTTCAGTACACCAGAACACAGTGTGATTGTGATGTGACTATACCGTGTAGAAACAAGAAACGAACAGTCGGAACACCACCTAATATGGATGCACAATTAATCTGGACTCATCAAGACTGTTTAATATAAGTACCACCAGCCATTCTCGTCGCAGAACCTTCGAATCCAACCACAACGTAAAATGCAGCAAAACCGAAGACATTTGTAGCATGAAAAGCAAGCAGGTACAAATTACGTAGTAAATATTACGTCTAACCATTGCAGATTGTGTCATTGAAACTGTCACTTCATCCTGCCCGATTTTCTTTAAGTGATGTTGAAAGCCGGCCGGAGTGGCCGTGTGGTTCTAGGCGCTACAGTCTGGAACCTAGCGACCACTACGGTCGCAGGTTCGAATCCTGCCTCGGGCATGGATGTGTGTCATGTACTTAGGTTAGTTAGGTTTAATTAGTTCTAAGTTCTAAGCGACTGATGACCTCAGAAGTTAAGTCGCATAGTGCTCAGAGCCATTTGAACCATTTTTTTATGTTGAAACCTGTTTTTCAAATTCACAGTTTTCGATACCGAGTTACTTCATGTTTTTTTTCTTTCTAAAATCGCAGGCGGCATGCAAAGATACATCCCGTAGCAATCTATCGGCCTTTTAAGAGTGTAAGTACCTTTCAAGCAAACAGTAGTACAGCAGGCAGGAAATGCTTTGTGGTGGCGGTACACGGGAGCCAATGAAATTTGAACGCAGCACGTAGCCGAGCGGAAGACTGTGTGTGTGATAACACAGAGGGGGGTCTGTCACGTGGAGCAGTCGCGCGGAGTCGGTCTCGTCCGGTCGAGTTGGGCGCTGCGGCGTTAGACGAACAGGTACGGTAAGATTGTAGCACTCCGTTTCTAAAACGGGTCCTGAAGACCAGCTGACGTCCTCTCTTTGAAAAGTTAGTGTTCAAATATCTCAAAAATGTTCAAATGTGTGTGAAATCTTAGGGGACTTAACTGCTAAGGTCATCAGTCGCTAAGCTTACACACTACTTAACCTAAATTATCCTAAGGACAAACACACACACACCCATGCCCGGGGGAGGACTCGAACCTCCGCTGGGACCAGCCGCACAGTCAATGACTGCAGCGCCCTAGACCGGTTGACTAATCCCGCGTGGCATTAAAATATCTAAATTAATCACAAAATGTTCCTAACAGAGCACAAAAACGGCGAAAACGAACCTTTTTTTAAGACTGGCAGAACGTAGGGAATCACCGGCCTCAATCCTCGTTCCACCTTGTTCACCAAATATTTTGGAGAGTGAACATATTCGCGTTTTTTAAACACAGAACGCTCTAAATCCTTTTACGCAGTCTCTATGAGCCGAGCTGGCTCGCCTCGATTCCTCTTCCATTGCGCAGGGTGGCGCTTTCAGCTCTTGTCGAGCAACCGTAGCGGCAGCGAGAGAGACGAGTTGAAGGTGGGCTGTCTTTCGGGCCGCAAGCGGAGCGAGGCGGCGCGCGCACTACGTTGAAGCATGTGTTGCTTTCTGTGTCTCGGCGTGCTTGGTGTTTCCTGTTTGGCGGCAGTTGGTGGGTTAATCGGCTGCGTGCCTTTCGAGGACTATTCGCGCGTTGCTCATGTGCCCTATTCTTGCTACCTTGCTCGTATTACCGACGCCTGACTGGGGGATAAACTTCGTGGTTGTTGGGTCTGTGGGCCTACCTGCCTGCCGCTATGCAATCGAGTGCTCTCACGGCCTCCATTGCTCCGAGTTGGCTTACTTTCTTGTTAGCTGCTTATTGTGTCATTCTTCTGGTGCCTCATTAATGTGTACTTGACATTTGTAAAAAGTTTTTGAGCGCAGCCTAGCTGTCAGTGGGCGTTTTGGAAGGGCTTGCTCACCTTACGTATTAGTTTAAATACCTTATTAGTTCAAACTGTTCTTCTAGATACGGTTAAAAGTTTATCTCTTTTAAATGCTGTATTTATTACAGTAATTACCTGTTTTTAATCAAGTGTGTTATTAAACTATGTTTCAGATGTCTTGTTGCGCACCAGCTATGCACTTCTGTTCTAGTGTCAGTAAGGTTACTGTACCTGTATTGTTGAAGGTAAGCTCGACGGTGTGAACTTTCCGCCCATGCCGTTATCCTTTCAGTTTTCTGTTTAAGTATTCTTATTCGAGATCAGTACCTTCACGCACATCTTTGTGTAAATTTAATAACATCATTTTAGCTATTTATTGTATTGTATATAACTTGACACTAATAGGGGTTAGAGAAAAATAACCAGGGGGCTTTCATTAGGTCGCACCCTTCTGCTACTGAATTCCAATGTTTTTGGGTCAAGCGATTTCACGTATATACCTTTGACATTTATATTTATTCTTCAGGAGGAAATCGATGTGGCTTCCTGTCTGTTGCGGTGGTGCTGGCCGTTTGTGCGCTTGCGCGATGCGGGCGCCGGGAGGAAACCATAGTGAACTGCAGCTTGTGTTGACTCACTGCTGCATGGGTCCGGCGCGCGTCATAGTCGCCATGGTGGCGGTTTGATTCCAGCCCCCCTTCCTGTGCCTTGGCCAGTTCTCCGCCGACATGTCTAAATTCAGTTTCTTGCCTTATTCCAGCCCTAACTGTTGATCGTTAAATTATTTTCAGGTACGATACTTATTTCAGTTAATTTGGAGGCGGGGAGTCCTCTTCTTCTCTGAGCAGTTCTGTAACTTCCCGAAGGCGTTCGATACAGTTCCCCACAGTCGTTTAATGTACAAAGTAAGAGCATATGGACTATCAGACCAATTGTGTGATTGGATTGAAGAGTTCCTAGATAACAGAACGCAGCATGTCATTCTCAATGGAGAGAAGTCATCCGAAGTAAGAGTTATTTTAGGTGTGCCTCAGGGGAGTGTCGTAGGACCGTTGCTATTCACAATATACATAAATGACCTTCTGGATGACATCGGAAGTTCACTGAGGCTTTTTGCGGATGATACTGCGGTATATAGAGAGGTTGTAGCATTGGAAAATTGTACTGAAATGCAGGAGGATTTGCAGCAAATTGACGTATGGTGCAGGGAATAGCAATTCAATCTCAATGTAGACAAGTGTAATGTGCTGCGAATACATAGAAAGATGGATCCCTTATCATTTAGCTACAATATAGCAGGTCAGCAACTGGAAGCAGTTAATTCCATAAATTATCTGGGAGTACGCATTAGGAGTGATTTAAAATTACAAAGTGCTTTGATAAATGTAGTTAATGATTTCTGTCAAAAATGTAAGTTGCATACTCATATAACTGTCAGGTTATCGTCTATTGATATTGTGAGGCATGATACCTCTTACCTTAGGGTACTAAGAGCGTTAGAAACCGCAAATTCGAAATTAGCCATAGGTTGGTGTCGCTGTATGTTTTGATTTCGTAGGTTCGATTTCTACATAGTAATGATCAGTGTCAAAATGGTGAGAATGATCATATAAAGTTGATCGTTGGTAAAGCAGATGCCAGACTGATTCATTGGAAGCATCCTAAGGAAATGCAATCCGAAAACAAAGGAAGTAGGTTACAGTACGCTTGTTCGCCCACTGCTTAAATACTGCTCAGCAGTGTGGGATCCGTATGGGATCCGTACCAGATAGGGTTGATAGAAGAGACAGAGAAGATCCAACGGAGAGCAGCGCGCTTCGTTACAGGATCATTTAGTAATCGCGAAAGCGTTACGGAGATGATAGATAAGCTCCAGTGGAAGATTCTGCAGGAGAGACGCTCAGTAGCTCGGTACTGGCTTTTGTTGAAGTTTCGAGAACATACCTTCACTGAAGAGTCAAGCAGTATATTGCTAGCTCCTACGTATATCTCGCGAAGAGACCATGAGCATAAAATCAGAGAGATTAGAGCCCACACAGAAGCATACCGACAATTCTTCTTTCCACGAACAATACGAGACTGGAATAGAAGGGAGTACCGATAGAGGTACTCAAGGTACCCTCCGCCACGCACCGTCAGGTGGCTTGCGGAGTATGGATGTAGATGTAGATATAGATGTAACTGCCATCGGAGCAAGCTTGGGTTTTAAGGGAACGTGTTCTATGCTTATTTTTTAAACAAGGTTCTTATTTGGCTTTCACTGCAATTGATTTTCTATTGTCATCCAGGAATTATTCACTCGAGTGTTGTTGATAACTCTTCCGGGTTATAAGGCCGTGGTCCATGGAATACTTCTATTCCTAACGTTTCGTCCAATACTACGTTGGACATCCTCAGAGGTATGGCTGGTCCTGTTGAGTCCTGCCGACTCAACAGGACCAGCCATACCTCTGAGGATGTCCAACGTAGTATTGGACGAAACGTTAGGAATAGAAGTATTCCATGGACCACGGCCTTATAACCCGGAAGAATTATCAACAACAGTACCATCCGGTCGTGAAAGCCTTCACTGTATGATATTCACTCGAGTTCTTTTAACTGACAGTAATTGCTCTTTTGACCTTAAACAAACTGGGTTTGAATAATTATTCTGCGTGTGTTATGGGGACTTGTCCATTTATTGTTAACTATTTTTCTTAAGGGAGTTTTACTTGTCGCTTGATAAATCCATTGAGCACTTCAACTATTGTTAAACTAGAACTTTTCATAAATCTGTTTGTTAGTCTTCTCCTCCTGTTGTTCTGGGAGTTCTACATGTGTAACTGTATTACTTTATGGCAGATTTTATTCGTTGTGTTTACTGAATGTTGTTTATTTACCATATAGCAAGCTTGCAGATATGTGTCAGTAACTTGTATTAGATTCGTAACATTCTAGTAATTGATAATAAACGCAATTATTGTGGTTGAAGGAATGGATGATATACAGGTTGGAGAAAAATTGTGTCACGTATTTTAACTATGGATAGCTGATGCAAAAGTACTAAGGTTGTGTAGGTCGACAACACACAATTTTAAACCACTTAAACTTGGCGCCACGCGCTCCGGTTGTCCGCGGGATTGCCCTGTCGCCGGATGTTCTGGACAAGGCATGACCGCGAATGCTTTACCTGCCGGAGATCGCTACGTATCCACGGCGGCCCGCACGCTCGGTGGTAGTGCGCCGGCCTTCCACTTTGGGGGGCTAGGGGCGAATCCGCCGGGGTCCCGGCACATCCATTGTAGTTTCATGATAAGACGCACCGGGAATAAACCCGTGAACAGAAAGTCTTTTACAAATTGTATCGGCCCCGAAAAGAACCTTTTTTTGTTGTTGCTAGGACATTGTTTTCTTAAAGCAGGTGCTCAAACTGGCGATCCTCTGATGCGACACAAGCTTGGTAAGGTCGAACGGTGTTCTGCCGAACTCTTTCAGAGATTCCTGGCATTGCCCTGATGTGATTGGCGGCATGTTGAATGCTATCCATTAATTCCTGTTCGTTTCATGACCCACCCTGTATAATTTAACGCTTACCCGGTATTCTTTTGGTTACGCTTGCTGCGGCATTCCTCTTTCCCTGTAGTTAAGCCTTCGTACTCAGAATTTCCCTCTAACTGCCACTGTCTATACATCTCTCCCAAAGTTCCTTTCTTCTCTCATTGATTTATAGTATATCTCACTGTCACTGTCTCCTCTCTCACTTACACTGAGTCCCTTTTATTATTTTTCCCACTGTCACTGACTCCGTCATACCTCAGAAGCTAAAAAATTCTGGAGGGGGGAGGATCCAACTTAATTTTCCTCTATGACAACTTAAAATTTCGATCAAAAATGCATCCTCCTCTAGGTCTAAGTCTTCGCAAGCCTGAGAGGGTCAAGACCCTCCAAGACTATGTATGACCTCGCCTCATCTGTATTTTTCAAGTCCAGTGTCTCCTCTCTGTTTAGCTTCAAGGCTCTTGTCTCTCACTCCCATTATCTCCCTCTTTCTCTTTCACTGACACCGTCTCCCCTTGTCCCACCATCACTGACACTCTGCTACTCTCTTTCAGCACAAAAAAGCGCGAATATGTCCGCATGCCAAAATTTTTGGTGGGCAAGATGGAAAGAGGATTGAGGCAGATGGCGTTCGCCTTTTTTGTGCCCCGACAGGAGCATTTTTCTGGTGGTTCCCTTCTTTTCCTTGCTACAGTAGGGCGTGCTGCTTATAGAAAACATTTTAGGTCAGTAAAGTTTTGACAGACTGACCTAAAATGTTTTCCGCCATTGGATTGCGCTAGGGAAGAGTCGGGGCGGTTCTTTCAGGTCACCCCCGCTTCAGGTGGCATTTTGGCGGGAAGGGGGCGTTGGCTCAATGGAAAATTCGAGCAATGAGTCTATAAAACCACCAGCATCCTGTCCTTTTCTCCCATTTTGTCTCAGTTGTTCGTAGACCTTAGTCGAGTTACGTGACTATTCGCGGCCAGTCGCCGCCGCCGTCGGTGCGTCGACATACGAGCCGTTTCCATGAGGTAATACGTCCCATCGTTACCCTCTCTTGCAGAAAACTTCGCCAATATCTCCCCGGGTTAGGTCACTATCAGAATAAATATGGAACATGGGCCCGTTCTGCAGATAACCTGACAAGTTCACATTGCCTGCGCGATGGATAATTTATTTGTTCATGTTAGATGCGTGTGAATTATATTTCACTTCAACAACATCTTTACTAGCCCCTATTCCACGTAAGATCATAGCTATTTCCTTGAATTAGTTCTATGATCTAAGTTACGTTATTTAGTAAATACGCTCCGTCTTTCTGTGTATGTGTTTTCCAAAACAAAATGTACTTCAGTTGCTGCCGCTGCTGAAAGAGATGGAGTTCATCCCTTGTACAAAGCGTAATGATTTCACGCCTTGCGTTTGTAGTCTGTTATAAAAATCTGGGCACAGCGTGCCCCATGGACACAACCAAGCTGTAAGCAGTTGGTTACCCATCGCTGATATTGATTCAGCTGTTTATTACAACTCGCCAGATTCGTGAAAATCAATTAACTATTTGTTATATTCATTACAAATGCGTAGCGCAAAGTAAGTCTCCCCTGCTCTCGGGCATATTTCATTAACAGCGCAATCTGAGAGTTAGTACATAAATTCATGGGTGTAAATAATACGTATCACATGGCGTATCAATTCAGAGCATATTTAGGATACACATTTGCATATAACCGAACTGCAAACACGAGAAGGGAGCTTAGAATGTTTACTGTTTAAATACGTTTAATTAAGCATACAAGGTAACAACAATTCACCATGTCAGTGTGGCTAAATCTATTTTGTCCAGTAACTGAAAATTGATACACGACAACTTCCACTATTAACACAGGTTTTTAAATGTGTTCCGTTAAAGTTGAATTAGGTTAAAACTTTATTAAAGAATTGATTTCTTTTGTAATCAACAAGTGTTAAACTGACACTTATCAACAGTAATTGTCATTAATCGTCATCATTAATGATCATTCCAACAACAAAATCATCCTTCAGCTAATATTCTTTCTATACAATTTGTTATAATTTCTCTAGTAATTTTCTGCAGTATCACCAACACGTACTAAATATTCTTTAATGCAGTTTCTAGCTTTATCAAGCCCTACTTTACTGCATAGTAAATATTTCTAAATTTGAAGTGACGAATCATGGTACCCGCCATTATACGACAAGCTAGCTGGCGTACTGCAATAGCTGACATGTCTCTACATCTGCACCTCATTTTACCTCTACATACATACATACACCGCAAACCACTGTATGGTTGGTAGGGGGGGGGGGGCACCTTGTACCACTGCTAGTAATTTCCTTTCCTGTTCCACTCGCAAATGGAGCGAGAGAAAAACGACTGCTTACATGCTTCTGTACGAACTCTAATTTCTCTGATCTTATCCTCACGGTCCTTACGCGAAATGTACATTGGCGGCAGTAGAATCGTTCTGCAGTCAGCCTCAAATGTCGGTTTTCTAAATTTTCTCAGTGGAGTTCCTCTGGAAGAAAGTCGCCTACCCTCCAGTAATACTCGTTTGAGTTCCTGAAGCATCTCCATAATATTTGCGTGTTGTTGGAACCCACCGGTAACAAATCCGGCGTCCCACATCTGAATTACTTCTCTGTCTTCCTTTAAGCCGACCTGGTGCAGATCGCAAACTCTCAGCAGTACTCAACAATGGGTCGCAGTAGTGCCCTATACATGAGATTTCCTTTACGGATGAACTACACTTCCCTAAAATGCTCGCAATAAACCGATGTCGACAATTCGCCTTTTCTACCACCATCCTTGCCTGCTCTTTCCTTTCCATATCGTCTTGCAACGTTACGCCAGCACATTGTATCGATGTGACTGTGTGAAGCAGCACACTAATAAAGTTTTATTAGGACATTACGTAATTTTTCCCTACTTATCTGCATTAACTAGCATATTTGTATATTAGATCAAGCTGCCATTCATCATACCAACTAGAAATGTTCTGTAAGTCATCTTTTATCCTTCTACAATCACTCTACGACGACACTTTCCCGCACACCACAACATCATCAGCAGACTGCGGCATATTGTTACTCACCCTGCTGATAGGTCATTTATGTATATAGAAAGTAAAATTGGTCCTACCACCTTTCCCTGGGCACTCCTGATTGTATCCTTGTCTGTGGTGAATACTCTTGTAGAGGACAATGTACTGCGTAGTGTTACTTAAGAGCTCTCTAACAACTCACATACCTGGGAACTTATTCCGTATGCCCGTACCTTCATTAACAGTCTGCTTTGGGACACCGTGTTAAACATTTTTCAGAAATCTAGGAGTATAGGATCTGCCTTTTGCCCTTCATCCATGATTTTTCACTGGCGAAGACCTGCTGTAAACTTAACAACTGTTTGTTTGTGTACGTCGCTGTCACTTGTTTATGTTTACACAGCGAGTCGGCTCGAGAGCGTTTCCGAGATGCTCAACAAACTCCATTGTCAGACGTTACAAGAGACGCTATGCATCACGGAAAGGTTTACTATTGAAATTTCGAGAGCACTTTCAGGGAAGAGTCGGACGTATTACTTCCTCCCACATAAATCTCGCGTAACGACCACGACGAGAAAATTCAAGAAATGCCGACAATCATTCTTCCCACAAGCAGTTCCCGCGTGTAACAGAGCAGAGGAGATTAGTTAGTGGTACCTGAAGTACCCTCCACCACGCACCATGAAACTTTCTGAGAGTGATATAGATGTATATGAATGTTTCCTCGTAAGCTAATGAATTAGTGGCTCTATTTCACTTGTCAGTAAGCGTTCTAAATGTATGTGGGGAACCAAACGGAGTGACACTGAAGAACAATTTTGTAACTTTTGTGTTCTACATTTTAAAGGCTAATGAAGTGTTTAGAAAGTTTAAAAAAAATCATTCTGGGGCGTTAAACTGATGAACAATAGATAAATTTCATTTTATTTGTGATGTTACACTTGGAAGTCATATATAACTTTTAGCTTAACGAAGTCACATCAGCGGACCCCATCAGCAAGCGGGACAAACGCTAAGGAAGGAGACGAAGAAGTAGTTTAACGAAGTCACATCATTTTATGTCACCAGTTGCACATATGGTCAACTCTACTCTTAAAAGTAATGCCAACCCATCTATTTTTTTGCTCTGGAATAAGCGTCACAATCATAAAGTTTGGTAAAAAGAATCGTTTCTAATGAAGCTGCTGTGGTGTATGAGACTTAAAAACAATGCATTTTGGCGGGTAACGATAGGTCGGCAATGCTACAGCCACAAAACGACTGCCAGTCAACGAAAAATGCGCGTACGTTAGTCAACATCTATGAAGAACCTACCGCAAGTGCTTATGAGACTGCCGGCCAGAGTGGCCGAGCGATTCTAGGCGCTACAGTCTGGAACCGCGCGACCGTTACAGTCGCAGGTTCGAATCCTGCCTCGGGCATGGATGTGTGTGATGTCCTTAGGTTGGTTAGGTTTAAGTAGTTCTAAGTTCTAGGGGACTGATGACCTCAGAAGTTAAGTCCCATAGTGCTCAGAGCCATTTGAACCATATGAGACTGCGATGATCATTTGCAACGCACCGGAAATTTTCAGTAAGATAACCCACATCCATTCTTCGAAGAGACCACTTTTGTCGAGATGTTGACGACAAAAGTGTGGAGTATCTGCTGATCACCTCCATCAAGTAAACGGTTTCTTTACTTTAGTTTCATAAGAAAATAAGATTCAATATACGTAAAAATGGGCAACGTCGTAGTCTTCAAGTCAGGGCAATGACAGATCATAAATCATACCAAATTTCGATTTTTAACAAGTTTACTATGTTTCGATTCCATTTCAGCTTCTTATCCAGCTACATCCACAATTTTTTTTCAAGCAGTGTTCCATTCGTAGAGGAAGCGAACACCCAAAGGGTCATCGAGTTTGCTCTTCTTTAGCACGATTGTAGTACATACTGAAATGAAACGAATGATGGTCCAATACTACCCGCTCCAAGAGAATTGGAGGTCCAAAGTCTTAAATGCAAGTCTGTCACCTTTAGATAGTTATGCTAACACCGCTGCTGGACTGATGGCGCTCAACAAGCGAGTAAAACTTTGACCTCGATTTCTCGAAAGTTCGTTCTTATTAAAACACCATTCGTTTCACCTGAGTATGTATTATAAACGTGAGAAAGAACAGCAAAATCGATGCAGTTACGTTTCCGCTTCCCTTGTCAATATATGACCACTAGTATCTACACTGTCGGAAAGAAATTTTTACACCCTTTTAGACGTTTCCAATTCAATCAAGGTTTATCGCTGCAACAGTGTATATGGAGTATATGAATGATTAGATTTGCATATCAATAGCACAAGCGGTTCCCATGCTGTAATACCCCTTTAGTACGTGGAGAGCCTCTATGGGCCGCAACGCACGAGCTGATTCTGGCATCCAGTCATTCTTAAGGAGAGCGAATATTGTCCAAAAATACGTTTTCCACCCCTGCTCGACCTGTTCTGTAAGAGTTGCTGGGCGACGAGTCGCAAGGGTCAACACTCGTCCCATCAAATCACACACGTGCTCGATTGGAGCGAGTCTGGCCAGTGAAGTTGCTGTACGTCTTACACAGAGAACGTTGAGTTTCACGGGCAATGTGTAGGCGAGAATTATCCTGTCGGAACAATACCTCACCTTCCTGTTGCAAGAACGGCCAAGTAATGGGTCCAATAATATTCTACATATACCGAGCGCTGATTAGCGTCGCTTTAGAAGCACCGAAGGTGAACGACAGTTATAGCTTATCTCACACCAGACCTAAGGCCTGGGGTGAGGCCAATGAGTCTTTGACAAATGCACTTTACGAGACAGCGCTCACCAGGTCTTCGTCGTATGCGCAAACGACCATCACCGCTTTCATCGTGAAAGACAACAGCGCGCCATCCGGTGGAAGACAACAGCGCGCCATTCCATCTTCCAAGTGATCCTCTGACGGCAGCAGTCGATCCATGAATGTCGATGCTGTGGCTTGAGAGGAAGACAGGCTGGAGGTGTGCGTTCCCGTAGTCCCACTGCTAGTAACTCGTTCTTAACAGTTCTTATTCACACGTCTGGGTTCACAAGCCCTCATACCTGTGCTGTGCTAGCTGTACGATCTACCACCGCTGCCCTTACAATACGATGAACCCGTCGGGCGTCTGTGCTGCGTGGACGCTCAGAACTTCGTTCAAGGGTGTGGGAATGTTCACGTGACCACTGATACCACCATCGTTCTACAACTGAAGCAGCACTTCAAACTTGTGTGGCAATTTCCTGAAAGGATCACACCGTCACTCGGATGGCCACAATTTCACCCCTTTCAAAAACAAGCTCACTTGGCTGTAAGAAGCACGAGCGCGTCTCTGTGGCATGACTGCCTGCTTGCTTCACACATTCGCACCACACTGAGCCTTCTGGCTGTGGGCTTTCCTTATTAAAGGGTAGACGCAGATAGTGCTCTGGTAGCTATGACACTACGCTATCTCTTGTCAGGCGAAGTTTAAACCCTTATGAGGCGATCTATTATCACTCAGGTTGCATATGCCGTCGTCGGATCAAAACCGACGTCGTCTTTCCAGTTTCTAACAACACTATCACAGCAAAGGTCAAAAATTAATTATGATTGTAGTGTTTCTCACGCTGCTAAATATTGCATTTTCGGCAACAACAAAGTTATATTATGTGGCAGGTGTCATTAGAGCAGAGTTAATAAAGTCATTTCTTGAAATAATGGATAAACTAGGCACTCATCTTTTCGAGTTTCCCACGCTGGTCTCGTTGTGAACTCATGGTTCAATCGTCGAAAATCTAGGTAGTGATGATTCCAAGCTCGGATGCAAAGAGGCCTAGGTTTTATTCTGCAATATTCAAAAATTTTATTCATGTGTTTCATAACTCATTCTTGAAGATTACACTTTTGCAAGTTAGGACAATGGTGATGTAAAAAAGTAATCAGCACTCCGAATTTAAGTTACACTTCTTTTTTATTACTTTTGTTGCAATATCACGTAACTCGTTCTAAAACATCACTTCACAATATAAAACATACTTGAAAATATCTTCCTCGCTGTCAAAGTTAACATTTCATAAACTGACTACAATTTACGTATTTTTAACATGACGACCAAAGCTTGACTCTCTAATAACTGCTTACGCGCCCAAAAATCAGAGTTACAAGTACGTCAAAGATCATAGTGACAAAAGAGAGAATACACATAAGAATAATATCATTGCAATATATACATATCGATGTATCGAAGTAACTCTACATTAATGAAATCAAATCTGAATATTGTCACAGAAAAATGTTACTTATATTATAGAAACACAGTAGAATATTGTTGGTATCGAGAGGTTGAGGTGATGTGCCGTAATGGTTACGTAATTCAAGTACCATTATAAGATGTACTACATTTTTTTTTCCAACAGTGTATTTATGGAAAGTACAGATCAATCTTATTTGTTTGTAATTGAATATGATGTTTCTTAGAGACTAAGGGGTGCTCTTCTTGTGAACCAATTATAGGCATGTTCAACTACCATCTGGAACTTTTAAAAAAATAAGTCTCAGCGCGTGACGTACTTGCAAAGTAGTGTGGCAACTGAAGTCTTCGAAGCCATGTCACAACAGATACGATTGATTTTTTTCCCATTTACGGGGACTTACTCGACGTAAGGTTGTCCTGCTAGTGATCATCAAAGAATATCGTGCCGACGTTTGGACTCATGAGCAGAGTGTTCGCAGAGGGCATGTCGTCAGCCGGAAAGGCCGGGCGCTGTCCTGTCACTGCGGGGACGAACAGCCGGGTGCCGTCGCCTACTCGTGACGTGAGTTTTAGGTCAGCTGAATTTTTCATAAATGCCTTGCGCAGGAGCAGTGCATGACCTTTGCCTCCGGTTCTAGCTATCAAACCAGGGACAGAGAAGGGTTTCGCTAGCGTAACAAGTTTTCATTCTTTCCTATAAAACCGTATGCACACAAAAAGCTGTTTCTCCGAACCGAACCTTCTACTGTTTTCAGATATATGATAACCGACTGTCTTTCTACGGCCTGGTTTATACTCATTACTGGATCATGACGTTCGCTGCCGAAGCCCCACGTCTTCAGAGACAAACTTTTTCTTTTTGTGAAATGTTATCAAAGCCCTAGCAGAGCACGCTCGCGAACCCTGATGAAGGGAAGTATTCTAGGAGAAGGTGTTCCGAAATCAAACCCTCTCCTTCCAGTAGAGCGTTGATCAGCTGCTGGTGTGCGTCTAACGTAAAACACATTTTATTCAGTGGCTTCACAGTACACAGCGGGACAGAGCCAATGGAAATCCACCTGGATATGTTAAAAGGACTAGGTCTGGATCTGGAACAATACGTATTTAAAATTCGGCACATGGTATGTGAGGGGTATAAGAACGAAAAGCAAGAGTCAGAAGAAGAACTAAGAGGAAAGATATAAATATAGCGGGTATAACTGAAACAAATAAGAAATTAAAAAGGAACGACAGATTTCAATCAATACATAATGTATATAGTGGCGTAAAGCGGAAAGAATGAGCTCAGTTTAGAGTAGCCATGTTAATAGATCAAAAGTGGAAGAAGAAATTGGATAGTTAACCCACATAAATGAAAGAATGGTAACAGTACGATTTAAAACACCAGAGAACATAATTAATGACAGTGATAGCAGTGAACACTCCTGGAGAAGGAAAAAACGCGAAATAAAATAATTTTATAAAGTACTGCGATCTGTAATAGAAAAATGTATCAAGAGTGACCAACTAATTATTAGTGGAGATTTCAATGCTTCAGAAGGCAAAATACCTGTTACAAACGTGGTGGGGACTTTCGGAGAAGTAACAATAAATGAAAATGGAGACGAGCTTTGACAACTTGAATCTTTCAACCAGCTGAAATTAACAAATGCTTCCTTTCGTATGATATATATTCATAAGTTTGCAAGGTGTAGTCGATATTATAGATCGTTAATCGATTATGTATCAATAAATAAAAAGCTAAATTACATGGTAAGGTGTATCTCCTACGAGAAGGAAGCTTAAGTAATCTTTATAAAAAAAAATATATCCAACCGAAATTCCCAATGATGAATATCTAAATAAAGAATGGAAAAATACAAGGCAGAATCTCCCTGAAAAAGTAAATGAGGTTTTTGGATAGAAGGGAAAGATTATAAATAAAAAGGGTTTGAGAATATGGAACACAAAAATTAAACAAGCAATTGAAGACGAACAGAAAGCACACAAGATATATCTACAAAATAAAACAGATTTATCTTTTTAAGCATGTGAAGAGAAAAGAACAACTGCCGAGGAAATAACCAGAAAGGCTCGGATGGAAAAATTGAATTCGTTTGTGAAGTAGAGTATCATGTACGTGGGAGAGTGATAACTCAATACAAACTAAATAAGCTCATAAATAAATCGAAAAAAACGTACTGAAGGAGTAGTGGAAACAATTGATAAAAAGTTATAAAATAAAGTATTAGGAGGAAGTAAATAAAACAGAAATAGACTCCTCCCATCGAAATAAGGTTCCAAAAGGAGATCCCCTAACATTACAAGAATTAGATGCAATATTAAAATTGTAAAAACTAGGAACGACCTGCAATAGAAGGGTTTAATACGGAACTTGTTAAATGTAGTGGTATAATATACATAAGAAGAATTTTACATCCACTCAATAGATACTGAGAAAATTTGTGGGTTGTTTCTTCACTTTTTGATTGAACAGTTCAATATTTAAGGTTAAATAACAAGTACATTGCTTTTGTTCTAATTATTTTTGTTTATTTCTAAATAGTTTTCGACTTGTTGGGTCGTCTTCAGGAAACAAGCGACAGCATCAACAAGGGACACTGACCAGACATTATAAGCAAAGATACACTCCTCTTGCGCATAATGTTGTGCACTAAACCTGTTTTAACGTTGAAATTACAATTTATGCAATCGACATATCAAGTGCAATAAATAATCAAACTACATAATATTACAATATAACAGGTTACATGGTTGTGATTCTATGCTCACAAGTTTCAACATTATAACAATAACTCATAATACTGCAATATTGTGTATTTTAATCATGGCGGTCTTTAATAGCGCCCATTTCATAAGCTGTAATTTGCAAAGCAAAGCATGTTTCTTGCACAACATATGTGATTAGTGCTCAGTTCTGAATCAATGTTATGATCTCACAAACTATGGGATCATAACCATATAAGCTGTAATACTATAATATTGTATATTTTAGTTATTGTGTTTTAATATTGTTCATTCCATAAAGTGTAATTTAGAATGTTAAAAAACATGTTTGGTCCCCAGTATAAGAGAAGAATTATCAGTTTAACGGCTTCTCAACCAAGACCTCACAAACTTCAGCATTTTAGCCATATAATAGTTTAATTATTTATTGTGCTTAATATTGTCCGTGTTATCAAGTGTAATTTCAGCGTTAAAAACAAGTTTAATGCACAACGATCTGTGCAAGTGGATTGTACCTTTGCTTATACTGCTCGATTACTCAAGAACTAGTTTTGTTGCAGATGCTAGTCACTTTTTTCCTAAAGATGGCCCAGTAGGCCGAAATCTAATTCGAAATAAACAAGCATCAGAAGTACAAACATGTTCACTTGTTATTCAATCTCGAAAACTGATAAAATTGCCGTGTACGTTTCTGTTGTTGAACAGGTCTAGTTAAAAACCTGCTCGAAAGAGATTACAAAAATTGTGGAAATTATAGAGGAATTATTCTCATAAATACACGATACAAAATCTATACTAAAAAAAAGTAACGTATTAAGAAGTATTGCAGACAGTCTGCTAGCAGAAGAGTCAAGTGGGTTTAGGAGAGGGAGTTTGTGCGCGGGTAATGTCTTCACCATTAGACACACAACGGAACAAAGAAGGGGAAAGAATTTGGAAACACATTTCACTTTTATAGATTTCGAGGAGGCGTTTAACTGGTTAAATCGACAGAAATTTTGGCAAATACTCGACGACAGGTATTCACCACATCTAATTTTGGTAATATCAATTCAATATAGTACTACTAATTTTCCAGTGTGAGTTTCCAATTTGCAGCAGAGTGTGCGCTGATACGAAAAATTCCTGGCAAATTAAAAATATGTGCCGGACCGAGACTCGAACTCAGGACCTTTCCCTTTCGCGGGGAGGTGCTCTACCAACTTTTTTTACTTTTTCTTTTTTTTTTGGAGGAGGGGGAGGGGGGCGGAGCGCATGAGAAAGAAAAAAAATAGGCTGCAGATACAGAGCTATCCGCGAATGGGATGAACATGTATAAGGAAAAATAAATTAGAAGATGAAGAGAAAAGAGAAGTGAAAGAAATTAGGAATACCTGCTGCGCCCTGCTCCACTTTGTCACGCCGTCAGAACAACGGCATTCTGTCATTGATCGTTAGATGGGGAACGTGAAATCGTCCAGTCTTGACTGGCACGTTTCGTTGAGATTCCAGCTCCGAGGCGGGTTGGCGAAAATACTCCGTAAATAGTTCGCGAAAGTGGCCCGATAGTGTCGATGTCGGCGAAGGCAGTGGTGGTGTACTTGGAGGCGTGTCCAGAAGTCCGCCGGATCGACGATGTCGTCCCGGAAGAGGTAGTTGATTGCCATGCCACTGATCCATGTGATGGTGTGCCTCTTAGACGATGGAAAGTATGCCGTGTCAAGCTGTATCAGCATGGTAGGAGAGACGTGATGTGGAGGTACTCGGAGGTAGAAAGCCACAATCTTCTGTACGAGGATCCAGACACCTGCTGCCGCCCCACACTCAAAACGATGTAAATCTGTATCTTCGACAATGCACTTGAGGCACGGGGTGAGTCCACCAGCGCAATGTGATGCAATTTATTTCTTGTAGTATATTAGCCATCGACAAGAAGGTACCACGTCGCGGTGGTGGTAGTGGTGTGGTATGGTTGGTGGATAGTTTTGCAAACTGTAGGCCATGAAGCCTGGAGGTGATGTGATTCGACAGGGTTTCGGGGTAGGCAGCTTCAGAGAAGGCGGTAGATGTCGCGGGTCGTCGTCTTCCTGGTCCTGGGGAGCTCGGTCCATATGTAGCTGAATTCAAAAAAGAAACGGCCGATGTGCGACATCGGAGGTGGGATGTGTGTCAAAGACATCGGTGGGTGCCTCGAAACAGGTGTGAGCTCGGTGGTCAACATTCCAGCAAAACTATCATTTTGGCTTTTCCATAAACGGAGCATAGTATTGGTGGTCCTGGCTCTCACGTTAACCTGATCGAGGCCACCATCCCGCTTCGATAAAATGAGGGCGTCATACTGGACTTCGGAATGTATAAAATACCCGAAAAGCCGCCTGTAATCTGGCTGCCATTGTCGCAGTGATGGGCAGAATCTGCGCGATGTGGGGTATCCGACATGCCAGATGGGTAGTGACGAAGGGCAGCGGACGTAGTAGGTGATTTTTTATGTTTGCCCGGATGCGTTGCAGTAGCGCCCGAAAATTAATCGTCGAGGTACGGCGAATGTCTCGCGTGCACACCAATCCGAGACAGCGAAGGGTGTCCACCAGGTGAAAAGGGATTACGCTGTCTGCGGGAAGGCCGCGGCCGGTCTTCATGGCGCAAGATTTTGCGCCGTTCATTGCGCTCCCTGCCCCTGCAGTGTAATGGGTAATCCACTCATCGCAACTTGTACGTCGGCCGCTGAACGTACGACGACGGCCAATTCGTCCGCGTAGGCTCGGCAGCGGAACACGTGATCCCGAAGTGGAATACCTGTCAAGCGTCGCCGTAATCCGCAAATCAGTGGTTCCATCACAATGCCATAAAGTACCGTCGACAGTGGGCAACCCTGCCTTACTGGAAGTTCGATCCCCATAGGTTCTGTATGCCGTAGGCGGGAAGCCTGGACGTTGCCCCACGAAGGAGCCACATAATCACCTCCGTGAACGTCGGGGGAATCGCCATCCGGTCCATCACTACGTTGAGGAATGCATGAGTGACACGGTCAAACGCTTGATTGAAGTCGATGGAAATTAAAGCGCCTGGCAGTCGCGAGTGCTTTGCAACAGCCATCACATCTTTATATCCAGTTAGGGCTATCTGTATATTATGATCGCCGCCTAAGGATGTTTGTCCGTGGGAAACAATTTCTGGTAATACATGTTTGAGTCGCACAGTTAGGAGGCGTGTGAAAATCTTGAAGACGAAATTGAGTAACGTGAGCGGCCGATAACTATCAAGTCGTGTCCCTCCTGCAGGTTTTGGAACTGGTACGAGTAAGCCCTCCATGAACGTTGGTGGCGGCGAAAGTTCCCAGTAAATCTCTCCATCGTGGCAACATCAAATCTTCCAAGGTTCTGTAAAATTCGAGCGGTAACCCATCCAGGCCGGTAGACCGATTGAGTGATCCTTTGGCCACAGCGCCATGGACGTCGTCGGTGGTCACCTCCGCAGTCAGGAGGGTTGCAGCCACGGCGTTTAGTCTACAAAGTATCTCCTGGGCAACCGCAGCAGTGGTCTCCCCACCGGCAGGTACTTCTTGATAGAGAAGTCTGTAGTGCGTTGTGAAGGCAGCCACAACGGTAGCATGCGAAGTCAGCCGTCGTCCATCAAGTAGGTTGTCATTAAGAAATGTACGAGAACGAATAGGATGTGAAATGAAGATATTATGCAAGAATTAAATATGTAATCGCCACATAATAAAATATTAGATGGTAAACACAATTGTATCAAGCACTTACAAAGAATGGGGATTTCTAGACATTCTAGGGCAGCGTTGAATTACACGCCGAGGGGAAGAGGAGATCGAAGGTGATCCAGGACACGTTGGAGACAACCCCGAAAAATGAAGGGGCAAGAATATGTAATCTACGAAGTGAAGGAAAAGAAAAAGTAAATGCAATCAAACAACGGGTGAAGGTACAGACACATTTTGATTTAGTCTTACGACCGGTATCCATTAGCAGCTATTCATCGTCAAGTTGCATAACAAGGGGAACCTGAGACAGAAATGCAGTAGGCACAGTTCACATTCATATTTAACAACAAATTCAGAAAATACATGTTATAGGCACACATTAGTTGTCAATTTCATGCATTACTTGTATACAGTCTGACTTACCTAGTAGAGGCTATTCCAAATGTGTCCCAGACGATGAGTAAGTGTATGGGTACGTTGTTTTCGCTATATTACAGCGGACAATGTGCGTATTTTGTGACTTCAGCCAGTAGTGCATAACGTTTAAAGCTGCCTAATAGCCACGCCAACTTTGTTTTATAATTGGAACTTTATAGTTTTTCTGTGACATTTGGAAGAGCCATCGAAGAGCTCATCTATGACATACGTGGAACATGATCAAGTAATAGCAACAGATCAGCTAACCGCTCTTCCCCCCCCCCCCCCCCGTCCCACTAACGTCTGTCCCAGTGTGGCAGGTGTAAACAACCAAGTACGGTTTGTGTGTTTATTTGTCTGCATGAAGCCCACACGTCAATACTCAGCTGTCGTACCAAGCAAACAACTTGATCGTGAAGCTCTACAAATTTTCATGATGCACACGACAGTCAAAAACATTGCATACGGTGTTTATAACAGTTTCTTTAACTACCTGTCGTTACGAATTCTTTATAAAGACTCAGTCATTTTTCTCCATATTCCTACTCTATTGGAGTTCTGTTTCTCCTTACGAGCCCATCGTGAATGCAAGGTTAAATCGCTCTTTTCCTTTATTTACACAATGTAAGTCCCTCCAATGATCTACGAGACGGTTATATCGGACTGCATATCAAGACTTGTCCTTTGCATGTAACCATTCTCCCCCCCCCCCCCCCGCCCCTCCAACCCCCCCGCCAAATTTGTCTTTGGGGGTCACGGAATACTCAGCAGGCGAATATTAGAAGTCCTGTGTTCTTGAACAATGGTGTCAGTTGAAGAACTGTCCGCAACCCCCTTGCGTCTCACAGACACACACACACACACACACACACACACACACACACACACACACACACACATTTACATGGTCGGCTTTAACGCCCCCGTAACACCACCACTACCACTGAGTTAATCGAGTTCGATTGAACTTTTCATTGCATAAATATACAGTCTAAGTTCGAAAATGTACACCTCGTCAACTAGCTGCTCACTGACACACTACGATAAAATATTCGTTATTAATTTGTTCATTTACTCCAGAAATTCTTTTTGGGAAATTTAGTGTAAGGTACAATGGGACCAAACTGCTGCGGTCATCGGTCCCTATGTTTACACACTACTTAATCTAACTTAAAAATAGTTTACGCTAAGGAGAACACACACACCCATGCCAGAGGGAGGACTCGAACCTCCGACGGGGGAGCCGCTCGAATCGTGATAAGGCACCTCAGTTCGCGCGGCTACCCCGGGCGGCTTTTACGCCAGATCTCTTGCCAGGGAGGAATAGTAGGACCCCAATTTATAGCTTAAAGACTTGGTTCAAATGGCTCTGAGCACTATGGGACTTAAATTCCGTGGTCATCAGTCCCCTAGAACTTAGAACTACTTAAACCTAACTAACCTAAGGACATCAAAAATGGCTCTGAGCACTATGCGACTTAACTAAGGACATCACAAACATCCATGCCCGAGGCAGGATTCGAACCCATAGCTTAAAGCCCATAATCCTCACACTATAATACATTTAGGAGAGGTGTAGAATCTGCCCATGTCACTAGTATCATAATCTGGTGATCAGTGACTGTGAATGGACACCTGTCCTCCTTTCTGGTTAAATACCGATGATGAAACTTTTGTGGTACTATCGGTATTCCAAATTCCCACCTCAGTGTCAAGAGCTACAGTACTACATACGTTAGCAGGCTGCATCCCGGATGTGGCAGCCGTATAAATATTTCGGCCCAAAATGTGGATGCATATGTTACTAAGTCAACAAAACAATGCTAGTACTGTCCACAGCTGAGAAGAATGCGCCTGGTTAAGAACGTGACTGCCAGTACGGTACGTCGTCTAGACAGAATAGTCTTAGCTGTTCAAAAAAGTTTCCATAAACGGAACTACGTGAATATTATATTCGTGTCTGAGCTGAAGAGATTGAAGCGAGATAAATACAGTGGTGTGCAAAACTTACGGACGAAAGTGATTTTCGTATAATACGTCACTGTCAAGGAACACAGCTAGATGAAACATAGGACTGTTACAGTATAACCGGAAGAAACTGCGCAATGAGGTAGTAGAAGGACACTTTTATAGAAAGACAATAATTACACTGAAATCACCGCGATATAGGATGATTCTCTGGATATTAAAAAGGTTTTTAATAGCGTGTACGGTCAAATGGGAAGGCAGTGCACGCTCTGCAATGTGTTGCATGCTGGCCACAAGGTGTGTAAGGTGTTCTTGTGGTAGGGCGTTCCATTCCTGAACCAAAGCGGTTGACAACTGGTGGATGGTCGCTGGTGCATGTGCACGTGCACGTGCTGCAGTACGTCTCTTAAACACATCACACACGTGCGAGATGTGATTTAAGTAGGAGCAACGGGCAGTCCAGGCCATCCAATCGATAAATATCCTCTCGCTCCAAGAGCTCCTCTAGCTCCAAGAGCTCCTCTAGCTGGGCAGTTCGATACTGCTACGGTCATCTCCCCTGAAAAGGCGCACTTGGGGGGGGGGGGGGGAGGGGGTGTTGTACAGTGTCACAACAACATTGTCTGGGGAGTTTATCGTGTTCAAAGATTTGGACGTCAGTACGTCCATGATGCACTTTATACCTCACTGCACTTTATACCAAATTTTTGAATATGGCACACTCAATAGTCAACGTTATTGTGACACTGTACTCCTTCCTCATGTGCATCTTTTCAAGGGTGCATGAGGTCCAGATATCACTTTTATGAATGATAATGCGAGACCGCATCCAACAGCCCAGATGGAGCAGCTCTTGGAACGAGAGGATTTTCGGTGAATGATATGGCCTATTCGTTTCCCATTGTGGGAAGTACTGGGAAGTAGTGTTGCAACATGTCTGTTCAAATGGTTCAAATGGCTCTGAGCACTATGCGACTTAACTTCTGAGGTCATCAGTCGCCTAGAACTTAGAACTAATTAAACCTAACTAACCTAAGAACATCACACACATCCATGCCCAAGGCAGGATTCCAACCTGCGACCGTAGCGGTCGCCCGGTTCCAGACTGTAGCGCCTAGAACAGCACGGCCACTCCGGCCGGCTCAACATGTCTGTCCGTAAGCACCAGCAGTTAGCAGCTGAGCTGGCCCTCGTGGCCAACATGGGAGCACGGTGCAGAACCTGCACCGGCATCCATGGTAATCACACACCCCGTCGAGAACCACGTTCCGTCTTTTGTATCGTTCAGGGATCATCGTGGTGACTTCAGTGTAATTGTTGTCTCTGAATAACAATGTCTTTTCTGTTCGTCTCGTTGTGTATCTCTTTCTGTAAGTGTATAATCCTAGTTTCATCGAGCTGTGTTACTTGGCAATGAATTATCATACTAAACTTACTTTCGTCTTTAAGTTTCGAACTCCACTGTATACTAATTCGTCTCGTGTCTTCAGTGCAGTGAAACTTCCGAAATAATGTCGGTCAAATTCTTCATTTGTGTACATGGTATCAGTAACTGCTGTATGAATATTTTTTAAATACTGGTGCTCTGTGTGCAAACCCCAAAATTTCTTTCTTCGCCACGATACACGTTTTGTTTTATTTAGCTAAAACATTGCCAATGGTAGGATTATCTCATCTTTCCTAGCTTTTAATGTGTAGGTGATGTCTGCATTAAAGTTTCACTCGAATTTCCCCTTTTGGCAGTGGAATAAGAAAAGAATTGTGAAACCATAAATGGCGCTCCCAACTGCCTTCTGTATAAAGCGCCATCTCCAGTGAAAGTACCTGTATCGAAGCTAGCCGGCCGGGGTGGCCGAGCGGTTCTAGGCACTACAGTCTGGAACCGCGCGACCGCTACGGTCGCAGGTTCGAATCCTGCCACGGGCATGGATGTGTGTGATGTCCTTAGGTTATTTAGGTTTAAGTAGTTCTAAGTTCTAGCGGACTGATGACCTCAGAAATTAAGTCCCATAGTGCTCAGAGCCATTTATCGAAGCTTAACAACAAAAATTGCGTTTAAAATAAAATAAAATTGAGAATATCTTTCCACAATATACCTATCGAGTTGGGGCAGTGTTAGGGGATTCGTATTGGAGAAAAGGGGGCTGCTGTTCGAATACTCTGTCAATGACGTTTATTTTTTCATTGCTTTCCCTAATCCGTAATCCGCGTGACGCGAATGCCCAGATCGTTCCTTCCAAAAGCTGCAACCAATTTCTTTCCCCACTCTTTCCCAATCCGAGCTTGCAACCGTCTGTCATTATCTCGTTGTCGAAGAGACAATAAAATCTCATCTTTCTCCCTATACACAACAAACATACTCACATAGTTACAAGGCCGATAGAAACGGACACACTCTGCTCCTCAAGTATACTGAAGATACAATGAAATAAAAGAAAGTGGAATAACAAATAAAATTTAGAATGTAAGGACATCTGTAAGAAGATTCGCTGGCATTGTTGTACTCTGCGAAAGCGAGGGAGAATTAGTGGACCTGCTGCATAGAAATGACGTATAAATGCCGCCGAATATGGTTTCTGCGTAAATGAAAGAAAAACGAAACTACCGAGCTACAGCAGAAATGAGATTAACGCCAAACTTGGGGAACAGGCAGTGGAAGAATACCGAAATTCGTTTATCTCCGATACAAAATAACGCGTGCCGGACGAAGCGAGAAGAATGTAAGAAACAGCGTAGCAGAGGCAAAGGGAGAATTCCTCACCAAAAGAAGTGTGAAGCATAGGCCATAAGTTGAGAAAGAAAGTTCTGGGAATGCACCTCTGGATTACAGGATTGCACGGAAGTGCTTCACGAACTAGGGGAAAACTAAAAATGAGAGAAACGTACACGCAGGTACCATTCAGGGATTATGCTTTGGGACAGTTAGAACTGATCGACGCCTAGTACATCCCGTAAAGTTGTCTGGTGCCACGTGGATCGCAGATGCGAGCTAGTGAGCGCTATATCCAGGAGATATGGCGCCCTCAATACTACAGAGACTGGCGCGGGTAAGATGAGGTGCATCGATTTGCTGGCTGCTTGACGGCAACGCACAACACTGTTGTTTTACCAAACGACACATGAAGCATTTGCAAATGTGTTGTACAAGGATGTTGAAAATTATGTGGATGATAAGAAATGACGAACTAAAGTAAACTAAATTCAACCCGAACAGGCTATGAAGGCTCAACAGTACCGACCGGCCGCCGTGTCACCCTCAGCCCACAGGTGTCACTGGATGCCGATATGGAGAGGCAAGTGGTCAGCACACCGCTCTCCCGGCCGTGTGTCAGTTTCCGAGACCGGAGCCGCTACTTCTCAGAAGGGACAAAGACCTCCGCAAAATCGGCTTGGAAAAGTATATGGGAAGCAAGGAAAGAGGGTTAGGGTTTAGCGTCTCGTAGACACAGTTGGAGACGGAGGTGAAACTGGGATTTGGGAATGTTGGAGACACAAATTGACCACGTTCTTTGCAAAGAAACCACTTGTCTCGAGAGATCTCGGAAATCACAGAGACCCGGAATGAGGATGGCCGGGAGGGGATTTGAACCGACGTTCTCTCGAATGCGAGTCCGGTGTCTTTTCACTCCGATATATTGCTCAGTTCTAAAACGAAGGACAGAGTAATGAGAAAACAAATTGAAATTTGGTTGCAGCTTTCATGGTGCTACTTGGAGCTGTGGAGAACAAAAAATTATAGAAAGAGAGAATCCGAAAGGAAGAGATTGACAGAGGATAGTGGCAAGCCGCAAGAAAGTTGTCAGAACTGTGATGGCAAAAAAAATCAAACCTAAAAAACAAATGACGTGCTCTTCACCCTTATCTTGAGCCGGCAAGCTACTCACATTGATATTGTGGGCAAGTTAAGAAGCGCATTCTAGTGTCGTTTCTTTGTCTGAATAACGGACGATCGAGTGGAAGTTGGGCTAAAAGTTTCATGGAAGTCACGTAAATTGTTACGTAAGTAAGTGGTGTGAATTCGTACCCCATGGACGCCGCACGGACAGCTGAGCGGCCCACAGTAAGTGACGGATCGCCCACTCAGGGGCCTTACGCGGAGGACTGCCGAAGAAGGTTCTCTGCTGCTGAGAGGTAGGTCTAAGCACACTCTCGTATCAGAGAAATACCGAAGTGCCCCGTGCAAGGCACTAGCGGTGATGTGATGTAACAACTGCATGTCGAAAATTTTCGGCGAATTCACCCAGGCGGAAACCAGGAACTCTTCACTAGTTCACCTAATTTGAAATAGGGTTTTACTACACTTCTGTACGAAACGTAACGACGAAAGACAGAAAATACACTGAAGTTACTACCATTTATGCTGGTCCTCTGGACGTTATAAAAGGCAACACATGGCTCTTAAGAGAGTGTGTGATTACCACAGACAGCAATGCATGCTCTGCAAAGTGTTGCCGGTCGGAGTGTCCGAGCGGTTCTATGCGCTACAGTCTAGAATCCGACCACAACTGTCGCACGTTCGAATCCTGCCTCGGGCATGGATGTGTGTGATTCCTTAGGCTAGTTAGGTTTAAGTAGTTCAAAGTTATAGGGGACTGATGACCTCAGAAGTCAAGTCCCGTAGTGCTCAGAGCCATTTTAACCATTTTTGCGAAGTGCTACCATGCTGGCCACAATGTTGGCAAGGAATTCTTGTGCCAGAATGTTCCACTGCTGTCTGAGCACGGTTTACAACTGCTGGATGGTCGTTGCTGCATGTGAAAGTGTTGCAGTAAGGGTCCACAACACGTCCCACACGTGCTCGGTGAAATGTAAGTCGGGGGTACAGGCAGGCCAGTCCAATCACCGCTTACTACCTCGTTCCTAGGGCTTCTGCACCTGCGCTGTTGGATGCGGCCGCGCAATGTCATCCAAAAAATGAATTCAGGACCGAATGCACCCCTGAAAAGACGCACTTAGGGAAGGATCACAGTGTCACACGGTAACCGGTGAGTGTCCCCCCCCCCCCCCCCCCCCCCCTGGTAGCTGAGTGGTCAGCACGGCGGAATGACATACCTAACTGCCCAGTTTCGTTTCCCAGCTGGGTCGGAGATTTCCTCCACTCAGGGACTGGGTGTTGTGTTGTACTTATCATCATTTCATCCCCATCGACACGAAAGTCGCCGAAGTGGCGTCAACTCGAAAGACTTGCACCAGGAGACCGGCCTACCAGACGAGACGCCCTAGCCACACGGCATTTCCATTTTATCGGTGAGTGTACCGTGTTCAAAGATCTGGAGGCCAGTGCATGCCCACACCATGACACACTGACCCTCCTCTGGCCATATGAGGGTACGTCCTGAATCACTACTCAGGCTGAATCTCCTCTCATAGGAGAAGAGTACCCAGCGCCACTGCCCGCTGGTCCAGTCCCTGTGCTCTTACAAGGGAACCTCCCCATTGCACCCCCCTCAGATTTAGCTATAAGTTGGTACAGTGGATAGGCCTTGAAAAACTGAACACAGATCAATCGAGAAAACAGGAAGAAGTTGTGTGGAACTATGAAAAAAATTAGTAAAATATACGAACTGAGAAGTCAACGTGCAACACATGTCACTTCAAGGGTCCTGTGGTTAGCGTGAGCAGCTGCGGAATGAGAGGTTCATGGTTCAAGTCCTCCCCCGAGTGAAAAATTTACTTTCTTTATTTTCGCAAAGTTATGATCTGTCCGTTCGTTCATTGACGTCTCTGTTCACTGTAATAAGTTTAGTGTCTGTGTTTTGCGACCGCACCGCAAAACCGTGCGATTAGTAGACGAAAGGACGTGCCTCTCCAGTGGGAACCGAAAACATTTGATCGCAAGGTCATAGGTCAACCGATTCCTCCACAGGAAAACACGTCTGATATATTCTATACGATACTGTTGACGGCATGTGCGTCACATGACAGTAATATGTTGTCGACCCACCTAACTTGTACACTTGGCGAATGAGTAAAAAGATTCTTCTACCTTGCCCGATTTAGTTTTTCTTGTGGATGTGATTATCACTCCCAAAAAAGTGATCGCATCGGACGGACAGATAACAATTGTCTGAAAATAAAATAATTAAAATTTTCAGTCGAGGGAAGACTTGAACCAAGACCCTCTCATTCCACAGCTGCTCACGCTAACCACAGGGCCACGGCGCTCCTGACTGCACATTGCCCTTGAAGTAACATATGTTGCACGTGGACTACTCAGTTCGTATATTTTGCTAATTTTTTTCGTAGTTCTACACAACTTCTTCCTGTTTTCTCGATTGATGTGTGTTCAGTTTTTCAAGGCCTATCCACTCTGCCAACTTATAACTAAATCTGAGGGGGATGCGATGGGGAGGTTCCCTTGTTAGCATGATTGTAAACGGTGCCGCCGTCGTGCAGGTGTGACGAAACTCGTCTAGCAAAGAAAGAACCCAGCATAGTCGCTGTGAACTTGTGGAGCGTGAGACTGCGCGCTTTGCACTATGGTTGCAATTGCACCCGTTGTTGACGTGTGTCCCTTCTTGCCTGGCGCACAATGTAGCCACCATTTGCTGCTGAGTTGGCCGTAGTCGAGCGCCAGCTCTCCTTCGGGCAGGAGTGCCTGTGGTTCGGAACGCTCCCCACGTTAAGTGAAATAATGAAGATGATGAAGTCCCATACAAACACACTACTGGTGACAGAACGCTGCAGCGATGCTAGCGCTCCAAGTGGTAACATTTCACATCGCAGTGATCAGAAGACATGCGACTTTTATGATCAAATCTACAACGAGGCCCTAGATTTGATTGTATTTATTTGACAAGAGGCGACATTTGACAAACTTCTCTATTACACCACCAAATTTCTTTGATGTAAACATTTGCCATATCAACTTTGACAAAGAAATATGATAGTGTAATACCGCCCTAAGTGCCGTCGCACTCGTGTTCCGACAAAGTGATTGATCCCACCACCGCTCACCCCGCCCCTCAGGAGTGCCACATTTCTCCACACAGCACGTAGTGCCTTGGAAAGTTAAACCTCCCTTCAGACGGTGCCCCCGAAAAGCGCTTCTCACTCTGAGCGGAGCGGCACTGCGCAACTCTTGGAAGGCGAAGCTGCTGCTGTAAGCTGCTTTGATACTGCCGCTGCCGTTGCTGCTACTGCCACGCACACTGCTGCGCTGCAGTGTGGGAGTTACGTCATGGAGTCGGAAGAGGGCGACGCCTTTCTTTTACTTCTCTTACTGAACAAGAAATGCAAAGAGAGTAAATGTATAGATAAATTCTGTGTGTATCCATTTATAGAAGGAAGAATAGCTAAGGGTTTGTTTCATACATTGTGTGACGACCTTCAACAGGACAATGGGAAGTTTTCTCTGTATTTCCAAATGTCGCGGGCATCCTTCGACGAAAGGTTTCCATGGTTCAGCCTGTTATACAGGGAAAACGTACCAAGACGCGACCTTGCATTCCACCAAATCAGAAGCTTCCACTCGCATTAAGGTAAAACACTTTATGCCCACATCTAGTCAAACATTTACTTTCTCAAAAATTACAGATCAATTTGTTATTCAAATTATTCTAAATTTATTTCTGAAGACATGCTTCAATATGATGTATTGGATGTCACTCTGTAACGCTGTTGACTTCCTACGTGTAAGTCTATTTGTCTGCTGTGAAGAGTGACTGAATTGGTCTGAGAAAAGTGTGAGGAATTTCCATGTTGCACATGACGTTGCATGTAGTACCCCTCATGCTGAAAATATGGAACCGAGCAACGTGAGGTGTAAGTTGTAGACACTTTGGTTCTTTGCCTTTCTTAAACATGTAACATTTTCGCCTTTCAGTCTAATTTTAGAAGTTCCTGGAGTCTTTTTCAAGTTCAGACACTAAAGATAACATAAACAATGTATCTTCATCTTTCTGCTTACTTGACTGTTTCACGGATGTAGAATTTAGCTTCAATAGTTTCGATAAGCTCATCTGTTTCTGTAGGCTCCTTTCTGCATTTCTTCTTTCTATTATGAGTGGGATGCACGTGCCCTTCAGTTTCTGCGACATCGTGCTGGGAATCATCCTCAGCATCTCCTCCAGTACTGTCACTGACGTTTCAAGGAAATGTAAATTCTCAAAAAAAAAAAAAAAAAAAAAAAAAAAAAAAAAAAAAAAAAAAAAAAAAAAAAATGTATGTATACTCCCAGACGCAGCATTTCGTTGATGCTGAAAAGAAAACGAAAACAATTATCTAGTATCTGTTAGCACTTTTCAAGGATTCTGGTGCCGGAAATAGAATGACGGAATTTCACGTACAATATCGAATTGGCCTGTCGATTATATCTGGTATAATACGACAAGTGTATCAGGCTATATGGCAGTGCTGGAGACGTGTCTGCTTCCCTTCTCTGACAGTAAGTCGACTTAACGGAATCTGCCACAGGCTTTGAAAGGACAGCAAATTTCTCCAACTCCATAGCAGCTGTAGACGGTAAACATGTACGTGGAATCAAGCCAGTTGATAGTGCGTCGTTTCATTAAAAATACAAAATCTTTTTCTCCATGCTGCTGATTGCCTTGTGGGATTCATGTACACCGACGTTGGAGCATGTGGAAGATCGTCAGAGTCTACAGTGCCCGCATCTCGTGGTCGTGCGGTAGCGTTCTCGCTTCCCACGCCCGGGTTCCCGGGTTCGATTCCCGGCGGGGTCAGGGATTTTCTCTGCCTCGTGATGGCTGGGTGTTGTGTGCTGTCCTTAGGTTAGTTAGGTGTAAGTAGTTCTAAGTTCTAGGGGACTGATGACCATAGATGTTAAGTCCCATAGTGCTCAGAGCAATTTGAACCATTTATTTGAGAGTCTACAGTGTCCAAGAATTCATTGATTTATAACAAGATAATCGAGGAAGACATTAAATTTCCTCAAAGCAGGCAGTTGTATGAGGATTCTGACTACTTTTCTTCCTTGACTGTTGGTGATGAAGGTTTCGGTATGTCATCTTTCTTACTACGACTATGTGGAGGCGATTTATCATCAGTTAAAGAGTTTTCAACTATCGTCTCTGTAGGAGTAGAAGATACATTGAGTGCACTTTCGGCGTTCTTGCTAACAAATGGAGAATTTTTCATGGATCACTGAATGTTTCTCCAGAACTTGGTGAAGACGTTACAAAAACCAAGATCAGTGTTGCACAATTTTGTACGTGATCGAGATGGATACAGATTTGAGCACACTTTGACTGCTTGTGGTTTTCATGACATGCTGACAGACCCAATGCAAGCGGGAAGAAAAGCGAACAATATTAGTGACAAATTTTGGAGACTGCTTTATAAGCAGAGAGGGACAACTACAATGTCAGTTTGAAAAAATATGAGGTCACCTTGTTCAAAATTTCATGATGTGAAGTATATTTTGTATGCTTATTCGTTTAATAAAACCTAAAGCGTGGTATACATCTAATTTGTTAACCATTTTGTTGTTATGACTAGACCTCAGAGTTTTAGGTTTTAAAAATGTTAAATTAGGTACCTAAAATAGGTTCTATCACTTAGAAAAATAGGTTATAATAAGCAGAAAATACATGATCAAAATCTGACATTTCGTTGTTCAAACAGGTTCAAATTTGTGTGAATTCCTAACGGACCAAACTGCTGAGGTAATCGGTCCCTAGACTTACACACTACTTAAACTAATTTAAACTAAGAGCAACACACACACACCCATGCCCGAGGGAGGACTCGAACCTTCGGCGGGAGGGGCCACGCAATCCGTGACATGGAGCCTCAAACCTCGCTGCCACTTCAAGTGGCGACATTTTGTCTAGAAAGATAAATAGAGTGACAAAAATGCACATTATATTATAATTACAGTCACAGTAAACACTTTCTCCAGATTTTCCGCTCAGAAACTGCATTTCTTGTCTGTTAATAGCATCTTACCCGCCGAGAATGAGCTATCCACGTCAACAGATGTTACCCGAACATATTTCACTGAAGGTAGTGGACGCAAAGGGACCACACACTCATGTTCTGTTGATTTACCTGATGTCAGCCACTGTGCAGGCGTTGGTCAGTCCTGGGATTTTTTGTAGAATTGTCTTTAGTTTCGCACTAATTTTCATACCAATAAATCTGGGAGCAAGTTGATTCTTTTTGTCACCTCTTCTATCAATCGCAGTTGCGTGTAGACTGGTTTGCACGAACGCTCTACAGCTTTAATAATAGGGACCAAAAATGCATATGAGATTTTATGTATACAATGTCGTTGGAAATTGTTAGGTCCTTTAGAATATCTTTAGGTGAAGTAATGCTCACTGTCTCCTCCAGCAATTTAAGAACAATGTTCTTAATGTCTTCCAAATGGTCGCTGTAATATTTCACGGCCTCTAGCCACGTTCCCCAAGGAGTAAGTATGGGTTCTGGTGGAAGTGGTACGTTGGGAATAATTAATTTAATAAAAACGTTTTTGATGGTTGAAACTAGCTTATTTACATGCGAAAATTCGAGACTTATCGTCTCAGCTACACGATTCATGGCACTGGCAAGAAATGTGATATGGAGTAAGGCTAGGTAAAATACTGTCAACAATTTAACAGCAGCAACCATGTATTCAGGGAAAAGTAATTTTAGGGGTTTATTAATGAACTGAGCAATTGTTTCCTGATTAGTCTTTTTTAATTCCTTGAAGCAAATCAGATGAGGTTCAGAGCGAGTGCCAGGATCTAACTTTCCAACAATCAAATTAGCTACACATCGATCTTATCTGTCAGTTGTCTCATCGACAGAGATCCACATGTATGAATCGAATATATCTTCCCTTATCCTGCTCAATGCATTTTCATATAAAATATCTAAATAGTTCTTTCTCAGTGTGAATTCTGATGGAATGCTGCGGTGACAATATTCCTCTAGAAAACTGGTGAACTGGCTGTTTTCAACTGCATTGAATGGTATGTCTGCTGCAACAGTGACACAGACAGAGGTGAAAATCTGTACTGTTTGTTGTATTTGCTTTAGTTACAAATGTCCGTTTCCAGTTTGATTTTTTTTTAAATTTTCCTGGTGTTTAATCCCTGCAACATGCTGACTTAAATGCGACCTCTGTTCAGAATGTATCTAAAAACAGAAATATATGAGAAATACTTTTGGAAGAATTTACGTACGAGATCTTCTTGGCAAAATTAACCTAGATTAAGGGTTTAGAAACAATATTTTTGCATTCACATATGTCTGGTCCAAATTAACTCGGGAAAAACAGTGGCATCATTGTTCTCTGATTGGGCGCAGCAGATAAAAGGCTAACATTTTACGTGCGTATTTTTTTGCACAGATTGAAGTGAGTAACCCTTCCGTCTCTAGAGAAATCAGGAAATTCCTGTAATCACTGACGAATCAGAGATGATTTGGGGCTGGCTACTTTTGACATGCTTGACTTTCTACAACTGCACTGTCGCTGTAAGATATTTCACCACATCCAAGCAGCACGCTTGCCGACTGAATGAAGTCGGTGCAGATGTTTTAAACAGGCTATTCAGACAGGGCTACTGGCCATTAAAATTGCTACACCACGAAGATGACTTGCTACAGACGCGAAATTTAACCGACAGGAAGAAGATGCTGTGATATGCAAAGGATTAGCCTTTCAGAACATTCACACAACGTTGGCGCCGGTGGCGACACCTACAACGTGCTGACATGAGCAAAGTTTTCAACCCATTTCTCATACACAAACAGCAGTTGACCGGCGTCTCCTGGTGAAACGTTGTTGTGATGCCTCGTCTAAGGAGGAGAAACGCGTACCATCACGTTTCCGACTTTGATAAACGTCGGATTGTAGCATATCACGATAGCGGTTTATCGTATCGCGACATCGCTGCTCGCGTTGGTCGAGATCCAATCACTGTTAGCAGAATATGGAATCGGTGGGTTCAGGAGGGCAATACGGAAGGCCGTGCTGGATCCCAACGGCCTAGTATCACTAGCAGTCGAGATGACAGGCATCCCATCCGCGTGGTTATAACGGATCGTGCTGCCACGTCTCGATCCCTGAGTCAACAGATGGGGTCGTTTGCAAGACAACTGTACGAACAGTTCGACGACGTTTGCAGCAGCATGGACTATCAGCTCGGAGCCCATGGCTGCGGTTACCCTTGACGCTGCATCACAGACAGGAGCGCCTGCGATGGTGTACTGAACGATGAACCTGCGTGCACGAATGGCAAAACGTCATATTTTCGGATGAATCCAGGTTCTGTTTACAGCATCATGATGGTCGCATCCGTGTTTGGCGACATCGCTGTGAACGCACATTGGAAGCGTGTATTCGTCATCGCCATACTGGCGTATCACCCGGCGTGATGGTAAGGGGTGCCATTGGTTACACGTCTCGGTCACCTCTTGTTCGCATTGACGGCACTTGGAACAGTGGACGTTACATTTCAGATGTGTTACGACCCGTGGCTCTACCCTTCATTCGATCCCTACGAAACCCTACATTTCAGCCGGATAATGCACGACCGCATGTTGCAGGTCCTGTACGGGCCTTTCTGGATACAGAAAATGTTCGACTGCTGCCCTGGCCAGCACATTCTCCAGATGTCTCACCAATTGAAAACGTCAGGTCAATGGTGGCCGAGCTACTGGCTCGTCACAATACGCCAGTCACTACTCTTGATGAACTGTGGTATCGTGTTGAAGCCGCAAGGGCAGCTGTACCAGTACACTCCATCCAAGCTCTGTTTGACTCAATGCCCAGGCGTATCAAGGCTGTTATTACGGCCAGAGGTGGTTGTTCTGGGTACTGATTTCTCAGGATCTATGCACCCAAACTGCGTGAAAATGTAATCACATGTCATTTCTAGTATAATATATTTGTCGAATGAATACCCGTTTATCATCTGCATTTCGTCTTGGTGTAGCAATTTTAATGTCGAGTTGTGTAGTTCACAGCGAGCGACAACTCTCCACGGAGCAGAGCGGGCTGGACAGCCTGGTGTATTTCTTTAAAGTCAGTATCGCCATTAGACTCTTTATTTGCAGTGTTACATTTACACGATCATGATTTCGGCTTTAAGTAGCCATTATCAAGTGTTTTAATATTATACAGTGCCTAAGATGGTATACTGTCGATTTAAAATACACTATTAAACACATTGTCTAAGGGTCAATATTTCTGGTAAAAGCCAACTTGCTTTGTTCTATACTCATTGATGAAGCAGCAGGCTTTTGCCAGGAATATTGACCCTTAGACAATGTCTCTAACAGCGTATTTTAAATACGACAGTATGCCATCTTAAGCACTGTATAATATTGAAACACTTGATAATAGCACCTTAAAGCCGAATTCATGACTGTGTAAATGTAACACTGCAGACAAAAAACAGTCTAATGGGGGTACTGACTTTAAAGAGATATGTTATGACTGTGGCCCCACATTATGAAAAAAATAATTAAAAGTCTGGCGTATGCTGTCGTCATCTGACTCACGATTATCGTTCACCCACGCAAACAAACCAGTTATCACTGTTTTCTAAGTAGTCAGGAAGACCAGAAGATTTAGTCAGACAAATTTTATTTGACTCGATTCTTAAAAATTAGATACAGTCTGGGTCTAACATGAAATTAGGCATTTTTACGATTTTTAAAAATGAGATACATTCAGGTTCTAACATAAAATTATGTGTTTTAGGTACTATAAAATTAAAATTTTCGATAAGACATTTGCGTAATTCTTAGCTGGGAAGACCACGAGAGAATGTCAGTCATAAAAAATCTTATTTAATTGGATTTTTAAAATTTAGTTACAATCAGGTAGTAGCCTGAAGTTAGGTATTTTTAGGTGCTATAAAACTAGCGTTTTAGATTATAAATTGGCGTAATTGGTGTATGTACAACTTTTATTCCCTTTGTTTGATGAGGAGCAAAATAGGTTTTTACCTAAAATCCAAGCTCTAGTTACGACAGTCACCAGTTGCCTTCTTCTCTGCAGCACTTTTGCCTCCAAAGTCTGGTACAAACCTCATCTTCAAAAATGTTCAAATGGGTGTGAAATCTTATGGGACTTAACCGCTAAGGTCATCAGTCCCTAAGCTTACACACTAGTTAACCTAAATTAACCTAAGGACAAACACACACACCCATGCCCGAGGGAGGACTCGAACCTCCGCCGGGACCAGCCGCACAGTCCATGACTGTAGCGCACTAGACCGCTCGGCTAATCCCGCGCTGCACTTCATCTTCTCTAGTTGATTTAACAAGTCTTCATACTCCATGTTGATGGGTATTTTTTAACCTCATAGATCAGGTCTTCTGTATTCACTGCCATCTCTGACCTACACGGCTGCACTACAAAACAACAATGAGCAGCATGGACAGTCAGCAGCGCCGCCGCTTGGCGCCGTTTGAAGGCTCCCAATTGAAAGCAATGTTCCGCCAGCGGTGGCGCAGCGGTGCCTCAGCCGCCGAGAACCACAGTAGCGCTTCGCCAGCAGAAGGGCCACAGAGAAACGCTTCTCACTGGCTCCTTGTGAAGGGACGTTAAACCGCTTTACTTTCTAAAGGCAGTAAACACACGGCGACTGGTAGCTACCGTGCTGTTTGATGCCGACAACAAGGGAGCACTAACACCGCACGCAGTGTGTGCCAGCTAACGTGGGTCACAGGTTAGTTGGTGTTGTCCCTCTGTGACGGCTGTCCACTGCTGTGTCCTTTGTCAGAGTCTGGGGTCAGTCTTCAGCACCTCTCTCTCTCTCTCTCTCTCTCTCTCTCTCTCTCTCTCTCTCTCTCTCTCTCTATCATGTATTTAGTAACTGCTTCGACGCATTCTGTGTTTTCTAACAGTATGTCACATTTCTCTTACGATATCCGATACGACACACTGCAGTAAAGGTCGCACATCGCGACGCTTTGTCGGTGCGACACCCGTGTTCACACTGGGGCGATGCGACAAGCAACGAATCAAGTCTCTGCCCGAGTTTCAGTCGCGATCTCTCTTCCTAAGAAGATGTAATTGTGGCTCACATCATTTAAAGTACAGAATACTGAAATAGAAAAGGAAGTATCAGGTGCACCCGTGTAGTGTTATAAACATCAAACTTCGTTCCCCCTTATTTCTCGTGACCTCTCTCAGCAGGAGCACAAAAGCCACGAATCCTAACGACTGAGACGAGACAGTTTCCAGTTTTTGGGGCAATCAGTATCACGTACTCTGACACGTAAGGACACAAATCATCGACTTGCTATTTGTCCTGCTGAGAAGCTATTCATTACCAAAAGTTAAGTTGCTGAAAGAGTGTGTATTACGTTAAAAATGCCACTATGAAATTTGTATTTTTCTTAAGGACAACTAGTGTAGTAATAATAGTTACAAATTAATAAATCATGGATAGTATGGATAGTATTTTTACAGCTACTGAATTTTGCGAAGTAGTGTGTGATTTACCTAGGAGTGCTAGATTTGAAGTGAGATCACTCACAATCAATGGTGTAGCACTGGGTGGTGAGCTCTGTGTTCGGGTGGTCAGTGTGTTTAAAGATATGGTAGAAGTCCGTGATGATAAAGAAAATCCCAACGTGTCTCTCTTCTTAAGGGGCTCCGGAACGCCCTATACTTGCAATGTTAAAATAACGCTTATAAATTACATCTTTCCTCACAAAGTATTTGAGGTAGGAAGTAGAACTTTTTACAGATTATTTATTGGAATATGGGCTACAACGTAACACAGGGATTTTACAAAATTTTAGTTCGGTTATTAAAGATGATTTTTTTTAATTGTAATGAAAATTCACAACATTTTTTTGCAATTTTTTATTTATATATTCAAAAATATACAGTTTTTTGGAAAAAGGCTGTGTTAAATTATGCAGAAGGTACTGTGTAACATTTACTGAAAGTTTGAAACAAATATGTTTGGAAGATCCTTAGAAAACATGTAATTAGTATGAGAAAATAAAAGTTTTGGGAATCGAGCGACAAAGATTGGATTAACTTTTTAGTGCATTCCAGGTCCATAGGATGGATTATCTTCATCCTCTGCAAACTCCTCCTCCAGCTTCCTCTTGTTCCTCCTCCTGTTTACTCTTGCTTGTATTTCTAGACTCTTTACAGCCCTGTCTGCAGCCCGAAGGCGTTCCTTGTCTAAAGCAAGCATCGCTCGTTGTTGTGTTCGTAGATTTTGCTACCATTTTCTTCAGTTGCAGTTACTGCAACACTGTTCCAAAAGGTGGTCATGTATGAACACTTATCACATTTCAGCTGTATTTCACTAGCAAGTCTTACGTGCTTTATTATGGAGAGTTCTAGACCAACTTCACTACAATGAATACATCTTACACAGTTTGAAAAAATTCTTTTGAGAACCGACATATCAAATATTTCATTCACATCCGATTCGCCCATAAAACATTCATAGTTTTCACTCATTGAGCCAAGCTTCTTCTGTGAAGTATTTTCTTTCCCACTTTGACTGCTATGGGCAGGTGTACTTGGGAGGTTAGGTTCACTCACTCGGTTATCGTCTTTATTGTTTACAGTAATAACACATACCTTTGGCTTTCCAACATTTCTCCTTTTCTTAAAAGCCTTCAGAGGATTTCTAATAACTTTACTTTTACTCATTATTATACTTCAACAAAACAGAGACTCAAGAAACAGAATTAATTACGAATATTTTCGAGATAACGACAGAGTAAATAAACATGAAACAATCGACAATCACACCAGCGATATATATTGAAGCATCACAGGTTAGCCACAACACATACTTTATCTCACATCACTAAAATGTACCTGATGAACACGGACGTTAATAATAACACCATTTGACAGCAGTTTAACAGCGCCACAGTGGGTCACGCCCATGTAGAACACATTTCAAAAAAAATTTAAAAATAGTTGTAGTCTTCGGAATTGAATAAATTATATATCTATTAAAAGGTAATAGTCTTCAGATTCAGAAAACGCAAAAAAGTAAAAATTGAACTTTTCATGATTTTGAGCCTTTCCGGACTTAAGAAGACGTAATTGGCTTCGTCCACCTTCTCATTCAGAAGTAACAAGAATTTAGGTTTCTGCTCTCTTTTACATCTCTCAAGAAGCAACAGAAATTTAGGTTTCAGCTCTCTTTCACATCTCTCACAAATTTTCCTGGAATCAGGTAAATAATGAATTAACATCGTATCAGCATCATCAGCTGATGATGTCTTGCGTATTTTCATTGAAATTTTTATGTCTTTTGCCACTTCGGCTTGTATCAGCTGCATACCAAAAAGAGAAACACGAGGCTGCTCCTCATTTCACGCAGGAGGAACAGCCTCGAATGTGGCGCGTAGATGCCAATCTTATCACAGACCACCTCCAGTACATCTCAGGTGTTTTCTTGGCAATGGAAAAACCTATGGGCCTCCTTTCACCGTTGAAAACAATTTCCACATATTAATTGTTTTCGTATGCAACAATGCGCAACTCAAAACGCACCAAACGTAAACTGGCCTGCCACTACATGCTTCCCAAAATGTTAGAGCTTTTTGTAGGTAACTATTTGCGGCTGTCAAGTATCTGAAGAGAAGCATTTTGAACCACCAGCCGTGTACTTATACGCCTATACTCTCAACGGGTTTAGGTTTCAGCAATCATCTTTACGGAAGACTGAAAAATAAAGAAATAAAAAGTCATATGTACTGTACATAGACAAGCTTATTAGAAAAAGAAAACTTGTCTGAAGGAACGATAGTCTGGAGAATACTTACATAGTTATACATTGATGGATCAAAAATACATTACATTCAAATAGGATACAGCTGCATCTCCAATACAAACTTGCCCCACAATCGCATATGTATACATTCAGTAATCTTCAGTACACTATGAGCCATAAAAATACAATAGTGTATACCAGACGACTCCTACGTGTTGACAACTGCTAACTGCTACTGTCGAAGATTGAAAAAACGTACTAAGATCTACAACCAAGGAGTAAACGATCTCTGCTCTAGTGTAGGTTGTAAATCAACTTCGCCGGCCGAAGTGGCCGAGCGGTTCTAGGCGCTACAGTCCGGAACCGCGCGATCGTTACCGTCGCAGGTTCGAATCCTGCCTCGGGCATGGATGTGTGTGATGTCCTTAGGTCAGTTAGGTTTAAGTAGTTCTAAGTTCTAGGGGACTGATGACCTCAGTTGTTAAGTCCCATAGTGCTCAGAGCCATTTGAACTTAATTTCCGAGTATCAAAATAACTATGAGTGGTAGCGAAAGAGAAGCAGTTCGTTACCAGGCTGTGATATGGGACTACAAGATGCAAATGTTTTTTATCGAATATTTTCCGTTAAATCGAATGATAAAGACTGCATAGTGTAGAACCAATAGCAATATGAAAACTGTGTTTTTCAAATTTCCATGTAAAAAATAGGAGCTTTGCTAAGAAACTACCTAGTGACACGAATGTTGCTTTGCTTCATTTACATAAAATAGAAATGGAGTTAAAAAGGCGCAGGCACCACACAGATGCTACGAAAAAAGCAAGGAAGAGGGAGACAGTGCAAGAGAACAGAAGATTGCTTTCCCGTCGTAAGATGGTGCAGCCTCCGCAAATCTTGTGTGGTCTAAGAAAGATATCAAGCCTATGTTTCGTCCGCAGCTCGTGGTCTAGTGGCTAGCGTCGCTACCTCTGGGTCATGGGGTCCTGGGTTCGATCCCCGGCCGGGTTGGGGATTTTCTCTGCCCGGGGATTGGATGTTTGTGTTGTCTTCATCATTCCATTATAATTCATGAAAGTGGCTATACGGGTCTGTGTACAGACTGGAAACGTGTACGGGCGCTGATGACCGCGCAGTTGAGCGCCCCACAAACCAATCATCATCATCAAGCCTATATTTCGACCACATTCAGAAATATGGAACCTGTTGGGCAGCGTGAAAGATAACCTTCGATTTCGTACGTCTGGGATCTATCATGATCTGAGTGAATATGGAAAATTTTACGTAATACATAGTGCTATGTCTCCCTACATAACACGAACATATGCCATATAAGGCTCGAGGAGGAAAATAAATCTGCACTGATCGACCACAGCGTAACTGAAAAGTACATTTCGATTTCAAAAAGACGTGTATCATCTGTTCAGCCAATGCTTTCTGCAACAGAATTTTTAAGGAGACAAATGGCGTACGAGTATCGAAGGAAGTTTTTAGTGGTGATCAGGTTCATGCCCTCAGCGCAGCTTGGCAACAGGTCTTTGAAACAATTTTTATTTATTCATATGACTTACATGTTAATTTTGCATTCTTATGCAAGTACTTCATTTCTTTTTCAGAACTGCGTTCCCAAGACCTGCACATCATGTTTACCGACAGCACGACCAGTAGCAGTTCCAGATAGTTGAATTTATCTTTGAAGATATTTTAATGAGTTTTGGGTATAAAAGACCTGTCGCATCACTATTATCACCAAAGTACTACATACATGGTGCATCATTTAGTGTTATTGAGTCACTACTTTCAGGTAGTAGAAATGATCCAAGCGCCATTTGGAGTAAAGTAGTGTATGTTGTCAGATTTTTCAGTATGTGCTGAGTGTACGTAAATGAGTAAAGAAATGCGTCCATTTGCCACCTCTCTTTTCTTTTTACAGGGCATACCCTAAACGTAGTCGTAAACTACACACAGCATATTCGAATAATTTATGCTGGATGACGACTTCGACCATTGCCGGTATTTCAACAGTTGACCACGCCGTCATTTTGTGCCTGTCGAAATATCGACGGTTGTCGCAGACCTCACGAAGCTGCGTTCCCTTGAGTTGTTCGAACATTTTATGCGCCAGGAGAAACTGAAGGTTGACATATGGACACAGAACGTTCTAAAAAAGGAAACAGGTAGAAGAATTAATGCAGAATTAATCTGATTTATGAATAAAAATTATGACGATCATTAATGTAGATAAATGGCGATTTCTTTTCGAATACAACACGCATGACTATGTGTTTCATCAAGTTAATCGTCGTAGTTCTCCATCCAATTTCGTAATTTATTTTCACAGCGATTGGAAAATAAGCTATAGCAGAGTGAGCAAAAATTTATACAATGAAAGGGCACGCTGCCGCGGTCAGGTGGAAGGTCGAGAACAGAACACGCAGAGGCCGCTGTTTCTAGTTGTCCGTCCTTCTGGTCAGTAAACTGAGGATGAAATTCCAATTAACGTAAAACGCCTACCGCAGCTGCAGTGATGCTGGGCACGGCTTTTATTTTGCGGCCGATACATTCGAATAATTGCTCTCAACAAACAGGCGAGAGACACGAAAGCACCTGCGAACAGACATCCTGGCTGCCATTAGGTGATATGTATCCACAACTAATACTGGCAGCTGTCTAGTCTAAAGTAGATCGTACGCAGTACTTCAACGGCATATTCACCGCTTGTAGAGCTTTAAAAACAATATGAACCACAATTAATTTTCAAACTCAATATAAAGTAATTCTTTCTGTTTTCATTTGATGTAGTAACTTCCGACGCTTCATAACACCAGTTTGAAATGAAAAGTATACAGGTAATGCACTCACCTTTAGAGCTAATCAGGTACAACTCACGCTCAGTCTCAAAGCTTCAATCTTGCCCTGATGAAGCTGTCCGTCATTCCTACACAGTCGGTGACCGTATTCCGTGATTGAATCTCTATCCAAAGCTATAATCTGCTCGGAAATTTCAAAATGCAGAGTGAAATATTAATTCTGCAGTCGGCAACCAGTCACACAATTGAGAGCGCAAACTCTAAGGTAGGGAGTAAAAGTCTAAGCAAGTAAACGAACTCTACAGTTCGGATAGTCCACTAACTGACGATAACAAGTCTGATGGACTTTTAAAAAATAATCGTAATAAGCAAAACAATTTTTCGAAAATAAGTCATTATCTTACAGTCAGCTTAGTACGTAAAATGCAAGCAATGTGTCAAACTATTTATTTGAAGCATTTTAAGCTACGCCTGTGAAAGTTGACTGCTAGGACATTAAGAAGAATAAAAAAGTTAGAAACGAAATAGATGTTTCGGAAAGAGTCAAATAAATATCCTAGATATGAATAATAAATGACTTAATGAAAAAGAACTAAAAGAAATTTTAGAAATTGTAATAATTAACGTCATAAAGAAAATAATATTAAAATGGTACTTATTTCAACGTAACGGGTTTATACAGAGCATCTCAGAAGGAAACTATGGCAAACCCACAACTCCTTTATTCCAAATTGTGAGCAGGCTGAATTACAGGCCTATATCACTAACGTCGATTTGCAGTAGGGTTTTGGAACATATACTGTAGTCGAACATTATGAAGTACCTCGAAGAAAACGATTTCTTGACACATAGTCACCACGTATTCAGAAAATATCGTTCTTGTGAAACACAAGTAGATCTTTACACTCATGAAGTAACGAGTGCTGTCGGCAGGGGATGTCAAATTGATTCCATATTTTTAGATTTTCAAAAGGCTTTCGACACCGTTCCTCACAAGCGACTTCTAACAAAACTACGTGGCTACGGAGTATCGCCTCAGTTGTGTGAGTGGATTCGTGATTTCCTGTCAGAAAGGTCGCAGTTCGTAGTAATAGACGGACAGTCATCGAGTAAAACAGAAGTAAAATGCGGCGTTCCCCAAGGAAGTGTTATAGGCCCTTTATTGTGCCTGATCTATATTAACAACATAGGAGACAATCTGAGCAGACGTCTTAGATTGTTAGCAGATGATGCTGTCATTTACCGTCTTGTAAGGTCATCAGATGATCAAAACGACTTGCAAAATGATTTAGTTAAGTTATCTGTATGGTGCGAAAAGTAGCAATTGACCCCGAATAAATAAAAGTGTGAAGTTATTCACACGAGTACTATAAGAAATCAGCTAAATTTCGAGTACGCGATAAGTCACACAAATCTGAAGGCTGTAAATTCAGCTAAATACTTAGGGATTACAATTACAAATAACCTAAATTGGAACAATCAAATAGATAATATTGTGGGTAGAGCAAACCAAAGACTGCGATTCATTGGCAGAACACTTAGAAGGTGCAACAGGTCTACTAAAGAGACTGCTTACACCACGCTTGTCCGCCCTATTCTGGAGTATTGCTGTGGGGTGTGGGATCCACGTCAGGTGGGACTGACGGATGACATGGAAAAAGTACAAAGAAGGGCAGCTCGTTTTGTATTATCGCGAAATAGGGGAGATAGTGTCTCAGATATGAAACGTGAATTGGAGTGGCAATCAATAAAACAAAGGCGTTTTTCGTTGCGATGGGATCTTCTCATGAAATTTCAATCACCAGTTTTCTCTTCAGATTGCGAAAACATTCGGTTGCCACTCACCTACATATGGAGAAATGATCACCACGATAAAATAAGAGAAATCAGGACTCACACAGAAAAATTTAAGTGCTCGTTTTTCCCGCGGGCCGTTCGAGAGTGGAATGTTAGAGAGACAGCTTGAAGGTTGTTCATTGAACCCTCTGCCAGGCACTTTATTGTGAATAGCAGAGTAATCACGTAGATGTAGATATGTCAGTAGTTCCAACAGAAAGGGACGCATTCTGAGAGACCAACATGTTTGTCGTTCATCGAGCTGTTAAACATTATTTGGTTGGTTGGTTGGTTTGGGGAAGGAGACCAGACAGCGAGGTCATCGGTCTCATCGGATTAGGGAAGGACGGGGAAGGAAGTCGGCCGTGCCCTTTCAAAGGAACCATCCCGGCATTTGCCTGGAGCGATTTAGGGAAATCACGGAAAACCTAAATCAGGATGGCCGGACGCGGGATTGAACCGTCGTCCTCTCGAATGCGAGTCCAGTGTCTAACCACTGCGCCACCTCGGTCGGTAAACATTATTTGTCACAGGTTCATTTGATGAACGTTAGAGCGTCATGGAGGCACTTATCCGACTCCAACGGCACACGCTGCAAGTGATGTGTTCTGTATCACGGAGACGCTTACGGTTAAAATCATACGAGCCTGCTTTCCAAGAAGTGTCGGCAGTATACTACTTCCCCGTAAATGTGTGTCACGAAATGGTCATGGTGGTAGAAATCACAGAAGTTATAGCACATCTGGAGGCTTAACGACATCTTTTAATACTGCGCTACAATCGCTAATGGAACAAGAGTGAGGGGCAATCATAGTGGTACAACAGTATCCTCTGCTACACAGAGGCTCGTGCAGTCTCGTAGCCGTAGATGTACACTCAAGTTCAGAAACAACAGAACACCTTGAACGATTAGAGATAGGATGTTCATATTCACAGGTCATGTACAATAGTATGTTTTGCAGAAATGATTAGCATGTTAGCCACTTCGGTTCCGCATGTGTCCTGTTGACTCGTAGGCACAGGGTCAACCGTGAACTCTGGTAACTTGTTCCATGCGTGATAGCACCGACGTGTATAAGGCGTGATTGGTGTCCTGTGGTAGAGCCATTCATGCTGCATCACGTGATTCCAGAGTTCATCTGCGATGGTTGGCATTGGGTCACAGTGCTGCACCCATCGTTTCACCATATCCCACACATTTTTGATTGGCAATAAATCTGGTGATCTGGCGGGCCAGGGCAAAAGGCTGACATGCTGTGACACCAAGAAGGCACATGCTCGTGCAGCAACAAGTGGTCGTGCACTGTCTTGCTGGAAAATTGCATCTGTGGTGCTGTGCAGAAAAGGTATGGCTACGGATTGTAGGATGTCACGTAGATCACACTGGTTACAGTGCCTTGAACACGAACGAACTGTGATTTGTGGTTGTATCGTCTTTGATTCATAATCAAAACGTCTTCGGTCCCGGGTTCGATCCCCGCCACTGCCTAAATTTTGATAAATAATCAGCATTGGCGACCGAAGACTTCCGGCATAAGAAGTCAGCCTCATTCTGCCAACGGCCTTGTCAAAGAGGGCGGAGGAGCGGATAGAGGTTCAGGGCACTCTCTTGTCCTAGGGGTGGGAAATTGCCCCTAAAGGCGGAAGAATCAGCAATGATAAACGACGTGAGGATGCAGAAGGCAATGGAAACCACTGCATTAAAGACACGTAACGTGTATCCACAGGACATGTGGTCTGTAATTGAAGAAGTGTCATGATGATCTCTCCATTGGCAAAAGATTCCGGAATAGTCCCCCATTCGGATCTCCGGGAGGGGACTGCCAAGGGGGAGGTTAGCATGAGAATAAGATTGAATAATCAACGAAAGGATGACGTTCTACGAGTCGGGGCGTGGAATGTCAGAAGCTTGAACGTGGTAGGGAAACTAGAAAATCTGAAAAGGGAAATGCAAAGGCTCAATCTAGATATAGTAGGGGTCAGTGAAGTAAAGTGGAAGGAAGACAAGGATTTATGGTCAGATGAGTATCGGGTAATATCAACAGCAGCAGAAAATGGTATAACAGGTGTAGGATTCGTTATGAATAGGAAGGTAGGGCAGAGGGTGTGTTACTGTGAATAGTTCAGTGACCGGGTTGTTCTAATCAGAATCTACAGCAGACCAACACCGACAACGATAGTTCAGGTATACGTGCCGACGCCGCAAGCTGAAGATGAACAGATAGAGAAAGTGTATGAGGATATTGAAAGGGTAATGCAGTATGTAAAGGGGGACGAAAATCTAATAGTCATGGGCGACTGGTATGTAGTTGTAGGGGAAGGAGTAGAAGAAAAGGTTACAGGAGAATATGGGCTTTGGACAAGGAATGAAAGAGGAGAAAGAATAATTGAGTTCTGTAACAAGTTTCAGCTAGTAATAGCGAATACCCTGTTCAAGAATCACAAGAGGAGGAGGTATGCTTGGACAAGGCCGGGAGATACGGGAAGATTTCAATTAGATTACATCATGGTCAGACAGAGATTCCGAAATCAGATACTGGATTGTAAGGCGCACCCAGGAGCAGATATAGACTCAGATCACAATATGAGATGAAGAGTAGGCTGAAGTTCAAGACATTAGTCAGGAAGAATCAATACGCAAAGAAGTGGGATACGGAAGTACTAAGGAATGACGAGATACGTTTCAAGTTCTCTAACGCTATAGATACAGCAATAAGGAATAGCGCAGTAGGCAGTACAGTTGAAGAGGAATGGACATCTCTAAAAAGGGCCATCACAGTAGTTGGGAAGGAAAACATAGGTACAAAAAAGGTAGCTGCGAAGAAACCATGGGTAACAGAAGAAATACTTCAGTTGATTGATGAAAGGAGGAAGTACAAACATGTTCCGGGAAAATCAGGAATACAGAAATACAAGTCGCTGAGGAATGAAATAAATAGGAAGTGCAGGGAAGCTAAGACGAAATGACTGCTGGAAAAATGTGAAGACATCGAAAAAGATATGATTGTCGGAAGGACAGACTCAGCATACAGGAAAGTCAAAACAACCTTTGGTGACATTAAAAGCAACGGTGGTAACATTAAGAGTGCAACGGGAATTCCACTGTTAAATGCAGAGGAGAGGGCAGATAGGTGGAAAGAATACATTGAAAGCCTCTATGAGGGTGAAGATTTGTCTGATGTGATAGAAGAAGAAACAGGAGACGATTTAGAAGAGATAGGGGATCCAGTATTAGAATCGGAATTTAAAAGAGCTTTGGAGGACTTACGGTCAAATAAGGCAGAAGGGATAGATAACATTCCATCAGAATTTCTAAAATCATTGGGGGAAGTGGCAACAAAACGACTATTCACGTTGGTGTGTAGAATATATGAGTCTGGCGATATACCATCTGACTTTCGATAAAGCATCATCCACACAATTCTGAAGACGGCAAGAGCTGACAAGTGCGAGAATTATCGCACAATCAGCTTAACAGCTCATGCATCGAAGCTGCTTACAAGAATTATATACAGAAGAATGGATAAGAAAATTGAGAATGCGCCAGGTGACGATCAGTTTGGCTTTAGGAAAAGTAAGGGGACGAGAGAGGCAATTCTGACGTTACGGCTAATAATGGAAGCAAGGCTAAAGAAAAATCAAGACACTTTCATAGGATTTGTCACCCTGGAAAAAGCGTTCGACAATATAAAATGGTGCAAGCTGTTCGAGATTCTGAAAAAAGTAGGGGTAAGCTATAGGGAGAGACGGGTCATGTACAATATGTACAACAGCCAAGAGGGAATAATAAGAGTGGACGACCAAGAACGAAGTTCTCGTATTAAAAAGGGTGTGAGATAAGGATGTAACCATTTGTCCCTACTGCTCAGTCTGTGCATCGAAGAAGCAATGATAGAAACAAAAGAAAGTTTCAGAAGTGGAATTAAAATTCATTGTGAAAGGATATCAATGATATGATTCGCTGACGACATTGCTATCCTGAGTGAAAGTGAAGAAGAATTAATTGATCTGCTGAACGGAATGAACAGTCTAATGAGTACACAGTATGGTTTGAGAGTAAATCGGAGAAAGACGAAGGTAATGAGAAGTAGGAGAAATGAGAACAGCGAGAAACTTAACATCAGGATTGATGGTCACGAAGTCAATGAAGTTAAGGAATTCTGCTACCTAGGCAGTAAAATAACCAATGACGGACGGAGCAAGGAGGACATCAAAAGCAGACTCGCTATGGCGAAAAAGGCATTTCTGGCCAAGAGAAGTCTACTAATACCGGCCTTAATTTGAGGAAGAAATTTTTGAGGATGTACGTCTGGAGTAAAGCATTGTATGGTAGTGAAACATGGACTGTGGGAAAACCGGAACAGAAGAGAATCGAAGCATTTGCGATGTGGTGCTATAGACGAATGTTGAAAATTAGGTGAACTGGTAAGGTAAGGAATGAGGAAGTTCTACGCAGAATCGGAGAGGAAAGGAATATGTGGAAAACACTGATAAGGAGAAGGGACAGTATGATAGGACATCTGCTAAGACATGAGGGAATGACTTCCATGGTACTAGAGGGAGCTGTAGAGGGCAAAAACTGTAGAGGAAGACAGATTGGAATACATCAAGCAAATAATTGAGGACGTAGGTTGCAAGTGCTACTCTGAGATGAAGAGGTTAGCACAGGAAAGGAATTCGTGGCGGGCCGCATCAAACCAGTCACTAGACTGATGACCAAAAAAAAAAAAAAAAACCCAATAGCACACCACACCATAAGGCCTTCAGTTGGCGCTTTAATTCTTGTGCGAATGAAGTCACTGTATTGCTACCACGTTTGTCTGCGGCGAACCAAAATGCGGCCATCATTTTCAAACAAACAGAAATTGCATTCGTCCGAAAACACTATCTGACGCCGTTGCTGCCCAGTGATGTCGTTCCACACACCATTGACATCTAGCATATTTCCGTACATTCGCCAAAGGTAGGAGGAGAAGTGGACGACGCTCCCGTAACTCATGCCGTAATAATCGGTCACGGATTGTCATCACTGATAGTGCACGACATGTTACATTATTCTACTGTTGCGCCAGAGCCGAGGAGGACGCAGATCTGTCCTGCGACGCCATTCGGATGAGGTGTCGATCTTCTCGGGGGGTGGTCTGGATGATGCGACTCGTCCCATCTCGTCGTGTTCTACGGCCTTCTGTGAATCATTCTGCACACACCGTTTACCCTGCCGAAACACAGTCCCACAAGAGCAGCAGTCCTCATGTTGATGCATCACATTCTCTCACGCCAATAATGCGCTCTCTTTCGAACTCACTTATTTGATGGTACGCTTCGCGCATACATCTACAAAGCATCCTGCACGTCTGCTCAAGTCACACTGTTCCATTACCCTCGATTTACAGTAGAGATAACGAGAGCTGCGGCCGGCCGCGGTGGACGAGCGGTTCTAGGCGCTACAGTCTGGAACCGAGCAAATTTCGCAGGAGAACTTCTGCAATATTTGTAAGATAAGAGATGAGGTACTGAAGAAAATTAAGTTGCGAGGATGGGTCGTGAGTTGTCCTCAGGTAGCTCAGTCACTAGAGCACTTACCACCCAATGAGGGGGCCATGACTGTTGGTCGATACCTTAGAGCCTTCAAGGCCTATTGAGGTGGTGTTTAGCCTTTTATAATTCGAGTAAAGAACTTGGCAGTCCGAGACCACTTATCAATATGATGTTAGACATACTGTTGCTTTGATGCATCCACTGACTCAGATGGGAAGGGTGTCAACACGTAGTCGTATCCACTCCTTTGGCAAGCTGGCCCACAACTGTTGTAATGGTGCTTGATATCCTTAATACTGGCGCTGGGAGGAAATTGACGTATAAGCTGATCCCACACATATACTGGGGTGATCGATCTGGGGATCTTGCGACCAAGGAAATATCGCAACGTCTAACGAAAAGTTCTAGGGTCACGATCCATCAGTGGATGAACATTGTCCTGTTGAAAAATTGCACCAATGTCCTACCGCATACACAAATGCTGCAAGATATCCGTGACATACCGTAGTGCTGTTAGAGTTCCCCCCAGTCACTAACAGCCTGACCTGAATTCATACCTGTTGGTTCCCCGCACCATGACGTCTGTAGTAACACTGCCATACCTCTATAAGGCATTGAAAGTGTGGTGTAACCGCCAGACACCACACTTGCTAGGTGGTAGCTTTAAATCGGTCGCGGTCCATTAGTACATGTCGGACCCGCGTGTCGCCACTGTCAGGGATCGCAGACCGAGCGCCACCACAAGGCAGGTCTCGAGATACGGACTAGCACTCGCCCCAGTTGTACGGACGACGCAGCTAGCGATGCACACTGACGAAGCCTCGCTCATTTGCAGAGCAGATAGGTTGAATAGCCTTCAGCTGAGTCAATGGCTGCGACCTAGGCGCCATTAGTAACATTGCATGTATCTAAAGAGTCTCACTTGTATCGCCACAATCTGCAGATGTGGATTAAAGTTAAGTATTCCAGAAGCTACGTACTTTTCTTTATAGCATTCATTACGTGTCCTGTTTCAGACCTCACGCCATCCTGCTTTAGCTTAGCGCGTGCCTTTCGGCTTCCTCTCATTGTGTCTAGGCTGTCTTGTCTAGACACAACAGAAAGAATGGAACTTCCGACTAGGTAGCCGCCCTAGAAGCCGGCGATGATCATTCAGGATAGTGCAGAACCGCGATTCATCGCTCAACACGATGAAACACCATTCACCAGCTCATCAACAGTCCATGCTTCCCGTTCGCTCGATGTGCAGTCGTTTGTACTGAGGTGTTACCGACAGCCTACGCACCGGGCGGCAGTTCTCGAGCCGACTGCTGCTAGTCTCCGATCGACGCTGTGGGATGACACAGAATGCTTCAGGCAGTCTATTACTTGTCCTCAGATGGTAGGCGCTGATATGAAGGGGTTGTGATGTGCTTGGTGCACCATAGGCCGCCCCTCCCTTGTGATGATCAGACGTGGTCCACGGGAAGTCTGACAACGAGTACGTGTCCCCTCTCGTTCCCGCGCTGTCCCGCATCAGGCCACTGTCACATCCGAAGGGCCCACAAATATGGACGCGAAGTGCCCACAAATATGGACGTTGTACGATTCGACCAGCCGGCAAAATGAGACCGTCAATGATGACTCTTACAATCTCTGTCATGTTGGAAAATGTTGTCTCACAAAAATATACAGCAGCTCCGTGTCCTTCGGAGTGATCAGTCATTTGGTAATGTTCACGCCCCTTATATACCATATCATTCCTGATGACGACATTAATCACAAACAATGCCAATGCACTCGGGTGGTCGTTCTACCTGTCTCAGAGAATTGTAGTTCTATTCATTTACATATCCGCCTATTGTGTATAGGTCTATGGATTTGCATTGAAACCCGACCACGACTTCTGGGTGCTTCAAGTTTTTCGTCAGGCACCTTGTGTTTACCTACAGCTTTGTATTGAATTGTATGGAACTGAGACCTAGAAAAGACGGAGAGACATCGTTCCCGCCGTAGCTCCACTCAGCCCACCGCCACCCCACACCGAACCCAGGGTTAATGTGCGTTCGGCCCCCCCAATGGATCCCCCCCCTCGCCACGGAACGTCTCACACCAGACGAGTGTAACCCCAATGTTTGCGTGGTAGAGTAATTATGGTGTACGCCGCATACGTGAAGGTAGTGTTTGAGCAGCAATTGCAAACATAGCGTAACTGAGGCGGAATAAGGGGAACCAGACCGCATTCGCAGAGGCAGATGGAAAACCGGCACACCGGACCTCGACACTAATCCGCCGGGCGGATTCGTGCCGGGGACCAGGCGCTCCTTCCCAATCCGGAAAGCCGTGTGTTAGACAGCACGGTTAACCGGGCAGGCTACCTACAGCTTACACGATTTTTCCCGAGAATTTCGAACGTCTTGTAGCATGGAAGCTGTAATCGGGAATTAATGAATAGTTACGTGCAACTGCCATTTGACGTTCTGTGACACTTGGAGCAAATTAACTACAATAATGGTGATAGAAAAATTATAAATTTTCGCTCAGTTAAGGAATACGTATATATCATAGTAGTTATGGACTTAGAGGAAGTCCCCACCAGTGAAAAGTATCACACCGTACCCAAAATTTTAAAACGAACAAGAAGAAAGCAGAGAAATGGTCGAGCACCTTACAGAAATCAAACGGCCGTAAGGCACGTAAGGTACTGTTGTTTCTCGACGAAACTATGTAACAAGCAAAATAAAATTTTATATCCAGTGCTAACGTTGAGGGGTGACGTCGCCTATCAGCTGACAGTATGGCAAAGTTACAAAACTCTACGTCTGACTGAACAGTACAGTTACATAAACTATGGCTTAAAGACGAACAAAGCTGAGATGAAAGTGACTACAAGCAGTGCCAAGATTTGTTGAATTCAAATTTTTAAGCAATCTCATTACTTATAGAAGAAAGAGTGATAGAATTTTTGTCCAGACGAATAGTCGAAGCTGCGGAAACGTCAGCAGCACACAAGCGCCAGTGAACAAAACTTTCATCAACAAATCTGCTCTAAAAGTATAAACTACTAATACTGAATTGATAGAGAAGTGTACGCACAGAGTACAGAATAGAATAGAATTGAAACATGATCCCTAGTAATCCGGAGATTAAGAAACTGAAAGCATCTGAAACGTGGTGCTGTAGAATGTTGTCATTTACGAGGACAGGTGAAGTACGAAATGAAAAGTTGCTAGAAAGTCGAAAGAAGGGTACTTAAAATTCGTACTACAACAGAGACCGGTTTGTGTGACATCTGGTACACTCGACCTAGAAGGAGCAGCAGGAAAGGCCTTACAAAAGCTAACATACGTAACCGATTATGGAGGACAGAGAATGTAGTAGTCACCTAGAGATGACAAGAGCAACTGGAGGCAGCAAGATAGAGAAGAGGGTAATAAACTGCTAAAAGAAATGCGTTCAGTTATATCATGATAGAGTATAATAGCTAATGGTGGCTAAGTGAGATCTTTGTTCTTTGTTGTGTTTGTTTTAAATTCACATTTTAATGAAGAAAACATGGAGTTTTACTTTTGTTCGCTCTGTCCGATACAAATAAATGACTGGATGACATGGAGACTGAGTTTCATATTGAAATTCACACCTGCCACGCCTTTAAAGGGATAAGCGAACAACTTGGGAGTCGAAAAAGAGCCTTTTTTTAACTTCCTTTTAATTACTCCAGTTGGTCATAAATTATTCCTTTCTCGACAAAATCATATTTCAGTAATCTATTATGAATAATACAATGTGTATATGAAGTGCGCGCAGCAGGTTGTGTTGGGTTGTTTTTGGGGGGGGGGAGGGGAGGGGGGGGGGGGAGGGAGGGAGGGGAGAAAAGGCCAAACAGCGAGGTCATCGGTCTCATCGGATGAGGGAAGGACGGGGAAGGAAGTCGGCCGTGCCCTTTCAAAGGAACCATCGCGGCATTTGCCCGGAGCGATGTAGGGAAATCACGGAAAACCGAAATGAGGATGGCCGTACGCGGAATTGAACTGTCGTCCTCCCGAATGCGAGGCCAGTGTGTTAACCACTGCGCCACCTCGCTCGGTGCGCAGCAGGTAACGTACTTGCAGAACTGTAACCAGTGTTGCTCTATATGTAGGACAACAGGTCGGCTGGTAGGCTTACTTTAACACTTGTCGCGAATACCGGTCAGAAGCATTAGCAACTTGCACACTGTGTAAAATGCTAGTCACGGAAATGTGTCACGCCTGGTGCTGTGTTAGTGAAGGTCTGACACGCAAACCGCTAACGCTCGTACGTGCTACATCCTACAGAACAGACACGATGTGATAGTAGGGGAAAGTTATATCCCATAGTGATTAGAGCCATTTAAACCATAGCAGGGGAAAATACTAGAGTTATACACTTACTCCCGTATCACTGTACAGGCACGGCGGAGAGCATTTCGTAGCATATAACAAATGTTCTGTTGAGCGCCATTCGGGAATGAAGCGAAGGAAGAAAGACTAAATGCCTGACTACGCGTTTTGTGTGGCGGCTAGACGGAATATACTATAGTGGCATCACAATATTGTGACGTCTTCTTGGAGTATCGGTTCTCTTAATTCACATTCTCTTAATTCACACAACGTGATTACCAGGGAGGAACACCACTTTTCTAAAAATGGTTCAAATGGCTCTGAGCACTATGGGACTAAACATCTGAGGTCATCAGTCCCCTACAACTTAGAACTACTTAAACCTAACTAAGGACGTCACATACATCCATTCCCCAGGCAGAATTCGAATCTGCGACCGTAGCGGTCGAATGGTTCCAGACTGAACGCCTAGAACCGCTCGGCCACTCCGGCCGGCACCACTTTTCTGATAGTAACATTGTAATTTTGTAACTAGCTCCGTTAAGTTTTCGTATCATCTATATATTCTTCTACATCTACGTGACTGCTCCGCAGTACTCAAGTGCCTGGCAGAGTGTTCATCGAACGACTTTCAAGCTACGCACTTTTCTACCGTTCCACTCTCGAACAGCACACGGGAAAAACGAACACTTGATTATTTTCGTGCGAACTCTGATTTCTCTTATTTTATTATGACGGTCATGTCTTCCTATCTATTTGGGTGCCAACAAAATATTTTCGCATTCGGAAGAGCAAGATGATGATTGAAATTTTATGAGATCACGCCGCAACGAAAAACGTTTTTGTTTAAATTACTGCCATTCCAATTCTCGTATCATATTCGCAACACTCTCTTCCCCGTTTCGAGATAATACAAAACAAGCTGGCCTTGTTTGAATTTTTTCGATGCTCTCCGTCGCTCCTATGTTTCATTTACAAGCGTTCCATCAATAAATCGCAGCGAATGGTTCGCTGCCCATAATATTATCTATGTGATCGTTCTAGTTTAAGTTATACGTAATAGTAATCTCTAAGAATTTAGCAGAATTGACAGCCTTTAGGTTTGTGTGATTTATCGTGTAACCGAAATTTAGGGGATTCCTCTTAGTACTCATGTAGATGACTTCACACTTTCCATTATTTTGAGCCATTTGTCACTTTTTCGCATCTACAAACATCTTTTGAAATTCACATCGCAATTGATTTTGATGATCCGATGACTTTACATACAAGATTATAGACGACAGCATTATCTGCGAACAGTCTAAAAGGTACCCAAGATGTACCACCTGGGAAGTACTGGTTTCTCTGGCCACTACATCAAAGACAGTGGTGTCTGATCCGTCGAACATGTCTGACAGAACAGACACCACAAATGCACAGAAAATCTAAGAGAGCCGCTCAGCTGTTTCTTAACAAGTTTATATAGATGAGAAATAGTAGTGGGCCTATTAAGCTTCCTCAGGGAGCACAAGATATTACTTCTGTTTTAGTCGATAACTTCTGTCGATGACTATGAACCATGACTGTTCTGGCAGGAATCATAACTGCGACAATACTCCGTAGGCACGCGTTTTTATTAGAAGTGGCTTGTGGCGTACGGTGTCAAAAGACTTCTGGAAATCTAAAAATATGGAATCAATTTGTCGATGGAACTCATTACTTCGTGAGAATAAAGAACTGGTTCTGTTTCACAACAACGATATTTTCTGAATTTCTTTTTGCTATTTGTCAGTGTATAATTTTCTTCGAGATTGTTGCGATGCTAACAGTGCGTATTTGAGCTCGTCCTGGACGGTTGCACGGAATCAGAGCACTATGGCGGAATGACGAGAAGACGTAGTAGAACGGCAGGGAGGAACTGTCGTTTTTGGACTTCCCACAGGCACATCGTGAATGCAGTTGCCCGGTTTGTTGTTGCATCATCGTGTCTACAAGGAATGGTGTACCTCTCGCAGCAAGGTAACACAGCGTATCAACAGTGGACCTTAAAAGATCCTAACCAACACTGACCAGAGACGAGAGTCACTCTCTGACTGCCCAGCTAAATCACCCGACCTTCATTCCACAGAAAGTATCTGTAACTACACTCCTGGAAATGGAAAAAAGAACACATTGACACCGGTGTGTCAGACCCACCATACTTGCTCCGGACACTGCGAGAGAGCTGTACAAGCAATGATCACACGCACGGCACAGCGGACACACCAGGAACCGCGGTGTTGGCCGTCGAATGGCGCTAGCTGCGCAGCATTTGTGCACCGCCGCCGTCAGTGTCAGCCAGTTTGCCGTGGCATACGGAGCTCCATCGCAGTCTTTAACACTGGTAGCATGCCGCGACAGCGTGGACGTGAACCGTATGTGCAGTTGACGGACTTTGAGCGAGGGCGTATAGTGGGCATGCGGGAGGCCGGGTGGACGTACCGCCGAATTGCTCAACACGTGGGGCGTGAGGTCTCCACGGTACATTGGTGTTGTCGCCAGTGGTCGGCGGAAGGTGCACGTGCCCGTCGACCTGGGACCGGACCGCAGCGACTCACGGATGCACGCCAAGACCGTAGGATCCTACGCAGTGCCGTAGGGGACCGCACCGCCACTTCCCAGCAAATTAGGGACACTGTTGCTCCTGGGGTATCGGCGAGGACCATTCGCAACCGTCTCCATGAAGCTGGGCTACGGTCCCGCACACCGTTAGGCCGTCTTCCGCTGACGCCCCAACATCGTGCAGCCCGCCTCCAGTGGTGTCGCGACAGGCGTGAATGGAGGGACGAATGGAGACGTGTCGTCTTCAGCGATGAGAGTCGCTTCTGCCTTGGTGCCAATGATGGTCGTATGCGTGTTTGGCACCGTGCAGGTGAGCACCACAATCAGGACTGCATACGACCGAGGCACACAGGGCCAACACCCGGCATCATGGTGTGGGGAGCGATCTCTTACACTGGCCGTACACCACTGGTGATCGTCGATGGGACACTGAATAGTGCACGGTACATCCAAACCGTCATCGAACCCATCGTTCTACCATTCCTAGACCGGCAAGGGAACTTGCTGTTCCAACAGGACAATGCACGTCCGCATGTATCCCGTGCCACCCAACGTGCTCTAGAAGGTGTAAGTCAACTACCCTGGCCAGCAAGATCTCCGGATCTGTCCCCCATTGAGCATGTTTGGGACTGGATGAAGCGTCGTCTCACGCGGTCTGCATGTCCAGCACGAACGCTGGTCCAACTGAGGCGCCAGGTGGAAATGGCATGGCAAGCCGTTCCACAAGACTACATCCAGCATCTCTACGATCGTCTCCATGGGAGAATAGCAGCCTGCATTGCTGCGAAAGGTGGATATACACTGTACTAGTGCCGACATTGTGCATGCTCTGTTGCCTGTGTCTATGTGCCTGTGGTTCTGTCAGTGTGATCATGTGATGTATCTGACCCCAGGAATGTGTCAATAAAGTTTCCCCTTCCTGGGACAATGAATTCACGGTGTTCTTATTTCAATTTCCAGGAGTGTATTTGGAACTCTGGCAGAACTTAGAAATCAACTCCCATGCAATTTTGTAGCCTTTCGGGACGGTTTGCTTCAGCTTCGCCCTGTGCCAGGCATGTGAATTTTAGAGCAGTTACGTAGATGTAGCTGTGAGTCTCCTAGAAATGACCAGCATTTCGTCCAGTCCCTTTCCCTACTACTTCTTCTCGTCTCCGCATCCCGCATCTTGCAAGAACCCACACTCGTACTCCAGAAGTGTCTCAGTTTAGCCAGTGAAACGTTGGACGATGGTATAAGGGCCGAATGGTGTAATTGGCCACGCTTTCCCACCAGTGTTTTGCGATAGCTAAACCAGTCCGTCCTTGAACAGACTTAGTGACACGCCTTGTAGGAATTCTTCCTACCTGTTATATGGAGATGGGCTCTTAGTTTTACGTCCCCTTACAGACCCGTAGAAGGGCCGTCGGATTTTGAAAGTGCAATACTACTATCCGTGTTTTACGTAATGAAACAGAAAGTAGTTTTTTGTGTAAATAATTTTTACACAGGATGTAATTTTGGTGCGTTTAAGAAACACCGTAAAATGAACTATTAGCTAACTATTAACGGTACGAGAGATGGTCTACCGCATGAGTAGATCGAAAGGCTACTGATGACTGCCGACTGTGGTGCACAGTCAGTAACCTGACGTGTACAATTGCTACAGTTCATATAAGACTGTATATCTTCGGTTGTGTCAAACTTATTCGTTTATTTATTAATGTCAACGTTTCCTGGCATTGTAAAGTTACTGAAAGATAGTGTTTACGACCCGCAGAGCCCTGCTAACGTCTGAGTGGCAAAAGGCAACTTTTTTTTTTAGCAGATATTTACTAGTAACAAATACTTGATTCGCGCCAGAATAAATGTACTTTCCGTACATATCTTTTTTCTGACGTCACGAGCGATTTCGCCTCGGCACCACATCCCACTGGCTCTGAAAGCGCTGGGTCGCCATCCGCTACCGTTATCAGCGTGGTAACGCACCACTCGCGCCTTACTCCGTACATACTGCAGCGCTGATACATTCACTTCACGTACGTGAAATAGCAAAACTGGAAATAAAGTAAAATGCGCTCTTATCTTCAAATAAGGGGTACCTTACAATCTGTCACCAAACGCCTCAGTCTCGCCATTCTTTCTCATCCTCTTCTATTCCTCTTCTTTCTATTGCTTTCTGGACACCCCTTAACCACACGTTCTGTGGTCTTCCTCTTCTCCTTCAAGTAGGTTGCCATAGAAGTACTCTCTCGGGCCACCTGTCTTCATCCATTCTTTTGAGATGCCCTAACCATCGTAGCTGTCTTTCTTCTATTCTATCCTTAATACAGGGTGGCGATAATTAAAGTGCAGCTACTAACGGTGGTTCAGTGTGGGTTGTAATTATCGTATGGCAGCAAGACGTGGTAGATATGCTAATGCGTTAATGCCGAGCCGATTCATGCTGGGAAAAAATTAGTTTCAGTTTTGGGCACAAGCTGCAATGTACAGCAATCTCCTCGACGTCTCAAGTGCTCATATTGACAAACTGTGTAAGCGGTAGTTCATAATAAAATCATTTATTTCTGTCATTTGTTTGACTTTTTCTGCCCACGTCCTGTTCCTAATCCATTACACATGGAAACATTTCTATACGTCATTCTTGCATTCACAGAGCCAGATTTGCATCAGATGCTCGAAACTGGAGCTTCTTTTTTTTCCAACGTAAATCTGTTCCTCATTAATGCATAAGCATATCTACCAAGTTTATCTGCCATACGATAATTGCAGCCCACGCTGGATCTCCGTAAGTAACTACACTATAATTATAGCCACATATGATAGGTCTGCATTCTTTCCCTTATTTTCTCATTTCTTACATAGTCAAGACGGGAATTTCTACATGCTCTTCTCAGTTGGTTCACTTCCAAAGCTTCAAGTATCGTTTGCTTCTTCCTCTGGTTTCGCAGTACTCACTCCAATAGCTTGTTATTGGTTCTACGATGCGATTCTAGGCACTTCAGCCTGGAACCGCGCTGCTACTACGGTCGCAGGTTCGAATCCTGCCTCGGGCATGGATGTGTGTGATGTCCTTAGGTTAGCTAGGTTTAAGTAGTTCTAAGTTCTAGGGGACTGATGACCTCAGATGTTAAGTCCCATAGTGCTTAGAGCCACTTGGTTCCACGATGGATTTGCACAAATGCATTTTGGTGCAAACACAACGGATGGTTATCTGCTGACAGTCCAGACAAATGGGTGGTTCCTGAAGAGGGGTAAAGCCTTTTCAGTAGCTGTACTGCCAAAGCCTACATGACTGACTGATCTGACCTTACAACATCAGCCAAAACAGCCTTGCTGTGCTTTTACTGCGTATGGCTTAAAGTAAAAGGAAACTAAAGCCGTAATTTTTCTCGAGGGCTCTACGGTTAAATGATGATGGCATCCTCTTGGGTAAAATATTCTGGAAGTAAAATAGTCCCCCTTTCGCATCTCTAGGTGGCAACTACCCAGGAGAATGTCATCATCAGGAGAAACGAAACTGGCGTTCTACGGATTGTAGCATGGAATGTTAGATCCCTTAATCGGGCTAGTAGGTTAGAAAAATTAAAAAAGGAAATGGATAGGTTGAAATAGTGGGAATTAGTGAGATTCGATCTCAAGAGGAACAGGACTTCTGCTCAGGTGAATACACGGTTATAAATACAACGTCAAATAGAGGTAATGCAGGATCGGGTTTAATAACGAATACAGGAATGCGGGTAAGCTACTATGAACAGCATAGTGAATGCACCATCATAGCGAAGATATACACGAAGCCCACGCCTACTGCACTAGTACAAGTTTATATCCCAACAAGCTCTGCAGTTTATGAAGAGACTGAATAATTTTATGATGAGATAGAAGAAATTATTCAGAGCATTAAAGAAGACGAGAATTTCATTGCGAAGGGGGACTGGAAATCGATGGAAGGAAAACGAAAAATAGTAGGTGAACTTGGGGTTGGGGAGAGGAATGAAAGAGGAAGCCGCTTGGTACAATTTTGCACAGAGCATAATTTAATCATCGCTAACACTTGGTTTAAGAATCATAAAAAAAGGCTGTATATGTGGAAGAGAGCTGGGAAACAGAAAGGTTTCAGATTGATTATGTGTTGGTATGACAGAGATTTAGGAATCAGATTTTAAATTGTAAGACATTTCCAGGGGCAGATGTGGACACTCACCACAACTTATTGGTTATGGTAGGGTTGGGTTGGGTTGTTTGGGGGTAAGAGACCAAACAGCGAGATCATCGGTCTCACCGGATTAGGGAAGGATGAGAAAGAAAGTCAGCCGTGCCCTTTCAAAGGAACCAGCCCAGTATTTGCCTGGAGCGATTTAGGGAAATCACGGAAAACCTAAATCAGGACTGCCGGACGCGGGATATTGGTTATGAGCTGTACATTAAGACTGAATAAATCGAAAAAGGTGCGAAATTATGGAAAAGGAACTTGAATAAACTGAAAGAACCATAGGTTGTTGAGAGTTTCAAAAGGAGCATTAGGCAGCAGCTGACTAGACCTGGGGGAGGGAATGCAGTAGAAGGCGAATGGATAGCTTTACGAGATGAAATACTGAAGGCAGCAGAAGGTCAATTAGGTAAAAAGACAAGGGCTTGTAAAAATCCTTACCTAATACAAGAGATACTGAATTTAACTAATTAAAGGAGAAAATTTTAAAATGCAGTAAATGAAGTAGGCGAAAGGAAATACATACGTTTCAAAAATGAGATTGACAGGAGACGAAAAATTGCTAAGCAGGAATGGCTAGAGAACAAATGTAAGGATTTATAAACATATTTCATTAGGAGAAAGATAGTACTTTGGGGAAAAGAGAAACAGCTCTATGGAATATCAAGAACTCAGATCGAAAACCAATCCTAAGCTAAGAATGTAAAGCTGAAAGGTTGAAGGAGTATATAGAGGGCCTATACAAGGGAGATGAACTTGAAGGCAATGTTATAGAAAGGGAAGTGGACGTAGACGAAGATGAGACAGGAGCTATGATACTGCGAGAAGAATTCGAGAGAGCTCTGAAGGATCTAAGCCGAAACAAGGCCCCGATAGAAAATGATTTTCCGTCAAAACCACTGGTAGCCATCTGGTGTGTCACATGAATGAGACAGGCGAAATACCCTCAGAGTTCTTGAAGAATGTAGCAATTCCGATTCTAAAGAAAGCAGTTGCTAACAAGCACCAAACTATCAGTTTGGTAAGTCATGGATGCGAAATGCTAACACAAATTCTATACAGAAGATTTAGAACAACTGCAGGAAGCCGACTCTGAGAAGATCAGTTTCGATTTCAGGGAAATGTAGAAACACGCGAGGCAGTACTGACCCTACGACTTACCTTAGAAGATAGGTTAAGCAAAGACAAACTTACAAATATAGCATTTGTACACTTATAGAAAGCTATTGACAATGTTCACTGGAATACTCGTTTTCAAATTCAGAAGATGGTAGGGGTAAAACATAGGGAGCAAAATGCTGTTTACAAAGTGTACAGCAACCAGACGCCAGTTATAAAGCATCAAGGGGCATAAAAAGGGCAGCACTGGTTGAAAAGGGAGTGAGACAGTGCTGTAGCCAGTCCCGGTTGTTATTCAGTCCGAACACTGGAGAAGCACTTAAGGAAACCAAAGAAAAATTTTAAGAAGGAAATAAAGTTCAGAGAGAAGAAATGGAAACTATGTGGTTATCTATGACCCTGTAATTCTGCCAGAAACAGCAGGAGTTGTATGGAATGCTCAGCGTCTTGAAAGGAAGATATAAGCTGGACATTAACAAAAGCAAAACAAGGATAAAGAAATGTAGTCTAATTAAATCAGGTGATGCTAAGTGAGTTAGATTAGGAAACGAGACAACGTAGTAGATGAAGTTTTTCTATGTGGGCAGCAAAACAACTATGATGGACGAAGTAGACAGGATATAAAAGGTATATATTGGCAATGGCACAAGAAGAATTTCTGAAGAAAAGAAATTTGTTAAGTGTTATGAAGTCTTTTCTGAAGGTTCAAATCAAATGGCTCTGAGCACTATGGGACTTAACTTCTGTGGTCATCAGTCCCCTAGAACTTAGAACTACTTAAAGCTTACTAACCTAAGGACATCACACACATCCATGCCCGAGGCAGGATTCGAACCTGCAACCGTAGCAGTCGCGCGGTTCCGGACTGAGCGCCTTAACCGCGAGACCACCGCGGCCGGCTTTTCTGAAGGTATTTGTCTCGGGGCATAGTCATATATGGAAGTGAAACTCGGACGGTAAACAGTTAAGATAAAAAGGGAATAGAAGCTTTCGAAATGTGGTGCTGCAGAAGGATGCTGCAGATTTGACGGGTGGATCACGTAACTAATGATGGAATACTGAATAGAATTGGAGATCCAAGAATTTGTGGCACAAGTTGACCAAAAGAAGGGATCGGTTGGTAGGACACATTTTGAGACTTCAAGAGATCATCACTTTAGTATTTGAGGGATGAAGGGCGTGAGGGGGGGAGTAAAAATGGTAGAGGGAAACTAAGAGATGAATACAGTAAACAGATTCAGAAGGTGAAAAGGATGTAAGTTGCAGCAATATTCGAAGTTAAAGAGCCTCGTAGAGGATAAAGCAGCATGGACAGCTGCATCAAACCAGTTTGTGTTGTTCCACATCAACAAGTGGCTGTCATTTTGTCTCACAAATGGTGATATTAAAGTATTCTCCATTTCCACTTCATCATCCAGTGACAATACTTTGTTGTAGACAAAAGCATACCTGATAATGGAAATTTGTGGTAACGTCTTATGGGACCAAACTGCTGAAGTCATCGGACCCTAAGCCTACAACTACTTAATCTAACTTAAACTAACTTACGCTATGGACAACACACACACACACACACACACACACACACACACACACACACACACACACATGCCCGAGGGAGGACTCGGAACTCCGATGGGGGGAGCAGCCGGCCGTGGTCGCTGAGCGGTTCTATGCGCTTCAGTCCGGAACTGCGTGACTGCTACTGTCGCAGGTTCGAATCCTGCCTCGGACATGGATGTGTGTGATGTCGTTAGGTTAGTTAGGTTTAAGTATTTCAAGTTCTAGGGGCTGATGACCTCAGATGTTAAGTCCCATAGTGCTCAGAGCCATTTGAAGCATTTTTTTGATGGGGGGAGCCGCACGGACCATGACAAGGCGCCTAAGACCATGCGGCTACCCCGCGCGACCTGCTAATGCTGCTGACCATATCGGATGAATGTTTTATGTATACTGGGAACACTGGTCGCCACATGGTGTTCATTTGCGACGCAATCGGTGATACTTTCATCTTCTTTCAACATTCGTCGTCCATTATGTTGTGTTGTGTGCCATTACTTAAAAAATCTTCGAGTCATCCTCACGTTCGTGGAGATATTCCATAATATCGGATCTTAGTAATGAGATTACTGTGTTTTAGAGTCTGTCTGACAGAGCTGCAGCCAGGCTTCACGCTTAGCCATGATGTAAATACACGAGTTGCAATGACTTTTTTTTTTTTTTTTTTTTTTACATTTCCCTGTATTCTATTTCCTAACGTGAGTGCAATAATATCTGTTTCCGCAACTTTCTCCATACAATATTATTAAATCAATGCAACTCTTTGCCTTATTTGGGTACGTCACTTTGGTTATGTCTTTCTGATGCTTGATTTATGACGTTTCGTGCATAACTTTTCTATGTTTGTTGGATTTGAACTAAATGTGCTCGAGTTCCCTTTTACGCAGAATATTAGCGAGTGACTATTATTTTCACCAAACACGAGTAGTGCTGTAATAGAAAAAGTCTGTTTAATAGGCTCATGGTGGCTGTGAGCTACTACTCTGGCAGAACAGAGGCAATTCCGTCCGGGTGTAAGAACTTAATTTTTTGTACAACATTTACTGTGTAAAATGTTCGCGATCGAGTTTACACTTGGCCAACAGAGATAATTCTTATCAGGGCAAAATTTAATATCGATTGTCCTTGTCGAGAATAAAAACTTACCTACAGATTCTGCAGAGCCACTATCCATATGTCACTAAGTTTCATTGCTTCTTCTTTTCTATTCAAATTATCCACATGCTTCTCTGTTTCGCTGGCTTCTCTATGTAGCCGTGGATAATAGTTTGTCATTGCAAATAAAACTTTGGTTTGAGAGCGCTCAGTCACATGATTTTCTTACTAAAAAGCATCTGATTAGCCACTTTTTGTTGACTAAGCAAAATGAATTTTGGATGCCGGAACACTTGGACGCCGGCCTATAACATTTGAAGCAGGCTTTCCAGTAAAATGGCAATTCACGCAAGGAAATAAAGTTCTGCAGCCAAACAACAGTCGGTCAAACAACAACGATAAAATAATGTTAATAAAAACGTGGTTTTTCGCCCCTTTATGACAGAAGTAACTGGTCAGATCGGCAAGATTTTACAGAAAGATAACGTCAGACCCGTTTTTAGACCAACAAAGAAAATACGTCAAGCACTCCGATCTGTAAAGGGTAAGTGGGCCCTTCTGTCGGCATGTGGGGTATACACTGGAAGTACCAAGAGAAGCATGAATACAAAATGGTTCAAATGGCTCTGAGCACTATGGGACTCAACTACTGAGGTCATCAGTCCCCTAGAACTTAGAACTAGTTAAACCTAACTAACCTAAGGACATCACAAACATCCATGCCCGAGGCAGGATTCGAACCTGCGACCGTAGCGGTCCTGCGGTTCCAGACTGCAGCGCCTTTAACCGCACGGCCACTTCGGCCGGCAGCATGAATACAAGAGTGAAATAACATAGACGTCTTTGCCGATTGCGAAAAAAAAGGAAAAATTTGCGGTTGGAGAGCATACTCTGCACTCAGAAAATCATGGGAGAAAGTTATCTGAAGCCAAACTTTTATCTAAATATTACCTACGTCTATGTAGAGAAGCCCTCGAAGTACACTGACAGAAAAAAAATCGCAACATCACGAACGAGTTGTGCGACATAAACGAAAGTTGGTAAGCGTGTTTCTACGTCTGAAAAGATGTCATTTCAGATTTCGCGTCTGTCGCATAAGAGCGCCTCTAGTAGCACCGCTGTGACACTGCGAATCAGTTTTGCTTTAAATACACGCTGTAATGGTCGTAGGCGTTATTTATACTGGACATGGTGAGTTGATGTTAGTCAAGAATGCCTTTCAGACAGCAAGGATGTCATTATCTAAACCGCACTCAGTTTGAATGAGGTCATGCAATAAAGCTACGAGGAGCTGGATGTTCCATCGTCAATACTTTATGAAGACTTGGCAGAAATGTAGCCACTATACACGATTGCTGGCAGCCGTGCTCCCGACAATGTACGACCGCAAGAAGACCGAGCTCCGGACGGCCACGTGGCACTACCGGGAGGGAACAACATCGTCTCCGGATTATGGCTCTGGTGCATTGCAGTGTATCTGGAGCAGCAATTTGAGCATCAGTTGACAGCACACTGATACAACGAGCTATTACAAATCAGTTACTTCATGCACAGTTCCGAGTCAGACACCCTGTAGAGTGCGTTCCACTGACCCTACATTATCGCTATCTGCGACTGCAGTAGTGCCAATGGAGCGGTCATTGGAGGGCTGGGTGGAAGTTTGTTGTGTTTTCTGATGAAGCTGTTTGTGTTGGTTAGGATTAGGCCAGTTGAGGCCCTGTAACCAACCTGTCTGCATGCTAGACACACTGTACCTACACCTGGAGTTATGGTCTGGGTGCACTTCTGTATGACAGCAGAAGCTCTCTCATAGTTACCCCACGCACTCTGACTGCAAATTTGTAAGTCAGTCTGGTGATTCGACCTGTTCTGGTGCCATTCACGAACAGCATTCCAGGGGGTGTTTTCCAACAGTATAACGCTCGCCCACACACCGCTGTTGTAACCCAACATGCTCTGAAGAGTGTCGACATGTTGCCCTGCCCTGCGCGAGCAGCAAATCTGTCTCTAATCGAGCACATACAGGACATTATCGGATGACAAATCCAGCGTCAGCCACCAATAGCATTAACCGTACCTGTATTTACTGACCAAATGCAACATGCGTGGAACTCCATCCCACAAACTGACATCCGGCTTCTGTACGACAGGACGAATGCACGTTTGCATGCTTTCATCCAGCATTCTGGCGCCTGCATCGGTCGTTAATGTACCAGCATTTGACATTTACATTGGCTTATCTCACGCTTAGCCAACGGCCTTGCCGCTAAGCGCTGCCGGGCTGGGCTAGCACTTCGATGAGTGACCATCCGGTCTACCGAACGCTGTTGGCAAGAGGGTTGCATTCAGCCCTTGTGAGGCAAACTGAGGAGCTACTAGATTGAGAAGTAGCGACTCCAGTCTCGGAAACTGATATACGACCGGGAGAGCGGTGTGTTGACCACATGCCCCTCCATATTCGCATCCATTAACACCTATGCGCTGGGAATGACACGGCTGCCGACCGGTACAGTTGGGCCTCCATGGCCTGTTGGGGACGAGTTTAGTTTAATTTAGTTTTTATCTCGCGCTTACATTAACCTGTGGTCTTGCAGTGTTGAACACTTAAATGTTTTACCTAAAAAAAGGTATTCGCGAAATTTCATTAATGTACATCAATCATTTTTTGGTGTTGCAATTTTTTTTTCTTCAGCGTATGTAAGCATGAGCATAATTTTAAGCCGCGCCCAATGACCGCGCGGTTAGAGGCCCAATGTCACGGATTGCGTGGCCACTCCGGCCAGACGTTCCAGTCGTCTCCCGGGCATGTGTGTGTGTCTTGCTCTTAGCATAAGTTAGTTTAAGTAGTGTGTAAGTGTAGGGTCCCTTAGGAATTCACTCTTTCTTTCTCTCTCTCTCTCTCTCTCTCTCTCTCTCTCTCTCTCTCTCTCTCTCTCTCTCTCACACACACACACACACACACACACACACACACACACACACACACAAAATTTTAACAGAAAATAAAAATCCATCAAACTTAGAGATATATGGACGGGTGGTTCTGCAGAATCTGTAAGTAAGTTTTTATCCTTGACAGGGAGAGTCGATAGTTGAGTTCTGCTCTGACAAGCATTCTCTCTGCTGATCGCGTGTAAACTCGACAACGACCATTTTCCACAGCTTTTATATCGCTCTCCGATGTCCGACTCATCAGTCGGCAAGACTCAGCATCGCCAAGAACACCTCCGATGATGTCCACCGCAGCTACGAAAGAAGCGATGCTCGCCTAAGTTTAAAAAGCTGTAGCTTTAAAATATGAGCTCAAGTTGGTAAAGTTTCCTTGTAAGAGCCCATCGCGCAAAGCGCTACCTCACCCAATGTGTAGTGCACTTCTCCACATACTGAACACGATGTTTACAAACGAAGCATCTGATTTCACAAAGGCATAGCTTCTACATCAGTGAAGATAGAAACTCAGGGTAACTTTTAACTTAGGTATATTATAATTTTTTTAATTTCAAAAGAAGAAACCAAATTTTACGAGGGTACGCATTCACGTACAACTTTGGCATACTTTTCAATTACGTTTAAGATCAACGTTTTTATATACTTTTCATAAATGTTCAGTGTGCCGTCCACGGGGCGCACGACTAACATCAACATGATTGCCCAACTCTTTCCACAGTTTTGCGAGCGTGTCTGTAGTTCCTACAAGCGCTGCTGTTGCTATGCGTCTTCGCAGATCGCCCGACGTACTTTCAAGGGGAGAAAAACAACACAACTTTGAGAGCATGCGACCTAATAGATCTGCGGCGTAACGCGAAATTCGTACGCCTCTTGCGCTGAAGGCGTTCCGGTGCCGTAACCTCGACAAAAATCACGTTGTCCACTTGTAAATATATTGTATTTGTTGAAACGGAGAACGCGAAACGTCGTTTGTCGCTGTGCTATCCCTGTCACACTGGGCAGTAAACGAGCGGGCGAGATGGCTGCGTCAGGGAGACACTTGTTAGCAATCACAAGAATCGAGAAAGTACGACTGGCGACGAGGTAAACTCTTAGTTGCATTGCGTAAATTAAGTTTATCCCAAATGTATACCTTGATTCTGGTAAAAGCTATAATCTTGTGAAAGGGCATGAATATTTTTGTAATACCTTGTCACACGGTGTATAGCTAAGTAACAATAAACTCCAGATTCTTGAAAGAAACGAACACCCATGCAGCTTCAAGCTTCTGACTGCTTTACCGAACGAGTTAAATATCTGACATTAAGCAAGTAAGTGGGAAGAAGTTTAAAATTTGTTGGAAATCGCTCAGTATTCTCACTATCAAAATCAGTGAGAGTAATACCTGGGAAAGTTGTACTCTGATTTACTCAAAAGCTAGTTTTCCACACATCACATATCTCTGTGTTTCTGACATGTCTTCTTCACTACCTGTCGCAAAATGATATAATTTTGCATGTACATATATATTGCTACTGTCTGAAAAACTTTTTGAGTACAGAGTACTGTACGATATTTTAACCAAACGATACTTTTTCACGTGAATAATGTTTATGACGTTGTATCGCCTGAACTATTTGTCGTAAAATGATGTAGCTCTTTGCAGGTACATTGAGTGGTATATGTCGATCTGTCTGCAAGTGTTCCTGATTGAGCAAAGAAGTAATAAAGTGAAATGTCATGCCTGATTCGACAGTTTCACTGCATGGACAGCGAACTCTTAGTAAACGATAAACTTTCTTCCGTTTCATCACTCTGTGAGGCGTTTCAGCGAGAAAAAGTGTTTCGTCAAAGTTTGATATCATGCTTAAAGTTTGTTGCCAATCGCTAAGTGCCCTCATTCTAAAATATTGTTTGAATGTAGTACGGATAATAGCACGCGATCAGCTACGCTGAACCAAGACATGTAGGTGAAGTCGTGGTAGGACCGAACCATCACGGTCAGAACGAAATTAGGGGTTTATTTTGAAGTCAAACTACTGCACTCTAGGGTCACTTTCAGGAACATTTAACCATGCGACAAGCATAGTACGAAGCCATTCTACAAAAGTTTTTCTTTGCTTATTGCACCGGTAACGTGTTTTGCTTGTTTTTCACGTGCATATTACAATATTAATATGCACGCGAAAAAGAAGCAAAACAATACAATTATTACAATATACCTACCCCCTTGAACCATGGACCTTGCCGTTGGTGGGGAGGCTTGCGTGCCTCAGCGATACAGATAGCCGTACCGTAGGTGCAACCACAACGGAGTGGTATCTGTTGAGAGGCCAGACAAACGTGTGGTTCCTCAAGAGGGGCAGCAGCCTTTTCAGTAGTTGCAAGGGCAACAGTCTGGATGATTGACTGGTCTGGCCTTGTAACACTAACCAAAACGGCCTTGCTGTGCTGGTACTGCGAACGGCTGAAAGCAAGGGGAAACTACGGCCGTAATTTTTCCCGAGGGCATGCAGCTTTACTGTATGGTTAAATGATGATGGCGTCCTCTTGGGTAAAACATTCCGGAGGTAAAATAGCCCCCCATTCGGATCTCCGGGCGGGGACTACTCGAGAGGATGTCGTTATCAGGAGAAAGAAAACTGGCGTTCTACGGATCGGAGCGTGGAATGTCAGATCCCTTAATCAGGCAGGTAGGTCAGAAAATTTAAAAAGGGAAATGGATAGGTTAAAGTTAGATATCGTGGGAATTAGTGAAGTTCGGTGACAGCAGGAACAAGGCTTCTGGTCAGGTGACTACAGGGTTATAAACACAAAATCAAATAGGGGTAATGCAGGAGTAGGTTTAATAATGAATAGGAAAATAGGAATGCGGGTAAGCTACTACAAACAGCATAGTGAACGCATTATTGTGGCCAAGATAGATACGAAGCCCATGCCTACCACAGTCGTACAAGTTTATATGCCAACTAGCTCTGCAGATGACGAAGAAATTGAAGAAATGTATGATGAAATAAAAGAAATTATTCAGATAGTGAAGGGAGACGAAAATGTAATAGTCATGGGTGACTGGAATTCGAGTATAGGAAAAGGGAGAGAAGGAAACGTAGTAGGTGAATATGGATTGAGGGTAAGAAACGAAAGAGGAAGCCGCCTGGTAGAATTTTGCGCAGAGCACAACCTAATCATAGCTAACACTTGGTTCAAGAATCGCAAAAGAAGATTGTATACATGGAAGAAGCCTGGAGATACTGACAGGTTTCAGATAGATTATATAATGGTAAGACAGAGATTTAGGAACCAGGTTTTAAATTGTAAGACATTTCCAGGGGCAAATGTGGACTCTGACCACAATCTATTGGTTATGAACTGTAGATTAAAACTAAAGAAACTGCAAAAAGGTGGGAATTTAAGGAGATAGGACCTGGATAAAATGACTAAACCAGAGGTTGTACAGAGTTTCAGGGAGAGCATAAGGGAACAATTGACAAGAATGGGGGAAATAAATACAGTAGAAGGAGACTGGGTAGCTTTGAGGGATGAAGTAGTAAAGGCAGTAGGTAAAAAGACGAGGGCTAATGGAAATCCCTGGGTAACACAAGAGATATTGAATTTGATTGATGAAAGGAGAAAACACAAAAATGCAGTAATTGAAGCAGGCGAAATGGAATACAAACGTCTCAAAAATGAGATCGACAGGGAGTGCAAAATGGCTAAGCAGGGATGGCTAGAGGACAAATGTAAGGATATACAAGCTTATCTCACTAGGGGTAAGACAGATACTGCCTACAGGAAAATTAAAGAGACCTTTGGAGAAAAGAGAACCATTTGCATGAATATAGAGAGCTCAGATAGAAACCCAGTTCTAAGCAAAGAAGGGAAAGCAGAAGGTGGATGGAGTATATAGAAGGTCTATACAGGGGCGTTGTACTTGAGGGCAATATTATGGAAATAGAAGAGGATGTAGATGAAGGTGAAATGGGAGATATGATACTGCGTGAAGAGTTTGACATAGCACTGAAAGACCTAAGTCGAAACAAGGCCCCGGGAGTAGACAACATTCCATTAGAACTACTGACAGCCTTGGGAGAGCCAGTCCTGACAAAACTCTACCATCTAGTGACCAAGATGTATGAGATAGGCGAAATTCCCTCAGACTTCAAGAAGAATATAATAATTCCAATCCCAAAGAAAGTAGGTGTTGACAGATGTCAAATTACCGAACTATGAGTTTAATAAGTCACAGCTGAAAATACTAACACGAATTCTTTACAGACGAATGGAAAAACTGGTAGAAGCCGACCTCGGGGAAGATCAGTTTGGATTCTGTAGAAATGTTGGAACACGTGAGGCAATACTGACCCTACGACTTATCTTAGAAAATAGATTAAGGAAAGGAAAACCTACTTTTCTAGCATTTGTAGACTTAGAGAAAGCTTTTGACAATGTTGACTGGAATACTCTCTTTCTAATTCTAAAGGTGGCAGGGGTAAAATACAGGAAGCGAAAGGCTATTTACAATTTGTACAGAAACCAGAAGGCATTTAAAAGAGTCGAGGGACATGAAAGGGAAGCAGTGATTGGGAAGGGAGTGAGACAGGGTTGTAGCCTGTCCCCAATGTTATTTAGTCTGTATATTGAGCAAGAAGTAAGGGAAGCAAAAGAAAAATTTGGAGTAGGAATTAAAATCCATGGAGATGTAATTAAAACTTTACCGTTAGCTGATGAAATCGTAGTTCTGTCAGAGACAGCAAAGGACTTGAAAGAGCAGTTGAATGGAATGGACAGTGTCTTGAAAGGAGGATACAGGATGAACATCAACAAAAGAAAAACGAGGATAATGGAATGTAGTCGAATTAAGTTGAGTGATGCTGAGGGAATTAGATTAGGAAATGAGACGCTTAAAGTAGTAAAGGAGTTCTGCTATTTGGGGAGCAAAGTAACTGATGATGGTCGAAGTAGAGAGGATATAAAATGTAGACTGGCAATGGCAAGGAAAGCGTTTCTGAAGAAGAGAAATTTGTTAACATCGAGTATAGGTTTAAGTGTCAGGAACTCGCTTCTGAAAGTATTTGTATGGAGTGTAGTCATGTATGGAAGTGAAACATGGACGATAAATAGTTTGGACAAGAAGAGAATAGAAGCTTTTGAAATGTGGTGCTACAGAAGAATGCTGAAGATTAGATGGGTAGATCACATAACTAATGAGGAAGTATTGAATAGGTATTAGGGAGAAGAGAAGTTTGTGGCACAACTTGACTAGAAGAAGGGATCGGTTGGTAGGACGTGTTCTGAGGCATCAAGGGATCACCAGTTTAGTACTGGAGGGCAGTGTGGGGGGTAAAAATCGTAGAGGGAGACCAAGAGATGAATACACTAAGCAGATTCATAAGGATGTAGGTTGCAGTAGGTACTGGGAGATGAAGAAGCTTGCACAGGATAGAGTAGCAAGGAGAGCTGCATCAAACCAGTCTCAGGACTGAAGACCACAACGACAACAACATTTCAATATTAACTCTTTATCTGCAAAGTAAGAGAAAACGCTACATCTACTAGTTGTCTCTTTCTTATAATTTCAAAACTCATGCTAGTCCTTTAGACGATGTTAATCTTTCAAAGCGCTTTTTGGTTTTTGAACTGTGCCTAACCTTGCAAGTCGGAACGAAACGGACCCCGGTGGAACGGACCGTGGTTCCGTTCCGAAACAGGAAATAGGACATAAGAAAACCAGTAGAGAGTTCAAAGTTCCTAAAACAACACTTCAGACAGCAGTTCAGACTGGACTTCAAAATTTGACTTTGCAAACTGACAAGTCAAATGGAAAATTTTGTCGTTTTTTCTCGAGTGAGCAAGATTTAGAGCTTGTCGATTATTTAAAATACGCGGTAGGGAGATGGTTTGAATTGACAGTGAAGAATTTCAAAGCTTTAGCTTTTCAGTTGACAGAGGAAAATGAACTGAGGCACTTGTTTAATAAAGAACCGAAAATGGCTGGTGAAGACCGGATTACTGTTTCTTTCGAGGCATCCGGACTTCAGTATTAGAAAGCCGGATATTACAGCCAGTGCTAGGGCAATGGGATTCACTCGTGTACACTGTTCCAAGTTTTTTGAGCTTTTGATAGGAACTGTTGCCAAGTACAATCTGTCTGCAAATCGCATTTAAAATTTGCGATGGGATGTTTCTCAACCCAAAGGGGCATTCAGAGTTAACTGATCCCTGGATAAAACGTCAAGTAGGCGTTCTTACGTCACCAGAGGGAGTAGAAACAGTAACAGCAGCAGTACGCGCTTCAGAGGCGGTGCCCACGCGCCTCCGATGCTGGTATTCCCCAACAACAGAATGCAGAAGCGTTCGATTTGGGCCTTCCTGCGGGTTGTTGGGCAGAATGCAGTGAATCAGCCTGGATGAACACGGAGATTTTTACTAAGTGGTTCAAGGAATTTGTAGAGTTTTTTCAGGTGAACCAAATAAAATGTGGAGCTTTCAATTTTGGACGGCCACTCGATGCACGCGAGGAATCTCCATGTCAGTGACATGGCGAGAGAACACGACGTCTCCCTAATGAACCTCTTAGATCATACTACGTGAAAGAAACTTCTGACTCCTGTAAATGTTGTCACTCTATGGCAAGTGCAATCTCTTTGGCTCAGCATTTCTAAATGCTACGACATTGAGATCGGTAGTCAAAAGGTTTGAGGCTACAGGAATTTTCCTGCAACACCGGTTCAAAACCGGTGGCAGGCAGAAAACATCTTCCGAGATTGTCCTAAATGCTTTCTCCGAAAACTATTTCGAGCAGTTAGTCCACGAATCCACGCGAATTGTAAATGGTTGCGAAAACACACTTGACCTCTTAGCCACAAACAATCCAGAGCTAATAGAGAGCATCATGACTGATACAGGGATTAGTGATCACAAGGTCGTTGTAGCTAGGCACGCTACTGTTTCTTCCAAATCCACCAGAAACAAACGCAAAATAATTTTATTTAAAAAAGCAGATATAGTGTCACTAGAAGCCTTCCTAAGAGACAATCTCCATTCCTTCCGAACTGACTATGCAAACGTAGACGACATGTGGCTCAAATTCAAATATATAGTAGCAACAGCAATTGAGAGATTCATACCTCATAGTAATAGATGGAAATGGTCCCCCATGGTACACAAAACAGGTCCGAACGCTGTTGCAGAGGCAACGGAAAAAGTATGCGAAGTTTAGAGGAACGCGAAATCCCGAAGATTGGCTAAAATTTACAGACGCGCGAAATTTGGCACGGACTTCAATGCGAGATGCCAGTAATAGGTTCCACAATGACACATTGTCTCGAAATTTGGTACAAAATCCGAAGAAATTCTGGTCGTATGTAAAGTACACAAGCGGCGTGACGCAGTCAATACCTTCGCTGCGCAGTGCCGATGGTACTGTTACCCACGACTGTGCCGCTAAAGCGGAGTTATTGAACGCAGTTTTCCGAAATTCCTTCACCAGGGAAGACGAATGGAATATTCCAGAATTTGAAACACCAACAGCTGCTAGCATGAGTTTCTTAGAAGTAGATACCTTAGGGGTTGCGAAGCAACTCAAATCGCTTAATACGGGCAAGTCTTCAGGTCCAGATTGTATACCGATTAGGGTCCTTTCAGATTACGCTGATAGAATAGCTCCCTACTTAGCAATCATATACAACCGCTCGCTCACCGATAGATCTGTACCTACGCACTGGAAAATTGCGCAGGTCGCACCAGTGTTTAAGAGGGGTAGTAGGAGTAACCCATCGAACTACAGACCTATATCGTTGACGTCGGTTTGCAGTAGGGTTTTGGAGCATATACTGTATTCCAACGTTATAAATCACATCGAAGGGAACGATCTATTGATACGTAATCAGCATGGTTTCAGAAAACATCGTTCTTGTGCAACGCAGCTAGCTCTTTAGTCGCACGAAGTAATGGCCGCTATCGACAGGGGATCTCAAGTTGATTCCGTATTTCTAGATTTCCGGAAAGCTTTTGACACCGTACTTCACAAGCGACTTCTAATCAAGCTGCGGGCCTATGGGGTATCGTCTCAGTTGTGCGACTGGATTCGTGATTTCCTTTCAGGAAGGTCGCAGTTCGTAGTAATAGACTGCAAATCATCAGGTAAAACGGAAGTGATATCAGGTGTTCCCCAGGGAAGCGTCCTGGGACCTCTGCTGTTCCTGATCTATATAAATGACCTGGGTGACAATCTGAGCAGTTCTTTTAGGTTGTTCGCAGATGATGCTGTAATTTACCGTCTAGTAAGGTCATCCGAAGACTAGTATCAGTTGCAAAGCGATTTAGAAAAGATTGCTGTATGGTGTGGCAGGTGGCAGTTGACGTTAAATAACGAAAAGTGTGAGGTGATCCACATGAGTTCCAAAAGAAATCCGTTGGTATTCGATTACTCGATAAATAATACAATTCTCAAGGCTGTCAATTCAACTAAGTACCTGGGTGTAAAAATTACGAACAACTTCAGTTGGAAAGACCACATAGACAATATTATGGGGAAGGCGAGCCGCCGGCCGAAGTGGCCGTGCGGTTAAAGGCGCTGCAGTCTGGAACCGCAAGACCGCTGCGGTCGCAGGTTCGAATCCTGCCTCGGGCATGGATGTTTATGATGTCCTTAGGTTAGTTAGGTTTAACTAGTTCTAAGTTCTAGGGGACTAATGACCTCAGCAGTTGAGTCCCATAGTGCTCAGAGCCATTTGAACCATTTGAAGGCGAGCCAAAGGTTGCGTTTCATTGGCAGGACACTTGGAAGATGCAACAAGTCCACTAAAGAGACAGCTTACACTACACTCGTTCGTCCTCTGTTGGAATATTGCTGCGCGGCGTGGGATCCTTACCAGGTGGGATTGACGGAGGACATCGAAAGGGTGCAGAAAAGGGTAGCTCGTTTTGTATTATCACGTAATAGGGGGGAGAGTGTGGCAGATATGATACGCGAGTTGGGATGGAAGTGATTAAAGCAAAGACGTTTTTCGTCGCGGCGAGATCTATTTACGAATTTCAGTCACCAACTTTCTCTTCCGAATGCGAAAATATTTTGTTGAGCCCAACCTACATAGGTAGGAATGATCATCAAAATAAAATAAGAGAAATCAGAGCACGAACAGAAAGGTTTAGGTGTTCGTTTTTACCGCGCGCTGTTCGGGAGTGGAATGGTAGGGAGATAGTATGATTGTGGTTCGATGAACCCTCTACCAAGCACTTATATGTGAATTGCACAGTAATCATGTAGATGTAGATGTAGGTATCATCGCTGATGAAAACTTATTACCATCAGCACGAACTGATCAGCCTATGGAAGACAAGACGTCAAGCTCACAAACGTCGTCTGTCACTGTCGGAGAACTAGCAATGGCTCCTGTCTCTGATAATTTTCCAAAAAAGACTGTACCAGAGACAGAAGTAAGCCTGTTAACGAAACAATTCCCCTTCAAGTTCCACAACATTCCCCCATGTTCCTCCACAACACGTTGTTGCCATTCCAGAGGTTGATACGATGCTAAGGAAAGCTACAAAAAGAAAGAAGGTCGTGGAATGATTTTGACTTCGTCTCCGTACTACATTGAACTTCAGACAATTGCGGAAATTTCTAATAAAAAAAAGGAGCAGGATGAAAAGGCAAGAAGAGAGAAAAGGGACAAGAAAAACTCAAGTATGAGTAAAACAAATGTCCGAGATAGAGCAGACGAGACTAACGCTCAGTGTCTTTACTGCAACGATGTGTATTCAAAGTTGACTGAGGGTTGTGTAGCTAGTGTTTTGTGCTGTAAGTGTGTATGCAACTCGTATGCAGGAATTGGCAATGAAATGGTTCAAATGGCTCTAGGCACTACGGGACTTAATATCTGAGGTCATCAGTCCCCTAGACTTAGAACTGCTTAAACCTAACTTAACCTAAGGACATTACACACATCCATACCCGAGGCAGGATTCGAACCTTCGACCGTAGCAGCAGCGAGGTTTCTGACTGAAGCGCCTAGAACCACTCAGCCACAGCTGTCGGCAATTGACAATGAAGACGATGTTATCTGCGAATTTTGTTCCCAACGCCACCAACATTGTGCCTCTTCTAAACTCATTTGCTTATTGCGTTTTCGTAAATTGTAGGAAATATGATTACATTTTAAGCTGGTACGGAAATGTAAATTAGTAATAGCCCCTACATTATATATAGGCCTGGGACACAAAGGACCAATTATCAGCCTTTTTAAATTTTTTAAAGTGTTCGGCTGTGTGCCTTTACATAAGATTTCCTTGTTTCACTGTTTAAAATATATGTTAAACATCACGCAAAAAATGTTTAGCTTCTTCTTTGACTTTTTAATTGAATTATTGTGATTTTAATGTTAGCCTTGTCGTCCTATTCTAGAGTCCCTTCCAGTTCCAAGATACCTATTTAAGTGTAACACTTGTCTTACTGTGTTCACCCCCTAACCTCTTACATAGTAGATTATGGTAACATTTGAAATTTTTAAATTCTATCAATAATCAAATGAAACATTGAAAATCAGATTTTTTGTTGGCCCTGGAAGCCGTTAGATAGGCAACCTGGAACTGAAACAGTGTTGGTCGGTTGGTAATACAGAATTTGATATAAGACGCAAGGCAAGTGTTCCACCATATTTAGACACATAAATATAGAAATTAAATTCCAATAATTACCAAATTATGACCAGAATGCCTTCAGCAAATACAGTGTTTCCCAGATAAACATGCTTTTCGGAAATAATAAGAGGAGACGCCAGTTGCTGTTACCCAGAGGCGTGGTTTGTGCGCGACGGTGGCCATCCTATTCTCTACGCCTCGCACGACGTTGCATGTTTCCAGATTCAGTGAGTGAGTGATTGATTAGGTGAGGAACTCCAGGCGCAAAGCCTTTCTGTTTATCTTAACTGTAATGCGTTGGCTTTCACTGCAATAACATTTCAAAACCGTGGTGTATAACACACCAACCGACAACATGCACATTTTTCAGAGGTGTGTCTCCAATGCGTGAGGACAAATATGAAGGAGAACAGGTGTTTTCGTATGAGTTCCTGATTCTTTCGAAAGAGGACTGGACGGTATGGAAAAATTGATGGTAGCCACATCGTCACTTGTAACGTCAACAGGCAGTTGGTCGTTATAGGATATAGGGGTACCTTGGCTGGATTTAGATTCACTGGAGTCTTGTACCTTTGACCGATGGTATATACATTGAAAATATCGGACTTTTTTTAAAATCTTGGTATCTCCTTTGTTGTCAGTTTGGAATCTTCAGCTTTAGCTGTAGCTAACACCTTTATGAACCATTGGTACTTGCTATGTTAACGCTCAAACAGTACGGTGCGGATCGGACACGACCCAAGGTTCAGGTTTCCTCTACACTGCTCTACCCGCTCAGTGCACGAAGTCGAGCTGACCAGGAACCCTTCCAGCCACACGTGCGGTGGCTATTGGATTGACTGTAGTCGTCGCGTAAGTGATCTTGGATTGTATCCAACCCGACCGTACCAGTAACGTTACTAATTTTACGATGAATCTTTATGACAATTTTGATAAGAAAATGACTTAGAAACAAGTTCCTAAGGGACCAAACTGCTGAGGTCATCGGTCCCTAAACTTACACACCACTTATACTAACATACACTAACTTACTCTAAGAACAAGACACACACCCATTCAGAGGGAGGACTCTAACCTCCAGCGCAAGGGTCCGTGCAATCCGTCATATGACGCCTCAAACCGCGCGGACACATATATCCACACAAACCTCAACGAAGTGGGAGCGCGTCGGATCCGACCCAACAGTAAAGTCTGTTTCGTCTCCAACCACAATACCGTTTGGTTATTTATTAATTATATAGTTAATATTTTCAACCATTCTGTCACTTCGGTACTTTATTCATGTTTATCAAGTGGATAACATATACTGTCAGTCTTTTGTAACTGATTTTGTACCACTCAAGCGCCCTCCATCCCCACGCAACTATCTCACACCACTGCTAATCTATACGGCTTTCACGCTAAAAGTCAGTTAACGTTTCAGCTGTGACATGCGGGAATCCAACTCCTCGAATCAAGCCCTCTATATGCGGTGGCGGTTTCTGCGATGGTGAGCTGCAAGTTTCAACAGTTCCAACGCTTCTACAATCGGGTTCACGCCAGGGCATTCCATTCAACTAATTCCTGTCTCCTAAAGGAAAGTGTTCATATCCAAATTAACTAAAGTGCTTAGTATGTTCTTTCCTTCGATTGTATCACACGAAACCTGCCCACCAGTCGTGCTGTCCTTTGTATACTTTCAACATCTTCTGTAAGTCCTTCCATATGTGGATGGTAAATAGTTTGCAATATTCCAGGATGGTTCGCACTAGTTTTTGTAACCAATTTTGCTTAGAGGTTTTCCCTACTTTAAATTGCTGCCAGTGAATTCTTGCGCCTGCTTTACCTACCATGGAGCATGTATGATCGTTGCATTTCGTACCCAAACATATTGTTACGCCCATATATTTCAATGAGTTGACAGATTCCAATTGTGGCTCGTTGATATTGAGGTCACCAGATACAACGTTTGTTTCTCTTATTGATGTGCTCAATTTTGTATTTCTCAATATTTAAAGGGAGTTGCCGTTCTTTACATAACACTGAAATCTTATCGACATCTGAATATATTCGCAAGGTTTTTTTCAGATAGTACTTCTTTTAGATTACTGAAATATCTGCGAAAGGTCTGAGGTTACTGTTAATACTGTCTTTGAAGTCATTAATATGGCGTGCTGATAAGCAGTGCGTCAGAATTTTTTAAGTGAAAACTGAACGATTTTTAAGCAAAAGAAACTTAAATAACATTCTGCATCTTTACTCTTCGTGTCTACATATTTATTTCTCAACATAGTCAGCCTGGAGACGAACAAACTTCTCTCAACGAGAGAACAGTTTGTTGATACCGTCACTGTAGAAACTTTGACTTTGTTGACAGAGCGACAACCTCAACTCTGCTTTCACCACTTCGTCACTATAAAAGTGAAATCCTCTAAGGTTTTCTTTAAGTTTTGGAGACAGGTGACAGCGGATGGGGACAGGTCGGGAATATGTGAGGATCATCAATGACTGCGAACCTAAGTCATCGGATTATTGCAAATGTCGTAGGAACTGTGCATGGTCTGGCATTGTCATGCTGACAGACCAGGTGTTCTATATGTGAACTAACTCTTCGAATGTGGAACTCGCTTACAGCATGCTGTTTCTGACGCACCGACGTAATTACGTGTCTTACGGTCATGTTGCACACTACAATTCGGAACCCTCTAGCAGCAGAGGGGTGCAAATATGTAGACACAGGGAACGAAGATGTAGAATGTTAATAGCGTATGTTTTGTTTAAAGTGATTTAAGAGTTTTCACGTAAAAAAATTCGGATGCATTACTTTTCAACACGCCCTCATACAACATGAGAAATAACAATATTAACAGGTTTCCCTGAAGGTACTTCTACATCTGTCGATGTTTCTCCAATATATCACGCTACGTACTCCCTTCCCTGAAGTTACTTCTACATCTGTCGATGCTTCTCCAGTATATCACGCCACATACTCCCTACCAAATCCCCCACGCAGATTCTCTACGACCTGATGCCTTCCCCCCCCTCATCTGCTCCTATCACTCGAACATATCCGCATACCCTACACCTCCCGCCGCCTTGATCCCCCTCATAGCCTGGTTGCTCCTCTCCTCTCCAACCCCCGCCCTCTACCGCACCTTCACTGTTGTGTCATCCCTACCCTCGATCTCTACACCCTTCATCTCCTTTCCCAAGGTGGCTTCCGTCAACTCCTCCTCCCGGACGATGCCCTCTCTCCCTCCATTTATCCCTCCAATCAACTCTGATCCTCACCTAACCCTCCCTTCCTCTGTCCTTTTCCTGAGCTCCCTCTCCCCCCCCCCCTTCCATCCTGTTTTTTGCCTGCCTACCCTCTCTCTGCCTCTCTTCTCTCCCCCGAGTCCTTTTGCATTTCCCTCCTCCGCCTTTCCTCATTCCCTCTAGCATCTGGCCTGCCCCCCCTCCCTTTTCGTTTTTCCTCTCCTCCCCCCTGTTTTCCCTTTATATGTCCAGGTCCACCACCCCCCCCCCCTCCATCTGACCTTGGCTGTGGTGTCATCTTCGTGCCGACTTTTTAGTGCAGTGTTTACAGTGATTATTAAGTGTTGTGCGTCTTTTCCGAAGTGTTGCCAACGGACATCATACTGTCGCTGGGTGTGATTTTTATATCTCTCACGAACAGAAACCAGACTGTCGCCATGTGTTTTAATTGTCTGTCTACTATTTCACCTGTCTGTTTCCTGTGCATTTTATTAGTATTTCCGACCCTTTGTTTTATGTTTTAAGTTTCCATTTTACAATTTAAGTCACAATTTTTATCGCCTGCTTTTACTATTTCTTGTCTTCTTATGTTTTAAAAATTCTGTAGGCTAAAGAGCAGCGTACTAAGCTGCTGCCAGCCCGCCCCCTTCTGGGGGAATCGAAATTCAGTAAAGAAAAAAAAAGGTCCCCACCAAGAAATCCCCAGCACGTGCTGAAAAGTATAGTGATCTACATGTTTATTTCGTCTGATACCCACTCACATCATACGCAGATACCAGGACATCCGATTCGACTTGGATCACTAGATTCTATTTTTAAATGAGGCGCACAAAAGTTAACTAGGTACAGACGTTCAAAAGCACTTGACCTTCACAGTGAAGTTGTGGTTTAGAAACCTACGCCAAAATTCTTGGACTTTTTTCGAGACTGATGGAAAAGTCTCTCGGTAGACACGTGTACTATGTCAGTTCTCATGATTCAACAGCGCACGGGATCAGACAGAACACCCAACATATCTGGACGACTTACAGTGTTACTACCCCTGAGGTGCTGCGCATATTTATGTAGAAAACTACCTCATCGTGTCTGTCAAGGGCAGTTTTATCTTTCCTAGAAGACTCCTGCTGTGACTGGAAGGGTAAGAGGTTCAAATGGTTCAAATGGCTCTGAGAACTATGGGACTTAACTTATGAGGTCATCAGTCCCCTACAGCTTAGAACTACTTAAACCTAACTAACCTAAGGACATCACACACATCCATGCCCGAGGCAGGATTCGAACCTGCGACCGTAGCGGTCGCGTGGTTTCAGACTATAGCGCCTAGAACCGCTCGGCCACACCGGCCAGCGGAAGGGTAACAGGAAATAAGGTGCCCCTCGACCAATATATTATTACACTTGGCTGCTATAGGGGTCTGTGCGGCTGGTCCAGGCGGAGGTTCGAGTCCTCAGACGGGCATGGGTGTGTGTGTTTGTCCTTAGGATAATTTAGGTTAAGTAGTGTGTAGGCTTAGGGACTGATGACCTTAGCAGTTAAGTCCCATAAGATTTCACACACACTTGAACATTTGATCACGGGGTGACGTTACGGTAAACAGGTACAGTGGTGACTGAGGAAAACGCACTGCTCTGTCAGAGCTTGCACGTCAGGTTTGCACACACGGGGCCAGCGAGATATACGGGCGCCGCAACGAGGCCTACGAGAAAGACAGGCCGCGGCGCGTACGTCACGAAGGTAGTCCTGCGCTCGCTCATATCAGCAAACTACGTTTCTACACGTGATAACTCGTAACTAGGCGTCTCCGTACAAACGAAAACTGAATCTTCTACTGGAATCCGCTATTATGGAATCTTACTGTTATTACTCCTATAATGATGGGAAGTCCATGGGCCTGCTTATAATTTGTTACAGCTCTGCTGTCGTACAATAAAATAAAATTACGCTAAAATGATAATCAGTTGCATAAGGCACCACTTCCAGCATGTAATGAGTACTGTTAAACAGAAAAGACTAAATGCTATAAACAAGCCGTTCTACCATATATATCGATTATTGATCTTCAATTAAATTTTGCTGTACTATTATTAATCAGTAAGACTTCATAGTAGCAGATTCCAGTGGAAGATGCGATTCTCGCTAGTATTTACACGCCCAGCTGCGAGTTAACAGGTTTAGAAACGCTTAGAACTACCTTCGTGACGTACGCGAGGCGGCCTGCCTTTCTCGTGGGCCTCGGCAAACAACTTGCGACGTCACACTAGTCGGCTTGTCCGCCACACTTCGAGAACGCTTGGTTCCGTTCCGTGCAGGGCCCACGGGACATCAATATTTACTTGGAAATGTACCCTATAAAAGACTTAATTTTGTCGTGTACTGTCGAGGATGTGTATGCAATTAAACACGCAGTCAAGAATTATTAAACTCGCCAGAAATAGTCACTCGCTCTCCGCTGGAGACTGCTGCTGGCGCTCGTAAGACCTGTAGTACCACGTGCTGTGGCGTACGCGCCACTGCCTGTCTCTCTCGTGGGCCTCGAGCAGACACTATCAACCTCGATTACCCGCTTACTCCCGATAAACAGATCGAAGTGCCCTCCCTGCGAGACGCCGACTAATGCCACGACGCTGTCCCTTCGCTTCGCTCCTGTATGAAAAACAGAAGTGTTCTCGACCCCAGGAGAGCCCGTGTAACGGCAGGCGGAGAGGCGTGAAGCCGCAGAATCCACCGCTGTGCCCGTGGCGGGGCGCACGAGCTCCACGGCTAACAGCAAACAGGGCTTTGTTTGCGCGCATCCGCGTTTAATTATGCAGCGGCCGGCGACGGATAGACCCCAGCAGATACCTGTCGCGCGCTGCTTTTAAAGGGGATGTGCCACTTGGGGGCACGTCAGGCGAAAACAATTATTTAAATATAAAAAAACCTGTCGTATAACACTTCTTTAACACAGACTAAAGAAGTATAAAATTTCTCATAGCCACAAACAGATTCATAATGCCATACAGATAGCCCTGACAATTTGTGCTAACAAAATTTTAATAGCGATGACAGTACCTGTTAAAATTAAAACGAAAATCGTGGGGCGCCTCCAACAGTTCATCAAAGTCACTGAAAATTCAATTCCCTGCAAATGATATGTACCATTGTGTGAAGTTTCTCAATGACGTCTACTCTCTGCATTCCCTCCTATTATCGACTGCATGCGCCTCATGTTCTCCATTTCAGATCTTACAAGTATTGTCATAGCTATTAAAAATTTACAAGTACAAATTGTCAGTACTATCTATATGGCACTGGAAATATGTATGTAGATTGGAGAAATAATTTTATTCTTTTTAGCGCAGAATCTTATCCATCTTCACTAACTGCATTTCGATTTATTGAAATAATCAGCAACCACTTGCAGAAAAAAAATTATGGCCTTTAAACGTTTCAGGCACCTGGTGCTCTACTTCAAAAACAAAATAAATCGCAGATAAGTAGACGTTAGATATTTACGAACGAAAAGTTAAAAAATAAATAAAAATTTGAAGATAAAAGCGATACATACCTATATTTAACGCGTTAGTTGTGATTCTCAAAAATAAGATCCATGCAGCATATTGTCGTGGTCCTAAAAATACAAGAACAATGGATTCGTTATTGTACACATATAAAAAAAATGTTTTGCATCACCCCGGGTCCCAGAACTCGGGAAGATAGACGTTGGCTGTTGATATTGTATCACAGACTCATTCCCTTTGACTGTTCAGAGGTGTCACTAAACCCCAAAGATGTCAACAATCATGCATAATTTTCCACCAGGAAGGAGGTACACGACTCGTGTTGTCTGTAGTTCAACCGTGCCTTGAAGGTCAATACCGCGGTTCGATCGCGTCCGCACTGTTACTTTGTGCCAGGAAGCGCTCTCAGCAAGTCAAGTGTCCGGGCGTCTCGAAGGGAACCAAAGCGATGTTGTTCGGACATGAAAGAGATACGGAGAGACAGGAACTGGCCATGACATGCCGCATTCAGGCCGCCCAAAGGCTACTACTGCAGTGGATGGCAGCTACCTAAGGATTATGGCTCGGAGGACCCCTGACAGCAACGCCGCCATGTTGAATAATGCTTTTCGTGCAGCCACAGGACGTTGTGTTAAGACTCAACCTGTGCGCAATAGGCTGCATGATGCGCAACTTCGCCGCCCGGTGTGGCCGTGCGGTTCTAGGTGCTTCAGTCTGGAACCGCGGGACCGCTACGGTCCCAGGTTCGAATCCTGCCTCGGGCATGGATGTGTGTGATGTCCTTGGGTTAGTTAGGTTTAAGTAGTTCTAAGTTCTAGGGGACTGATGACCACAGATGTTAAGTCCCATGGTGCTCAGAGCCATTTTTGATGCGCAACTTCACTCCCGACGTCCATGGCGAGGTCCATCTTTGCAACCACGACACTATGCAATGCGGTACAGATGGGCCCAACAACTTGCCGAATGGACCGCTCAGGATTGGCATCACGTTCTCTTCACCGATTACTGTCCCATATGCCTTCAACCAGACAATCTCTGAACGTCTCGCTGTACGGTGATAAAACATGCGATGTGTGGTTTTCATGATCAAGAAAAAGGACGGAGATGATATTTATGTTGATCTCTATTCCAATTTTCTGTGCAGGTTCCGGACCTCTCGGAACCGAGGTGATGCAAAACTATTTTTGACGTGTGTGTTACGTATTTATCTCGTATATTTCGGACCACAGTAATTGCTGCATGCATCTTGTTTTTGACGCTCGCAAATAATGCGATAACTATAGTAATCATGTACCAATATTTGAATTTCAAATTTTTAAATGTTTCATTCTTAAATTTTAATATTCTTATCTAACTTCTACTTATTTGGGATATATTTTGTGTACAGCCTCCTGAAGAAGAGTGCTAGGTGCCTGAAAACGGTAAGGGAAATAAAATTTTTCTTGTGCAAGTGGTTACTGATTTCAATAAGTTTTCAGTCCTTTTTAAAAACCTGTTATATTTAAAAATTACTTAAGTAATTATATTCTGCGTTCTAGTCTAGTAAGCGTGACATTTTTCAATCGAGTTCAGGAATTTTGGTGAAATTAGCCAGAACATGAGATAGATTTCATATTTATTTCAGTTTCTCGACACCTCAGTCATCTGCTATATTGCTTTCTCCCACGTGTGTGGGAGCACACACGGAGGCTTATTAGCAATTTTTCTTGCCGCGAAACATGCGCGACTGGGACAGGGGAACGGGAGAACAGCAGAGGTACAGTCAAGAAAGCGATTTAATACTGTATTGTCATCAAGTTTCGAGCAACGCTAAAAGTTCAAGTCTCTAGCTCATAAGGAATTTACTTTGAAGTTAACTTAAAATTTGTACCGAACTGAGAGACAGAAAAACAAAGTACCCTCAGTCAAACAGAAGCCAAAAAAGCCGGTTAATATTGCATTGTCATCCCGTCCTGAACTCTGTTGAAAGTTTCGGGGCTCTAAATAGTCTGGAAGTTTGTTGAAAATGGACTACAAAATCTGCACCGAAAAGAATCAGACACGAAAGCGAACTAATAAAAAGACCTAAAAAAGGTTAGCCATGGAGCGTTTCTTCGTCTTCTTCTCCTATTATGCCTTGGAGCTGGTGGTTAGGATTATAGTCCTCTAATGTCAACATTCGCAGTCATAAGCGTTTTATTTTCCAATATGGGCACTATAGTCTGACACTATCTAATCAACTCTTAGCGCTCCTCTGTTTGGTATTCCTTTCCCTTTCCCTTCTACTGGAGCAGTGCACACAGTAAATAAGCAGCCCAACTATTCTGCCACAACTTTGTTGTTGTGGCCATTCGATGCAAGTACGAATAGCATAAATATTGGTTTAATAAACTGAAAGTACCGTTTTCTTGCTACAGTCTGTATTCGTTTCTGTTCCACATGCTTTTCGCCTTTTACGTGAACGAGATGCACCATGGTGACGCTCAATTTTGGAACCGATAGTCATGACTTCTTTCTCTTTAAAATGACAGAGCTATTACAGAAATGACTTTTGGACCTTTACTGTACATTCTTGAGATTGTATGATGTATTTTTCGCGTAAAAAACTTGCTCCAGAGGACTCTACACGACATCGACGAAAGGCCTTTTGAGAGTATGAGCGCGGCTGGTGGGAGCTCTGAACGCCAATTTTCAATCAAAACAGAATTTCAGAAACTGCTTTGAAATTGATGATATTGTCTAACGTAGTACGGAGGGATATTTTTAAAAAAATGCAGCACTCTGATGTAAAAGTAAACTTTTTTGACAGAAAAGTTCTTATAAAAACGTGCTCCAAAACTGGAAATTAAAATATATAGCAAAAATCCTAGTTATACACTAGAAAAAACGCCAACTCGCTAGTTACAAAAACGTACACTGTAATTGCATCTATCTTTCCCCCCAACTTCAAAATTGTTGAACTGAAGAAACAAGCTTTAAAGTTTCAACTTGTGTTTTTTGATGCTGAAATTGAACAAAAAAGGAATCGCCAATGCCAGCACCGTACAGTTTGCTTTCTTTTCACCAATTATCGAAACACACTGATTTTGAAGGAATTATATCGATTAACTGGCTTCCGCTTACCAATAGAATCGTTGTTTGTACAATTAGGATTACTTTTAAAAACGTTTCTATCTATACAAGTACGTTTGTTTGTCATTTTCAAGCACTCGCGTTTTACTTCGTATACATAAAAAAAAAACTAGCGAACTGACAAGCAGACGACAGACAAGCACGTGATTTCAGACTGTTTACCATAAACGAATCATGTTATGCAGAGAAATCATGTTGAGAATATTGTGATACAGTATCCACAGTCAACATCTGTCTTCAGGAATTCTGGGACCCGGGGTGATGCAAAACTTTTTTTGATATGTGTAAAAGGCAAAACGCGGCTGCAGCAAGAAAAATGCGTATTCAGTTTATGAAAGAAAAACTATTGTGTCTGTTTTAAAAATTGTCATTGTCTTCTGCGTGTCTCAATCTCTCTTCATATATTTTAATTGCCCGCAACCGGTGTTCGACTCCAGCACTGCAGCTCAAATGGCTGTGGTGGCTTGTTATCCTCCTCTAGCATAGCTTACATTTATGACCCCATGTGTTTCCACAACCATTACAAAACTTCCCGCGAAATGTATTGTCAGTCAGTTCCTTTACATGGGGGCTATGAAGTGTCAAAGTCCCCGTTTACACTTCAAATATCTACCAGCTTATCCGCGAAATTTTATTCCACGCACGTGCATTTGTGGCCTATGTCGACCTCATAAACCGTTTTTATTATGTGCGATAAATAGGGAATGAGGCAGGAATATACGGAACAAGTAAACAAATCGAGGTGCTTTCAGAATGAATCTTTCAGTCTGCAGCAGAATATACACTGAGAAAAGACTTACCGGCAGATTAAAACCCTGTATGGCACATGGTTTCCAAGCCATTTCTTTGAAGTAGCCCTTCTCCCATGAGAGGCTCGCAAGGTATGAAGGATAACTGTGAAGTTTGGACTGTAAGAGAGGTACTGGCTGAAATGAGGCTGTGAGGACGAGTTGTGGGTCGTGCCTGCGTGACTCAGTCGCTACAGTATCTGTTCGCGACAGAGAAGGTTTCGGGTTCGAGTCCCTGTCCTACATTCAACTATAATCTCACAGGATGTTTCACAGTGAGGTGCTATTTTCGCCAACATACAGCGAACAACTCGTAGGACCTACAGTCACAAAATCGCCACGTCGTTCGTTTTATCATAAGGTGCTGTTACACGACGATATGCCATGAATAGTACAGGTACTCAGAATATGCTTTCTGCTTGTTACTGTTTATCGTCTACAATAATAGTTGACATCTGTGATCAGCAGCTAACTTCAGATTTTGCGCATTGGAGATTCTGAGCATTTTTCAGTGAACAAATTTTCATAAATGCGGTAATTAAATAAAAGCAGTATGTTTTGCAAGCAGACTTTTATACAAGCTGTTTGCGAAAAACATTTTTTGTACTAATTGGTAAGTTAAATGCCTGGACTAGCAGGACAGAGCGGATTAGGTTGTGGAAAGGGGGCCAAGGTGAGTTCCTGTCAGTTTCACTCAATATATAAACTTTATTTATCAACACACAGTATTACAAAACTTTAATCGACCTCCTTTGATTAACTTCAGATTGGCTGAAGGTCACGTTCAAAATCCAAGACACAGGGCCTAAGCAAAATTGAAATAAAAGATTCTTCTCGAGGTTTCACCCAAGAATATTTTCTAAATCTTCAATCTAATCGGCTGAAGGCCTTAGCAATTTAATTTTAATAGAACTAGGCTGGGGGTCGCATATTGAGCAATAAGAGAAGTTTCAATGAAAAGGCAGAAGTCCTTATCTTAAAACATTTCATATAAATAAAGAATAATAATCTCATGCCTTAAAGGCAAGACAAGGACCTTAATTTAAGAGATATTAATACATGGCTTAAGGTCACAAATCAACACAATAATTTAACGGATCAAGGCCTTAAAAGAGTTGATGTACAATTCGGGTGAAAGCCTTATATAAGGAATAACAATCTCATGTCTAAAGGGCAAGACAGGAACATTAATTCAGGATATATAAAAACTCGGCTGAAGGCCACACATCAACCAAATAACTAAAACTCGAACAAGGAAGTTACTATGTAACAGACACGGAACGGCGCTCAGATGTTTCCAAGGGTCGTCCTGGAATTGTAACACTAACGCCCGTTTAGGCGAGACAGGCAGACTGACCAACAATCTCTAAATCGAAAGCCAACCCAACCCGCAGACAGCCGACGAACCAACGAACTACCTGATTTCGGTCACCAGACCAAAACCACTACAACCAAAATGTCAGCGAGGCGAAGAGACCAGTAACATTCGTCTTCAAATATTGGTTTGCTAGAAGCCAAGGCGCAATAACTACTGACGTACATGAAAGTCGCAACGGCTGTGGTACACGCCGTGGCGGACAGCATCAACACGGTAAGAAAACACTCACTCGCTGCTCTCTCGCAGCCGACCAACTGGCTACTGCAGTGCGCAGACAGCATTACAGCTTTTAAGACATTGCTCAGTCGAACTGGCACAGCGTACACAGTGTTGCACGAAACACTGTCATAAGAAACTCGAACACTCGTAAAACGAATCACTGATGAACAACTAGAACAAATCACCGGCGGACACACACACCTACCCGAAGGACGGTCGGTGGCGAAACACACGTCGTCTGACCGGACGACCGACGAACAACCAATCTAGGTCGTTTGTATTCAAACCATGTGCGTCCACTGTCCGTCGGGAACTGGGAGACACGGCGATCCGGTCACACTGGCTCGGACCAAATCATGCAGAGGTAACTCTTGCCCATTGACCACGACGTCTCCGCACAAGAAGGAATCGAGCCACGTCCAGCAAGATGACCCAGTGACGAGACCCAGAAACGGCCAAAAGACCAAACACACGTCGCCCAAAGAGGCGACCAACTGAAAGACCGACCAACTGTCGATCCCGCTGCCATCTCCGCGCGACAACTCCAACCGCTCCAGGTCCGATCTCTCTCCATGACAAACCACGACCGGGAAGTAATAGCCGTCCAGCAAATACGGCAGGGCAAATATCGACACGCAATGCTGCTGCCACTCACAGACAGGCAAGACAGTAATTCAGTGATACCAGTAATTGAATTTCAAATGACAAGGCGGCCGTACGGTAAAACAAGGTGTTACATAATAGATGGCACGAACATGAGCCACGCACGGCTCTGTAAGTACGAGGTGCATTCAAGTTCTAAGGCCTCCGATTTTTTTTCTCTGGACTGGAAGGAGATAGATACATGCGCATTGTTTTTAAGTGAGGCCGCGTTCATTGTCAATACGTCCCAGAGATGGCAGCACCATATGGCAGATGGAATTTTACCGCCAGCGGCGAGAATGAGAACTGTTTTAAATACTTAAAATGGCGACGTTTTCCTTACTTGAACAGCGTGCAATCATTCATTTTCTGAATTTGCATGGTGTGAAACCAATTGAAATTCATCGACAGTTGAAGGAGCCATGTGGTGATGGAGTTATGGATGTGTCGAAAGTGCGTTCGTGAATGCAACAGTTTAATGAAGGCAGAACATCGTGTGGCAACAAACCAAAACAACCTCGAGCTCGCACAAGCCAGTCTGACGACATGATCGAGAAAGTGGAGAAAATTGTTTTGGGGGATCGCCGAATGACTGTTGAACAGATCACCTCCAGAGTTGGCATTTCTGTGGGTTCTGTGCACACAATCCTGCATGACGACCTGAAAAGTGTCATCCAGGTGGGTGCCACGAATGCTGACGGACGACCGCATGGCTGCCCGTGTGGCATGTTGCCAAGCAATGTTGACGCGCAACAACAGCATCAATGGGACTTTCTTTTCGTCGGTTGTGACAATGGATGAGATGTGGATGCCATTTTTCAATCCAGAAACAAAGCGCCAGTCAGCTCAATGGAAGCACACAGATTCACCGCCACCAAAAAAATTTCGGGTAACCGGCAGTGCTGAAAAAATGATGGTGTCCATGTTCTGGGACAGCGAGGGCGTAATCCTTACCCATTGCGTTCCAAAGGGCACTACGGTAACAGGTGCATCCTACGAAAATGTTTTGAAGAACAAATTCCTTCCAGCACTGCAACAAAAACGTCCGGGAAGGGCTGTGTGTGTGCTGTTTCACCAAGACAACGCACCCATACATCGAGCTAACGTTACGCAACAGTTTCTTCGTGATAACAACTTTGAAGTGATTCCTCATGCTCCCTACTCACCTGCTCACCTGACCTGGCTCCTAGTGACTTTTGGCTTTTTCCAACAATGAAAGACACTCTCCGTGGCCGCACATTCACCAGCCGTGCTGCTATTGCCTCAGCGATTTTCCAGTGGTCAAAACAGACTCCTAAAGAAGCCTTTCGCCGCTGCCATGGAATCATGGCGTCAGCGTTGTGAAAAATGTGTACGTCTGCAGGGCGATTACGTCGAGAAGTAACGCCAGTTTCATCGATTTCGGATGAGTAGTTAATTAGAAAAAAAAATCGGAGGCCTTAGAACTTGAATGCATCTCGTAGTTTAGAAATTGATTGGATCAAACAAGCATTAAGTGCCCTAATTAAAGCGTGTACCGAAGAAAGGTGTCTGTATGATTCTCACGACCCGCTACATCACACTAAGTTACGTTAGCAGTCATTTGTTCCTGAGTAAATACACATATAACTTTACAAGTGCCATATTCGATTTTTCGTACCACCGTCTTCAATGTCGTTTGATTTGATTACATCTTTTGTTTTATTTTAGAATGCTAGGAAGGAGATAATGGCAATAGTCTGCGAGTGCGAACACAAACTGAATAAACAAACAGTTCAGTAAAAATGTTATAGATGGCTGTACCTTCAGCATCTGTCTCACAGTAATCTTGGAGAGACTGAAAAAAGAATCAGACAAGCTGTTGTAAATAAATGTTTTTTGGACCTCTGGACCTAGGTTTAGACAATTTTAAAATAATATTCTTCAGAAGGTGTAATGGACCTTGTTACATAAGATTCTAATTAATTACATTAAATAAAGCCTGACAGCTTTTGTCATGTTCGACATCCACCGTAAGAACACAAATAGTCACAATAATCTGATCTGCGCACCTGTAATACCACACAGGTGCAATTTAAGTCAGGGTTTCTGGTTATGCTCTTTAGATGGATGTTGAATATGACGAGGGCTGTTTGGCTCTATTTAATGTACTTAATCAACATCTGGTGTAAAGAGATCCATTACCCATTCGGAGAAAGACAAGTTTAAAATTGACGAAACCTAGGTCAAGAATTTCAGTAACCATTTATTTGCAAATTGTTGATTGATTTTTCAACCTAAGTAAATAGTTTATTTCTTACTTGAAACTATGTGGAACTGCGTCCTACATTACCGTGTGTCTTCAGCGATTTTCTTCCTGTATCATCGACAGGAGCGTGTCAAAGCAAGTCTCGTTCGCTGCCATAAAGTTCCGAAATTCCTCCGGATCATAATTCCTTCATGAGTAGGGAATATATCCTCCTGCCTTCGTCCCTTCTTCCAAGCCAGGGTCGAACTCAACAGCATCTGGCTTTGCGTCAGCGTCATCGTAGATTTAGAAAAATCTTGTGGCAACTTTGACTGGACTAAAACTCTCTGAAATTCTGAAGCTAGCTGAGACAAAATATAGGGAACGAAGGCTTATCTGTAAGTTGTACAGAAACCGGACTGCAGTTGTAAGAGTCAAAGGACATGAAAGGTAAACAGTAGTCGTAAAAGCAGTGAGACTCAGTTGTTGTCTGTTCCTGAAGTTATTCGACCTGAACTTTCAGCAAGCACTAAAGGAAACAAGGAGAAATTTGGAAAGAGAATTAAAGTTTAGGTAGGATAAATAAAGATTTTATGGCTTGATGATGACATAATTCTGTCGATGACATGATTTCGTCAGAGACGGCAAACAACATGTCAGAGCAGTTGAATGGAATGTAAAATGTTTTAAAAAAAATAATGTAAACTGAATATCAACCAAAATAAAACATGGGTAACAGAGAGTAGTCTAATTAAATCAGGCAGTGCAGGGAGAATCAGATTAGGAAATAAGACAATAAAATTAAAGGCTAGATTTTGCTATTTGGATAGCGAAATAACTGATGATTGTTGAAGCAAAGAGGATAAAAATGCGAATTGACAATAATAAGAGAAGCGTATCTGAAGAAGAGGAATTTGTTAAGATCTAATGCACTGCTCTGCAAAGGTTAAGGACAGGATATATAAAACAACGCGACAGATTAACTAGTTGGTGGAAATAAATAAAATGGGACGGGACGGGGGGGGGGGGGGGGGGGGGTGAGCTTGTTGCCAGCGGTCTGAAAGTCGTGAATAAAAGCTCCGCGTCATACGGGCCCCAAGAGAAATACGGGCCTCGTAACAAACTTGTGATACACTAATCGGCTTCACGAAAGCTCGTCCCCGTGCAGGACACAAGGGAAATCAATATGTAATTGTGTAGGTACAAGCTGAAGGTAATAATTTTGTCGTGAGCTATCGAGAATTTGCATGTATGTGAACGCGCAGGCTAGAATTATTAAACTCGTCTGAAATAGTTACTCACTCCCCACCGGATCGGCTACTGGCACTCGTAAGACCTGCAGTGTCACGTGCTGTGACGGCCTGTCTGTCTCGTGGTCCTCGCGCCACATGGCGTGACTTCAGCGTGACCACAGCGTCAAATGGAGCACTTGAAGAAACGGGAAAAAGGCAGAGTGTGTCAATCAGGGAGCAGTTATGGTGCACTATTGTGGTGGTCTTCATTACAACGTAACCCGGAGACAACATTTGGAAGACTTCACACACAAAAGAATCATTGAGAAATTGGAAGGAGGGAGAATTGTGACGGGTGTGAGCCAGGAGTTCGACATTGCTCACTGCATTGTATCACATGCCTTGGGAGTGTTTCGAACTACAGGCACTGCTGCCTGAACGTGATGAGGTGATGACAGTGGTCAGATGCAGCGCAAGATGACCGCTGTGGACTGTATAACAGGTAAGAAGCAACATGCGTCTAACAGTGGGTGCAACTGCAAATACGTTTAACAAGACTGCAAGGCAGGCAGTCTTACGCACCACAGTGCCACGCGACTGCGTATGTGGTGGTCTCTTTGCCCGACAACGGGACATCAGCGGCACCGTTTAGTACGGTGTCTAGAGCACGGAGACTGGAGTGACGAGGAGTATGGACGCGTGCACTTCTAGGATGAGAGCAGATTCAGTTGGATGGTTCAAATGGCTGTACGCACTATGGGACTTAACACCTGACGTCATCGGTCCCCTAGACTTAGAACTACGTAAACCTAACTAACCTAAGGACATCACACAGATCCATGCCTGAGGAAGGATTCGAACCTGCGACTGTAGCAGCCGCGTGGTTCCGGACTGAAGCGCCTAGAACCGCTCGGCCGCAGTGGCCGGCTGGTGATTCTGGACATGCAGTCATTATGTCGAGAAGTGGGAACGTGACAGTGTTGATAGTCGAGCTGTTATGGTGTGGAAGGAGTCATAATGTTGCACGGGCGCACTCACCTCAAAATCCTTGAACATGGTACAAATACCAATCAACATTGTAATGACACTGTATTCCTTCCCTACGGGCGTCTTTTCAGAGGTGCGTTAGGCCCTGACTTCCTTTCTTATGGATGAGAATGCGAAACCTCATCGAACATCGCAGATGGAGAAGCTCCTGGAACGAGAGGATATTATGTCCAATCGAGCAACTGTGAGATCGTCGGGGAGACATTTAGCAATACGTTTACATCCATCGACAACTATCCAGCCATTGTTAACCGCCCTGGTGGAAGAATGGAGCGGCCTACCACAGGAACTCCTTACCAGCCTTGGGAGCAGGGTGGAAACACAGTGCAGAGCATGCATTGCCACCCCTGGTGATCACACACACTTAAGAACTATGAACAGTATTTCGTAATGTCAAGGGAACCATCATGTATCGCAGCGACTTCAGTGTAATTATTATATTTGAATAATAGTGTCATTCTGACTATCTCATTGCTTATTTCTTTCAGTTACCTTTTGTTCTATAATGTAGCAGTTCTTACTGTGTATTGTCCAAGTTTCATCAAGCTATTTTACGTGGCAGTTACACATGATACGAAAGTTACTTTAATCCTAAAGTTTCGCAAACCGGAGTATAAATTGCGTTAGAATTTTTTTTTTTTTTTTTTTTTTTTTAAGGGATGTATCTGGAGTGTAGCCTTGGGCTTGTGTGGAGATAGAGCGTGGACAGTTGGCAGTTCAAACAAGATCAAGACGGAAGCTTTTGAATGTGGTGCTACTGATGAATGCTGAAGATTAGAGGGTAGATCGAATAACTAATAAGGCGGTACCGAATGGAATTGGAAAGAGAAGAAATTTATGACACGATTTGCGAAGAAGAAGGAATCAGTTGATAGAAAACATCTTCAGGCATCAATGACTCAGTTAGGCAGTTGAGGGAATCATGGGGGGAGAGGGTGGGGGATAAAAACTCGGGAGGGAGACCAAGGCTTGAGTTCAGCAAGAAGATGCAAATGGACGTAGATTGAGGAAATTATGCGGAGATTAAGGTGCTTTCATCGAATCAGTCTCGGGAGTAAAGATCACAACAGAAAACTAGAACTATTAAAACTGTGCGTTTATTTTATCACATGCGTTTCGGTTTTTTTCCCTTTTCTTTTCGTTTATCTTAAGTAACTCCTATCTGGATCTCATAAATGTTGTGGACTATTAGTCTGTCTCTGTACTTTAGCCCTATTTCTCTATGGACTGTACACATTTCATTATCAGATATTGTTTCAGGTTTACTGTAGATCCGTAGTGGTACCAACGTATCTTCCTTTTTCCTCCATTTGTCTTTCATTACTGAGAGCTGTGTCAAAACTGGTTCTCTCATACCATTCTTCCTTTCAAAAAATGGTTCAAATGGCTCTGAGCACTATGGAGCTTAACTTCTGACGTCATCAGTACCCTAGAACTTAGAACTACTTAAACCTAACTAACCTAAGGACATCACACACATTGATGCCCGAGGCAGGATTGGAACCTGCGACCGTAGCGGTCGCGCGGTTCCAGACTGTAGCGCCTAGGCCGGCCGGAGTGGCCGTGCGGTTCTTGTCGCTACAGTCTGGAACCGCGAGACCGCTACGGTCGCAGGTTCCAATCCTGCTTCGGGCATGGATGTGAGTGATGTCCTTAGGTTAGTTAGGTTTAAGTAGTTCTACGTTCTAGGGGACTTATGACCTCGGAAGTTGAGTCCCATAGTGCTCAGAGCCATTTCAACCATTTTTTTGTAGCGCCTAGAACCGCTGGGTCACTCCGGCCGGCCATTTTTCTTTTCTGGAACAAAATTCAGCTGTACTGAATTTTTCTTTCAGTATTTCTGTATCTATAAAAGAGGCAGTTAAATGAAAACGAGACTGATGGATATCAGTACGTAAACGGTTTATTATTTCAACATTAGTCACCATAACTATTAATACTTTTATCCCACTATGAGATGACTTAGTCAATGCGTTCACGGAAAAGTGTTTGTCTGCAGTTGCCTACGGAACTATGATTGTGCCGAGGCGTCCGCCTCTTCGTCCGAAGCAAAGCTAGGGCCACGAATGTCTTTCTTTACTGCCCCAAAAAATATGGAATTCGCACTGGAGGAGAAGGGGGTTGCATGGAAGATATTTAAGGACTTCCCAGCGAAATTTCTGAATTTCTGCAGCGTACTCGAAACCACTTTGGTAAGATGTAGCCCTGCTCTGAGTACAATCGTAGTTCCACAGGCAATGGCAACATTATTGTAAAGTAATACTGCGAAACACACGTACGTTTGATTGATTAGTGTTTTGCAGATTTTCATTTATGATAAACCAAGAACTTGATTCCATTTGAATCTTATTCATTAATGAATCATTCCCTCAACATTTGCAATGCATGTAATAGTAAAATGGTGATTCTCCGCCTCATGTTTCGATGCAAGGGCTGTGTCCTCATTTGCCTTTTTAAATCCAATTGGCACATTTTAATCAGCATTTGATCTTAAAGTTGTGTCTGCATTATGACTAGGTCTGATTATGTTAACAGTACCATTTCACATAAGCAGGATTTTGCAAAGGCATTGACCATCTTGTCTCACAGTGGGATAAATGTATTAACAGCCAAGGTGATTACTTTTAAAATAATAGGAAGTTTACCTACTTCTTTCCATTTGTCTCGCTTCCAATTGACTGTCCCTTATAATATAACTAAATCAAAGTTCTCTGTCACATGTTTCCGCGTATAATGGAAGATCATCTCAGAAACTAGTAGAGTGATTCTGTATGGTTACCACTAATAGACTGACTATCGAGAAGGACTTCTGTATATAATTTATTAATTATAGTAAGGATTAGTGTGTAATCTGTATATTGCTTTCTGTTCCATATTTAATTGACGTTTGGAGTAACGTCTCGTGGCTACGATGGAAGTTATGTGCTGGTCAGCTACAGAGGAGGCGGTATCTGGCGGAAAAAGCAGTAAACGTCCTCCGAAACTAAAAATGGAAGCGGAGCTTTATTAGAGTCTGTACATATCAATACATCTGCACATATCATAAATAAGGCACCCATTGCTTTTCGTCAGTATGCGAAGGCTAATCTCACGAACTATTATAGCGATTTTGATATGGTTTTATCTAACAGGCAGACTGATCCACGAGAAAGTTTTGTCCACGTAATTTTGTACCACAACACCGCGTAATTCGTCCAGCCGTTGATATTTACTGCTACCCATGCGAAGCCGAGGCAGGTCACTAATATTATTCTGGCCAGTAGTTGACAAGCAACTAGTTTACCCAGTGACATGTCCTGACTATCTTGAGAATCTGCCTCAGCGTTTCATTCTGTCGCCTACCTTGTTCTAACTGTCGCGTTTATCAGACGTTCCTCTTAACATATGCGGGAGCACCTCTGCATCAATTGAAAAGGGAGGTAGAGGCACTGGTAGACTGAAGTTTTGAGAGAGATTGAGGGTACTATATAGGCAGCTCAGTTGTCAAGACTATTGCCATGAAAGGCAGCGATTTGAAATCAAATCGTAGTCAGACACGGAGTTTTGTATTTGAAGAAAGTTTTTATTATTATTTTTCAGCCCAGGCAGAATTAGTCATTCATTTCACTTGAAGTTCAGCATTAGCAGTATTAATTTACTAAAGGTTCAATTCTCAGGTTGTAGACATACTGCTTTCTGCTGTTGCCTTATTTTGGGTCAAGTGTTCATACTGCCGAGTGTAACTGGGCATCGCTGCCGCGTTTTAGTTCCTACGCCGAAGGAAAAAAATGGTTCAAATGGCTCTGAGCACTATGAGACTTATCTTCTGAGGTCATCAGTCGCCTAGAACTTAGAACTACTTAAACCTAACTAACCAAAGGACATCACACACATCCATGCCCGCGGCAGGATTCGAACCTGCGACAGTAGCGGTCGCTTGGTTCCAGACTGTAGCGCCTAGAACCGCACGACCACTCCGGCCGGCGCCGAAGGAAAACTGAAGATATTATGTACATGTACAGACAAACAAATGATTACAGTTTCAGTAGAATTAGATGATTTATTCAAGAGAAAGAATTTCACAAATCGAGCAAGCCAAAAACGCGTTGGTCCACCAATAGTTCTTACGCAAGCAGTTATTGCGCTTAGAATTGATTGATGGAGGTGTTGAATGTTCTCCTGAGGGATATCGTGCCAAATTATGTTCAATTTGCGCTTTAGATCGTCAAAATCCCGACATGGTTGAAGAGCATTCGAAACTTTCTCAGTTGGGGAGACATCCGGCGAGCCTGCTGGCCAAGGTAGCGTTTGACAAGCACGAAGACAAACAGGAGACACTCTTGCCATGTGCGGGCGCGCATTATCTTGCTGGAAGGTAAGCCCATGATGGCTTGCCATGAAGGGTAACAAAACGGGGCGTAGAATATCGTCCACGTACCGCTGCGCTGCAGATGCGCTGCGGATGAAAACCAAGGGGTTCAGGCATGAAAAGAAATGACACCCCCTATGACTAATCGCGGTTGTCGGGCCATAAAGTGGGCGTCAGCCAAACACATCGTCGCTGATCTTCGTGGCTCAGTTCGAAGTGGGGCTCATCATTCAAATCATTCCACTCCAGTCAATACATTCCAGTCCGAAGACGCATGTGGAGACACCCCGGACAACAGTGCGAGATCAACCTGCCTGTCACCCACCATACGGCCCCACGACTGGAGTGATGATCTACGATGCTGCTTGTTTCCATAACAGGACGTCTGTCGTCGTCATATGCGGCAACCTTACAGCACAGCAGTAAGCCGACAATATTCCACAACTCGTTCTGTTGCGCTTATAGCAAGCCATCTGGCCTTACGTTTCAGCAGGTTCAAAATGGTTCAAATGGCTCTGACCACTATGGGACTTAACTTCTGAGGTGATCAATCCCCTAGGACCTAGAACTACTTAAACCTAACTAACCTAAGGACATCACACACATCCATGCCCGAAGAAGGATTTGAACCTGCGACCGTAGCGGTCGCGCGGTTCCAGACTCGCCTAGAGCCGCTCGGCCACTCCGGCTGGCGTTTCACCAGGATAGCGCCCGTCCGCACAAGGCGAGAGTCTTGTCTTGTCTCCGTGGTTGCAAACCCAACGTTGGCCAGGATGGTATCCAAATGTCTCGCAGTTGCGAACGTTTGTAGCATTACGGGCCGAGCCCTTCAGCCATCTCAGGATTTTGACAATAACAATATAATATGTATAAAATATTCTCGGTATTCTTGCCGCGTCAGTTCTGGATAAAATCTCGAGCTTTCGACGATTACCTCCATCGTCATCGTCAGGAGCTGACTGTCTCTACTGCTGCTATGGTAGCCTCTATATAGCCCGAAGACGGCTTCTGATTGGTCGGATTCTGATTGGTCGGCGATTACGCGCTGCTGTCTCAGACGGTGTCACTGTGTGCGCCGGTGGCGCCACCGCTTCCGTTTAAACGTAAACCTTGGAAGGAACGTCTCTGCTGCTTCTCTGCATCAAGCGCTCGTTTCCACGCACAGCTCAGATGGTATCCGCTATCGCGGTTAAAGTTCTTTTGGCTCATTCTGATTTCAACAGCCTCCTTAATAACAGAATCCCAGTACGTGGAGGCATGGGACAGAATTTTAGTTTCATCGAACAATATTTTGTGTTTGTTCGTGAGGCTGTGCTCCGCAATTGCCGATTTCTCAAGCTCTCTATTTTTAATATGGCGTTGGTGTTCTGCACAGCGGTCGGAAACGGTACGAATAGTCTGACCTATATAATTGCTTCCACACTCACAGGGTATATTATAAACACCGGGGACCCTGAGGTCGAGATTATCCTTAACAGGGCGCATCATCTCCTTAATTTTCTTAGGAGGACGAAAAATCGGTCTAATACCACGTCTACGCAGGACTCTTCCTATTTTGCTGGAAATTGCGCCACAAAAAGGAAGAACCGCAATCGGTGTTTCATCCTGTGAGGTTGCAGCATTATCACGTTTCCTTCTTTTGGAGAACGCTGCCTTTATATATAATATACCCTGTGAGTGTGGAAGCAATTATATAGGTCAGACTATTCGTACCGTTTCCGACCGCTGTGCAGAACACCAACGCCACATTAAAAATAGAGAGCTTGAGAAATCGGCAATTGCGGAGCACAGCCTCACGAACAAACACAAAATATTGTTCGATGAAACTAAAATTCTGTCCCATGCCTCCACGTATTGGGATTCTGTTATTAAGGAGGCTGTTGAAATCAGAATGAGCCAAAAGAACTTTAACCGCGATAGCGGATACCATCTGAGCTGTGCGTGGAAACGAGCGCTTGATGCAGAGAAGCAGCAGAGACGTTCCTTCCAAGGTTTACGTTTAAACGGAAGCGGTGGCGCCACCGGCGCACACAGTGACACCGTCTGAGACAGCAGCACGTAATCGCCGACCAATCAGAATCCGACCAATCAGAAGCCGTCTTCGGGCTATATAGAGGCTACCATAGCAGCAGTAGAGACAGTCAGCTCCTGACGATGACGATGGAGGTAATCGTCGAAAGCTCGAGATTTTATCTAGAACTGACGCGGCAAGAATACCGAGAATATTTTATACATAAGTGCCGCCGCGAAAAACTTCGTTCTCAACAATATAATAATTTGGCACGATATCGCTCAGGAGGGCATCCAACCACTCAATAAACGCAAAGTCCAGTTAACTCCTTGTATGAGGACCAGAGGTGAACCAACGCATTATTAACTTACAGAATTTGTAAAGTTTTTTCTCTTGAATAAATCAACCAATTTTTTTCTGAAATTGTAATCAGCTGTTTGTCTGTTCATGTGCACCTCATCTACCGATTTCCGTCTCATTCGGATAATTCCTTAGTGGAGTGTTGTTTCGACCTAAAGAGTATGTCGTGTGGATGGTCAGGTGCAGTATTCAAGCACTGTGGCGTTATTATAAAGTGAAAAATTGATTTTAACGTGGTTTTAGGACTGTAAAAGCGCAGGTCTTATTTCAGGGTAGTGCACTGTTATAATGCTGAGTGAACGGAAGTGAGTAACTGCAGCAGCAATATGTACGCTCTTATGTGATACTGGCAAGCCAATAACAACACGAAATATGTTCGTAATGCCGTCAGACAAACAAAGAAAATGTGTATTCATTCGTATCAGGACTGGTTTACAGACAATACGATTTTAGTAAACAAAAATTAAGTGTACGGTAGTGTATGCACTGTGACGTCTCCTGGCAAGACATTTGTAAAATCGGTGTAATATATGTGAAAAAAAAACATTTATCTGTGTTATTATATTTCATTTCTGTATGAACAATTATCAATTATGTGGATACTGTAAAAAAGGAAATAATTATTTTTAATTTTTATGTTTGTGTAATATTATTGCGCCGTGAATTTACTTTCAAAATCTCTTCTTAAAGAATTTACTTTATTTACTAACGATTCATCAAGAACATTAACGCATTTAACCACACTAGGTGAGCGTGGGAGTAGTTGCCAGGGAGTAACTGATGAAAATGAAATTACCTTTAACAAATGGGAATTTTATTCACAAAAGCCTTTTTAAAAACAGATTTAAAATTTATAACCAAAAAAGCACCCTTGAAATATCAAGTTACAATTTTATTTAGAAGCAGAAAGAACAATATTGATAGTATGAGCCTTCGGGCTGAGAAGCTTGCCGCTCCCTTTCAACACGGCCGTAGTCACGACCGCTCTCAACAACCTCAAAGACTACACTGGTGCAAATCTGCAACACAAATCTGCAGCACACCAGATTACTTTAAACTAAAAGTTTTAACATCTCACACAAACACATTAACTATGCACCCCGTAAGAGGGATGGAAATGGTACGATCACTCACACTAAGAAATTATTTGCCACCGAAAGTGCAATTTGCTTTTAAAGGGACTCGTACGGGGGAAGGATGGAAACTTTATAAAAATGAGTATTTAAATAAAACCCATGAAATTGAGACTTAAATAAAATGTACAACATGCTCTATATTACACATATACCGCCTCGCAAGATGATGTAGTTGTTGTTGTGGTCTTCAGTCCTGAGACTGGTTTGATGCAGCTCTCCATGCTACTCTATCCTGTGCAGGCTTCTTCATCTCCCAGTACCTACTGGAACCTACATCCTCCTGAATCTGCTTAGTGTATTCATCTCTTGGTCTCTCTCTCTACGGTTATTACCCTCCACGCTGCCCTCCAATGCTAAATTTGTGATCCCTTGATGCCTCAGAACATGTCCTACCAACTGGTCCTTCTTCTTGTCAAGTTGTGCCACAAACTCCTCTTCTGCCCAATTCTATTCAATACATTTGGCTATACTCCACACAATTACTTTCAGAAACGATTTCCTGACACTTAAATCTATACTCGATAGTAACAAATTTCTCTTCTTCAGAAACGCTTTCCTTGCCATTGCCAATCTACAGGGCCATTACAAATGATTGAAGCGATTTCATAAATTCTCTGTAGCTCCATTCATTGACATATGGTCACGACACACTACAGATACGTAAAAAAACTAATAAAGTTTTGTTCGGCTGAAGCCGCACTTCAGGTTTCTGCCGCCAGCGCGCTCGAGAGCGCAGTGAGACAAAATGGCGACAGGAGCCGAGAAAGCGCATGTCGTGCTTGAAATGCACTCACATCAGTCAGTCATAACAGTGCAACGACACTTCAGGACGAAGTTCAACAAATATCCATCAACTGCTAACTCCATTCGGCGATGGTATGCGCAATTTAAAGCTTCTGGATGCCTCTGTAAGGGGAAATCAACGGGTCGGCCTGCAGTGAGCGAAGAAACGGTTGAACGCGTGTGGGCAAGTTTCACGCGTAGCCCGCGGAAGTCGACGAATAAAGCAAGCAGGGAGCTAAACGTACCACAGCCGACGGTTTGGAAATTCTTACGTAAAAGGCTATTGCAGAAGCCTTACCGTTTACAATTGCTACAAGCCCTGACACCCGATGACAAAGTCAAACGCTTTGAATTTTCGGCGCGGTTGCAACAGCTCATGGTTGAGGATGTGTTCAGTGCGAAACTTGTTTTTAGTGATGAAGCAACATTTTTTCTTAATGGTGAAGTGAACAGACACAATGTGCGAATCTGGGCGGTAGAGAATCCTCACGCATTAGTGCAGCAAATTCGCAATTCACCAAAAGTTAACGTGTTTTGTGCAATCTCACGGTTTGAAGTTTACGGCCCCTTTTTCTTCTGCGAAAAAAACGTTACAGGACACGTGTATCTGGACATGCTGGAAAATTGGCTCATGCCACAACTGGAGACCGACAGCGCCGACTTCATCTTTCAACAGGATGGTGCTCCACCGCACTTCCATCATGATGTTCGGCATTTCTTAAACAGGAGATTGGAAAACCGATGGATCGGTCGTGGTGGAGATCATGATCAGCAATTCATGTCATGACCACCACGCTCTCCCGCCTTAACCCCATGCGATTTCTTTCTGTGGGGTTATGTGAAAGATTCAGTGTTTAAACCTCCTCTACCAAGAAACGTGCCAGAACTACGAGCTCGCAACAACGATATTTTCGAACTCATTGATGGGGACATGCTGCGCCGAGTGTGGGAGGAACTTGATTATCGGATTGATGTCTGCTGAATCACTAAAGGAGCACATATCGAACATTTGTGAATGCCTAAAAAAACGTTTTGAGTTTTTGTATGTGTGTGCAAAGCATTGTGAAAATATCTCAAATAATAAAGTTATTGCCGGCCGCGGTGGTCTCGCGGTTCTAGGCGCGCAGTCCGGAACCGTACGACTGCTACGGTCGCAGGTTCGAATCCTGCCTCGGGCATGGATGTGTGTGATGTCCTTAGGTTAGTTAGGTTTAAGTAGTTCTAAGTTCTAGGGGACTGATGACCACAGCAGTTGAGTCCCATAGTGCTCAGAGCCATTTGAACCATTTGAATAAAGTTATTGTAGAGCTGTGAAATCGCTTCAATCATTTGTAATAACCCTGTACATTTTATATCCTCTCTACTTCGACCATCGTCAGTTATTTTGCTCCCCAAACAGTAAAACTCATTTACTACTTTCAGCGTCTCATTTCCTGATCTAATTCCCGCAGCATCACCCGATTTAATTTGACTACATTCCATTATCCTCGTTTTGTTTTTGTTGATGTTCATCTTACATCCTCCTTTCAAGACCCTGTCCATTCTGTTTAACTGCTCTTCGAAGTCCTTTGCTGTCTCTGACAGAATTACAATGTCATCGGCGAACCTCAAAGTTTTTATTTCTTCTCCATGGATTTTAATACCTACTCCGAATTTTTCTGCTTCCCTTTCATGTCCCTCGACTCTTATAACTGCCATCTGGTTTCTGTACAAATTGTAAATAGCCTTTCGCTCCCTGTGTTTTACCCCTACCACCTTTAGAATTTGGAAGAGAGTATTCCAGTCAACATTGTCAAAAGCTTTCTCTAAGTCTACAAATGCTAGAAACGTAGGTTTGCCTTCTTCTAAAATAAGTCGGAAGGTCAGTATTGCCTCACGTGTTCCAACATTTCTACGGAATCCAAACTGATCTTCCCCGAGGTCGGCTTCTACCAGTTTTTCCATTCGTCTGTAAAGAATTCGCGTTAGTATTTTGCAGCTGTGACTTATCAAACTGATAGTTCGGTAATTTTCACATCTGTCAACACCTGCTTTCTTTGGGATTGGAATTATTATATTCTTCTTGAAATCAGAGGGTATTTCGCCTGTTTCATACATCTTGCTCACCAGATGGTAGAGTTTTGTCATGACTGGCTCTCCCAAGGCCGTCAGTAGTTCTAATGGAATTTTGTCTACTCCCGGGGCCTTGTTTCGACTCAGGTCTTTCAGTGCTCTGCCAAATACTTCACACAGTATCGTATCTCCCATTTCAACTTCATCTCATGTAGAATGCGAGTCTTTTGCCCTTTTAGGCGTTCTGTATTTATGTTGGACCATGCCTCTTTAGGCAGTTTGTAGTTTTAATGTGTTCCGAAGAAGGCGTGGTTATCCGCGCCGAAACCTAGGTCAACATCCGGTTTCTATTTGCAATCGAGGAGGATTCCTCATAATCATAAATGAGTATAGATTTCTGTAAAGTGTAACTGAGTACTTTGGAGAATGTACCACTTTCAGAATACTTACAGAATATAAGCAAGTGAGTTCGCAAACTGTGGAACGTTGTTAAGCACGCCGTGCATCTGTGCAGAGGAACGAAATTGCAAGTGCTGTACGGTACCGGCAAGGCGTGTTGTTGAACTGTGAATCAACGTATAGGTGAGTGACTTCATCAAACTGTGTTTGAATCATGTTCTCGCCCTTAGAAATTGCGTGGACCCACATATTTTATTTAAAATGTGCCCAACGTTAGGTTTACGCAACAGCCGACCTGTCAAGAACAGTTTACACTAAGGTGACAAAAGTGATGGAATAGCGATCTGCACACAAACAGACGGAGGTAGAAATCTACATAGCTGTGTATATCGGCGGACCTGTCATCCGCACTCAGGTGAGTTATGTGAAAAGGTTGCCGGTGTGATTGCGGCCGCACTACGGGAATTAATAGACTCTGAATGCGGAATGGTAATTGGAGCTAGACGCATGGGACATTCCATTTCAGAAATCGTATGGGAATTCAGTATTCCGAAATCCACAGCGTCAAGAGTGGGCCGAGAATACCAAATTTCAGGCATTACCTCTCATCAATGACAACACAGCGACCTGCGGTCTTCAGTTACCGACCGAAAGCAGCGGCGTTTGCGTAGAGTTTGTCAGTGCTAACAGACACGCAATATTGCACGAAATACCCGCAGAAATCTGTGTGGGACGTACGGCGACGTATTCGTTAGGACAGTACGGCAACATTTGTCATTAATTGGCTATGGCAGCAGACAACCGATGCGAGTGCCTTTCCTGACAGCACATCGCCTGCAGCGCCCTTCCTGGATTCGTGACCATATCGTTTGGACCCTAAGGACTGGAAAAACGAGGCTTGGTCAGATGAGTCCCAATTTCATTTGGAACAGCTGATAATAGGGCTCGAGTGTGACGCAGACCCCACGAAGCCGTGGATCCAAGTTGTCAACAAGACACTGTTCAACCTGATGGTGGATCCATAACGGCGTGGGCTGGGTCCTCTGGTCCAAGTGAAACGATAATTGACTGCTAATATTTATGTTTGGCTATCTGGAGGCCAACTGCAGCCACTTATGGACTTGGTTTCCAAATAATGACAGAATTTTTATAGACAACACAGTTGTTGGCGATTGGATTGAAAAACGTTCTGGACAATTTGAGCGAATAATTTGGTCGCCTAAGACGTCCCATATGAATCCCTTCGAACACTTATGGATATAATCGAGAGGTCAGTTCGTGCATAACCTCCTGCACCGACAACACTTTCGCAGTTATGGACAGCTATAGGGGCAGCATGGCCCAATATTTTTGCAGAGGACTTCCCACGTGTTCTTGGGTCCATGCCACGTCGAGTTGCTGCACTACGCCTCTCAAAAGGCGGTCCGACACGATATTAGGAGGTACTCCATGGCTTTCGTAACGTCAATTTACTGTAGTACCAACAGGGAAGCGACTATAAACGAATAGGGCGCTTCCAACGACTCCGTTATAAATAATTTATATAGCACTTAAATCATAGGCAGCATAAGTCTGATTGTAAGTACCGAATTGGCGTCGTTGCAACTGGGAAAGGCCGCACCGGGTAGCCGCGTGTTCTGCGGCGGCTTGCCAAGGTTCGCACGGCTCCTCCCGTCGGAGGTTTATTGTCCTCCCTCGGTTATGGGTATGTGTCTTTAGCGTCAAGTTAGATTAAATAGTGTGTAAGCCTAGGGACCGATGACCTTAGCAGTTTGGTCCCATAGGAACATACCACAAAAAGTACTGGAGAAATTAAGTGGCGAGGCAAGACGGTAACTATATATATATTTGCTCTTGACTGAAATACGTAGATATGTACGTTACAAATCACGGTTAAAGCTAAATGATGTGCACAGTGCCATCTTGTCTTATAGCAGAGATATAAGGGAACCTGTTCGTGACCACAGTAGCTTCTGCGTGCTCAGTGAGTTTCTCAGGGTAAGTACGCCGTTAGCCATGGCTTCTTCGAAGAGGAGTGAGCCCACGAAAATTCGAGCAGTTGTTAGGAAACGGGGTTTAAATCCCTATTCAAGTTCCGACGCTCGAGGCCACCGATCCTCGTAAGAGCAGTTCCTCGTCCGATACTCCTCGCAAATATTTACTTGCAGTTCACGCACGGCATACTAAAAGCGTTAAAGCTTTCAGTAAAGTTGCATTTTCTCACATTACGTCTCAGGCGGGAAGTACCCCGCAAGTAATTTCTTCAGATAGCCTGCAACGTACGGCACCGTTTTGTCGAGTTTGCATATTCGTCGAAGTAATATGTAGATCAACAAATGAACGACTATTGTGCGTGTAAATTTTCCTTTTAAACCTTTCAGCTACTTGTTTCTTACATAAATGCAGGTAGAAAATATTTTCAGGTTTTGAGGTTCTTTGTTTCTCCACGTTGACAATGAATAAACTGCATTAAAAACTTTGCATAAAACAAGTTGGCGCAGGAATGGAAAAATTTTAAACATTTTTTATTAAATGAAGAAAAGTACAATTTTTTTTGGGATCCAGATTCGTACAGGAAAGTGCATCAGGCATAAATTTTAAAAATTTACTCCAGTCGCCGGCCGCGGTGGCCGTGCGGTTCTAGGCGCTGCAGTCCGGAACCGTGGGACTGCTACGGTCGCAGGTTCGAATCCTGCCTCTGGCATGGATGTGTGTGATGTCCTTAGGTTAGTTAGGTTTAAGTAGTTTTAAGTCCTAGGGGACTGATGACCTAAGATGTTAAGTCCCATAGTGCTCAGAGCCATTTGAACCATTTACTCCCGTCAAATGCAATCCATTTTGCAGCATGCATCCAATAAATAACTGCTGTAGGTTCTGCATAGCGCGTCGAATGTGACACCTGGGATATTGCCAATTTTCTATTCAGTCTGTGACTTGAGCCGAGATACAATTCTTGGTCCGATGTGGTAGACGATACTTTTTAGACGTTCTCATACAAACAAGTCAGACTGGAAGGTCTACAAACCGAAGTGGCCAAGCGATGTCAACGTGCCTCGCAGCAATCCTTTATCATTGTGCTGCTGTCATAACCTGGCTCAGAACATGTGACGGTTTCACCCTGTTGAAAACAGATTTGGCTCTTTACGTCGTCCTGGGGTCAGACACATCTATAAGATCGTAACATAACGTTCTGACGTCGTTCATACTCAAACAAATAAGAACCAATAAACGCACGGTACAACACTGCACACAGTATGATGCTGGTGAAAATGAACACAGTTTCCTTGAGCCCAGGAACCGAAGTTCTGTGTACTCATATGATCACTTAAGTAAAAATGGAGATAATCGGACATCCAAATGTTTTGAATGAGATTTGCATTCTCTCTAAGTGGAACCAACAACTGACAATTTTACAGGCGCAGAACACATTCGTTGAAATTCAGCTGTTGTAAAAACTGAAGTTTTGGTGAATGAAGTTGAAGCCGATAAAATATTTTTTGAATTGTTCGATTTCCAAGCTGCAACGATAAAACAGGTTTCCACATCGAAAGTCGAGAACTCCTTTCGATTGCAGCTCGCACATCGTCAGTGTTTCGAGGTATGTACAGACCGTAGAACACCAATAAGCTTTTTCCTCAAAGCTGAACCACTCTCTTCAAAATTCCAGATCCCATGTTGAAAATTCAATATGGCTGACATTGTGACACCACATATCCTCCCGTTGCCGGCCAGTACTATTCGTAATTAGGTCTTCCAACACAAGTATCGAATTGGCTACCTACGTATCGACCACCAATGCTCAGGAGTGCCTCAGTAACCTAGGCTGTGGAGGTGGGATCCCTCTGCAATTTTTAGCCCCCACATTTCCCTTCTTTACCAAATTGTTTCTCGATGCCTCACTATGTGTACTATTAGCCACCTCTTTTATTATTCAAGTTATGGCACATATTTCTTTTCTCTCCTATGCTACCCGCTATCTCTTCATTAGTTAGGTGATCTGTCCATCTGATGTTCAGAATACCTATGTAACACAACCTTTCAAAAGCTTCTATTTTACTGTTGTCTATTCTGCTGTCATATCCGTTTTACGTCCTTGTCAATACAGGCATGATTTTTTCGCATTAATGTCTGTCCGATTTCGCGAGAAAGATACTAATTTTCGCATTATTTCGCAATATACACTGATGAGTTAAAACATGACCAACTGCTTAAAAGCGTGTTAGTCCACGTATGGAAAACAGTACAGCAGTGACTTTGCGTGCCACGGATTCGACATGTACTTGGTGAGTTTCCAGAGATTTGTGACACCAGATGCATGGTCACACACTTTCCGTAATTTACGGGCGGGTTGTTTGAGGAAGTGGAGCTATCGACCGATAGCGTCCCAGTTGTGTTTCATAGGATTCCCAAAACAAGTCCCAGCTGTCTTAGTGCCTATGATTAGTACCACAGGTACCATAGAAGCCCTGGAGACATCCGTAGCATATTGCTGCCCCCACCAACCAGCGTCTGTGGCTCATAACATGTTTTGAGCATCCATTCACCTGGATGCTATCACATCTGGACACTGCCATGGACCTGGTGCAACAAGGAACGTGATTTATTCGAGCAGGTGACATATTTCCATTGATCTACGGTCCAATCTCGATGATCCAATGCACACTGTTGCCGTAATTGGCGCTGTCGTACACTTAGGGATCGTCTGCTGCAACTCGAAGCTCCTCAATACTTGTGTCCACCAGCACTGTCCTCAGTTGTCAGATGCCCCGCCGTTCTCCACCTGTCCTGTCATGCCGACTCAGCAGAGGAGCGCCTCTGAGGATGCCCAGCGCAGACCTGGGCCAAACGTCTGCAACAGAAGTGTGTCTTGGACCACGACCTCACATCCAGAAAGGTTTACCAGCAGCTATAAGGAATCTTCGTCCAGAGTCCGATGCTGATAAACAGCATGATGCAAGACCACTGGATTGTGCTTAACAAACTTCAGTCGGAGATGTTACAAGGCAAACATTTACATCTCGTGAGGAACTGCTGCACATTCCGAGGCGTTATGCCAAAATATGACTGATGATGCACATTACTGCCATCATGCACAGACGAGCTGAAACATTATGAACACCAGTCCCCAGTTTTATTTTATTTTGTGCTACCAGGCATCATGAACACCGTCCAGCGCGAGACTTACTGCCATCTGGTGGCGTTTAGGGCACATGGCGCAGTAACGGACGTATATAAGCGGAGCAGAGACGAACGAGGAATCATTCTACTGATGACACCGGCCTTACGCCCATTGACATGAGCGACTTTGACAAGGAGCACATTGTGATGGTATGGTGTCTGTGACCGAGCGTCTCGGAGACGGCGAAATTGATGGGCTGTGCGCGTGTTACTGTCATGAGCGCCTGTAGAAAGTATATTAAATATATTCGCAATTACGAGTAAGGACAACCATTAGCTGTAGAATGCAATGACAACAGTGAAAATTTCTGCCGGACCGGCACTCAAACCCGGATTTCCCGCTTATCGCAAGCGCTCGCCTTAAAATTTGGCTATCTGACTATCTCGCGACCAGACCCAAACTTCCACATCTCAACAACCATGCGTCTACGACCTGGACTCGTACATCCATTATGTATATTCCCGTACAGGTCAGACGTTGTAGTTTAAAGTCGCCTGTCCCGTATCGGTTGAGAAATACATGTCCAAAGTATTTTGCATCGTAATCAGAATAACACAGGTACTGCAATATAGTATCTATAGAAAGTGGTCGAAAAACGCTAAAACCTCGACTATTGGACATGGTATTTGATCTCCATGTTCATCACAGAACATGGCTGTTGGAGACTTTCGCACCCTCTAAAGCAGGACAGGTGGATATCGGCGGCACATCTGACGACTCAGTATAGTGCTGGTGGACACAAGTATTGAGGAGCTTCCAGTTGCAGCAGACGATCCCTAAGTCTACGACATCGCCCATTACGGCAACAGTGTGCGTTGGGTCATCGAGATTGGAGCGTAGATCAATGGAAATATGTCACCTGCTCGAATAAATCACGTTCCTTGTTACACTAGGTCCATGGCAGTGGCCAGATGTGATGGCATCCAGGTGAATGGATGCTCAAAACATGTTATGAGCCGCAGTCGCTGGGTGGTGGGGGCAGCAATATGCTACGGATGTCTCCAGGGCTTCTATGGTACCTGTGGTACTAATCAAAGGCACTAAGACAGCTGGGACGTGTTTTGGGACTGTCATGGAACATAGCCACGTTCATGTCAATTCATACTATAGATCCACTGTCTACCTGAATAACTATGGAATTGATTAAATGTAAGAGCAATTTTGAGTGTCCAGAGTAATCTGAAACACATTCACAAGCTACTTGGAAATAAGGGGATGTTTGGAAGCACACTCGACAACACAGGTGGAGCTGAGTGTGGGAGCAGCCAGGAGCCCTACTGAGATCGTCCGAGAGAGGAACGTTCATTGTGACGGTCAGGCCCAGCAAGTGCCCTTATGACTCACAACGACGCAGCCGTGCAGATGGAAACAGTTAGGACATCCTGTAGCATTCGCTCACGCAAATATTTTACAAGTTGGAGTCAGGAAGAATGTTAGTTAAAGGCACTATTATCCGCCGAACGCAGAAAAGCCGACTTGGGAATGGGCACTGGAAACCGGCATCTTCCAGGTGAAGAGAGAACTTCCAGCTGAGCCTTGGAAAAATGAGTCGCCATCAAACATGTAGCTCTTACAGGGCGACAATTATTGAACTATAAGAAACAAAATAATATTTCTGAACGGTTTGCGTTAGGACGTTCAAACTGTATGGTTGGCTGCAGGCTATGATGGGAATTAGTATGCGCATGCACGGTTTAATTTAGCTACGAAGCCCACTTTCATTTGGATGGGTTCGTCAATAAGTAAAATTGGCGCATTTAGGGAACAGAATATCGGCATTTCGCTGTCGAGAAGTCTCTTCACCTCAACGGGCGATTATGTGGCGTGCAATGCAATGTCCAGTCACTGAATAATCGGTGCGATATTCCTTGATGGCACAGTGACTACCGAACGGTACTCGAAGGTTTTGGAAGATGATTTCATCCAGTTATCCAAGATAATTCTGATTTCGACAAGATGTGGTTCATGCAAGACGGAGCTCGTCTCCACCGAAGCAGGAGAGTGTTTGACGCCCTGGAGGAACACTTTTGAGACCGCATTTTCGCTCTGTCGTATCCAGAGGCCACTGGCATGGGCCTCGATTGGCCACCATATTCTCCGGATCTGAACCCATGCGATTCCTTTTTGTGGGGCTATATTAAAAACAAGGTGTACGCCAATAGACACAAAACAATTGCTGAGCTAAAAACAGCCATTCCGTAGGTCATCGACAGCATCGATGCTCCCACGCTTCAACGGGTCATGGACAAGTCTGCGACACATCATCGCCAATGATGGCAGGCATATTGAACGTGTTACAACCTAAATCCGAGTATCTGTAGCGACGTTTACATGCTGAATGAAGTGTGTGCACCCCGTAGTTCGTAACTAATTTACTTTTTATTCATATTTGTCAACCTGTACTTTGTTTAAGCATGTAAGACCTACAGACATTGGTTTAACTTTAAACTTTATCCAGCGTGACAGAGCACAACAGAAGGCACTCTGCCTCATTGGCTGAGGAGAGAGAAAGGCATAGTGAAGAAAGACTTTTTTCAGAGCAGTATGGTAGAAAGAAAAACATAGCCCAGGAGCATTTTTTGTTGGTCAGAGCTTGGAAGATTTAGAGCTTAGCGAATCACACTATGCCTGTATGAAAAATGCGGCAAAGTGAGGCTTCCTTGTCAGACACTCTCGTAGAGAGCTGGAGAAATGAGATCAGTCGACACAACTTCCGATCACAGACAAATTTCACTTTACAGCCACTCCGCTGGCATTTGAGCGTCTTAGAAAATTGTTGGCCACCTGAGACTTAGCCAACGGAAAGGGCCAGTGGCGTTGACACTCACTGAAGTAGCAACACTTCAGTCAATGACGGCTCCAGTATGGCGAGACCGAGCCGCTGCCGCACGAGATGTAGGGAACTCTAGGTCAGTTTATAATTACAATCTCAGAACCTCACTCTGAAACTATCCCTTGCTAAATCATGAACTGTTTGCTTCCAAAATCCACAACAGGTGTGACTAATTACCTTCAATAATCTATTACATCCTATTCTGTGCCAACCATTTACACAATTACTCAGTATTTATGATCTTCATGTTACATTTATCAGATTTGCGTCGACACAGGTTGCTATGATCAAATGTTTATTGAGAAGCTGATACAGGCTGTCATTACTATTATGTATGATGAATCAACTGTCAATTATAATCTCAATATCATTTTGCCTGAACTGTTAATTATCTAACTTTGATGCAAATAACTCAATTAATTGTAACACATGTTCCATAAAGAGAGAATTTCCCCTTTCCTCCCAAACCCACACAATCCACTTACAGATTACGTGATCACTACTGCAGACAACCAGCATCATTTCATGCTTGATGTCTTTCCCAATGACGATGCCATCTTCGAGCAGGATGTCTACGTCACAAGGTGAGAATCGTGCTGTAGTGCTTTAAGAATCGTGATATGGAACTCGCGTTGATGTTTTCGTCACCAAGTTCGATTGATCTAAACCCAATGGAACACGTCTGGGACGCTGTCTAGGGGCTAGTTCCGTGACAACATACCAGCGGCTCGTAATTTACGGAAATCGCGTGATCTGTGAGTAGACCGCTGGTTCCATGTATTTACGGGAACCAACGAACAACTTGTCCAATACACATGACGCTGAATCGCTGATGTATACATTGCAACACTGGATCAACAAGCCGGCCGCTGTTGCCGAGCGGTTCTAGGCGCTACAGTCTGGAACCGTGCGACCGCTGCGGTCGCAGGTTCGAATCCTGCCTCGGGCATGGATGTGTGTGATGTCCTTAGGTTAGTTAGGTTTAAGTTGTTCTAAGTTCTAGGGGACTGGTGACCACAGCAGTTAAGTCCCACAGTGCTCAGAGTCATTTGAACCATTTTGAACTGGACCAACAAGAGGTTTTATGAACAGGAGGTTGTAATGTTTTGGCCCATCAGTGTCTATTCTGCCAAACTGTTGTACGGAAAAATTAGAGAATGTAAGGATTTGTAGAGAAGGATGAGGACTATCAGTCCTTTCCACGTACTATCAACGAATATTGCTGGAAGAAGAGGAACTCGTTCTCGTATGGAATCTACTATGCGCTAGGCACCTTACAGAGGTTTGTGGAGAACAAAGATAGACGTAGGTGTAAGAGTCAAAAGCTGCAATATGTAAGTCATTATTGAGTCCTTTATGTATAGCAGGAGCACATAAGTACGAAGGCTACCACGGCAATAGGGAAAGGCAATCAAACCGCTCGCAGAACGACAGGAGACTGTGTAAGCTTTTTTTAGTATATGGTCATCTAAATCTCGCTCGCTTTATTGCGATTTTCTTTGTGTCCGACGTTTTACGTACGCTGCGCTAACCAAATTCAAGCGCTGTCCAGTTAATAACGTTCTCTGTTCGCTCCCTGCGTGACAAAAGATCCCAGTACAGCACCTACTTCGAGCGGAGACCCACTGCGTTGGCGCAGCGCCATGTATTTTTTCGTGGTGTAGGTCCTCTGGCCTCACACTGGGAAGCTTTACGAGCTGCATATTGCTCCGGGAGACACCCTTATTTTCTCCGTGACCTCTGAAGGCATTACAGCTTCCACAAAAACGTAGGGTGTTTTACAGTGAGAGGAATCTACGACAAAAGCAGCTGCGCAACTTAACAGTTATTTCTGCCCTTTAGAATTTCAGTAGAGCCTATCCCTCCGCTTTCATCACGCCAAAGAAAGCAGATACTGTCGAATAGGTTTCGCAGCAGGACAAGGAGGAGACTAATAACATGGAAATCGGCGATCAAGTAGACGGAGGAAGAACAGGAACTTCTTAGCGTGAAGTACCAAGAATAGTGTTAAGACAATGACTAGTGCCCTCCCCCTCATTCCCCTAACCCCACTCACCCCTTTCATCAAGGTATATAAGAACAGGAGGCATTCGCGACACCTCTCTTCCCCACGGGAAAATTTTGTATGCTTGGACCCCTGAGGTTACAAAAGTTTCGTCATCTGCTACAGTGCGCCATTGGACCTTGCCAGCTTTAATTTTCATAATTATATTCCACATCACAAAGTTTATAGGTTCCTTACTTCACAACAATTTATATGGGAATACCCAGTTTATAAACAGGTTTAAATATTGGTTGTAGTATAAGATATATTTAAACAAAACTCTGTATTCGAGGTCACTGACCTCATTCGTTTCGTTGCTTGGTGTGAGTACGCACTTCACATTTTACCTTATATATGCTATAGGTCACACTTTTCACATCATCACATGGGTATTCAAGGCATTACATATTTACTCATGGACTGACACAAATATAGGTCACCTAATGACCTCGATACATTGCACACTGCACTTATAGCTGCAGGGTTGGTGGTAATTTCTCTCTTGTCAGACCGTACCTCTAACACAGGCGTATTTGCCTCCATCTTTCTGGTGAGTCGTGGCGTCTGATTATGTTCCTTTCACAGCACTTGGTCGGAGAGAGGAGTGCGCTGTACGCACCTCAATTCGTACTTTACTACATCTTCCTCTTCTCCGCATTATTCAGACTGATGCGAGGGAAAGTACCTCATACTATCCTTAGGTTTACTTTAATTACTACAGTATTCGTCACACACGCTCTGGTACAACAGTTCCCTCCCACTTCACAGAGCCGTTTTCCACACCTTCTACAACGCTTACAATAAACACACAATATATAATTACTAGACAGATCAGTACAGAACCAGCTTATCCCCACACGGAATACATATTCCTCCACCATCCTCTGAAGCTCCTCCGTTGTTGGTACCCTGTTTCGTCTTTTAAGTCGTCTATTTTACGGCTAGCTACTTTTAGATCATCTATATGTCTAACCATATGCTCTAATGGTAAGACCAGAGTCACGTTTTGTTTTTCCTCGTCTATTATACAACGGTCTGTATCTATGGTTAACTTAGGATCTATGTCTATCACACTGATAATTGTATGATTGATATGGACGGCCTGCAACATAATCTGTGCACCATATCCCTTACCTTTACTGACAAAATGTTACTTACTACTGCCCCGCACAATAGGATCGCTGGGCGACGAATCATTACATAATATTGTCGAGCCTTCGTCTTTTGGGGCTACGTACAACCATTCGTTGTCTTGTATCTGCGTCCAGATAGTTTAGCTTAATACAATGTTTAGCTTAATACAATTGCAGTCTTAGGAAATTTCTCTTACTGGTTGCAACGTACGAGCTTCACATCGATCGTAATCGTAAGCGGACATTAGGAGGAAATTTTGTTTACAGATCTGGTTTCTCAAAGACCGTTTCACAGCGTAGGTGGTCAATGGACAGTTGCGCATACTCTCGTTTCGCTTCGTATATAATCAGGAATTCATTTACTGGTGCTATATAAATGAATAATTTCTTAGTCTTGTCGTAGTCGATTTGGTAATTGCCATACCTTATATATTATATACATTACTGTCAACTAGAGGTACATTTAATAGATAACTTAACCTATAGCCAGCTAAAAATACGTCTAAATTTATGATACGAAATAACTGAGACCAGTCGTCCTTCGTGAGTTCAACTGGAAACTTTTTGTCTTTCAATTATCCTTTTATTGGTTCCAGATACTTAACTACCTGCACAGGATTTATTAACTATGGTTCTAAGAGACCTTCCCGCGCATTCACCATAGCAGAAACTAACAAGTCATATTCTCATTCCAATCCATTAAACATGGCCGTGATTTACAAAAATGGTTCAAATGGCTCTGAGCACTATGGGACTCAACTGCTGTGGTCATAAGTCCCCTAGAACTTAGAACTACTTAAACCTAACTAACCTAAGGACAGCACACAACACCCAGCCATCACGAGGCAGAGAAAATCTCTGACCCCGCCGGGAATCGAACCCGGGAACCCGGGCGTGGGAAGCGAGAACGCTACCGCACGACCACGAGATGCGGGCGTGATTTACACTAAATGTTCCACGATAGTTATTAGAATTAGGGCCTGTTGTACCTTCTTGCTGGTACTGTTTTCGTAATCTTCCACAGGCGCGCTTAATTTCTGGTCTCATGAGCGATAACTTGAGCCTGCTTGGTTACTGCTGGATTTACCCCTGTCAGCGACGCCTTTAATATCGTCACTTGCTCTTTGGATAATCGCAACAGCTCCCTATGTTGCTCCCGTAATACATCTGTTTTAGCTTTAAAGAATGCCGCATCCTCTCCATCTAACGTACCGAACAGTATCTTGCTCGTTTCACCAATAAAGTTTGGTATTCCTCGTTTAGCCGTCTTTGGCTCATTCCTAGCCAGCTGCTCAATTGACCCTTTCGCCTCTGTAATTTTACCCACATGCCGTTTTACCGTTTTCTGAACGTTCTCACACTCTCCAGTGTTCACCCTTGCTTGAAGCAACTTGCTCACACAATGCGCTACTACTCTATTGGCCAATATTTGCGTTTGATCAAATTTTTAGTGCAATTCTCGTAGATAAGAATAACTCACCATTCTCCAAGTTGTACTATCCTGACTGACTATACGGCACGGTCGCTGTAATATATACCCGGTGCCGATTTAAACTGTTACATTGGTATGTCCAGCGGCGGCGTGTCTCGTTCCGCAAGGCCGGCCAGCAAGGTACTCCCCATAATGTTTGTCACCAACAGTGCCATCACTCCTGGAATCTGTAATGGAAAAGGCGTTCTCAACCTCCCCGTTAAGAGTACAATCGCGCCAACTCTGTTTGCTGAACACTAATTGACCCTGACACGCATTACACTTCATATTGCCAACCCAACCGTGAGTATCTTCCGGATACTTTTGTAACTATCCCCAGGACTCAGAAAAACTCTTTCAAGTGATGTGCATGCAGTTTCATACATTTCTTCCCTTTCAACCTAATTTTTACATTTGGACCCTATAAATCAATCACAGTGAGCGGTCCTCGCCATTGACCGTCCACTTTATCACTGCGTCCCCCACGCTCATCGTACAGTAACACGCGGTCATGCTTCCTAAATTCCTTTGGGTTTTGAGTTTTGTCGCAATCGACCTTATTTCTCTCCTTGTTTGCCTGTGTCGCCATGAGGATATTCTGATACAGCATCTGCATCCGTTGTCGGATCTCGGTCACGTAATGCTCGTAGTTATGAACTACGTAGCCATCTCAGTAAGTTGCACTTTATCCCGAAGAACAATTCTAACGGAGTGTACCCTGTGGTACTATGCGGGGTCGTGTTGTACATGAATGTCGCGAAGGGGACTACTGATTGGTCCCAATCGTCTTGCCGCAATGTGTACGCTCTAGCGCGCCGTTTGACTTAGGATGGTAAGCGGTTGTCTGCGCTTTGTCGGTTCTCAACAGTTTACAGACTCACTTCATAGTGTAGTTCATGAAATTACTACCCATGTCTCTGAGCGAGGGTGTAGGAATTCCAAAATTCAGAATCACATTTTCCACTAAATTACACGCTACCGTTTCGGCATCCTCCCGGTTAACTGACTCGGCCGAGACAAACTTTGTGAGTCCTGGAACGTCACGATATACCGCTTCTCGGGTGGTGTTAATGATAATGGAGCTACGAAATCAGTATCACATCTTTCAAATACGAATTCCGGGGTCGGAGTTAATTTTAGTGGTTGATTCGTCTTCGCCTGGGTTATTTCGTTTTTCTGACAACTCTCGCATGATTTTATAAATTTGTCTATGTCTTCCTTCATTCAAAACCACGTACAATACCGTTTCACCGGCTCGTAAGTCCTCCTCATCCTTTGGTGTCCGCCTGTAGGGGTAGTCCGCCTATAGGGGATATAAGCATTTGCCTTAACACTGCCGATTTGTCAGTGGTACTCACCACGTTCTCCCCGCTTATCTCTGGTGTCGGTCGTCATTTCCTTGTCCGGCGCCACTATTGTGGTCACTATGGTTGCTCCAGCTGACTTGGCTTGCGCCTCTACTGTCGCGGCTTCGGCCTGCGTATCTCCACACGCTCGCCCTTCTCTTCGGCGGGCTCTTCGGTTCTCTGTTCCGGCTGCGTATCCACATGACGTACGCTTCGCATACGGGAAAGTGCATCAGCTACTCGATTCTGCTTACCCTCCTTGCACAATATCTGATAGTCGTATTCCTCTAACTTTAGAAGGAACTTCGTCAGCCTAGACGAGGGATCAGAAATACTGCCCAACCGCACCAGTGGTTTATGGTCCGTAATATCTTTAACTTACACCAGAATAGGTATGGTCGAAAATACCATTGCACTCTACGGTAGCATAATTTTGTTCTGCTTCGCTAGCGTCCTGGATATATACGCAATCGGCAAGTCTTTTCCCATTGGTCCTCGGCTGAGATATGCGCCTAGCGAGTGACCGCTTCCATAATTCGTGACCAAAGGGTCTTTATTGAAATCCAGATACTGTAGGATCGGAGGGCTAATTAGCTTCCTCTTCCAGCTGCTGGAACGCTTCCTTCTGAAATCTTATGGGACTTAACTGCTAAGGTCACCAGTCCTTAAGCTTACACACTACTTAACCTAAATTATCCTAAGGACAAACACACACACCCATGCCGGAGGGAGGACTCGAACCTCCGACGGGACCAGTCGCACAGTCCATGACTGGGGCGACTCATTCATACGAAACTTCTTTCTTCAGTAGTTCATGCACCGACTTCACAATTTTATTGAAGTTGCTCACGAACCGTCGGTAGTACTATATCATTCCTAGAAAAGATTTTAACTGTGTTAGGTCTTCGGTTGCGGATATTTTTCTATTGCTTCCACTTTGGTGGGATCGGGTTTTAACCCTTCTACCGTTAGCACGTGTCCCAGAAACATAACCTCTTGGCGGAGAAATTCACATTTATCAGCTTGTAACATAAAGTGTTCCTTCCGCAGGCGATCGAACACCTCTTCCAGAAGAGCATTGTAGTCTTCTAGCGAAAAGTCAAAGACTACGAGAGACGTGAATACTTTGTTTCCTTGCACGCCGGTCAGCACGGTATTCATTAGACACTGGAACGTAGATGGTTAGGTTAGGTTAGGTTAGTGTTTTTTAACGTCCCGTCGACAACTAGGTCATTAGAGACGGAGCACAAGCTCGGATTAGGGAAGGATGGGGAAGGAAATCGGCCGTGCCCTTTCAAAGGAACCATCCCGGCATTTGCCTGAAACGATTTAGGGAAATCACGGAAAACCTAAATCAGGATGGCTGGAGACGGGATTGAACCGTCGTCCTCCCCAATGCGAGTCCAGTGTGCTAAACACTGCGCCACCTCACTCGGTGAACGTAGATGGACCCTTCTTCTCGTCTATTAGTACTTGATAATAACCTTTGGCGAGGTCTCGTGTTGAGAAGTACTTCGCTTTCCCTAGGCTATCGATTATCTCGCCTATTCCGGGCAACAGACAAAGCATATTTACTGATATCTCGTTTAATTTGCGGTAATCTGTTACCACTCGCCATTTCTGTTTCCCACTTCTATCTGGTTTTGCTGGGAGAGATTATGCCATCGGCCAACATTCCCTCTACCTTGTATTGCGGTGCTTCCTGCTGCGCTTGTGGCAGCCGGAAGGGCCTCTGGTTTATTATTGTGCCTTCCGCCTTTGGGATCAACGGTATTTTATGCGTTACCAGTGTAGTGTGTGTGAGTACGTCTCCCGGTAAATGTAATACATCGCTGCAAACTGAGCATAGCTCCTCTTGCGCTACTCGTTCTTCGCGGTTCAAATACGCGGTAGCTGTATTTCCTTTCAAGGGAGAAATCACTTTAGGAGACTGTTTGACGTAGATCTTTTGGGATTTTTCGGGTGAGAAGAATTAATTAGAATTTAATCATATTTTGATATCATTCCATTCACATTTCGAATAGTTTTTGTGAATTTTTCGAATAATTTCAGCCAAAAATATCAAAGCTACGCTGTGATGTCCGCTGAAGGTTGTGAGTATAGTTCTCCAATTGCGTGCAGTGCAGCCATTCCGATTTTCGTCTGAAATCAAAAAGGTTTTGATTTTGCTTTAATAAGTTATTTTCTAAGAATATGAAGCTCGATGCAAGTGAAATTAACGGAAATTAAAAATTTTGCAGGCGTTGGAACAATGTACTTCGATTTCCACGATTTTTTTTCTGTAATTATGCAAAGAAAAACACCCTTAAATCATGATATCTCAGCCGGCCAGGGTGGCCGAGCGGTTCTAGGCACTACAGTCTGGAACCACGCGACCGCTCCGGTCGCCGGTTCGAATCCGGCCTCGGGCATGGATGTATGTGATGTCCTTAGCTTCGTTAGGTTTAAGTAGTTCTAAGTTCTAGGGGACTAATGACCTCAGAAGTTAAGTCCCATAGTGCTCAGACCCATTTGAACCATGATATCTCAGAAGTTGGTTCATATAATTCGTAATTTTTTAAAGAACCCTAATATCCGTTTTCATAACGATAGGTTCTATACTTTTTGAGTTAGACTGCACTCAAATGTGAAAAAAGTCATTTTGAGATAATCGCGTTTAAAAATAAATTCTCGGAAACTAGAAATTCAAGGAAGTTAACGATAATGTAAAATGCTTACCGATTAATATGCGATTACAGCATATTAGTAATCCTTCTTCCTCATAGGCTTCGTTTTGCGCTTGCAGCAGTGCTTTCCGAGCTTTCCGACCTTCCTTCGGTTACAATGAACTACGTCGATTCCGCCGGATCACGCGCTGGTTATCCATTTGTTCGGCATAATTGAAGCTTGGCGCGCCTACTATACTTCCTGCCTCGTTTATGACCATCGGAAGGGATGAATTGATGCCAATTCAACGATTTTTAGTCCGGAGTGCAATTGTTTAGGAGCTAATAGCCAAACTGTTACTCACTCCTGTGAACGGGAACGCGTTATGCAGATTTTGGTGCCTCTCGCATCCATCTAGTTTTTACTGAGTTTAACGAAGGCGATGTTGGCCTGATATATTCGACGATGCCCTTTGGCTACACTGACTAAAGGATTCTTAAGAAATACCAAATTAAGGTATTTGCTCTATCAATAGGTGATCTGTTTATAATTTCAAGAGGTGATCTGTTTATACATGCTTATAGGTTATCCAAGTCCGCACAACGCGATCGCGATTCTTAAATAGATGTATTTGTTCTGTTTTCTATTTAGATAACCTGAAGATGCTTAAATAAGTCGAAACGCTTCGTTGAAAAATAAAAAAACTAAAATTGCAACCAAGACTGTTTTTAACCAATACTAACAGCCAAATAGCGTAATTAAAACATTCATTTGCGTTTTGTGTGTGGCCACCTAAACATCTCTCCAGTAATTTATCCCTTGATAAATCTTCATATATTGGAAGTAATTCGTTCCGTACGTCGGAGTGCAACGGAGTAGGTTGCGGTTCATGTTCCATTCCAAGGGCTGTTCGTTTCTGCCACTCGCACCAGCTGTCTCCTCCGTCTGGGCAATACTCGTGTTGAGGATGTTCACCGGTGGAAATCATACGGTAATATGTCCCTTATGCCTGTACCCAATGTGCACTCCGTTCTATGCTCATACAATCTAAACGAATGCGAATTTCCCTTTGAAATTTTGACAACGTATTCTTGGACAGTTAAGCAAACGATTTATACAATCAAAAATTGAATTTTCTTTAACCTCCTAATGTGGTTTCCCCCTTAATAGACTCCGGCGTGATTTTATTTTCCTTTCCCTTTCCGGCGGTGTTGTCGGGCTTACAACTGTTCGGCTCTGGGACTCACTCCGTAAATACCTCGGTTGTCGGCAACCTGACATCCTGTTGTCTGGTGTTCAACATACTTGGAATAAACATTACGTCCGGAACTGTTAGCAGGGCTTCGGGTATATGGACCCGTCGTCTAATCTCCTGTCTCAGAATAACCACTTCGGTGCCTAGTCTGCGCGATACTGTGACTTTTACGATCTTTTCTTCCCGTGCACCAGTAATTACTTCGGGTTTACCATGGTTATTAGGTGGCTGGTTATTCTTCCGCCTCTTTTCGGATAACGTTTCATTGCTTCCAGAGCACTTATGCTGTTGACAGCATTCCGTTCCTCGTTCACCTCAGGCAGCTAATAGTTATGTAACTTATGTGTTTGTCCGGTGCATTGACAAACGCATTTAACCTTACGCCAGGCTCGGGCTGATTGGTTGGTTGTTTTGGGGAAGGAGACCAGACAGCGTGGTCATCGGTCTCATCTGATTAGGGAAGGAAGTCGGCCGTGCCCTTTCAGGGGAACCATCCCGGAATTTGCCTGGAATGATTTAGGGAAATCACGGAAAACCTAAATCAGGATGGCCGGACGCGGGATTGAACCGTCGTCCTCCCGAATGCGAGTCCAGTGTCTAACCACTGCGCCACCTCGCTCGGTGCTCGGGCTGACCCGTTATCTGTGGACACCTGCGCGGCTATCGCCTTTGGTCTCGTCTTTTCTCCGTTATTTGCCACTTCTTTTCGTGATGCCGCCGTGCCGCAGTTACTACCATGCTGTATTCCTAATGCATAACTCGTTCGGCCTCTTGGTTTCTATTATTTTGTACGGTTGTAATGTTCTTTAAATGTTGACCTTTTGATTACGTTGAATCAATGCCTGAAGTGAGGATGCATACATAACTGGAGTTATCGAGTAGCGTGTTGTAACTGGAAGTGGTGTACTTGCTCTGCATTATTGTTAGGAAAAACGAATTAAAAACGAAACACCTGTTCCCGGTATATGAAAGAGCCGCCGTATCTGATGTTACCTCAGTTCCAGCGTAATTGTACACCTGCTATTTCACCTGGATATGGCGGCCAGTTGGACCGTCGAAATATCATGTCGTCAGGACGTTGAAATCCGGCTGCATATCCGTGCAGAGTATTAACAACAGCCTTACAACCTTTTCAGACTGCTTCTCACCACCCTGTGTACCCTACCTGGCCTGGAAATAACTAGAAATACTAATGCATTCTGGTGGCCGTCGTACGTGTGACAGAGAATTACAACTCTTTATCACTTACAAACCAGCCGATGATGTGGACGTTTGCGATGTTGTGTTGATACTAACCATGTCTTCTGCGTGCCTCACTTTTCTGTCATACTGTGTATATGTTGCAGCTGTAACTTCTGATATGCGTCGGGAAAAATATGTCAGTTCTGTGGGATGTGTGCGTCGAAACAAATAAAGCTATTTCGTGAATCCGGCAGACGAAACCAGTAGCATGTGGATTTTCTTCGTCGTACCACATTTGTGGAAAATTTTGCAGAAACATTTCATAAAGAGAGGCATTTCTCAACATAACATAACAAAAGTAGCGAAACATGAACTTCTAAATATATAAAGTGATCTAATGATAACACACCGCATTAATGAAGTGTAACTGGACTGGCAAGACAGGATGCCAGGATGGAAGTATGCCTATTTTCTGACCTTGAAGTATTTTCTTCACGAAGATATCGAAAGTAATTTTATCGAAGTCATTAACGATGTCTTCAGTACCTCGAACTCCAGACTTCCAAATAATAAAAGTTTACCTCTACGTTGTGAATCTGGAATTCATTTCTCAATTCATGGGAATACAGTGAACAGAATCTTAGGCATTTATTTCGCTATGGTATCTGGGTGATAGAGATAGATTGTTGCCTTTCCAAGAAGATTTCGTTACGTTACGTTACAAAATTTCTCTCTTTGAAAGCCTGAAAACTATGGAAGTCAGTTAAATATACCTTACACACTACATCAAAACTGCTTGCAAGAAAATTGTAGGGTACGAGGATTAGATAACTATACAAATTATAAACAAGGATGCACGTATGTTCCAAGTCTCCTTAACCACTGGACTGATTTCAACTAAATTTGGTACACATATCATTCACTGTCTGGAAGGAGTGATTGTGGTTGTAAGAACCACGCACCTATCAAAAGCGTGGGGGTCAGGATGAAATAACAGTGTAGCCCGCGACGCGAGAATACTTTAGTCAACCAGTATTTGAGAAAGAAAACTTTCCACATGATATCAAAGCTTTATGATACTTTTTTCTCGCTGACGACCTCCACAACGTGATGGACGAGAAAAATGTTGTCACTTACTGCATTTTGACTGTTCATGCAGCGAAACTGCCGCATGAAGCATGAGCTTTCAGTTTATTATTTCATTACTACTAACTCTATTCGCGAAAAAATTTGTTAACGGTATCCACATGTGCCACTGACTATGTGTAGAGAAATATGTCAATGTACGACACAGTTTGGCAGATATGACGTCATAAACGTCGAACTGAATAAAAATGACTCTGCAGGGAGAAATTCTTTAGACATACAGGTGAAATTTTTGTAAGATTAAGTGTGAGATACGTTAAACATGCGTGAAACGTATTTCACATATGTGTGTGGGTAAGGCCACGAGTAAAAAGCTCATCGTGAACCCCTATAACGATTTCAACCTAATTTGGTAGACGTATTAGTTACAACCTGGAAGGACGTACTGCAGGCATAATAACCATCAGCCTCCTTCTGTGGTGAGGAGAAAGGAGGAGATAGGCAAGATACGAAAGGAGGACATAGACAAAGATAGCGGAGAGGGAAATGTCAAGAGTGAGGGGGGGGTGGGGGGGGGGGGGAGGAAGTTGGAGATGGACAGAGAGAGCAGGAAGGGGAGATTGGTAAGGAGACGGGAAGGAGGAAATGGAATTAGAGGGAGGAGGAGGAGGAGGGGGAGGGAGAGAGAGGAGGAAGGATGGGATGGGCTACTAGAAGACTGGAATAAACAAATACTCAAGCAACGTCGCGTACTCAACTAGTAGTTTATGAGCTGCTGGTGAGGAGGAGATGACGTGTGAATATAATAGAAGTTGCTTGCTGAAAAGCAGCAGACACTTTCTGTCAGCTTTATTTCTTCAAGTACTTCAGTCCACAGCCACGGGATCTGAACTATTATTAAATAGGTAAATTAATTTTGATTCTTAGTTTTGTCTGACGTATGTGTTTAAACGCATTGTCAGTTTCAGAAATCTGCTTTGCTTACTTTAAAATATTTTGGCTAAAGAAAATGTGTGAAGGTTACTACTGACAGCTCATTCATCCTCATTTCGATCTAATGCAGTGAAATGATAAAAGAACGAAATCTAATGAGGTAAGAAATCAGTGCGATAACAGTACAGCGTTTCGTTTCATAGCGGCGGACTTGTGGATAGTTGAAGTATGTCGTTGACTACAGCATCCGGCATCAAACCCAATACCAATACAAATTATTATGCCACGAATGCATAAATGGTCAAATTTGTTTCTAATTTTCAAAATTAGTGATCCTGTGCGACAAGTAACAAACAGTCCACAGGATACTCAACGGAAAGATGTCTTATCAGCTATGTAAATAGAAAGATTGAAGTTGAAAATTAGCATATTCGTGTATGACGCTTCTTGTCGCAACCAACAGACGCTAAGAGGCCAAAGGAAATGCTACCAATCATTTGACGAAAAGTTTGCGCTTACGTCCGTAGCAAAACGACATCGCTACCGTTCAGTACATTCTTTTGTTTTTCTGTGTATGTTGCTGGTAAGCAATAGGTCACAAAATAACTTTTTAGAGTGATCTAGCTGAATGTAAATACGTACAAATTAGAATTTACTGAGACCTCTAGAGGCTGTTAATGGAACAAAAGGCGATCGATTAACGCTAATCATTGTTTATAGCAGGAGTTAGATAGAGCAAGGAAAAGGGTATCAAGTGGCAGCATCTACTGCATTTCCTTTGTTCTGGGGATGGTAAAAAGTGGAGCAGTAACCATCCACTTCGTTTCCTTTACATCGCAGTGTTATGATTTACAGTTTTTCACGCCATTTTTAGAGTTTTACGCTGCTGACGCAAGGGAAATATTCTTGGTGGCAGAGGTAAAAGGAGAAGGGCCTGGAAGGGTGGAATGAATTTTTCTTTTTCGTCATTTACATAATATAAATGATTAATATTTCAGAACAAATGTATGAAATAAGTAGAAGTAAAGCAATCTACATCCCGTGTATAAGGAAAGCTTCACGGCAGTGTCGGATTAAGCCAGCGCAGGTCCTGTAGCAAACGCTGGTAAGAGGCCCTTGGTTTGCTTTAGGTCACAAAGTTTTGGCTAGAAAAGAAAACAGCAAACAGCGCTCTTCTTTGGTCGGAAAACGATATATACTTAGTTTCTTTGTTTATCTGCATACAAGAATTTGAAACATGAATTCCATTCGCACCCTGAGAAAACACAAAAGCTGCAATCACATTTTGTATACAAACTCATTTCATCAAATTTCTGCAAAATAATAAAATTAATATAATGACTGTAACAGGACACTAAAGGATCGGAAATTAAATTTAAGAAAAGAATTATATTTAAAACTAAATTCAACGAATAAAAAAAGATTTTTGAAAAAATTACAGCTCTGTAAGTATTGAAAACGCAACTTTTTCCTTATGAGGCTAAAGCCTTGGCCATTATGCTCCGGAGCTACTACATAAACTGATGTTAGTTTAGTGTCTCACGAGAAATTATTTTTGTCACATTTTCACAAACGAGAGTCCACCAGGGTGTACGGCTGGCACCCACTGTATGGGTGCTTTCAAAACGACCATAGCCCCTGGTGCTTCATTGGAAATAAATATTTACTGTACTCGGGGACAAAGGAAATATAACGACAACACTATCATCAATTCAAACACCGATAACTGATACCAGCGTTGTTGTATACTATGCACTTGGTTTTTTCCATGACTTCGTGGCGTATAGAAACAAAAAGAATAAGCTCATCTTATTCTACAGTGCTTCTCGTTTTCTTGTCCGCAAATTTCGCAATCGATACATATAATTATATTTCACTCTTTACCATCTTCTACTGTAGTTAAACATTAGCACTGTATCCTATTAGTCCAGAGTGGCCGGCAAAGAAACAACGACAGAAAAGTAATGCAGGAACCGCAAAAATTTTCAAAATTTTCAAATGTGTGTGAATTCCTAAGGGACCAAACTGCTGAGGTCATCGGTCCCTGGTCTTACGTACTACTTAAACTAACTTATGCTGAGAACAACACACACACCCATGCCCGAGGGAGGACTCGAACCTCCGGCGGGAGGGGCCGCGCAGCCCGTGATATGACACCCTAAACTTCGCGGACACACTGCGCGGCAAACCGCAAAAATACAATATGTTCTACAACAATATTCCACCAACAAGAAAGCAATGTTCACTCTAGAGTAGGGTTTCCCAGACTGTTCCGTGGGAAAGGAATAAGTGATCAGCGGAAAACTATTAATAAGAAGGTGGTTTTTTCGGAATTTTTACGATACTAATTAGTTTTATTTAATCATGATTCATGTGTTACTAGCTATGATTTAAATTGTAGTTATCACTGAATAAAATAAGTTTTCCTCATTTTTTAGAATTGTATTTACCTTACAAACCAGCAAGGGGTTCCATCGACGTACTAGGATTCTCAAAATGTTCCGACAAAGGAAAAGTTTGGAAACGCCTGCACTCGACGGCCCGTATAAGAAAAAATGAACGATTGTAACAATAGAATCACAAAAATAAAAACGCTATCAATTAATTATTTCCTTTTTGGTGATCAACAGAACCCTGTTGCAGTTGGTGAGGTTATTACAACTAACGCCCGGCAGGTTTTGCGGTATTGTGAACTTACGACACGCAATGTACTTTGTGACCAACGCTCAAATTTAAAAAAATAAGCTAAATTTGTTACTACTTACTGTAGATATGAACATCGCCATATTTCAGTTGGACAGTTGTTAAAATGCCATTTATATGTAACTTGACAGATTTTTTTTTTTCCATCCATGCATGTGGGTCCGTAATGTGCGCGGCCGTAGTATTTGCTCAGTTTCACTAGGTGGTTTATCGGGCACTGGGCTACCAGCTGGGTTTTTCATCCGAAAATCGCATTTGAATGCTGGTTGTTGGTATTAACATAGTCTTATACTTCGTCTAAGAAAGGGACATCGACCAGCCCATGTCGTGACACAACAGAGGCAAGATCGTGACCTACAAGGACTGCAGGTTATAATTCCGCTAAACTGCTACCCATGTTGCTTGGTACCGTCATGCGAATCTGGAATCGACGGATTTAGGTACACACTTTACATCACGCAGGATGTCAACAGCCCACGTGACAAGAGCCCAAGAGGACAGACATATTGTTCGCTCGGTCGTGCGGGTTGATACAAGTGGCTCCGTGTCCTCTTTTCAGATGACTCCACAGAGTTTTCGTATAGCATGTCCGCGTGTAGAGGCTCTGAGGAGAAAGAACGTTGCCAGACTACGTTCGCCATATTCCTACAGGTGCAGCACCTGGTATGATAGCGTGAGGTGCCATTGGGTCTCCTTGAAGTTATCTTTAGGCAAGACTACGCAATACTAAATATTGTCCGTACTGCCCGGGCTTATCTTTATGCAGAGGGTGGTCGACTGGTTCCCTCTCCAACGAATGTTTTATCCACATTTCATGAAGCATTCACATCAGATTTGTATTTTTGCCGACAAGCGAAAAAGTAAATCAAAACGTATACGAAATAAGCTAACTATCAGTTTTTCTGTTTTGGTAAACAGTGACTTGGTTGTAGATATGATTTTTATGTACTAACTGGTTGGTTTACTACAGAGAGCAACCACTTCCAACCGGAGAGCCTCTGATGCTCAATCAGTGAGAATCTGATAATCTGGGAGCCAGTAATACAAAAAAACACGGAGATTTTAATACGACAAGTCTGGCTGTGGAAACGAATGAAATCTCGTATTCTGACAAATTCACGTAAGCAGCTAGTTAGCTGAGCACTGCACGTGACAAGCTTACTAACGCTGTCACTGCAAGGTGTGATACCTATCAACTCACTGAAAGACTTTAAGTGACATCGTCTTGTGTTTTCGTTTGACATACTTTCTATGATTATTCAGATAATGTTGAGAAATAATTGTCTATTACTGCTTTGTATTTTAATGGAATCATAAAAAAATCCATTCGGTTACTAAATGCCAGTCGAAGTGGTGTCTGTCTGTGAATTGTTCACGCCAATGAGGGAACTTGCTATTATTCGCAAAGGAGTAAAATAAAGTTGAAACTAACAAAGCACATTCTCCGACCACTCATTCAGGTGTAGGACAAAACAAAAATATTGGCGTATCCTTCCTCGTGGTCAGTATGTTTTCCGAAACTCTTTAAAGTGTTCATTAACACCCACTTTGATAAAAGATATGATCAGACACACTGGTTAGTCAAAGACAGCAAATGTCTTTCGTCGCTGAGTACAAATGCAGAGTTTGGCAACGGTCCTTTCTCTCTCCCCTCCACCTCCCCTCACTCCCACCCCACTTTCCTGGGTAAGAGGTGCGATCCCAACAAGGATTCAGCAGCGTTCTTGGGGACCCGCTAATTTGCAGAAGTGCTCTGCTAGAACTGCCTTGCTATAGTGGACAAAGCATTCCGTTAAATTATTCCAGTTTGTGTATGCAATTAACTTAGAACTGGAAATGCGTGGTAATTCCACTGCCTGATCTGGCGCTCGCTCTAGTTCGAAGTGATGCCCTGAAGTTTCATCCCCAGTGATTATTCGTTTCAAAAACGCTTCGTCTTCATTAGCACGACTGTCCAGCAACTGCTAACAGGCTCTTACGCGACTGCGGTGTGTTTGGCCCGACTTGCACAGACATCACGAAAGTCGAACTTGTCATCGATGTAGTCATAAGTAGAACAATGACTAATGTGCATTTAGTCTGCCATGTTAACAGCAGTCACTCGTCGGATAATAAAGAAACAGACAAAGTAAACGATTTACTGAACGCTGTTCCTCATTGGAGTAAAGAGAGAATGGTGCAGCCATGTTTACTTTGCAAGAATGCTAAACGATGTGAGAACGCTGAAACCTTCCACATGCGAAGAGAACGTTGCCGTCTAGCGGTTGGCTAGCGCACTGTTGCCAATCGAAAAACGTTTTGCCGGCCGGAGTGGCCGTGCGGTTCTGGGCGCTACAGTCTGGAGCCGAGCGACCGCTACGGTCGCAGGTTCGAATCCTGCCTGTGTGTGATGTCCTTAGGTTAGTTAGGTTTAATTAGTTCTACGTTCTAGGCGACTGATGACCTCAGAAGTTAAGTCCCATAGTGCTCAGAGCCATTTGAACCATTTGAAAAACGTTTAGATCGAAACTGCAGATACTTCTCTTTGTATGAAACAAGTAAACACTTTTCGCTAGATCGAAAGGCGGACCCGGACCGTCATCCTTCGCACGAAACACACTATGAATTACGCCACTGGATCTCGACAAACGGACCGCCCGAAAACTTTAACTTATCACCAGCTCTCCCCCCGGTTCCTTCCTCCTTTATCTAGTGCAATCAGCGCAAGATTGTATTGTTCCGTAGCTGCTACAGTACCAACTCTTGGCAAAACTGAGACGACGAAATGAATGAAAAATTTATCACTAAAACCGTCTACTCACTTTTCAGTTGCCTATTTTATTCGTCAATTAGCATTTCGAAGCACAGCTTCATTTCCAGGGCTTCAGTCAGTGACGAAACGGATAACTAACTAAAGATATTTCTATCGGAAAATGACGGTGAAGAGGTAAAAACTTTGTTGAAATGATCTTTCATATAAGGCAGAATGAGAAAAAAAATTACATGGAAAATTGTCATCATGATGAACAAACCTGATTCACTAGTACTGGAGTAAACACAACTAGCTCCTATTTGTGTTTCCCAGTGGCGGCTTCAGTATCCCCTCGAGTACTTTACTAATAATTCGCTTAAGTGCCACAAACGCTTGATATGTTTGAATATACAGACAACACAAGAGTAACATTTACAAGCATTGGAAAACTTACAATTAAATATAAGGATAGGCGAAGAGGCAAAATGATAGCATGGTGCTGAATATTATGTGAATATTGCAACAAATTTCCATGAAGGAAATAAATTAAGAGAATACGTGATTTAACCTTATCAGCTCTCACAGTTAACAATTATTATGGAAAACAGCTATAGACTTACAGGCTCTACCAAGTTACTTTAGGACTGACACTTCGGCAGGAGAACTTGAAGGCGTGGAACAGAGTTGCAACGTCCCGCACGGAACATACGCATAATCTTACATTTCATTCAACTTGGTCAAACAGAAAAACTATTCACTTTATAAACATGTAAACTGCATTCATTGTTCTGGAAGAGCTACACTATGTTTTGAGCTACATCTGCGACAGCAAATTATTAACATGGTGTACGATTGGTTTAAGAAAAATGCGTTTTCTCACGACGTTACCGAATTTTCGACGTGCGGGAAACTTTTTTGTTATTGAAGTTACTTGAATACAGTTTGCCCGCAATGTTTCTACATGACACTATATGTTTGTAATGAAACTGTTACTAATTTCTCCGAGACGCCTACTTAATTCTAACAACAAGAAATAACGTTAAGCATGTTTATCACGGGAGGAAACCCTATCTTAAGTAGGCCAACCAAAGCGATGCAAATAACAGGGCCTCAGTATTATACTGTTACGCTGTCAACAGTAATATCTATTTTGTGAGATACAGACAGAACTCCTGAGATGAACATCATTTGGAATTAGTTGCTTTTAAGGCGTTCTTGAAATTTCAAAACTTACGGCGATAATGTTGTGTAGGTACGTAAAAATGTAAACTGTGCATGCCAAACATGTAGCTGAATCTGCCTATGCTCCAATTCTACGGCAATAATGGAAAAACTCCACTGATATCACTCTTATAGCTATGACGGATTCTTAAAGTGTCACTATCAATATTACTGACACTGTCACTGCTGTCATCAAATGAAATTATCATTTCCGCCACTGAAGTTTCCGAGAGAGCTTCATTCTGTCATACTTTTTACGTGACGCGCTGCATACATTCAACTGCTTCCTTCCAATTTTCAGAGGTGGCGTTCCTGACTGCTTCCTTTGTCAATGCTGTGAACACAACCTTTAATTTGGGCCCACATTAACTCTGTTGGGTTGAAACGGCAGTGATGAGGTGGTAACGTAGTGATATATCCCCGTAATTTTTTTTCCCATTTTTTCCCAGTTCGTCGATTTCCTACAGGGGGAAGTGTGACTTGTGGAGAGAGATTTTTTTTTCCATAAGCTCCAGCTTTTTAATGTCACCACTTACATATACACTATGACGCTGAAGGCTATCAAGGTTTGCCATGGTAGGTGTCTTGTCAATAACAACTGAATGGTAAGAAGTATTACCTAGTAGAACGGTTGACTGTTTTTCAAGATTTGGTAGTAGTTGCAGTTATGGTAAGATCTTATGGGACCAAATTGCTGAGGTCATCGCTCCCTAAGCTTAGACACTACTTAATCTAACTTAAATTAACTTACGCTAAGGACAAAACAGACACCCATGCCCGAGGGAGGACTCGAACTTCCGACGGGGCGAGCCGCGTAAACCATGACAAGACATTTGAGACCGCACGGCTACAACGCGCGGCCAAGATTTGGTATTAGTGAATCTTCGGACCACTTTGTAAATGTAACGTGCTTCGTTTCTTCGTGATAATGTCCTGTGTTCTTTGATTTAAAAAGAAGGATACTGTTTGGGAGAAAACTTTGCGAGATGCCTGCACGAAGAAAAATGTTTCTGGCCCCCTTGCCAGAAGGCACCGCCATTGCCCCTTCAGCTGTGTGGTCTGTCCAGCTATGTTTCACAACATGACCAGAAATGACCCAAATTTAGTCAAGACACACCCCTTCGTCAATTTTTATGCTACGGATGTCCCTTGAAAATCTGTATCGGCATTATACTATATCCTCCCTCTCCATAAACCGCTTACGGCCACAGAAACGACCATAGGTCCATGTCTAGATTGTATGAAAGTTTGAGCAAAGACGTGTGACTGCCTTGAAAAAGTTCTGATTCTTTAAGTGTGACTAATAATTTCCGGAGTGTCAGCTGTTCTTCCCCGAGATAATAGTCGTTAACTTGACGATGAATCGCGTCCTCTGCAAACGAATCGATATTGGTAATACGCTTATCTATACGACGTATTTTCCCCAGGGGTGTTTAGTTTCTATGGTTCTTCAGCTTCCTTTTTTCTTTTGTCGAACTTTTCCTTCCCAGTGTTTTTGTTTATATTCAAGGCTGCAGCAGCTCTGTCAATTACTTTGTTAACGGAGAGCAGCGGGGCACCATTTGTGGTATCAACGTTCGAGGTTTCGAGAGGGTGCGTTTCTGGATGAGGTATCGAATATATTGCTTCCCCCTACTTATACCTCCCGAGGAGATCACGAATGTAAAATTAGAGAGATTAGAGCGCGCACGGAGGCTTTCGGACAGTCGTTCTTCCCGCGAACCATACGCGACTGGAACAGGAAAGGGAGGTAATGACAGTGACACGTAAGGTTGTTAGTGGTTGCAGTTATCGACCGCGGTCCGTATTAGTATCGATGGACCCGCGAGTGGCGACTAGCGCCGCTCCGCGGCTTGTATCAAGTTTCTAGCAAGTTCTCGTCCACTCTTGCTCGGGACGCAAACCATTCAGCTGATAGGAAGCAACCTCTAACAAGGCGCTTAGTAACGTGTGGCCTAAGTGAGGCCTCAATAGCTATCTGTTTATAATTATATGTATGCAGCCAAGAAGAATCCTCTACAACCAGTTAATTCCAATACATACTTTTTTTTTGACCAACGACTTCTAATTATTTTAGTCGTTGCAGATCCATACCATACAGCCAGCACCTTATCGACGTTACTAACCAACCTGCTGTGATTTATATGTTTCTATTTAGCACTAGCCACCACTCAACATTGGCAACGACTCGTTCGTCGTCATCATAACACCACTGTTTTTCACTCTCGAAGCAGGCACGTAAAGCGTAAACCATCTCTCATGACTGCCCTCTTACGGCATTTCTCTGGTCGAGAGAACGACGTCGAACTTTTACACTTACAACTTCCGACGAACTTCCACAGACATCGTTGAGTACCACACAACAAATAACAGTATGAACGAAAAGACTATGAACGAAAAGAGTATGAACGGAAAGAGTATGGACGAAAAGACTATGGACGAAAAGACTATGGACGAAAAGACTATGAACGAAAAGACTATGAACGAAAAGACTATGAACGAAAAGACTATGAACGAAAAGACTATGAACGAAAAGAGTATGAACGAAAAGAGTATGAACGAAAAGAGTATGAACGAAAAGAGTATGAACGAAAAGAGTATGAACGAAAAGAGTATGAACGAAAAGAGTATGAACGAATAACGGTATGAACGAATAACGGTATGAACGAATAACGGTATGAACGAATAACGGTATGAACGAATAACGGTATGAACGAATAACGGTATGAACGAATAACGGTATGAACGAGTACGGTATGAACGAGTAACGGTATGAACGAGTAACAGTATGAACGATTAACAGTATGAACGATTAACAGTATGAACGATTAACAGTATGAACGAATAACAGTATGAACGAATAACAGTATGAACGAATAACAGTATGAACGAATAACAGTATGAACGAATAACAGTATGAACGAATAACAGTATGAACGAATAACAGTATGAACGAATAACAGTATGAACGAATAACAGTATGAACGAATAACAGTAACAAAGGACAGCAAGCTGACTGCAGCTGAAGCTCACTGGAAGCAAGAAGTCCTGTGGTGTGGAGTGGAGTGGAGGTTTTGGTACCTTCTGGGGTTTGCTGTGACTGCAGGTCGCGTGGTATTGGCGGAAAGTGGCCCTGGCCTGCCGCGTGTTCTTCCCCCGTTACCACCAACGTCCTCGCTTTAATGAAAAATGGTTCAAATGGCTCTGAGCACTATCAGTCCCCTAGAACTTAGAACTACTTAAATCTAACTAACCTAAGGACATCACACACATCCATGCCCGAGGCAGGATTCGAGTCTGCGACCATAGCGGTCGCGCGGTTCCAGACTGTAGCGCCTAGAACCGCTCGGTCACCCCGGCCGGCTCGCTTTAATCCTGAAGTAGTTTTGGACAGACTATAGTTTCCACAGCTGAAAAGCTGTGTTAAGTTAATCAAACTGGTTTAGAAGATCGTGGAGCAAACAGTTCTTGAAAAAGGACACAGCAGTGAGAAACCATACAACTACAGCGAAAATTTGCATTCAATTACGGAGAGAGAGAGACTTTTAACAAGTTGTAACTCTTTGCGTGAGACCATCATTTAGTATCCAGAATGTCCAAGACCAGTCTGTTAACTGTCGTAATCGGCGGGGTGCTCTCATCAACTAACCGTCGTATTCGGCGGAGCGTTATTCCACGCCAGAGAACTACATATCGTCATCCAGTGGAGATGTTCGTACTTGACACGGTAAACGCAGTTACATACCGCTCCCTTTGAGACGCAGAAGTGTCAACACCGACGAGCTCCGACTATGTAAACACTTGTTACTAACTCGGCTGGTACTCGCGCACTGTGAACAGTGATAATTCGCTCCGGTATTCCATGAACTTCCACAGGCTCTGCGAAATGGTTGAAACGTTTGCCACGCTGCAGTCACCACCATGGACAGTGGGATCGCCGCACTCCTGCTTCTACATCCACATGGATACACTGCAAATCACATTTCAGTACCTGGCAGAGGGTTCATCGAACCATCTTCATTCTTCTCTATTATTCCAACCTCGTATAGCGCGCGGAAAGAACGAACACTTATCTTTCCGTACGAGCGCTAATTTCCCTTATTTTATCGTGGTGATCGTTCCTCCCTGTGTAGGTCGCTGTCAACAAAACATTTTCACATTCGGAGGAGAAAGTTGGTGATTGGAATTTCGTGAGAAGATTCCGTCGCAACGAAATACGCCTTCCTTTTAATGATGTCCAGCCCAAATCCTGTATCATTTCATTGACACTCTCCCAAATTTCGCGACAATACAAAACGTGCTGCCCTTCTTTGGAATTTTTTCGGTGTACTCCGTCAGTCCTATCTGGTAAGGATCCCAGACCGCGCAGCAGTATTCTAAAAGAGGACGGACGATCGTGGTGTGGGCAATCTCCTTAGTATATCTGACACATTTTTTAAATGTCCTGTGAATAAAAGGCAGTCTTTGGTTAGCCTTCCCCACAACATTTTGTATGTGTTCCTTCCACTTTAAGTTGTTCGTAATTTTAGTTCCTAGGTATTTAGCTGAATTTACGGCCTTTAGGTTTGACTGATTTATCGTGTAACCGCAGTTCAACGAATTCCTTTTAGCATTCATGCGGATGACCTCACACTTTTCGTTATTTAGGGTCAACTGCCAATTTTCGCACCATTCATATATCTTTTCTAAATCGTTTTGCAGTTTGTTTTGATCTTCTGATGACTTTGTTAGTCGATTAACGACGGCGTCGTCTGCAAACAACCAAAGACGGCTGCTCAGATTGTCTCCCAAATCGTTTATACAGACAAGGAATAGCAAAGGGCCGATAACACTACCTTGGGGAACGCCAGAAATACCTTCTGTTTTAATCGGTGACTTTTCGTCAGTTACTACGAACTGTGGCCTCTGACAGGTAATCACAAATCCAGTCATATAACTAAGACGATTTTCCATTAGCACTCAATTTCACTGCAAGCCGCCTGTATGGTACGGTGTCAAAAGCCTTTCAGAAATACGGAATCCATCTGAAATCGCTTGTCAATAGCGCTCAACGCTTCATGCAAATAAAGAGCTAATTGTGTTTCACAAGAACGATGTTTTCTAAATCCAAGCTGACTGTGTCCGTTTCCTTCGAGATAATTCCTAATGTTCGAACATAATATATGTTCCAAAATCCTGCTCCATATCGACGTTAACGATATGGCCCTGTAATTTAGTGGATTACTCCTAACTTTCTTGAAAATTGGTGTGATCTGTGCAACTTTCCAGTTTTTGGGTACGGATCTTTCGTCGAGCGAACGGTTGTATATGATTGTGTAAGTATGGAGCTAATGCATCAGCATACTCTGAAAGGAACCTGACTGGTATACAGTCTAGACCAGAAGACCTTGGTTTTATTAAGTGATTTAAGTTACTCCACTACTCCGGGGATATTTACTTCGATGTTACTCATGTTGACAGCTGTTCTTGATTCGAATTCTGAAATATTTACTTCGTCTTCTTTTGTGAAGGCATTTCGGAAGGCTGTGTTTAGTAACTCTGCTTTGGCAGCACTGTCTTCGATAGTATCTCCATTGCTATCGCGCAGAGAAGGCATTGATTGTTTCTTGCCGCTAACATACTTCACATACAACCGGATTCTCTTTGGAATTTCTGCCAGGTGTCGAGACAAAGTTTCGTTGTGGAAACTGTTATTAGCATCTCGCATTGAAGTCCGCTCTAAATTTCGAGCTTCTCTAAAAGATGGCCAGTCTTGGGGATTTTGCGTCTTTTTGGCACGTTTGTTTCGTTCTTTCTGCATAAGTGTTCTGACCCGTTTTGTGTACCAAAGAGGACCAGCTCCGTCGTTTGTTAATTTATTTGGTGTGAATCTCTCAATTGCTGCCGATACCATTTCTTTGAATTTAAGCCACATCATGTCTACACTTATATTATTAATTTGGAATGAGTGGAGATTGTCAAGTGCATTTTTATCTGCTTCTTTGGAAAGGTATATTTTTCGTTTATTTTTGGAAGATTTGCGGTTTACAATATTGTTATGTTTATGTTCACTAATCCCTGTATCCATTTTGATGCTCGTTATTAACATAGGATTATTTCTTGCTAAGACGTCAAGCGCCGGCCGTGTGGACGAGCGGTTCTAGGCGCTACAGACTGGAACCGCGCGACCGCTACGGTCGCAGGTTCGATTCCTGCCTCGGGCATGGATGTGTGTAATGTCCTTAGGTTAGTTAGGTTTAAGTAGTTCTAAGTTCTAGGGGACTGATGACCTCAGAAGTTAAGTCCCATAGTGCTCAGATCCATCTGAGCCATTTTTTTTTAAGAGGTCAATTGTGTTTTCACAACCGTTTGGTATTCGCATGAGCTCATGAACTAACTGATCGCAATTATTTTCAGAGAATGCGTTTAGCACAAATTCCGATGATATTTTATGCGTACCTGTGGAATTAAACATGTATTTTCGCCAACATATCGAGGGTAAATTAAAGTCGCTACCAACTATAATCGTATGAGTCGTGTATGTGTTTGAAATCAAACTCAAGTTTTCTTTGAACCCTTAAGCAATTGTATCATCTGAATTGGGAGGTCGGTAAAAGGATCTAATTATTAATTTATTCTGGTTGCCAACAATGACTTCCAGAAACTTCGCAAAATCAGCCGCACAGCGTCGTAATGGATACTGATGCACTTCATGTCCCCATTATTGAAGTGGTTAGCGACACAATCATCGCGTTCCACAACGCCCATGTTTCACCTGTCGATGATACTACAGCAAGAGACCTGCAGCCCTAATAGAAAAGTCAACGCTATCGCACCGAGAAGGAGGAGGGAGACTACGACCAAAGAGACAAAATGGAGAAAGTGTTGTGTGCTGACGCCACCTAAGAAGGTACCGTCACCTACCAACATGTACGTTGCGCTGCTAACTTACACGCAACTATCGACAAACAGCCTTTCATCTTATTTGTTGAAAATAGAAACAGAAACACGGGCCGCCTTCACCCTACAGCTCAAGGCAAAGTTACCAGGTGGAAATGTGAATCTGTCTTCAAGCACATTATCAGTGTTACGTCAGCTGGAAAGAATCGTGTTAAAGCTGAGACTGTGTAATGATTAACTGCCAATGCCCTGATTCAAAACTGTTTTTTTTTATACAAAGCAAATTTGGAGGCCTATATTTGGAAGTTCTTCACCACTAAACAACGCATCGTTAATAATGTCAAATGTCTCTTACGGAGATCGAACTACTAGCGAAAAGGGCGTGATGCTGCGAATTTATTGCCATCTCGAGACTTGGTAAAATAATAATCCCGAATGGACAAAAGGTAACAAAGCCATCTCCATGTTGTGTTGTGACATTTAGATCACAGCGGCTCCCACAGTTTGGTTATTTTCGTGGAGTTCACCGTCCAGTCTATATGTATGTATCCTTTGTCTTATGATGCTATACTTGTTTGCGTTTCGGGAATGGCAGCAAACAAAGGAGAAATAACACACGATATGCGTAACGCACAGGCCCACACAGAAGTGATGCCGATGGGAGGGCAATCTGTGAACCAGCATTCATTGTACTGGTGCTCGCAGACCCCTATCTCGATTTTCAAGATCGTCACCCAAGTCCATACAGACTGTGGAAAATCGAAAATACGAAACTTCTAATGTTTATGCAGTTAATAATTGTGTGTGTGTGTGTGTGTGTGTGTGTGTGTGTGTGTGTGTGTGTGTGTGTGTGTTTTGTAGAAAAGGGTAGGCTAGGATAGGACAGGAAATTTCATTTGTTAAAAGAAATACAGGTTCGAATCCTGCCTCGGGCATGGATGTGTGTGACGTTCATAGGTTAGTTAGGTTTAAGTAGTTCTAAGCCTAGGGGACTGATGACGTCAGATGTTAAGTCCCATAGCGCTCAGAGACTTTTTTTTTTTTTTTTTTTTTTTTTTCGAGCCCGTTCATTGTATCTCGAACAGGAGGAAATAAACAAAATTATGTCTCTCAAAAATATTATCTTCCAGGAAGCAACAGCTGTGTCTAAAAACAGGCCTGATGCGAATTCAGTTAGTTCTCCCCCAAACATTACGATACAGGGTACAGAATTCCAGCCCCTTCCAACTCAACAGCGGCTCATCTACATCTACGTGATTACTCTGCTATTCACAATAAAGTGCCTGGCAGAGGGTTCAATGAACCACCTTCAAGCTGTCTCTCTACCGTTCCACTCACGAACGGGGGCGGGAAAAATGAGCACTTAATTTTTTTCTGTGCGAGCCAATATTTCTCTTATTTTACCGTGATGATCATTTCTTTCTATGTATGTGGGTGCCAATAGAATGTATTCGCGATCGGAGGAGAAAACCGGTGATTGAAATTTCATTAGAAGATCCCGTCGCAACGAAAAACGCCTTCGTTTTAATGATTGCCACTCCAATTCACGTATCATGTCTGTGGCACTATCTCCCCTATTTCGCGATAATACAAAACGACCTGACCTTCTTTGTACTTTTTCGATCTCGTCCGTCAGTCTCATCTGATGCGGATCCCACACCGCACAGCAATACTCTAGAATAAGGAGGACAAGCGTGGTGTAAGCCTTCTCTTTAGTAGACCTGTTGTACCTTCTAAGTGTTCTGCCAATGAATCGCAGTCTTTGGTTGGCTCTACCCACAAAATTGTCAGGTATAACCTTTGCCCATACTATTTCGCGGAAACTATCTACTTCAATTTCACAACAAGGCAAGCTACTTCTGACAGCAATAATACTCCACCACCAACTATATTTAATCTATCCTTTCTGATCACTGTTAAATCGTTAGAAAAAAATTTCTGCTGAACCTATTTCTGGCTTTAGCCAGCTTTCTGTACCTGTAACTTTCTGAGCTTCAGTGCTTTCTATTAGGGCTTGGAGCCCAGGTTCTTTCCCAACACAATACCGACCGTTTCTACAATTAACGTAATGTGTTTTACCTGCCCGTTTTAGACCGACGCCCTTTCTGTGGTTCCCTGAGGCCCACTAACCTAAAGAACCGCCCAGTCCCTTCCACACACCCCCCCCTACCCGTGTAGCCGCTTCCTGTATGTAATGGACTCCAGACCTATTAAGCGCAATGTGGAAACCCACCACCTGATGGCGCAAGTCAAGGAATCTGCAACCTACACGTCACAGAACCGCCTGAGCCTCTGATTCAGATCCTCTACTGGGCTCTGTACCATAGGAGCACAGTCGGTTCTATCGACGATGTTGCAAATGGTGGGCTCCGCTTAATCTCACAACCAAGACTGGCAGTCTTTACCATTTCCGCTAGAATCCCAAAACCAGAGAGAATCTCCTCCAATCCAAAGGCACACACGTCATTGGTACCGACACGAGCCACCACCTGCAGTTGGCTGCACCCTGTACTCTTCATGGCATTCGGAAGTAGCCTTCCCACATTCCACATCCGGAATGATTCCATCGGTATGCACACGGAGTGCACACTGGCTTCCTTCGCCTCCTTGGCAGCCATGTTCCTAAGGGCCCCATTACGCGCCTAACGTTGGAGTTCCCAACTACAAGCAAACCCACTCTCTGTGAACGCCCAGACCTTGTGGGCCGAGAAGCTTCCTCTGGAACAGGGTGCATGACTGCATCCGCCTCAGAGACATTATCAGCCACAGGTAACGCCCTAAACCTGTTCGTAAACGAACCGGGGAGGCCCTACGATCGGCCCCTCGGAAAGTTTTTTCGCTGCCTGCCAGACTATGAAATGATCTCCCACACGACCATGGGTGAGGGGTCAACCTCAGTGCAAGCAGTACCTGGGGTTTCCATAGCAGTGGACAGAACGGGGTCACGTGGGACGTGCTCGACGTCTCTCGCATCCCCGCGTCCAACCCCCCCCCCCCCCCCCCCCCCCCCCAGTGATGCCCCTCGGTAGCAGCCTCGAGCTGTGTGACGGAAACCAACGCAGCCTGGAACTGTGAGCGAAGGGTTGCTCAGCTCGCATTTGTACACAGCAATCACAGTTCCTATCCATTACTGCAGTCGCTCCCGTCTGAAGCTCATAAAATATGCAACAAACGAACGATTTACTCGGCTTATTAGCAGCAGGAATTCAAAGTGCTCTCACACTAACGGTCTAAACGACACTGAGCTACACTAACCAAAACAAACGAAAGCCTGTACGATCCGAGGGTCGATGTAAGGGTGGATAGCAACGGCGGTACGGTACGCTACACTGTTATTAAAATAAAAGCTTGTGCATAGTAAGCACCCGAAAACGCAAGAAATTATAAAAATAATCTAGTAACTACACAGGTATCTGTAAATAAATAAGTCACTCCTGCTGGAAACTCGTAAAAATATACAACAAACGAACGGTGGCCTTCTTAGTAGCAGGAACACGAAGTGTTCTGTCACTGACGGTCTATCCGACACTGCAGGCATCAGCCACGCCATCTACTATCCGCAGCAGCCAATACATCCCTTGACTACAATGTGGTAAACGCCTTTAACGGTGGCTCCACCGATACTGCGCCCCCTCCTGCCGTACAGTGCTCTCCGAAGGGAAGGATACTGCACCTGGTCCAGATTATATTGACTACCAGTTGCTGCGGCACATCTACACTGCAGATCAACATCGACTGCCTGAAAATATGTCGTGTCGTTACCACCCACTAATCGGGGAAAAGTTGTGATAAAGCATAGTCGTACCAGCCTATCACCTTACTACCATCCTCAGCGAAAGTAAGGAGAGGATTGCTTACTAATATCTAGATAGGTCAACTTTCAATATCCACTTAGAAAAAGCAATATACAGAAGAATTAAGCAGAATTTGCCACAGAAGCCGAGGGGCTTTAACGTAAACACTAAGAGGCAGATGACACCACAAATGTGTACCTTAATGGACGAAATATTCTAAGTTATACATTCAAGTACATAGTGCATAGATTGAACAAACAGTGTAAGCACATGTTGTCAAATAAGATTACGCTATAATATAAAATGGAGACGACACAACATATCTATACTTTAAAAAATATACCATACTAAATTCTTCCTCCATATTCGTTAAAAGTATATGACAACCTGATGGCAGTAAATTATTACGATGACAGAATTATGCTTTAAAAATTTTTCAGTGGGTCTGGCTCCTGTGGATACAAATTGGTGCCGTATACGTTCTTATCATTCGAGTCCATGGCGCAAGACGAATCGATATTTTTTCCGAAATATGGTTCATATTGACGCTTCTTTACTGATCACGGATTAATTTAAACCTCTTCGGAGATCGTTCACTCCTTATTAAATGACGTGCTACTACAGTCACAGTAAAAATCCAATACTATTTCTACCAGAATGACAAATGCTCCTATCATAGCACAAAAAATGGTGAATATACGGGGTGGTCCATTGATCGTGACCGGGCGAAATATCTCACGAAATAAGCGTCGAACGAAAAAACTACAAAGAATAAAACTTGTCTAGCTAGGAGGTGGAAACGAGAGGCGCTACCGTTGGCCCGCTAGATGGCACTGCCATAGGTCAAACGGATATCAACTGCGTTTTTTTAAAATAGGAACCCCCATTTTTTTATTACATATTCGTGTAGTACGTAAAGAAATATGAATGTATTAGTTGGACCACTTTTTTCGCCTTGTGATAGATGGCGCTGTAATAGTAACAAACATACGGCTCACAATTTTAGACGAACAGTTCGTAACAGGTAGGTTTTTAAATTAAAATACAGAACGTACGTACGTTTGAACATTTTATATCGGTTGTTCCAATGTGATACATGTACCTTTGTGAACTTATCATTTCTGGGAACGCATACTGTTACAGCGTGATTACCTGTAAATACCACATTAATGCAATAAATGATCAAAATTATGTCCGTCAACTTCAATGCATTTGGCAATACGAGTAACGACATTCCTTTCAACAGCGACTAGTCCGCCTTCCGTAATGTTCGCACATGCATTGACAATGCGCTGAGTTTGTTGTCATGCGTTGTCGGTGGATCACGATGGCAAATATCCTTCAACTTTCCCCACAGAAAGAAATCCGGGGACGTCAGATCCGGTGAACGTGCGGGCCACGATATCGGCGTGCTTCGACGATCAATCCACCTGTCATGAAATATGCTACTCAGCACTGCTTCAACCGCACGCGAGCTGTCATATTGGAAGTACATCGCCATGTTAGAAGTACATCGCCATTCTGTCATGCAGTGAAACATATTGTAGTAACATCGGTAGAACATTACGTAGGAAATCAGCATACATTGCACCATTTAGATTGCCATCGATAAAATGGGGGCCAATTATCCATTGTCCCATAATGCCGCACCATACATTAACCCTGCGTGGTCGCTGATGTTCCACTTGTCGCAGACATCGTGGATTTTCCGTTGCCCAATAGTGCATATTATGCTGGTTTACGTTACCGCTGTAGGTGAATGACGCTTCGTCACTAAATAGAACGCGTGAAAAAATCTGTCATCGTCCCGTAATTTCTCTTGTGCTCAGTGGCAGAACTGTGCACTGCGTTCAAAGTCGACGCCATGCAATTTCTGGTGCATAGAAATATGGTACGGGTGCATTCGATGGTGATGTAGCATTCTCAACACCGGCGTTTTTGAGATTCCCGATTCTCGCGCAATTTGTCTGCTACTGATGTACGAATTAACCGCGACAGAAGCTAAAACACCTACTTGGGTATCATCATTTGTTGCAGGTCGTGGTTGACGTTTCACATGTGACTGAACACTTCCTGTTTCCTTAAATAACGTAACTATCCGCCGAACGGCCAGGACACTTGGATGATGTCGTCCAGGATACCGAGCAGCTTACATAGCACACGCCGGTTGGCCTTTTGATGACAATAGCCATGCATCAACACGATATCGACCTTTTCCGCAATTGGTAAACGGTCTATTTTAACACGGGTTTTTTTTTTTTTTCCTTTATGTAATTTTCAGCACCTCATACAAGGCGGGCTGGCAGCAGCTTAATACGCCGCTCTTCAGCCGTATGGGGTACAATAATATGAGATAGGAGACACAGAAAATACAAAAAATGGCGGGCAAAGAAAGTAGTTACAAAAAAACAAAAAAACAAGAAGCCGTTAACGTTGGACGATAAAAACACTAACACTAGTTGACACTGCGCACAAAACACGGAGAACTGCGACGGCACATGTGAACAGTTGAGTTGTAACTGCACGAAACACAAAACGAAGCACACACACTAGACACTGACGGCGATGATCTCCGGCGCGCGAATGTTCACTATGCGTGTGCGAGTCCGGGGACCTGCCAAGAGAGGAGGAGGAGGAAGGGGAGTGGGAGAGGGAGAGGAGAGAGCGGAGATGCCACGGGCAGGGGAGAAAGGGGGGAGGGAGGAAGGGGGAGGGGAAGCCCGGGGGAAGAGGGGGAAGGGAGGGGACAGGGAGACGGAAAAAGAAGGGAAGAGAAGAGAAGGGAGGGAGGGTGCCAAAAGGAAAGGACACGGGAAGTGGGGGGCGGGGCAGGGTCAAAGTTGATAGGAGGGGTAGATGGAGGGGACGAGGACATCATCAGGGAGAGGGAGCTGGCGGAAGCCACCTTGGGAGAGGGTATGGAGGGTGGAGAGATGGAGACCGGGTGGGACGTGAGAATACAGGCGCGGCAGCGGGCGGGGGTGGGAGAGGATCGGGGAAATGAGCGGGTGAGGAGGATCAAGTTTACGTGAGGTCTACAGGATACGTATCCTTTCAAGGAAAAGGAGGAGGTGGGGGAAGGGGATGAGATCATACAGGATCCGCGTGGGGGAGGGGAGACGGATGCGATAGGCAAGGCGGAGAGCATGGCGTTCAAGGATTTGGAGGGATTTATAGAAGGTAGGGGGGGGCGGAGAGCCAGGCTGGATGGGCGTAACAAAGGATAGGGCGGATGAGGGATTTATAGGTGTGGAGGATTGTGGAGGGGTCCAGACCCCAAGTGCGGCCGGAAAGGAGCTTGAGGAGACGGAGTTGGGAACGTGCCTTGGCTTGGATTGTCTGGAGATGGGGAGTCCAGGAGAGGCGACGGTCGAGGGTGACGCCAAGGTACTTAAGGGTGGGAGTGAGGGCGATAGGACGGCCATAGACGGTGAGATAGAAACCAAGGAGGCGGAAGGAAGGGGTGGTTTTGCCTACAATGATCGCCTGGGTTTTGGAGGGATTGACCTTGAGCAACCACTGGTTGCACCAAGCGGTGAACTGGTCAAGATGGGATTGGAGAAGGCGTTGGGAGCGTTGCAGGGTGGGGGCAAGGGCGAGGAAGGCGGTGTCATCGGCAAACTGGAGGACGTGGACGGGGGGCGACGGCGGTGGCATGTTCGCCGTGTACAGAAGGTACAGAAGGGGGGAGAGGACGGAGCCTTGGGGCACACCGGCGGAGGGGAAAAAGGTGTAGGAATCGGTGTTATGGATGGTGACATAGGAAGGACGGCGGGAGAGAAAGGAACCGATCAGACGGACGTAGTTAATGGGAAGGGCAAAGGTTTGGAGCTTGAAGAGGAGACCGGAATGCCAGACGCGGTCATAAGCGCGTTCGAGGTCAAGTGAGAGGAAGATGGCGGAGCGACGGGAATTAAGCTGTTCGGAAAGGAGATGAGTGAGGTGAAGGAGAAGATCGTCGGAAGAGAAGGATGGCCGAAAGCCACACTGGGTGACGGGAAGGAGGCGGTGCTGGCGGAGATGCTGGTGGATGCGGCGGGTGAGGATAGATTCTAGGACCTTGCTGAAGACCGAGGTAAGGCTGATGGGACGGTAGGAGGAGACGGCGGACGGCGGTTTGCCAGGTTTAAGGAACATGAGGATACGGGAGGTTTTCCACAGGTCGGGGTAGTAACCGGTGGACAGGACTACATTGTAGAGCCTGGCCAGGGTGGAGAGGAAAGAGACAGGAGCTTCACGAAGGTGACGGTAGGTGGCACGATCGTGACCAGGAGCGGTGTTGCGTTTTGTGCGGAGGGTAGCAATGAGATCCTGTGTAGTGATAGGGGCATTGAGTTCCGTGTGTGTAATGTTGTCCAAGTACTGGAAGCCAGGAGCGAGGGGAGGGGAAGAGGCGTCAGTTCGATCGCGGATATCCGGGAAGAGGGAGTAATCGAACTGGGGATCATCGGGGACGGAAAATACATCGGAGAGGTAGGAGGCAAAGTGATTGGCCTTACTAAGGGAGTCAGGGAAAGGGTGATCATCATGGAGAAGAGGATAATAGGGGGAGGGTTTAGTTCTGGTAAGGCGACGGAAGGCCGACCAGAACTTGGACGAGTTGATTGGTAGGGTTGCATTTAAACGGGTGCATGTCTGTCGCCAGTCCCGGCGTTTCTTAGCCGCGAGCAAATTACGAACGTGTCGCTGGAGTTGCCGGTGGCGTCGTAGTGTGTCCGGGTCACGCGTGCGGAGGAAGGCACGGTAGAGACGACGGGATTCACGGAGGAGGAGAACGGCCTGTGGGGGTAAGGTAGGACGGTGGGGGTGGATGGCGACAGTAGGAACGTGGGCCTCCACAGCCTCAGACAAGGTCCGCTGGAGAAAGGAGGCGGCATGGGTGACATCGTCAGGGTGGTGGTAGGTGAGAGGGTGGCTATCGACCTGGGTGGAAAGGGTATCCCGGTAGGCATTCCAGTCGGCTCGGGAATAGTCGTGGACATACTTAGGGGAAGGGTCAGTACGAGGGTCGGGGCGAGGGCGACGACCGTCTGAAACGGTGAGGAGGACAGGGAGATGGTCGCTACCAATAGGCTCCAGGACATCCACCGTTATGCGGCCAAGGAGGTTGGGGGAGGAGAGGATAACATCAGGAGTGGAGTTGGATTCAGGACGGGTATGCCGGGGGATGGGGACGAGGTCACCTTGAAGGGTGGAGAGGAACCGATGCCATCGCCGTAACTGGGCAGCGGAACGACTATGGATGTTGAGGTCGGCGGCGATCACGTAGGAGGAAAAGGTACGATCGACGTGGGAGAGGAAGTCGAAGGGAATAGGAGCGTTGGGGCGGACATAGATGGTGGCGCAGGTAACAATAAGGCCGGGGAAGAAGAGACTAAGGATCAGGTGTTCGGTGGGGTCGGGAAGGAGAGGTTGGAGCCGAACGGGGATCTGGCGGTGGTGACCAATGGCAACTCCGCCACGCGCAATCGGGAGGGGATTATCGGAGTGGTGGAGGAGGTAGGGCGAAGTGTGGACTGTGTGGTGGGGTTGCAGGAAGGTTTCATTGAGGAGGAAGGCATCCACGCGGTGGGTGGCAAGGGTGTGCAGGAACAGGTTTTTGTTGGCGGGAAGGGAGCGGATGTTGTTGAAAAGGATACGTTGCTGTCGCGCCATGACTGGGATTTAAACGAGGGTGTCAAGACGGGAGAAGGTGAAATGGGCCTGGTTGTTGGAGTAGGTGGCGTACATCTTGAGTTGGAAGATGGAACGGGCAGCAAGGGAGATCTGCTGGAGGGTGTGAGGGCGCTGAAAGGGATGAACATTCTGGAGGACGATGGTGAGGAACCTGATGATGTCCTCAGCGGTGGGTGGGGGACGAAGGGAATTGCCAGGAGGGGTGGGGGCGTCCAGAGGACGGACAGGTACGGTGAGTTCAGGAGTGGTTGGAGGGGGTCGGGCTTTACACTTTTGGGAGTAGGTGGGATGAGGGAGATTGCAGGTATTACAGGAGGGAGGGGATTGGAGGTTAGGGCACTGCCGGAGGAAGTGCGCCTGCCGACAATGCGGGCAGGTGGGGGCCTCGCGGCACTCAGCTGTGGGGTGCGCATTATAGCGCAGACACCTCTGGCAGTGCAGGGATTGAGGAGGGGAACGGGAAGGGTCGACCTTGTACCGCTGGTGGAAGAGGAGGGCACCCTCTTTCAGGAGACGGTCAATGGAGGGGGCGTCCTCAGAGAAAACCCGCATAAGGCGGGTGGGGCCGGCCGAGTTGAAAATGCGGCGGACCGCCCGCACCTCCAGCGTGGGATGGGCCTGGAGCTCCGCCAACACCTCCTCCTCCGTGATCGACGGACTGAGCCGCGTGATCACGGCGGTGAGGGTCGGCGGGCGACGCGGGGGTTGGGGTTGGCGGGTAGGAGAGGGAGAAGGAGCAGGGGTAAGGGAGGCGTTGGGACCAAAACGGGTGATGGGGAGACGGGAGAGGATGTCAGTATGGAGGGTTGGGCTGGGGGAGGAGATGAGAACAGAATCTCGGCGAGGAGTGAGGAGGGAGATGGGGGCACCAGGACAATGCTGGCGAAGGAAGAGGGTGAGGTTCCGGGCTTCAAGGAGAGAGGGATCAGGATGGGAGAGGAGGTAGCGGTAGGAGGAAGGGGGAGAGGAGGAGGATGAGGGGGCAGGGACAGGCGGGGAGACTTCCATGGCATCATGGGTGGGGGAAGGAGGACGAGGCGCAGCCTTTTTGGAAGCAGAGGAAGCAGGGGTGCCACCGGGGCGCTTGACGGCGGTGGAGGAGGTGTGGGGGATGGGAACAACGGGAATGTGGCGGGGAGGGGCAGGTCCCGGGGCCGGAGTCGGCGCCGGAGATGGTGACGGTGACGGTGAAGGCGACGGCGACGATGACGATGACGGTGGCAGTGGCGGCGGTGATGGCGAAGGTGACGGGGAGAGCTGGGCGTGGGCAGTGGCCCGACGGGCCATCACCCGAGCTGGAGCTGCAGTGACAGGCTGGGGGAGTGGGGGGAAGGGATCAGAACGAGAGGAGCGGGAGGAAGAAGCGGGAGAGGGGGCGACAAAGATAGAGGGTGAAGGGAGAGTGAGGAGAGGTGGAATGGAAGGAGGGGGGTGGGACTGGGCACACCAAGTTATAGTGGTGGAGGCGGCGGAAGGGGAGGTATAGACAATGGCGGTGGTGGTAGTAGTGACAGTGGTGGTGGGGGTGGACATGACGGGAGAGAGAAACAAGAACGAACAGAACGAAGAGGAGAAGACAGAAACTGGGGACAGACAAAGACGAAGACGGATGAAGACGAAGACGGCCGTAGACCAGGGTCAGGACGGCGGCACCGGACGGCGGCGGCGGCGGCGGCGGCGGCGGCGGCGGCGGCGGGCACCTGCGGCGGCGGCGGCGGCGGCGAGCCCCGGCAGGCGGCGGCGGCGGCGGCGGCGGCGGCGGCGAGCACCGGCAGGCGGCGACCAGGCGGGGGCGGCGAGCCCCGGCAGGCGGCGACGGCTGCGGCGGCTGCAAGGACCGGAAGGCGGCGACCAAGCGGCGGCGGCGGTGACGGCAAGCAGACGACACGGCAGGGATCTTCCACGTCGAAGGCGCACCCTGAGAGTAGCCCAGGCAGTGAAACTCTTCGATGAAGAAGAGAGGGAATCCAACCCTCGAATGTTTTAACACGGGTAATGCATCACGAAGCAAATACCGTCCGCACTGGCGGAATGTTACGTGATACCACGTAGTTATACGTTTGTGACTAGCACATTGCCATATATCACAAAGCGAAAAAAGTGGTCCACCTAAAACATTCACATTTCTTTACGTACTACACGAGTATGTAATAAAAAATAGAGGTTGCTATTTTAAAAAACGCAGTTGATATCCGTTTGACCTATGGCAGCGCTATCTAGGGGGCCAACCATAGCGCCATCTCGTTTCCCCCTTCAAGCTAGACGAGTTTCGTTCTTTGTAGTTTTCTTCGTTTGATGCTTATTTCGTGAGATATTTGGCCCGGTCACTACCAATGGACCAATGGACCACCCTGTATACACAAACCAGATATTGTAAACAAGTCATCTGGTTATAAATACTTAGCGTTACCAGTGCAGTGTCTGGGCACATCGCTAGTTTCTACAGAAAAGATGACGCCGTTCCGCAGATAAATTTCTGCAGACGACCGTACCACCTATCTATGAGACACGTGCGAATGCGTTAACCACAATTCATAACTTGGTATATAACGGTTTTTTTTTTAAAACGCCATTCATGTTGGACTTGATACACCATATTGGATTTCAGTGGAAAACTTTCAAATACACTGCTAGAAAAAAATCGCAGCACCAGCACCAAAATATAACTAATGTAGATGATTGAAATTTAGGGAATACATTTTTCTAGGTAAGACATTTAAGTGATTAACATCGGAAGATCACAAGTAAGTGCGAGATAAGCCATTGTAAATGTGAAATGGTAGTACATGAGTAATCAGCGTAACCGCCAAAATGTTGAACGCAAGCTTGCAAGCGTACGTGCATTGTGTTGCAAAGGCGCCGGATGTCAGCTGGTGGGAGGGAGTTCCGTACCAGTTCACTTGGTCGGTCAATACTAGTACGGTTAATGATGTTTGTGGATGACTCAGGATTTGCCGTCCGATGATCTTCCATAAGTGTTCGACTGGAGATAGATCTGGCGATCTAGCAAGCCAAGGCAACATGTCGACACACTGTAGAGTTAGCTGAGTTAGAACAGTGGTATGTGAGCGAGCGTTATCCTGGAATGCTGTTAACGAATGTAAGCACAACAGGTCGAATCACCGACTGACGAACAAATTTGCATTCATTGGGTTTGGTATAACCACGAGAGCGCTCCTGCTGTGTTACCATATAGCAGACCATAACCCCACAACCCCATGTGTAGGTCCATTATGTCTAGCACGCAGACACGCTTGTTGCGGGGCCCCAACTACCCTGCCTTCGAACAATCACACGGCCGTCACTGGCGCCGAGGGAGAACCGCCTTTCATTGGACAACACATCAGGCCCCCACCCTCCCCTCCAATGAGCCATGGCCTGACACCACTGAACTGGCAAATGTCGGTGGTTTGGGTCTGGTATGATTTTTAGTAATTTAATTGAAAGCTTTGTTGCTTTGGTAAAAATAAAATTGGTTCTTTTTGTCGTGACAGAATAAATTACTATTAATCACACCAGATTTGTCGGAGAACAGCAGCAACATGTGTAATTGATCCAGCTTTAAGAAACTCTATTACCTTTTAGCGGAAAATTCGTGCGGTACTCTCCGACGTTAGAAAAGTCGTAGTGTTCCGTTCGGAGCAGGAGGCGGCTGTCTTTTCTCCTTCGCGATATCGAAAATTACTAAAGAAAATGAACAGAAATTTTTTTTCGGAGGAAGATCGCGCGGAGAAAACAGACGGAAGTTACATGAAAGAAACCTAAGGGACCAACTGATTGGATTTGTACGAACATATAAACGGAACTGAAAGAACTTGGAATAAATACTATAGCGATGTCGTCACGACAGCCTCCTGTTCCGACAGAACACACGCTGGATCATAAGCTGCATAAATCTTTTAAACAGGAAGGATTATCATAAGTATAATTAATGAAAATAAGGTTGAGAGATTTTCTTTGAAATTAAATAAACTTCAAGGCTTCAAGTATTATAATATGAAACGGAAACTTACATTAACATGGCCACCCATTGTGGCGGTGGAGCGAATTTTTCACGATATACATTCTCGCTTGTTTGTGGCTACACATATTTTTAATCACTTAAACTCTTAACTTTACAATAAAAATGATTATATCAGATGGAGCACAATACTTTTGCGTCCGACTCGCAACACATTCACAGAAGAGCTAGACAGCGACGCGGCTCCCTGCAGAAGTAAAAACTGGCAATTGTTATTTTGAAACATAGGTGCATCGGTTTTTTTTTTTTTTACTGATCGATAGCAGCGTATAACAGTTTATAGCTATCGTGATATTCTGCGCTTTTCAGGAGCGCGGCAAAGATATCTGGTTACAACATTCATTGGTATATGTTAGAAGTTCGCACATACTGACGCAAATACAGAAAAAAAAAACTTTTACATGTTAAAAATCGCAGTGATAAAGGCTGTAATGTCACAATGCCTCCCATGTGAGGCATGATGATTCCGGAAGGATCATCAGGACTCACATGTAGTTTCAAGACATTACTGTGTTTTATCATCTGTTTACTTTCGTTCTAACATAAAATTGGAATGAGTTTGTCATCTAGTTATTTTATGCTTCCAGTACAGTTATGAAAACAAATAGTCTTTCAGTGTCTTTTGTGCACTTTGGCACTTCTCTCAGTTCATTGTAAGGTGTCCTTGCACTGTCATCTTAATTGCTGTTACGGTGAAACAAAATATGAAAAAAAACAATCTTAAGTCTAACACACACAAAGATAAATGAATAATACTCTATATAGAAAACAAAACATGTCAGTAGACAAACATACACAGATACATTGAAATAATTACTTAAACAGTCCTCTAAAATTGTCTGTGACCTGTTTGGTCTCGTAATGTTTTTTTTATCCGTTTCATTAGATTCTTTTAGAATGTCGTTGTTAATCAGGACGTTTCACTTGACACTACACTGTACACTTTTATTTGTCACGCGCTCACTTAACCGGAGTCTGCAACGTCTATTCTCGTTCGGTGAGCGGCGTCGTCCGAGAGGTCACGACCCTGGGTAGCGTCCTTTTTTTTTGTGTTCGCTCGTGTTGCCTCTCTAGTGTCTCGCATCAAGCGTCATGTCGTTTACATGCAAATAAACAGAAAGAAACCTGTGTTAGGTTCGTGCTATAATGTAGACTTACAGGTAAAGGTTTTATAGGATTCTGGACAGGATTGATAACCTTCCCCTCCAGTTAACGTTTCAGTGCTCAGTAATGCCTTGTCTTTATTTAACTATCTATCGCAAAATATCCGACGTGACTGATTAAATGGAAATTAATTTGAAGCTAAGACTTCTCGTTTTACAGAATAAATAAAGTTCATAATTAAGTTTCACTGTGATAGCTTTAGCAATGTCTCTTGCGTAGTTGTGAGACGGAAAACATTCTAAGGTCAATGACACGCCTCCACAGCGCGCGCGTCGGTTGTGTTTCAAATGTTAATTGTTGAGTCCAACTGCAAGCAGCTCCGCGCTGTTGCCGGTTACTAGTCCAGTGCAACATGCGCTCGTGTATGCTCGTATGAAGTTTAACGTGTGTCACTCGCGCTCTGCTAAAATGAGAACACGCGGAAAACACACGTCTAGTGTCCTTCCTCCATCGTCGATCGGCGTATCGAAAACTTGGGTAGAAAATACCATCGTCTGTATCGAGGATTTCACACGACAGTCCCTGCGACCTGCCATGCTGCTTACACACAGGTAAGTGAAGCCAACGTTTTACGTATAGTTTGCAAAATGTTTTGCTGTGATCGCTGTCACTACCTGCACTTGCGCGTACACATGTCACTGCACACGTATTTTGTACACTTTATCACTCGCATTTTGTTTAGAACGTCTTAGAGTGTCTGCAAATTCACATCTCCCATCTCACATTGTGATTTCACAGTTCAAGTTACTCACAGGTAAATACATTACAAGATTAAACAATGACCATAAATTACATACATAGATACATACATTTCTTAAGTTTGCTTACAGTCACAAATTCTGTTAACCTTTTCAGTCACGCCACGCCGGATTAGCGTATTGAATACCACTACTTGTGCATCAAGGCACGATTATTTCGGTTATTCTCTCTCCCTTTTACAAAGGTAAAATTGTTCTTAAAACAAATCTTTTAAGCAGCTTGTTATTTCGTTTCTCTTCAAAATTTAGTGTCACTGTTTATGTAGAGCACAGATTGAACAAATTCTATCTCTACTGGTCGAGCATACTCATGCATTTCTCTCCGGAAGATTCATGCTTCATAAAGTTACTGGCTGCAAGTACTACTCGCGGGATGTATTATAATCTCTCAACATTGCTACTCGCGATACGCGATTAGAACAAAATTTTCGCTAACGGATCTCTCCCACAAATTTCGTTTCCACTTCAACCGTCTAAAGAGCACTCAGATGAGCCTGTCAAATTCTAATCCTCACTTTTTTTTAATGGGATAGGATGGGGAAGTGGAAGAGGAGAGGATCAAATATGAACATAAATATACTATATACATATACAAATTCTAGCACAACTACACTAGGATATTTTTTTTTTTTTTTACCTTAGATGCATGACATGCGTCACGTGTGCCTTCAAGTGGCTATTCTTTAATCTAATATCAGGTCTTAGTTTTATTATTATAATGTGAGTCATATCTGGTGACAGCTTTCTAGTTTATCACGCTTCCTTCTGGGCGATTGTCGGGCTTGGCTGTGAAATAGCTAATTACTTTAGTGCATCTTACATGTTTAAAGAAGAAACATTTACCATCAGGAATACTCCAGGCTTGTCAGTACGACGTATATGTTTCGATGCAGTGGCACTCTCGACTACATGACCTAACAGCTGTTGTAAAACACAATAAAGGAAATGCTTTGTTGCTTAGCTATTAAATCTTTATGAGGCTTACTGTTCGTAGATGATATTTTGAATCGGAGATTGAATCTCCTGAAAACTATCAAATACTACGTGATACTCTATCTGTTATTTACTGCTTTTGACAGTTCAAACACTTGGCTACACAAATCTGTTTAATTCTAAAGATCGCGCTAACAAAAGGTATAGTTCATGGCGGTGTTACAATAACGCACAGTTTACACGCAATAGGCTGTACTCTGTACACTTAAAGACTAACATTCCATCTTGAGGGCTGAAAAAGAAATTGCTTAACCTAATATTTCATATATATATATATATATATATATATATATATATATATATATATATATATATTCATAAAAGTGTACAGGGAAGGTGGCAATCTGCTACTTCCTTCCGTATCTCCTTTCACCAATAACGGCATTCCTCAATGCCAACAGCCAACTTGGACTGCTTACACCTATGACTAACTTAAAACTAACTGAGAATCTATCCTCTCAAATGGAATGTGCTTTCTTTTTCGTACGCCATAATAAATCAAATCTTCAATTACCTCCATAGTTTTTCGCCAAAGTGTGAGTACTCGTATTGGTGTGTTTGAATACCGAAGTGTTTCGCAGGTTAAACCTTAGGCTAATGTTCCTTTGCTCGTTACTTTGCCTCGTTATACTTCTTGAGATCCTGGTGGTGATACAATCCTTTATTTCTGCCAGATGCTGGATCCGCCATTAGATAACATCCTGTATGTGGTTTTCTAATTACTACAAATGGTCCGTCGTACAATAGCCTCCATTTCCGATTTCTTTTCAACAACTTCGATGGCTTAAAATGTGTCCGTAAAAGCACCTTTTCATTAATATCATATGTAAGGGCCTTAGATACTTTCTTGTCATAAGACTTCTTGCGTAGATTCGCCTGTACAGCTAAGGATACCAATGCTTGCCTAAGTTTTGCATCTAAATCTAATTCTGGTTCTACAATTTTAGGTATGGGATCTAACCATTCATTTCTTTCCCGATGACTCGTCATTAGTTCCGCAGGTGTAAATCCAGTTGAGAAGTGTGGAAGATTGTTGACAATCTGCTCGAATGAAGATACAAAGTCAATCCAACGGGTTTGTCTATTAGGTATGTAGGTTCGAATGAATCTATTGAACTCTTTGAAGATACGTTCGGTGGGATTAGATTGCGGTCTGAAACGAGATATAAGTATTTGTTTGATGCCATGTCTGGCAAGAAAATTGCGCCATTGTCTGCCAGTGAAATTCGATGCATTATCTGATAGAATGGCCTCCGGCTTGCCAAATCGAGGAAAATAGTCTTGTTCGATTCGACGGATGATCGGAAGTGCACTGGATGATTTCACTGCATAAAGTCTCACATGTTTTGTGAAAAGATCCAACAATGCGACTAGGTATTTCACCCCTCCCCTCCCTTGCGGCATGGGGCCGGCGAGATCAAGGGCCAGAACTTGATTTGGTCTCTCAGTAATAATTGGATTCAGAGGAATTAGGTTCGAATGGTTGAAGGGTTTTGCCTTCTGGCAGATAAGACATGTACTTAACAACTTATGGATTCGATGGTGCAAGTTTGGTACATAGCAATAGGCAGAAATCTTTCGTTTGCATTTTTCAGGTCCATAATGACCCCAGGAAAGATGTGTGTACCAGATAAGGTGTTCAACGTATGCGTGTGGTATACACACACACCATCTACCAGAGAGGAGAGAAGTTCGATGGAATAAAACATCGTTGTGTAGTTTATAAAATTTGGACAAGTGGTGATCGGGTTTTGTTAGAAGAAGTTGTTTGATCTTACGCCATTTGGGATCTGTTTCTTGGAGTATGCGCATCTGCTTGCAGAGCTGAAGGAAATACTTTCTATGTAGTGGGTCTTTCATTAGAAGAATTCGGTAGTTAGACATCTGCTCGATAAGTTCACTGGACTCGGGAAGTCCTTGCGGCATGCGTGACAAAGCATCCGCGATAATGTTGTTTTTACCCTTGATGTATACTATTTCGAAATCATACTCTTGCAAGAAGAGACTCCATCGTGTAAGACGAGGATGAAGAAGTTTACACGAGAGCAAGAAACTAAGAGCTTGGTGATCAGAAAAGACCTTAATTTTCCGACCATGGATGTAGTAATTGAATCTTTTAAAGGACCATACAACGGCCAGAGCCTCCAACTCTGTCACCGAGTATGACCTCTCACATTCTGTGAGAACCCTACTTGCAAAGCTGATAACTCTTATCTCTTCTTTTCCATCAATTACTTCTGTTTGAAACAAACAAGAACCAAGCCCCTGAAATGAAGCATCTGACGAAATACAGAATTCTTTATCCATGTCTGGATGGAACAAAATATTGCTGTTAAGAAGTGCTTGTTTAATGCGATCAAAATCTGTCTGACACTCTGGCGTCCAATGCCAGTGAGTGTTTTTCTTTAGAAGATCATGCAATGCTTGACTGTTCATCGACTGGTCCGAAATAAACTTTCTGAAAAAGGAAGTCATTCCGAGGAAGCCTTTCAACTGGCGTTTAGAAGAGGGCACAGGAAAGTTTTTAATAGCTGCTAGTTTGTCTGGATCTGGGGTAATTCCCTGTGATGATACAAGATGTCCTAAAAATTTAATCTCGCTTTTACCAAATTTAGACTTATGTAGATTAGCTGTGACTCCATAGTCAACAAACCTCTGGAAAACTTTGCTTATTATGTCTAAATGTTCTTCCCAAGATTTCGTAGCAATCAGTAAGTCATCAACATACACTGTTACTCGATCCAACAGTTCAGGTCCTAATACATGATCAAGTGCAGCTATGAATATGCCTGAACTCACATTCAAACCAAATGGAACTACTTTGAATTGGTATGATCTACCTGCAAATATAAACGCTGTATATTTTCGAGACTGTGATGTCATCTTGACCTGCCAGTAGCTCGATCTCAAGTCTACGGATGTGAGGAATTTTACTCCATGAAACCTTTGTAATTGTTCATCCATAGCCTCAGGTCGAGTTCTTACTGGAATAATTATTTTATTTATGTTTCTTGCATCCAAAACTATACGTACACTACCATCCTGCTTCAAAACTGGCAATAACGGACTACTGTAAGGTGAGTCTGACGGTTCAATGATCTCCCACTTAAGCATTTTACGTATTTCATTTTTCACAGCCTCGCGCCTTGCATACGGGACAGAGTACGTTGTCTTGCAAAAAGTAGAATGGGGAGCGACCTTCATGTCATATTCGTAGTCACGTATTACTCCAGGTTTCGAAGAAAAGACATGAAGATACCTCATAAGTAAGTGCAGTAAATCTTGCCTTTGTATGTAATCAAGTTCACTTGATTCGCTTACTTTATTCAAAATCTCTTCTCTAGTCGGAAGTCCGTCATCAGTATCAAAATCCGTCCAACTGTTACCCTGTCTTGTCATGTGTGCTTGGTTCAAAAACATTCGCTGTACCAGTCTCCGTACCTTAACTTTGTGCTCAGTGTTGACTCTTTTGACCTTGCCGCGCAACAATTGCAGCGTTACCTCCTGTTCACCTACTCGGATTGTACAGATACCCTTTTCTATATCAATCACTGCCTTATTCTTCCTCAGGAACTCCATTCCTAATAAGCATGACACTGACAAATTCTTAACTACTAGAAATACACACATGAAAGAAGTAGAATTAATCCTTATCGGTACCTGAGCTTGCAAATTGACTCGCTGTGATAAAGATCCTACCGCTCCTGTTACTGAACAACCTTGTACTGGTAACGTTAAAATTTTCATCCCTGCAGAAACTTTCTTAAACATACATAGTGATAAAGCATTTACATTTGCACCAGTATCAATAATAGCATCTATTGGTGTATTGGCTATGTAAATTTTAGTCATTGCTTGTACTTCGTCTTCCCATACGTCATTCAAGTCTGTCTCAATATTTTCCTGCAACAAATCGTCTCTCAAGTCAGTGTCGCGATCATAACGTATTACGTTAAGTCGTTCAAGGTCGAGTTTGCCCCCATTATGTCCCGCAGCATCCCCAAGGAGGCGAAAAGGTGCTGCCTTTAGTTTTCCGCTTTCTTGTGATGCGACTGATTTGATTCTTCTGTCACATCACTTGACCATTCTCGCTGGTTTTTTACCCATTGTGTTTGTTGATTTGTATCAAACCCTTGTTGGTAATGCACTTGATTACCAGGCTGAAAAATCGGTACATTACTTGCCTGCGTAAAATATACCGGTGGATTGTATTGTTTTCTTGGTTTATTGTTATTGTATCTAAAGTCCTGTTGTGGTGCCGTGTACTGTTGTTGTCGCATGAATGGTTGTTGCTGAGGCGTGTATTGCTGTTGTTGCTGGTGTTGTGGCTGCCCATAGGGTTGTGGTGGAGGTAGCTGACCTCCGCAATTTTGATTGTTGCAACGTTTACCCTTGTATTTGTTCCCATTCTCGTAGAAGTTACTACCGTTATTGTTTGATTGGTATGGGGCATTCCCGTAATACTGTTGTTGCGTGTTGTATATTGGATTGTACCGTTGGTTGCCGTAATGCTTGTTTTTGTGTTTACCATTACGGTAACCATTGTTTCGGCCTCTATTGCGGTTATTGTACTGTTTGTTTCCGTATTGTGTTTCGTGTGAACCATTTCCATTACTACCGTTTCCATTCGAATACGTGCCTGCGTTGTTGTTCTTACGGTTAGCATTCGCACGCGCGTCTTCGTGTATAAGATCGAGCGAATCAAGGACGGATAAAAATGCGTCCTGATCTTCCTCTGACACGTTCACTAATTTCTCGCGTATGGAAATGGGTAGTTTTGACTTAAGGATCATAATAACATCTTTTGTTGTTATGGGAGTGTCCCAATATTGTATCTTTCTCAAGTACTTCTCAAAGTACCGGCGAAGTCCGCCACTGTTCGAATGGAAAGGTTCGGCGTTATAGACCTCTTTGCGTAGGCGTTGCTGAACACCTGCGCTCCAAAATTTGCTTAAAAAGTTTTTCTCAAACTCGCTAAATGTTTTGCACTTATCAACCATCTCGGTTCCCCATATAGCACTTTCTCCTTGTATGTATCCGGTAATGAATTGTATTCTCTGTTTGTCATTCCAGGCAGCTGGAAAGACTCCTGAAAAGTTCTTTAGGAAAACGACTGGATGAATATTTCGCTTTTCCGGTTGGAATGGTTGAAAAACTCTGTGTTTCAATACACTCTCCTCTTTCATGAGGGTTGTGAGTGTCAATTGTTCAGTGTTGTTGTTGTGTGAATCGTTACATTCATTTTTCAGTCGCGGAATGTACTGTGGTGTGTTGTGTTGTTGTGTTGTCTGGTATTGATGTTCATCTGGCTCAGAAGGTAGTGAGTGTTTCCCGTCACTCTGATTATCATACTGTAGTGTTTGAATTTGCTGTTTCAGGTCGGATATCTCATCTGTTACTTGCTTCCGCCATTCCGGCAAATCCCGGGTAAACACTCGTCTAATTTGGCCTAGTTCAGTACAAACAGTGTCTCCTGAACTGCCGGGTGCAGATAATATGTCTAAGGTTGCGGATTTAACAACATCTTTCAAGTCACGTGTAACCTTCTCCTCAACTAGCTTCTCTTGTACATCAATCCATTCTTTGTAATGTTCGGTAAGTGCTTTAGTGTGCGAAGCAACACTACTGTTAACTCTTTCGTCAATAGTTCGGTCCGAAATGTCATTCGCCATTGCACTTACTTTTGATTCTACAGTGACTACCGCTGTCGCTAACTCGTCTACCTGTCGTGCAACTGTTTTATACGCAAGTTTTACCGAATCGGTTTCTTCTGACCGATGTTCTCAATTTTGTTATTCAGAGTGCTTATCTGGGTTGTCAAAGTGGTTACTTGCTCGGTGACGTCACCCTTAACCGAATCTATCTGTGCCGTGACGTCACCCTTAACCGAATCTATCTGTGCCGTGACGTCACCCTTAACCGAATCTATCTGTGCCGCGACGTCACCCTTAACCGACTCTATCTGTGCCGCGACGTCACCCTTAACCGAATCTATCTGTGCCGTGACGTCACCCTTAACCGACTCTATCTGTGTTGTCATATCCGTTTTCAGCTCTGATAAAAACTTGTCTCTGTCTTTCTCACGTTGTTCGCGATCACGTTCGCGCTGTTCCCTCTCCTGTCTGTCTAATATCAATTCCTGTAACATTTTGACAATGTCAACTGATACCGTTATCGGGGAGGTGGGTGTTTCCTGCTGAGTGTCGTCCACGTTAGCTACCTCTTGTCTGTCGTCTGTCCTGGCCGTCGTTCCGCGTGAGCGGAGTCGGTAATGTTTGTTAACAGTGCCGTCGCTTTCGTTTGCAGAGTTCGCGCTCGATTGTCCGTCCGCCATAATGAAATTCAACTATTGCCAACTTAAAATGGGTACTGCCAACTGAAATTCTGATTGTCAATTATTCTTGCCGCGCAAGTTAAAGTCGCGGCGCGTTCGTCAAATGTCTAATGTTACGTGGGTAATAACTGACACACGTCTGTAGCAAAAAGACAAGATGGAGTCAACGCCGTTGAAACAATTGATTGCCAACGCTGTTACACAGAAAAGACTGAAATGGCATCCATCTTGAACTTACACGATAATACTAACTACAGTATAAAACAAATAGGCCAAGCAAAAGGTTACAGAAAATGTTCAAATATTTACGTAGAAAAAAAAAATGGTTTTTTACGTTAAGCTACAGAAAGGATAGAGTGAGGTCGAATTTGAAGGTCAATGAGCTACTCTTTAGACAGAACTATGGCAAACGAAAATTTGGTACTCACTCGGCGTTGTCTTCAAAACTGCAAATCTGCGTCTTATTAAATCCCAAGATATTTGTGTAAATACCGCGTCCTTCAAGATTGCGTATATTTATTGCTCATCCGTAATTTTATGCAGCAGTGGGTTCCAAAGAGCGATACATGAAATAAGACAATCATATATTAGTACCGTGACACATTCAATATTTTAGTCAAGTCCCTGTTCGGGCGCCAGATCTGGTATGATTTTTAGTAATTTAATTGAAAGCTTTGTTGCTTTGGTAAAAATAAAATTGGTTCTTTTTGTCGTGACAGAATAAATTACTATTAATCACACCAGATTTGTCGGAGAACAGCAGCAACATGTGTAATTGATCCAGCTTTAAGAAACTCTATTACCTTTTAGCGGAAAATTCGTGCGGTACTCTCCGACGTTAGAAAAGTCGTAGTGTTCCGTTCGGAGCAGGAGGCGGCTGTCTTTTCTCCTTCGCGATATCGAAAATTACTAAAGAAAATGAACAGAAATCTTTTTTCGGAGGAAGATCGCGCGGAGAAAACAGACGGAAGTTACATGAAAGAAACCTAAGGGACCAACTGATTGGATTTGTACGAACATATAAACGGAACTGAAAGAACTTGGAATAAATACTATAGCGATGTCGTCACGACAGCCTCCTGTTCCGACAGAACACACGCTGGATCATAAGCTGCATAAATCTTTTAAACAGGAAGGATTATCATAAGTATAATTAATGAAAATAAGGTTGAGAGATTTTCTTTGAAATTAAATAAACTTCAAGGCTTCAAGTATTATAATATGAAACGGAAACTTACATTAACATGGCCACCCATTGTGGCGGTGGAGCGAATTTTTCACGATATACATTCTCGCTTGTTTGTGGCTACACATATTTTTAATCACTTAAACTCTTAACTTTACAATAAAAATGATTATATCAGATGGAGCACAATACTTTTGCGTCCGACTCGCAACACATTCACAGAAGAGCTAGACAGCGACGCGGCTCCCTGCAGAAGTAAAAACTGGCAATTGTTATTTTGAAACATAGGTGCATCGGTTTTTTTTTTTTTTACTGATCGATAGCAGCGTATAACAGTTTATAGCTATCGTGATATTCTGCGCTTTTCAGGAGCGCGGCAAAGATATCTGGTTACAACATTCATTGGTATATGTTAGAAGTTCGCACATACTGACGCAAATACAGAAAAAAAAAACTTTTACATGTTAAAAATCGCAGTGATAAAGGCTGTAATGTCACAGGGTTCACTGAAATGTACGCTAGAGAGCATCTGTCTCGGAGCTGTCCTTGAAGTAACCGATTTGTAATATTCGTTGTGTCACTGTGATGACAGTTACTGATCCAATTGCTACTGCAGATGCAGTATGATGCGCCACATCCAACGCCAAACACGATGGTCTTCTGTCTCGGTAGTGCCACGTGGCTGCCCAGCTTCCAGTCTTTTTGTAACCGTATATTCTCATGACAACCGCTGCCGGCAGCAGTCATGTAGAGTGGCTACATTCCTACCAAGTATTTCTGCAATGTCGCAGAAGGAACATCCAGCTTCTCCACGCCCTGTTACACGACCTCGTCCAAACTCAGTGAGATATTGATAATGGGATCTTTGTCGCCATAAAGGCATACTTGACTAACATCAGTTCACCACTTCCAATCTCAAAAATGGTTCAAATGGCTCTGAGCACTATTGGACTTAATATCTGAGGTCATCATACCCCTAGAACTTAGAACTACTTAAACCCAACTAACCTAAGGACATCACACACATACATGCCCGAGGCAGGATTCGAACCTGCGACTGTAGCGGTCGCGCGGTTCCAGACTGTAGCGCCTAGAACCGCTCGGCCACTCCGGCCGGCACTTCCAATCTCAAAGGTAACTGACGCTCATGACCGTTAAAGCGTGTATTTAAAGCAAATCAGATCTGCATCCTCATAGTGAGGCTACTAACGCCACTCTTACCCGTCTGGCGCGTATGCTGAATGGGCTTCATCTTTCAGATGTAGAAACACGCCTTTAACTTTAGTTTATGTCGCACAACTCCTCCTTGGCGTTGCGATTTTTTTTCTGTCTTTGTAGTAACCAGAGTATAACTACACGTATACGGTCAAACCACACTTTGTTACATCTTGTAAACGAAATATTTGGTTTTGGAAACGAACGCTTAAATACATCTAACCGCCCACTTCTCATTCTGTGCTTCACATATATAAAAAAGAGGGAAAGACATTCTCTTACGTGGTTACGTTTCGCTCTACGTCTTACCTCCGACAAGGAATCACTACTCTTTGTTGTCCAGATCGTTTCGTTATCACAGAGCATCAGACAGCTCGTATACATAAATTACAGCCCTTTAAACGTCTCTAACAAATGTACAGTTCTACGGTCATGAAAATATTGCGTTCAAAAATAACGAAATTTAAGCACAAAACGGCAGAAAATGAATACTAATTCTATGGACAGTAGTTACAGAAAAAAGAACGAAAGACAAAACTTAATGTACACGATTGTAATTCCATTTTTGATGTAAAAAATAAGAACAATTTATGTCTAATTCTGGTATTATCTAACACAAGTTGAATATCTAAGGACCTTCATTGTCATTTCAACGTAACAGAAAAGCGTGGCTACGAAAGCTTATAGTGATTTCGCAAAATTATCGTAAAAGATACACAAAATTACGTTAGAATATATGCAATTTTTTAAACTCTTACAATGTACCTGCGAATTTAACATTTTTTACTAAGTATAACACAGCAATGAAACTATTTTCGCATATTATTTACACTCACAAACGTGCATACTCGGCAGAAAGAAACGGAAGAGGCTTATTAAACGGGCATGTGATAGAAAAGGCCCTTTTCAGAAGTAAAGTACGTGTATACACATTTTTCAAAGACATGTTAGTTTATAAAAAATCGCATATTGAAATAATATATTAACAGTTCAAATATGACAAGCAACATACATGTTGGATAACCACAGAACGAAATTTTTGATTTCACAAATTAACAGATCCGTTTTTTTTTTCAGTGAACCTACATGTGTATCCATTTCTTGGAGTATGGGGGGACTGCGTGGAAAGAACCACTTTTTGTGATAGCAACTTACCAACTTTCGTGCAAATAGCTTTATGTTTTCTCACGTTATTTCACTGGTTTTCCAATTCTGTTTGTTACTTTGTTGGAACTTTTGTACTACTAAATTTTATTTTATTCACAATGTTGTATGTTAAGTGATCAAAAATAAGCGGACACTCTATGTAATGTGGAGTTGATCTATAGATGTCACAAGGGACGGACCCGCTAGTAAAAAATGGAGGGGGGAGCATTGCGTCCTCTGCAGAGAAAGAGAATGCGTCAGTCGGAGAGCTCAGTGACTTCTAAAATGGAGTAGTCGTTGGATGTTACCAGAGTAACAAACACATGAGGGACATTTCGTCGCCGACCGCAGTGACCGAGCGGTTCTAGGCGCTTTAGTCTCGAACCCCGCGACCGCTACGGTCGCAGGTTCGAATCCTGCCTCGGGCATGGATGTGTGTGACGTCCTTACGTTAGTTAGGTTTAAGAAGTTCAAGGTCTAGGGGACTGATGCCCTCAGATGTCAAGTCCTATAGTTCTCAGAGCCATTTGAAATTTTGTCACTTCTAAGGCTGCCCAAGTCGACTCTTGGAGATGGGACAATGAAATGGAAATGCGAAGGAGCAACAATGGCTAAACTAACACCACAATGGTCGAGCTGCCGCTAACTAGACAAACCTTTTTATAGCGAATTCTAAGCGATGCTGGAGATGGCGTGAAGAGCGACGTCATAGGACAGTGGAGCCGAATGTTTGGTCTCCTTATTGCGCTTAATGAAACGCTAAATGAGGAAGAATATGAACGCCTTTCATAGCACTGTTTGCTGCTGACGCTAGAGGAACTGGTCAAATCGATCAGTGATTGTACCAGCAAGACAATGCATCCCGTAAAAAAGCAACACATGTGAGGCAATACTTTGTCGACAACAACATTTCTGAAATGTACTTGCCGACAAGGATCATCCTGAAATGGACCGCTCTGCCCACAGTCCAGACCTCAACCCAATGGAACATATTTGGGATGAGTCACAACGTCGACTTCGCTTAATATCCTGACGTCCAACATTCTGGTTTTTGGCTCTTGAAAGAAAAAGAAGGGAACTGCCATTCCTTAAAAGACATTCAGACACCTCATTAAAAATGTCCGCAGCAGAATTCAGTCTGTCACAAAGTCGAATGGTGGACGCATCCTGTATTAATGCCCACTAACAGATGTTCGAATACTTTTGATCAGATAGCATATCAGCACAAATCCATAAAATGTTAGGTGGCCTTTGGATGTACATAATAAAAATCTCTCGTCTTCTATGTAATACCGATCTATCAACTCAAAAGGTGCCGTTGTTCGATCCCTGGGAGTCCCCACGTGCAAAACCGACGGACAGGTCATCAGTCATTGGCGGCTTGCGTAGGTAGGGCAGCGCGGAATATTCAGTACGGGAGCGAGCGGCGCGCAAATCGGCTTTGCAGGTCAAACACAGCGAGTCGTCGCGTCCCTTCGCACTCTGAACACACATACACACACACACACACACACACACACACACACACACACACGAGAAGCAACAGGTCTGCACTGCGCGAGCGCTTCTGCGGCTGCGTGCGTCCGGTCCACCTGATTAACCTCCGAGCAATTTCACGACGAAAATAGCGATTCAGCTGTGGGGCAGCGGTCGTAAATACCCGGCACGGGTGCGCCACCGCATCAAATCGCCTTTGATGGTGGGTGTACAAGCGTGATTTCTGAATTTTCGATAAATGTTTTTCCAACTGTCTATTCGATTATGGATCTGCCTTCAAGCCTTCTACTGCATCTTTTCCAGCCACCCTATACAATTAATACATTAACATACAAAACACCTCCGAATAACCCTCGACTGTAAACGAATGCGGAAATTCTGTCTGCTATCAGTACAACAAAACGCCCGCAATAGATTCGAGCTGATAAACAGCCGAACATGGTGATTCCACCCGCCCACCACGTTCCACACCTGCAAAGCCTGCCTACGACATATCCCCTCTTATGCTAATCTCACACGTATTTCTGCTCCACAAAAATTCTGTAACTCCCTCCAAGTCGCCGAACTGCACTCAATCTCGCCATTATTTCCGTCTACTCGCGTAACCGCTGATCCTCCACCATTCGAATCCCGTCTGCACTTATCCGCCCCCCCCCCCTCCTTCCCCGCATAACCCTTCTCACGAACTCATAACACTGAATTTCCTAGACTTTCTGCAAACGTGACACCACCCACGCAACTGACAGACAAAAGCAGACCGCAGAGCGCTTTGCACCCTGCGAGAGGATGAACACATTTTCATTGTGCCGGCGGATAAAGGCAATGCGTCGATTTTATTATGTGCCACCGATTACCATTAGAAATCTCCACGCTACTGCAGGAGACAGCGTACAAAGAACTCACGAAGGATGTGACATCAGCGATGGCTACTGTCTTTCGAAAGCACATTAGGAAGGAATGCCACTACATCTGACAGTAAACACCATCAGATCATTGACTTACAGTCTGGCGAAGTATCAGGCATAATTACTGAAGCCTTCAGTGAGATGCTGTGTGCACCAAGTGAAAAACTCATACGAGTTTGTGAAAGTGGTGTAAAGACATTCGACTCAAAGTGTGACCTGTTGGTGAACTTGAATGTTTCGTCATTATTCATCGAGTGCGCCTCATTTGTCGACATTTACTTTCAGAGCGGCAGGCGTTTTTACGAGCCAGTGGCGTGGCTATGGGGTCTCCCCTGACACCGAAAGTACCGAATGCATATACGGAATATTTTGAGTATATTGCTATAGACAAAGCACAACTCAAACGCAAGCACTTCCGTTGGTGAATTTCTTGGGCACATCAGCACCATCCACGGGAGGGTAAAGTTCACCATGGAGGTGGAGAAGAGGGTTTCTTGCTTCTGGACATTTGGGTACGAAGATGCCATTTTAGGTCACGCTGTGACGCCAATTGAACTGCACTTAAGTTTCTTGTAATTTCCGTCTATGATCACAAACTTTTTGTTAACAGATTTCCGGTTTCTGTCTATAATGAACATCATCAGATTTGTTTTATAAAAACAAAGTCCTAATGTACTGCAGCCACTATTGTTGTGACCATAGACGTAAATAAAAGGAAACTTATTGTATATACGGGTCACTGGTTTATTCGCGACAATGTCGCAGCTTGTGAATTGCACTTGTTGCCATCTGGCTGCCAACGCGTGGCTCGAAGTGGCACTGTTCTCAATACTCGTGTTAACAAGGCTCGGGCCATAAGTAACCAGGTGAGCCTGTCTACCGAAATGGAGTACCTTGGGTAGTCTTTCAGAGCACTAACTACAGTGAGAAAAAAATTAAGAAGGGATACATACAAAGTGTAGCTCTGAAATAACACAGGAAGAGGACAAATGACTGGCATTTCTCCCATACGCGGGATCACCAACAGCAAAAAAATACAAAGTTAAAACAATCTTCGGACCATCGCAGTAGATTGCAGATCTATTTGGCTCTGACAAGGATCCAGTGGGACTGCTCAAGTCTAGCATCTACAGTATTCAGTTTAAGTTTGCTCTTTAAGTCTTTCTATTTGGCGGTACTTCGGCGACTTCTAAGGCGATGAAGATGAGATTAACAGAGAAAGTTTCCGATTCGGCTGGGAATCGAACCCGGGAACCCGCGATCCAGAGCCTCAACGCCAACCACTTTTTTGTTTGTCTTATTTCTTTCGACCTGTTTCTTTGTCGTTTTCTCGTCACTGTTTCTGTGTGTACGTCTCATGACATCATTCAGTGTACGCGGATGAGAAACTGCGCTCAGTTATTTTATTACAGAATGTATCCGGTCCCCTGGTCAAACACGCTGAGCTACTGTGCCGTCTTCAACTAGATCACGAGCCGTGGACTGGTGGCGGTGAATCGGGTCGACATAACTCTATGTTCAGCAGCGCTGCTTGGAGCATGTTAGGTACGTTCACACGGGACAGAAAGACAAATTGGCACAATCACTGAGCACAACTTGGTAGAAAGCCATAATCGATTATGAAAGGACGAACATTCTGTGGATTTTGGGACGACGCAATAAAGGTATCCTTTGAAGTAAAGACTAGTTACGGTATCGTCCACTGTGATGGTGGCTACCAGCAAAGTTCAGACCCCTTACTGGTCTCACAATACGGTGCAAGCGCTCCCACCCGAGAGACGTCCATACGGCACGCGAAGTGCAGTGTGAATGACTAACCGGGAGTCGAGCGTGGACCCTGACCACCACCACCACCACCACCACCACTAGCCGATGTGACAAAAAACCGTAGGAAATTTTGATCTTATGTAAAAAATCTGGGGATCTGAATCTTTCATTCATTCGCTCTGTGAATATACTAGCACCAAATCTGTTACACTGCCGAAGATCTAATATGGTGCGTCCTTCCAGTTATGACACGAGAACCTAAATGGCAAATATTGACATAAGTGGTTGCGGAACAGAAAGCAACTAAAATTATTTAACAGTGGAAAGGCATATGAATCAAATGAGATGCTTGTAAAATTCTACAGAGATTATGAGAAAGAACTTGCTCCCCTTCTAGCAGCAGTTAATTGTAGGTTGCTGGAGCAACAAAGGATACCTGGCAACTGAAAAAAAGCTCAGGTTGTTACCATTTTCAAGAAGGGTTGCAGGACAGATGCACTTTGCACTTAATTTTCAGCCTATGTCGCTGACGTAAATCTGTTGCAGAACTGTGGAACATGTTGCATTTTTAGTTACCCTGAGGTGACAAAAGGCATGCGATAACGATACGCACATATCGAGATGGCGATAGTATCGCGCACACAAGTATCGCGTATAAAAGGGCAGTGCATTGGCGGAGCTGTCATTTGAACTCAGGTGATCCGTGTGAAAAGGTGTCTGACATGATTATAGCCGCACGACGTAAATTCGCCGGCTTCGAACGCGGAGGGGTAGTTGTAGCTAGACGCACGGGACTTCCATTTCGGTAGTCGTTAGGGAATTCAATATTCCGACTTTCACACTGTCAAGAGCGTAACAAAATTACCAGATTTCCGGCATTACCGCTCACCATGGACAACGCAATGGCCGACGATCTTCACTTACCAATCAAGAGCAGTGGTGTCTGTGCAGAGTTGTCAATGCTGACAGACAAGCAACACTGCGTGAAATAACAGCTGAAATCAATCTGGACGTATGACTTACATGTCTGTTAGGATAGTGAGGCGAAATTTTTGTGTCAGTGGGCTGTGGTGAAGACGACCGACGCGACTGCCTTTGGTAACAGTACGACATCGCCTGCAGCGCCTCTCGTCGGCTCGTCGCCATACCCGTTGGACCCCAGACGACTGGAAAACCGTGGCCTTGTCAGACGAGCCCAGATTTCAATCTATAAGAGCTGATGGTAGGATTAGAGTGTTGCGCAGACCCAACGATGCCCTGGATTCAAGTTGTCAACAAAGCACTGTGAAAGCTGGTCGAGGCTGCATAATGGTGTGGGCTGTCCTTACATGCAATGGATTGGGTTTTCTGGTTCAACTGAACCGATCATTGGGTGGAATTGGTTATGTTGAGCTACTTGGAGACCATTTGCAACCATTCATGAAGTTCACGTTCCAAAACATTGATGTCATGTGACCAGGTCACGATTGTTCGTGACTGGTTTTAAGAACTTTCTGGACAATTCGAGAGAATCATTTGGCCACCAAGATCGAACATCTATGGGACATAATCGAGAAGTCAGTTCGTGCACAAAAGCCTGCACCGGCAGCAATTTCGCAATTACGAACGGCTGTAAAGGCACCATGGCTCAATATATCTGCAAGGGCTGCCAACGATTTGTTGAGTACGAACCACGTCAAGTTGCTGCATTACGCCTGGCAAGAGGAGGTCCGACACAATATTAGGAGGCGTCCCATGACGTTTGTCGCCTCAGTGTATTATGGTACGAAAATCTAGTCTATAAAAATCAGCAAGGATTCCGCAAACAGTTATCTTGCGAAAGTCAGCTCTCTTTGTTCGTCCTAAAGATCAGGAGTGCCTTAAACATCGGAGCTCCGGTTGACGGCGCTTTCCCCTACATCAGAAAGGCATTTAATACAGTACCGCAGTGTCGTTTAGTGAAAAAACCCGGACTTACCGAGTATCGGACCAGACTTGTCTCTGGATCCATGACTTCCTTGCAGTTAGAACTCAACATGTCGCTCCAAAGAGAACAATATCAACAGATATAGAGGTAATTTGAGGAGTACCCTACGGAAGTGAGATAGAAGCCTTACTGTTTAAAGTGCATATGGACGATCTAGCAGAAAGCGTCGGATGCTCCAGGAGGCTGTTTGCAGATGATGGAAATGCCTGTAGGAAAGTAGCAACACCAGAAGGCCGTGGCGACGTGCAGGAAACTTACAGATACTTGACTGTTGATGCAGCGCCTGGCAGCTGACCGTTAACGAAAATAAAGGTAACATATTGCATTCTAACGAAGAAGAAATTGACTACTGCACATGTATTTATTCCTCCTTCTGGCCTTCTCTTACATCGGACAAAGGTTTTACATAACAGTACGTTTTGGCTCTGAGCACTATGAGACTTAACTTCTGAGGTCATCAGTCCCCTAGAACTTAGAACTACTTACACCTAACTAACCTAAGGACATCACACACATCCATGCCCGCGGCAGGATTCGAACCTGCGACCGTAGCAGTCACGCAGTTCCGGACGAAGCGCCTAGAACAGCTCGGCCACAGCGGTCCGCCAGTACGTTTTCATCATTCTAATTACCTCATAAATAACAATAACTTTAACATGACAAATATTAATAAAATGATTCGAATGTAATTGAGACAATGTTAATAAACGATACTAATTAAGAGGTATTAAAGTTAATACTGGCAGTACTTGTACTACTGCTGGTTCCACTATCAATAATAATAATAATAATGAGAATAATAATAATAATAATAATAATAATAAACACCGTGGAGGCCCGAGAAAAGAATAAGCCTCCGGTATGTTCTGCCAGTCGTAAAAGGCGACGAAAAGAACAAACCACTAATAGGGCTAACCTCCCTTTTAGTGTGATTAGTTGGTTCAGGACAGAACTAAAGAAGCCTCGGACAAGCGCCGTCATGGTCGGGGACGGCGCTTGAACCCTATGCCCACCCACAATGGTAACGACACTGCTAGCCAACTGGAAAATGATTTAAATCCAAATAGAGGTGTTTTGCAGGATATGCTTCCTGCAACCACCCTAGAAGGAAAACAAAGACAGAGGATGAGATGGTCGGATGAAGTTAATCGACACCTCATGTTCTGTTATTACCAAGCAACAAACCTAGGAACCAACACAACTGGATACAGATCACAAGTATACACAACATTTATTACCAGATACCCAGAATTAAAATTTTTAACAGAACAACGACTAGCTGATCAGATCCGTGTAATAATAAAAAATAACAGGATACCCCAGTCAGGATTAGAAAACATCAAACAACAAGTACAACAAATACTGGAACAAAATAATGTGCAATCAGAAGAAGAAGAAAATACAGTAATGGACTCAAACATCCCAGAGCAAACAAACAAAGAACAACACTCATCAATTAAACAATCAGAGGAAAACGAAATCTTAAGACAACCACCAGAACAAGCACAAATAGAACACGAAGTGACACACATGTTAGATATAGAAGAAAAATTTCAGCTGACATATATAGAATACAAAGACGCAAATACAGACATTAGACCATTCTTGCATAGACCACCAAATAACCCACAAGTCGTAACAACAATAAAAACTATCAACACAATCATACACAACAAAATAAATGAAAACACAACTATGGAAGAGTTACAACTACTGGTTTATATAGGAGCACTCACTACACTAAATATACACACTAGGCAGAGATCAGAACCAACCAACACACAGAAGAAACCCACAAAACCAGCATGGCAACACAGGCTACAGATCAGAATAGAAAAACTGAGAAAGGACATCGGACAGCTAACACAATTTATAAGAAATGAAATGTCAGGAAAAAACGAAAAAGGTTAGGTAAAATGTCACAACAACAAGCGATAGAGCAATTAGATGAAAAGAAGCAGAAATTACAAGCATTGGCCAAACGACTTAGAAGATACAAAAAAAGTGAAAATAGAAGGAAACAAAACCAAACATTCAACACAAACCAAAAGAAATCTTACCTGACAATAGATAACACACATATTAAAATAGACAATCCACCAAACATAACAGCCATGGAACACTTCTGGAGCAACATATGGTCAAACCCGGTACAACATAACAGGCATGCACGGTGGATACAAGCAGAAACAGACACGTACAAGATGATACCACAAATGCTTGAAGTGATAATTTTGCAACATGAAGTCACCCAAGCAATTAATTCTACTCACAGTTGGGAAGCCCCTGGAAAAGATAAAATAGAAAATTTCTGGCTAAAGAACTTCACCTCAACACATTCACATCTAACTAAATTATTTAACAGTTACATTGCAGACCCATACACATTCCCTGATACACTTACACATGGAATAACTTATTTGAAACCTAAAGATCAAGCAGACACAGCAAGCCCAGCAAAATATCGCCACATAACATGCCTACCAACAATATACAAAATATTAACTTCAGTCATTACACAGAAATTAATGACACATACAACACAGAACAAAATTATAAATGAAGAACAAAAAGGCTGTTGCAAAGGAGCACAAGGATGTAAAGAGCAACTGATAATAGATGCAGAGGTGACATATCAAGCTAAAACTAAACAAAGGTCGCTACACTACGCATACATTGATTACCAAAAAGCTTTTGATAGTGTACCCCACTCATGGTTACTACAAATATTGGAAATATACAAAGTGGATCCTAAATTGATACAGTTCCTAAACATAGTAATGAAAAATTGGAAAACCACACTTAATATCTAAACAAATTCAAATAATATCACATCACAGCCAATACAGATTAAGCGTGGAATATACCAAGGAGACTCATTAAGTCGTTTCTGGTTCTGCCTTGCTCTGAACCCACTATCCAACATGCTAAATAATACATATTATGGATACAATATTACTGGAACATACCCACACAAAATCACACATTTGCTATACATGGATGATCTAAAACTACTGGCAGCAACAAATCAATAACTCAACCAATTACTAAAGATAACAGAAGTATTCAGCAATGATATAAATATGGCTTTTGGAACAGACAAATGTAAGAAAAATAGCATAGTCAAGGGAAAACACACTAAACAAGAAGATTACATATTGGATAACCACAGCGACTGCATAGAAGCGATGGAAAAAACAGATGCCTATAAATATCTAGGATACAGACAAAAAATAGGAATAGATAATACAAATATTAAAGAAGAACTAAAAGAAAAATATAGACAAAGACTAACAAAAATACTGAAAACAGAACTGACAGCAAGGAACAAGACAAAAGCTATAAATACTTATGCTATACCAATATTGACCTACTCATTTGGAGTAGTGAAATGGAGTAACACAGACCTAGAAGCACTCAATACACTTACACGATCACAATGCCACAAATATAGAATACATCACATACATTCAGCAACAGAAAGATTCACATTAAGCAGAAAGGAAGGAGGAAGGGGATTTATCGACATAAAAAACCTACATTATGGACAGGTAGACAATTTAAGAAAATTCTTTCTAGAACGAGCAGAAACTAGCAAAATACACAAAGCAATCACTCATATAAATACATCGGCTACACCACTGCAATTTCATAACCACTTCTACAACCCTTTAGATCACATAACATCAACAGATACGAAGAAAGTAAATTGGAAAAAGAAAACACTACATGGCAAGCACCCGTATCATCTAACATAGCCACACATCGATAAAGACGCATCCAACACATGGCTAAGAAAAGGCAATATATACAGTGAGACGGAAGGATTCATGATTGCAATACAGGATCAAACAATAAACACCAGATTTTACAGCAAGCATATTATTAAAGATCCCAATACCACAACAGATAAATGCAGACTTTGTAAACAACAAATAGAAACAGTAGATCACATCACAAGCGGATGTGCAATACTAGCAAATACAGAATACCCCAGAAGACATGACAATGTAGCAAAAATAATACATCAACAGCTTGCCTTACAACATAAACTTATAAAACAACACGTTCCCACATACAAGTATGCACCACAAAGTGTACTGGAGAATGATGAATTCAAATTATACTGGAACAGAACCATTATAACAGATAAAACAACACCACATAACAAACCTGACATCATACTCACCAATAAAAAGAAGAAATTAACATAACTAATCGAAATATCCCTACCCAATACAACAAATATACAAAAGAAAACAGGAGAAAAAATTGAAAAATACATCCAACTGGCTGAGGAAGTCAAGGACATGTGGCATCAGGATAAAGTTGACATTATACCAATTATACTATCAACTACAGGAGTCATACCACACAATATCCACCAGTACATCAATGCAATACAGCTACATCCAAACTTATAAATACAACTACAGAAATCTGTAATTATTGATACATGTTCAATTACCCGAAAGTTCCTAAATGCAATATAACACATACCATACAGTTAAAAGGAAGTGACGCTTGATCAAGGTCCGCGTCACTTTCCATTTTTAACCAGACTTAACGTCTGAGAAAGTAAAGAAATAATAATAATAATACTGGCAGATATATAGAAATTTGTGTACAACCTAGATGTTTTTTTTTTTTTTTTTTCTTTTTTTTTTTTTTCTTTTTTTTTTTTTTTTATATACATCGAGTTCTGGGGAAGGGAAGTTTAAGGAGACCGGATCAGTTAGGAACACTGAGAATCGAGGAAAATACGTTTCGTATGATGGTAGAATACTATCAAAGACTGGAATATCGAAGATATAACTAACACAGGCATCCACAACCAGTTAGAGGTGCCGTGAGCTTTCTTGAGGAAGTACTTGCCGGATAACATCACTATAGAAACTGGAGATTTGTGTATAACGTTCTTTTCCAGGTCGAGACAGCAGAGCTTTCTGTATTTTTGTAGGGCATGGAGAGACGCTGATGCCTTCTTGCACATTGATGTTACATGGTCAGAGCAAGTTAGATTTTCATCTAGTTTTACTCCTAGACTCTTTGCTGAAGGAGATAAGCTGATATTGGTCCTATTTGGCGTTAAAGGTGGTAGGTATTTCCGATAATAAGCCTAGAATAACTAACCAGTAACGCTTGCGTTTCGGATGGATTGAGCTTTATCCCTACATTCTGCACCTATCAGATGGATATTGAGATTGTCGATAACTTTGTTCATGTTAATTGATTTCATACTTTGATACATACAACTGCATGTCGTCAGTGTACATATGGTATTTGCAACAGCACAAAATTGATGAAATCTGACTTTATGGTGCCTGACATGATGCATTGTTGGCGAGGCGTCAGATATGAGCGAAACCACTGCACTGAATTCGGCGAGGAATTTAGGCTGCTAAGTTTGTAAACTAAAATGCCGAAGTCAATAGTGTGGAAAGTTTCGCTGAAATCTAAGAAGCACGTGATTGTCGCTCTTGCGTATCCATTGCAAGGTTCAGGTCATCTGCTATCATTATTAAGGCATATGATGCGCTGCGATGTTCACGGAAACCTGATTGGTATTCCTGTAGTAAATTGTTTGTTATTAAGCAGTTTGGTAGCTCCTCGTGGACTACGAAGTCTAAGGCCCTCGACAGTACAGGAAAAACGCAAATAGGTCGGTAATCAAATGGCACCATAACAATGTCCTTTTTAGCTAGTGGATTAACTACTCACTGTTTCCAGGCCTCAGGAGTGGTTGAAGATATCTGCTGTAGTAGTCAGTAATGAGTCAGTAATAAGCCTGTGACGCCATCGTCTCCAGTAGATGCTGATCTGGTACGCATGGATCTGGTACGCATGAAGTCTTTTTCAGTATTTCAAGTAATATGCTTTAAATAGAATTTTTGGTGGTTACAGATGTCTATCCCAATTAAGTAATCAAAGATCCTCTGTTTCGTTTGCGCCTCAATAGTGGTTTCACAGTATAATACAAATGGAAAATGACCGGGAACAGTACCTACGGTAAAATACATACGACTAACCATACCGGAGTGTCCCAAAGTAGAATGACCGTGGAATAACCACACGAAATAAACAGAAGCAAAGCAGCTGTCAGGCTTATATTCATAAGAAGGACCTTAAGGAAACGTAATTTTTCCTTTAAAGAAGAGACCCACAGAACACGTTTTCAACCGATTCTGGAATGTTGCTCGTCAGTTTGAAATCCTTACCAGGTTGGATTAACAGAAGAGTGTAATGGTTCGCCAATGAGGACAGTTAGCACGTTAACTTTACTTTTTGCATAAATAGTAAGGACAGCAGAATGCACAGAAAATCATTCCTGAGCAATCGGATGAAGTCACGAGCAGGGGTAAACGATGTTATAATTTGTGTTCGGAGATTGTAGAAAAGATTATTTATGCTGCTATGCTGTTCCGGAAGCACTACGGGAGAAGTAGTACCCGGCCAAGACAGCGTGTACGGCAACAGCAGGCCGACAATACTCCGGCCGTTATGGAGCGTCGAGACACGAGTGCTGCTTTTCATGACGTAAAATGAGACTCTGTACCGCCAGTCTTACCCTTGCGTAACTGGACGACTGACACAGTACTTTTCTGTTGTGCCAGGCGAGACTTTTATTGCAACTAGTGTTTGAATTATGTGAAATACGTACGGCTAGACAAGGAATATAACGCGCAGTGCGTGTAACGTTCAGTTGCTAAATACACTACTGGTCATAAAAATTGCTGCGCCACGAAGATGACGTGCTACAGACGCGAAATTTAACCGACAGGAAAATGATGCTGTGATATGCAAATGATTAGCTTTTCAGAGCGTTCACACAAAGTTGGCGCCGGTGGCGACACCTACAACGCGCTGACATGAGGAAAGTTTCCAACCGATATCTCATACACAAACAGCAGTTGACCTGCGTTGCCTGGTGAATCGTTGTTGTGATACCTCGCGTAAGGAGGAGAAATGCGTACCATCACGTTTCCGACTTTGATAAAGGTCGGATTGTAGCCTATCACGATTGAGGTTTATCGTATCGCGACATTGCTGCTCGCGTTGGTCGAGATCCAATGACTGTTAGCAGAATATGGAATCGGTGGGTTCAGGAGGTAATACGGAACGCCGTGCTGGGTCCCAACGGCCTCGAATCACTAGCAGCCGAGATGACAGGCATCTTATCCGCATGGCTGTAACAAATCGTGCAGCCATGTCTCGATTCATGAGTCAACACATGGGGACGTTTGCTAGACAACAACCATCTGCACGAACAGTTCGACGACGTTTGCAGCAGCATGGACTATCAGCTCGGGGACCATGGCTGCGGTTACCCTTGACGCTGCATCACAGACAGGAGCGCCTGCGATGGTATACTCAGCGACGAACCTGGGTGCTCGAATGGCAAAACGTCATTTTTTTGGATGAATATGGGTTCTGTTTACAGTATCATGATGGTCACATCCGTGTTTGGCGACATCGCAGTGAACGCACACTGGAAGCGTGTATTCGTTATCGCCATACTGGCGTATCACCCGGCGTGATGGTACGGGGTGCCATTGGTTACACGTCTCAGTCACCTCTTGTTCGCATTGACGGCACTTTGAACAGTGGACGTTACATTTCAGATGTGTTACGACCCGTGGCTCTACCCTGCATTCGATCCCTGCGAGACCCTACATTTCAGCAGGGTAATCCACGACCGCATATTGTATGTCGTGTGCGGGCCTTTCTGGAAACAGGAAATGTTCGACTGCTGCCCTGGCCAGCACATTCTGCAGATGTCTCATTAATTGAAAACGTCTGGTCAATGGTGGCCAAGAAACTGGCTCGTCACAATACGCCAGTCACTACTATTGATGAACTGTAGTATCATGTTGAAGCTGCACACGGCATCCAAGCTCTGACTCAATGCCCAGGTGTATCAAGGCCGTTATTACGGCCAGAGTTGGTTGTTCTGGGTACTGATTTCTCAGGATCTATGCACCCAAATTGCGTGAAAATGTAATCACATGTCTTTCCTAGTATAATATACACTCCTGGAAATTGAAATAAGAACACCGTGAATTCATTGTCCCAGGAAGGGGAAACTTTATCGACACATTCCTGGGGTCAGATACATCACATGATCACACTGACAGAACCACAGGCACATAGACACAGGCAACAGAGCATGCACAATGTCGGCACTAGTACAGTGTATATCCACCTTTCGCAGCAATGCAGGCTGCTATTCTCCCATGGAGACGATCGTAGAGATGCTGGATGTAGTCCTGTGGAACGGCTTGCCATGCCATTTCCACCTGGCGCCTCAGTTGGACCAGCGTTCGTGCTGGACGTGCAGACCGCGTGAGACGACGCTTCATCCAGTCCCAAACATGCTCAATGGGGGACAGATCAAATGGTTCAAATGGCTCTGAGCACTATGGGACTCAACTGCTGAGGTCATTAGTCCCCTAGAACTTAGAACTAGTTAAACCTAACTAACCTAAGGACATCACAAACATCCATGCCCGAGGCAGGATTCGAACCTGCGACCGTAGCGGTCTTGCGGTTCCAGACTGCAGCGCCTTTAACCGGGGGACAGATCCGGAGATCTTGCTGGCCAGGGTAGTTGACTTACACCTTCTAGAGCACGTCGGGTGGCACGGGATACATGCGGACGTGCATTGTCCTGTTGGAACAGTAAGTTCCCTTGCCGGTCTAGGAATGGTAGAACGATGGGTTCGATGACGGTTTGGATGTACCGTGCACTATTCAGTGTCCCCTCGACGATCACCAGTGGTGTACGGCCAGTGTAGGAGATCGCTCCCCACACCATGATGCCGGGTGTTGGCCCTGTGTGCCTCGGTCGTATGCAGTCCTGATTGTGGCGCTCACCTGCACGGCGCCAAACACGCATACGACCATCATTGGCACCAAGGCAGAAGCGACTCTCATCGCTGAAGACGACACGTCTCCATTCGTCCCTCCATTCACGCCTGTCGCGACACCACTGGAGGCGGGCTGCACGATGTTGGGGCGTGAGCGGAAGACGGCCTAACGGTGTGCGGGACCGTAGCCCAGCTTCATGGAGACGGTTGCGAATGGTCCTCGCCGATACCCCAGGAGCAACATTGTCCCTAATTTGCTGGGAAGTGGCGGTGCGGTCCCCTACGGCACTGCGTAGGATCCTACGGTCTTGGCGTGCATCCGTGCGTCGCTGTGGTCCGGTCCCAGGTCGACGGGCACGTGCACCTTCCGCCGACCACTGGCGACAACATCGATGTACTGGGGAGACCTCACGCCCCACGTGTTGAGCAATTCGGCGGTACGTCCACCCGGCCTCCCGCATGCCCACTATACGTCCTCGCTCAAAGTCCGTCAACTGCACGTACGGTTCACGTCCACGCTGTCGCGGCATGCTACCAGTGTTAAAGACTGCGATGGAGCTCCGTATGCCACGGCAAACTGACTGACACTGACGGCGGCGGTGCACAAATGCTGCGCAGCTAGCGCCATTCGACGGCCAACACCGCGGTTCCTGGTGTGTCCGCTGTGCCGTGCGTGTGATCATTGCTTGTACAGCCCTCTCGCAGTGTCCGGAGCAAGTATGGTGGGTCTGACACACCGGTGTCAATGTGTTCTTTTTTCCATTTCCAGGAGTGTATTTGTCCAATGAATACCCGTTTATCATCTGCTTTGTAGCAATTTTAATGGCCAATAGTGTATAACTGAAATGCATTAGAGCAGTTGGTTGGTTGCAATTTGTAGGCTGGAGATTATTTGTGTGATGGTTAGGAACTGTGTAATCTGAATTGAGGGTTACTAATCCGTGAAGTATTTAAAATTATTTGACAATAATTGCGCGAAGAACGTTTATTCCTTGAAAACGCTAGAATCTATGAGAAAACTTTAGATTTCGTATAGGCAAGATGATTTTAATGCGTAGTCTAACGGATATATAATGTCTTCAAATACAGACAATTGTAAATAAATAACCGTTGCACTTATGAAGATTTAGTATTCGACGCCTATTCTGTTGGTCTCACCAGAGCTAAGAATTTTAATAACTGCAAAAGCGCTTAGGATCGGGAGTAAGTGAGTAGATGTACCGTTTGAAATACAGGGTATCTCAAAAGGTACGCTACGACTTCAATATGTTACAGCGCTCAGCCGCGCGGAATGACCACGCGGTTTGTGGCGCCATGTAACGGATTACACGGCCCCTCCCGCCGGAGGTCCGAGTCCTTCCTCGGGCATGGGTGTATGTGTGATGTTCTTAGCATAAGTTAAATTTACGTTAGTTTAAGTAGTGTGTAAGTCTAGGGACCGATGACCTCAGCAGTTTGCTCCCTTAGGAATTCACACACATTACATTATAGCGCTTAAATTAATTGAGATACGCTGATGGATAGAAATTTCACTCCAAGGTGGAGTTGTGCGACATAACGTTGGTAAGCGTGTTTCTCATGGAGGTAAGAATAGAGGGAGAGGCCGTGACGTCACAGCTGTGAAGCTATGTGAAGCCGAGGGTAGCCATCTCAATCCGACCAAAACATTGCTGCTGTAAGCTTGTGTGCATAGGCTTGTCGCTCGCTTTTGGAAGGATTTTGCGCTATTATGGTGACTTGTGTGGTGTTCGGATATACGAATCGTTCTGATTGTGATGCGAAATCGAAGGGAATAACATTTCATGTGTAAGTTGTCTCGTTAAGTGTGATTTTACAACTTCATTGTGAATGAACGTGTGCTACATCGGTACTTGTACTATAGCGTGTTTTTCTCCTGTATGATTTTAGATTTCCTAAAAATGAAAGTCGGAAAGCTCTGTGGGAGAATGCCGTGAGGAGGAAGAATTGGCGTGCGTCTAAATGGAGCACTATATGTTCTCAGCATTTCCGAGAAGAGGACATAGACCGAACTTCCCATTCAACAGTAAGGCTCCGAGAAAATGCTGTACCATCAGTTTTCCCTACACACTCAAAACATTTGCAAAAGGTATGTTAATTCAAAGAATTAAATTCTTAGTTTTCAAGTTCACGTTTCAGTATAATACGTACGTATCGTCGATAATCGAAGTGTTGAGTAACTCACTTTGTCTTCATCATGTACCAAATTAAAAGCTATCACTACATTAACTGGCGTAAAGTATAGGCCTTAACAGGACACTGTGTAGATTTGCCATTCTATGTACCGTATTTCAGTAAATATTGGTGGTAATGAACAGTGTTTCCCAGTAGTGTAACGTAACTGAAATGTCCCAGTACGTATTACAAACAAGATGTATTTATGGGGCTTTGGAGGGAGGGTATAGCTAACTTAGTTTTCAGTTTCTATTATTTAGTTCATGATACACGTTTATTACTGAATTAACAAAATTGTATCGTTTACATTGAAGGCTAACTATTCGTAATATTACATTAAAAACTATTTTTAATCATAAGAAACGCGGAATTTCGCCTTTACGAGATTTTATTTTAAACAAAAACTTTGAAACAACCAATCTGATGACGTTACATGTGTATATGGTGCAATTAGCGACTGTAATACACGCAGCGCTATAGCACACTGGCAATGTTTTGGTCAGAGTGTCATGGCAGCGAGCCACGCCCCCATGGCTTCAAAACGTAGTACGGCTGGGATACGTAGCGCCATCTCCCCTTATTCTTACCTCCATGGTGTTTCTACATCTCAAAGATAATGTTCATTCTCTTTTGGCGCCAGTCGCATAGGAATGGCGCCAGCAGCGCTCTTGTGAGGATACAAATCAGGTTTGCTTTTAATACGCGTTATAATGGTCATGAACATTAGTTACCTTCGAGAATCGACGAGGTGAGCTGATGTTAATGAAGGATGCCTTCACGATAACAAAGACGCCATTACCAACATTTCACTGAATTTGAAAGAGGTCGTGCAACAGGCTACGAGAAGCTGGATGCTTCTTAAACGATACTGCAGAAAGACTTGCCAGGAATGTGGCCACTGTACGTGACTGCTGGCAGCGATGCTCACGAGAATGTACGGTCGCAAGAAGATTGGGCTCCGGACGTTCACCTGACACTACCGAGAAGGAAGACCATTGGTTTCGGCGCATGGCTCTGGCGCAGCGTACTGCAAGTGCAGCAGCAATTTGAACAGCAGTTGGCACCACAGGGACACAACGAACTGCTACAAATCCAGGGAGACGCCATGTAGCAGTCATTCCGCTGATCCCAAACCACAGCCATTTTCGACTTCAGTGAGGTCAAACAAGAGCTCATTGGAGGGCGGGGTGAAGGTCTATCGTGTTTCCCGATTGAAGCTGGTACTGCCTCGGTGCCAGTGATGACCGTGTGATCGTGAGAGAGAGAGAGAGAGAGAGAGAGACCAGTTGAGGGCCTGCAGCCAATCTGTCTGCGTGCTGGACACACTGGACCTACACCTGGAGTTACGGTCCTAAATACGTCTATCGCAATGGCAATAACGGTAAAATCCGTGAAATTAGGGTTAAAATGGAGGTTTACTGACAATGATTGTTCCCATGCGCCATTCTCGAATGCAACAAAGAAGGTTCAAATGGTTCAAATGGCTCTGTGCACTATGGGACTTAACATCATCAGTCCCCTAGAACTTAGAACTACCTAAACCTAACCAACCTAAGGACATCACACAACACCCAGTCATTACGAGGCAGAGAAAAACGAAGAAGGAGGAGCGACGGTATGGTAATAATAACTGTTGTGTGGCCGCTGGCTGAAATCCTAGTCTCGTGTCTGCATCGTAGGGTTTGTGACCTCGCCGGTCAGTTTACGAATAAAAATTTTAGTTAATTGTCCTTGGTACATAAAATCATAACGAATACTCTGTTAGGCTGGATAACAGGTGAGACACGTAAATAATGTTTCCTAACAATGTTTTTAACGTTCACATTATTCTCTGCTTATGCAAAGCCCGCACAAAATAAGTAGCAAAATGGTGAAAACCAAGCTGCCGCAACTTATTAAATTTATAAGTCACTCGATCCCCAATATTGTGGTTATAAACGCGGTAAGTTTTAATTACTGGCAGCATTGTAAAATTATTTCAAATGCTACTGTTCACAGCCATGTAGTGTTTTAACTCCAGATTAGCACTTTTCGTGAGAACCTAAGTCGAACCGATGCTCGACGAAATTATCCTGTCGACATACGTGAAATATTACAGAGTCCAACTCGCTACGAAGTTATTGCAAGTCCAAATTGTCTCTACTCATGTGACCAAATCCAACGTACACTCGATGCAATTATTCCAGGTTCGCGTGGCTACGATGCGAAATGTAAGTACAACAAACTCGAACGGCTGAAACTAAGACATAGAGATGCGTAGATTCTGCCCCTTCGGTCCGACTCACAAAAAGTAAAGATGGTAGCTTCCTTTTACAAGTACGGTACAGTCAATCGAACTTTTGAAATCTGCGAATTTACGCCGTTCAGCTAGCTGGAGATTTTACTTTTGATTCAGACGTGTTATTTTGAAGTGGAAGTATGAGAAGGTGCGCGTTGCAACGAAGATGAAAATTAATCCTTACATATTATAAAATACCCCTAAGGGTATATGGGGTATTTGGAAGCCTGGTTATCATTTACCTTTAGGTAAACAGATTCCGTCTCATCCATTAGTCAAAATACTAATTGCGGACCACTGACACAGCCCAGCTATATGATTTTCGTTATTGCTATTTTGCTTAAATGCCCCCATTTACAGCCAGCCGGGGTGGCTGAGCGGTTCTAGGCGCTACATGTCTGGAAACGCGCGACCGCTGCGGTCGCAGTTTCGAATCAAAAAAATGGTTCAAATTGCTCTGAGCACTATGGGACTCAACTGCTGAGGTCATTAGTCCCCTAGAACTTAGAACTACTTAAACCTAACTAACCTAAGGACATCACAAACATCCATGCCCGAGGCAGGATTCGAACCTGCGACCGTAGCGGCCTTGCGGTTCCAGACTGCAGCGCCTTTAACCGCACGGCCACTTCGGTCGGCTATTTCGAATGCTGCCTCGGGCATGGGTGTGTGTGATGTCCTTAGGTTAGTTAGGTTTAAGTAGTTCTAAGTTCTAGGGGACTGATGACCTCAGAAGTTAAGTCCCACAGTGCTCAGAGCCGTTTGAATCCCCACATTTCTACAGTACTTCTTGACACACTGTATCAATTGCAGACATGCTCTACGCACTCTATGATTTATTCACATATGCACTATTATAAGCCAGTCAAGCCTTTAATTTTACCGTAGTCGTTTACATTAATTTTAGGGTATAATATCACTTCTACTGACTCTGTGGTACACACCTCGCACCCAATAAGGCTTGCATCTGCAACTGGATTAGATGACTTTTGAAGTAAGCTCACCACCACATGTTTTTCGCGTCCGTCCCCTCTTCCCCCCCCCCCTCCCCCCTACCACGGCCAGCCCCCGTTTTTTCCTCCACTGAGATACTTCTCGCGATCCATCCAGCTCTGGGCGGTTTAGCATTCGCACTCGCACCAACGCGCTTTCCTTTTTACGTCATATTCCTTTGTAAATTAAAGATATTCGTTTTTAATTTTTTGATTATTACTGTTGTTTTCCTTATGGTATTGTCATACTTTTTTAGTGAGAGTGTTGCAGGGTTGTTAGATTTCTGGCATTATTTAACGAGTAACTACACGATTTTAAGGCGCAATGCGACGTATGGTACGCTCTTTGCGAATTACTTGTGGTCGTTGTTTACGCGCCCTCCACACCATTGCGGTATACCAGGTGTGAGAAGAGATAGAGATTGATGGACTGACGAGAGACATCAACGGTAATTATAGCGTGTTTCACCCTCGCTGAACGAGAAGACGACCAGGACATCCCGCCGTCTGGCTACTGTGGATACCCCCCCCCCGACCCCCTAGAAAGAAATAAAAAAAAAGTAAAAAGTAGAACAAAAAATAATTACAAATAAATACCTAAGAACAAAATGAACAACAAATAAAATGTAACACCCCACCCATCACCTATCTGGTTTTGGTGTGTGTTCACCCCAGGTAATTGAATAACAGATCAACAGAAAGTGCATAACTGCGGCAATGTCGGATAACGCAAAGAAAGTAATTAAAAAGTGGTGCACATTGATGTTATATTCAGCTATTGAACACAGATGCAAATGTTGGACATAAAATTAATTAAGAAAGTGACTTGGGATTTCAACTACTTGATTGAAAACAGAGGCAGTCGATTAGCACAGATTTATTTTAATTCACGACCTTCAATCATCACATTACATGACTCTCCCAACAGGCAGTGGTAATAAATTGCGTTTGCGTGCAGTAAAGCGCGATAAATCAAAAGTAATTCCTACCAACTGACCCATGCGTAATGCGAAGTGCGAGAAGAATTCTACAATAGACGGCCCATGAAACCCTCGTGGAAACTTTGCCGACGTGATTCAGCAAATTAATCAATGGCCGGAGCGGGCGCAATATCAACGAATACAGCATGGTGGAGCGGTTTTGTTGTGTTGACATCAGCCGACCTCGTGATGCTGCAAGGCTGCGCTCATCTTCTCACTCCTAGCTATCTTGCTCAGTACATAGCTGAACCAAAACTTCCTATCTCCAAGCTCAATTGTTCCGTTTGCTAAGTCCTAAACTGCAGAGATGCTCACTCTTTCTCAGGCAAGCTGAGTAAAGAACGCCACGTCTGCACTCTAGGCAAGCTGGGAATGGAAGACCTCTACAGAGACTTCTCACAGTCCGCTCTTCGCCTCAGGTTCCCCTCCTGTAAAATCACTTACTCCAATTGCAGCTCAAGTCGCATTAGTTATGCGTTGCTTCCCAGCGCCGACCAATGCCTGCTCTGGGAAGTGAACAAATTCCCACAAAATTTCCCTTCCTCTCAACTTCTGTTATTTAGCTCCCCCCAGGCCACCCATCAAGGTTAGCATCTGCGCAACACCAAGTTTTCTGGAATCCTGACTCCCAGGAGAGTACTTCAAATTCCTTGGTCCTACGTTCCCATTGGAGGGTGGCGTATTTCATTCTGTCGCTCTTCACCTGATTTGCTTCAGACTCTGCGGACCTTGAATTCAGCGTGAAGTTGCTATATTCACGAACATGCATATTTTGACCTCTGTTGACTGCTCCACTGTAGCTTTGAGTGGCTTTCTCGCATGTTTCACAGAAAACGGGACAACTGACATTTATCAACAGGTGTACAAGTTCTCCATCTGTTTCCCAGTACACCAGCGTGGGGTCGGGGTCTACCACCCATGCTGTCACTCATCTTTTTTTTAAAAAATAATGTTAGCTATCCTAAAAAAAAGGCGGTTAAAAAAACGTTACACGCAGCTCAATGTGGCATCTCGCATGTTGCACTGCCAGTGGGCGGCCAGCCGACAATGCGGTTCCAGCTGTGGAGATATTTTACATTTTATTATTTGTGCTGCTGTGTGTCTGCAAAAGGATCTGTTTGTCATCATGGGCTTTGATACCGAGAAATTTATTATAAACATAAGGGAGAGGCCTGCTTTGTGGGACTTGTCATCTGAAGAATATGCTGACAAAAATGTGAAGAAGAGAGTTTGGGAGGAAGTGACTATGATGTTCGGGGGCAAAAAAAGTGCAACACCACAGGAACAAATTAATCTGTGTCAGTTCTATTACTTTTATTAATCTTCAGTAACACAACATGTACATATAATTCAGACTTCACTGAATAATCCAACAGCCATGGCAGAGTGCCTTCTATACAAAGTAATCGGCAAAACGGTTTCTGTAATATGAATTGGATGCACGCCTACGTATTCGTTGTGGAATATCCTCTTCAACTGACGGACAGCCATACAATGTATCTAAATACTGGACACCATCACTCTTTCGTACATAGTTGTGTAGAACACAACATGCCTTAACAACATACAGGGTGAGTCACTAACTATTGCCACCTAGCATAACTCCGAAGTATGACAGTAGCTGAAAAGTTTGTGGGACAAATGTTGCATCGGACAACGGGGACCACGATATGACGTTGGTTTTTTGTTGCTAGGTGGGGTCGCGTCAGAGATATGAAGGTCAAATTTGTTTTTTTAAATGGGTTGCTATAGTTTCGTACTTATTTTCTGATAGCGGCTAACGGGACGAATCCAGTGACGTGTAACGATAAGGCCTTTGTAGGTCAACGAAGGTCGAAAAGGTGGCATGAACGTCCATTTACAGAAGGTGTTCGAAGTGATGACCATAGGTATCAATGCAATGCTGCCATCTTCTTCTCATGGATTGAAGGGTATTCCTTATCACTTCGGCACTTATCGAAGCACATGCTCTCTCGTATATCGTGCAAATAGTAAATATTCCCCGAATACGTCGTATCCAGCTAACGTGCCATTGACACGTAAACACCATTCGACGGTTTCGCAATCCAACACTAATAGGGACGGTAAGACTAGTATCGTCATTTACGGAGAATGTCAACGAAATTCAATGAAAGCTAGAGAGTTATACGCCTAAAGGTATCCACAATGTACTCACCCTACACATCGTACATTTAAATGTGTATATGATAGACTGAGAACAATTGGTTCTTTAGCGGATCGGAAACATATTCGGCGAAGGAAAATTACTAAAGGGAAAACGGAAATTGGTACTCTTGCCACTGTGGTTCGAGATCCTTGTGTTGGTTCGCGTTAAATCGCAAGGGAATCTGGCATGAGCCAGAGTAGTGTTGTTCGTGTTCTGAATCGCCATAAATATCGTCCTTACCATGTCAGTCTCCACTAAGAATTAACTGGTACAGATTGTATGGTCGTATTGCATTTTGCCGATGGGCTCAACTTCAGCTTCAGAGAAATGACACATTTATTAATTTGATTTGATTTACTGACGATGCTACTTTCACGAACCATGGAAATGTTAATTTGAATAACATGCATTATGGGGCGACTGAAAATCCATATTGGCTGCGGAAAGTTGCACACAAAAAATCGTGGTCGGTGAATGTATGGTGTAGGATTCTGAAGGACAGAATTGTAGGTCCCTATTTAATCGAAGGAAATCTTAATGGTAGGAAGTACACCACATTCCTGCAAGAAACATTAGGTCTGTTATTGGAAGAAATATCTTTAGGAACAAGGAACAGAATGTGCTATCTACACGATGGATGTTCGGCACATTTTTCGCTGATACTAGAAATGAGTTGTAGAGACAATTCCCAAATCGTTGAATTGGACGCGGAGGAGATGTGTCATGGCCGCCTCATTCACCAGATCCGACGCCTCTGGATTTTTTCTTGTGGGGATCCGTGAAACCACATAGTTTATGAAGACATTCCAACTACACCTGAAGATATGGGAGAGTGAATTGTCAGAGCATCTGCTTCGGTAAGTGCCGATGTGGTAAGGAGTACCACTCAATCCATGATAAGAAGGTTGCAGCACTGCATTTGTACCAATAATCGTCATTTCGAACACCTCCTGTAAATCGACTTTCATGCCACCTTTTTGACCTTGAAAGACCTTATTGTTACACATCATTGGCTTCGTCTCGATAGCTGCTATCAGTAAAGAAGTACCAAACTATAACATCCCATAAAAAAGGTGACCTTCACATCTGTGAAGCGACCCCCACCTAGCAACAAAAAACCAACGTCATATTAAGGCCCCCGTTGTCCCATGCAACTTTTGTGCCACAAAGGTTTCATCTGCTATCACACTTCGGAGTTATTCTTGGTGGAAATAGTTAGTGACTCACCCTGTATAATTCTGTGTGACTGTGAAAGCCCGTCGTCAGGAACAAATACATAAGGCACTGGCGTTTTGTTTGTGTCTTATATGTTTTGTCTTCCAGAATGTCCAAGTTATTAGGCAGTATTCGCTTATATAACACTGATTGTTGAAATATCGTTGAGGCAGCACATTTTCCATACGATCCCACGTCTACAGCTACAAATTTATAGTTTGCATCACAAACAGCCATTAATACAATAGAGAAATATTTCTTGTAGTTGAACACTGATGCACTGTTTGCTGGTTCCATCAGTCGTACATTCTTTCCATCAACAGAGTAGAAACAGTTTGGTAAATTGGTTTTAGTCTCAAACTCTTTCGCTATTTTCAGCCAGTCGGTTTTGGTGGGTTGTGATAAACATTCATTTTTTGAGATAATCCAGATTGATGAAAATACTCTTCTTAAACTTCTGTAACTGTTGTTACTCCAAGTCGGAAAGCATGATGCAAATCAATGAACAAATTCTCAGCTGTCACACATCTGAAAGGAAGAAATTACTAAATTATTTCACACTTTCTCGAGTTAGGTTGCTTTTAAGGCAACATTTTTCGGAACAAAATGTCCTGAAATATTCTTTAAGATAATCTAATAAACAGAGTTTTTGTAATCATGGCCGAGCTGTTCTAGGGGCTTCAGTCCGGAACCGCGCTGCTCCTACGGTCGCAGGTTCGAATCCTGCCTCGTTCATGGGTGTGTGTGATGTCCTTAGGACAGTTACGTTTAAGTAGTTCCAAGTCCTAGGGGACTGATGACCTCATACGTTAAGTCCCATAGTGCTTAGAGCCATTTCAACCATTTCTTTGTAGTCATTTTCTTTAAATTAACGTATGTTCCATCAGTTCCTACCACACTTGGTGTGGAGAAACTCATCTAACATATCACTACTTTTAGCTTCCGTTTACAAAGTATAGACATTATTGTTAGCTAAGATAATATTTCATTTTTACAGGTCTATACAGTCGAGAAAAACGGAGATTAACTGGTAAAAGTGGTTCTTCAGCTGCTAGAAAAACACCTTATCTGTATTTTAATCTCCTATGATCTCTAAATATTACCACTCCACCGTGTCACACACATAGCAGCGTGTCACCTGAGAAAGCTGAGAATCAGGCCACAGCAGAAAGTGAAGTTCCAAGTGGATCATACCAGGCTAAGGTGCTGGGTAAGAAAAGGAGAGCAGAAGACGAAATTGGAAGACAAGTAATCGATATTCTGCAAAAATCTGCAGAAGCTAGGCAGCAACTGGGCACACAAATGATGAGAGATGAGGACAGGCTTTCTTTTTTGTCTTTGGTCAGTGACTTAAGAAAATTAAAAAAAACCTCAGCACCTGAAGTTGTTTGTAAAACAGACGCAGCCTAACTGTCGAAACACAATTTCCTACGAACATAACGCAGCGTACATTTTTCACCGTCCACAATCATCAGCCGGATGTTCCTCACAACACGAAACTCTACCTACATCGTTATCTTGTGATGGAACAGGATATTATCAGGAAACCTAAGTTCTTCTTCTTCTCCTCCCTCTTCTTCTTACTGTACTTCTTCTCCACAAAATAATAATTCAGCACAGTCTCCACCAGAAATCAACGATGACGGCAGTATTGATAATCGTATTATATTACCACAACTTACATGTTTCGGTGAATCAACAACTTAATTTTACTCACTACATACTGTAACAATTACATTTTCGTTATTGGTAGACATTTTCTATAGTAGAAATTACATTAATCTGATTCGTAGTTTCTGTTCATTTCCTATGCATTGTCGCATTGCTGTGTCAGTACCTCTTATGCTGTCTTCAATTTTCTTTAATATTTCATCAAAATTTTTGTAGACATTCTAGTGAAACTGAAGAATTTCTCCCCCTGTTCACGAAGTTCACAAAAAAAGTAACAAGCATTCCGTTTGTGGAGAGGGATTGCAACACGGGATGTACCCAGTATCTTTCCTTCTATCGTGTCGCCTGACGACGCCAGAGGTACACAGCCGATGCTATCTCCGTTATCTCCGTCTTACGACTGAGCTGCGGCGAACCAAGTGCCAGCCGTGCCGGCCAGCCGCAGTCCTGGTCTCAGTAGCTGCGGCCACGGCCAGCGGTTGGTTTCCCTAATACCTAGCCGTCTGTCAAACGCCGGAGCCGAGTTCTGCAGCCCGCAGAGTAGCTGCCGCGCTCAACACCTCTGCTCTCTGCAGTGTCTCTCACGACCCATTGAGATCAGATAGAGGTATCACAAGTCGCTCTGCCACACACCGTAAGGTGGCTTGAGAAGTAAGGACGTGGATTTATAGTATACTAACTCAATGTCAAAACCTCTGTACAGCTGTATTAACTTGCAAACTCTGAGTAGTTTATACTTGAGTGTTGGCTGTTCTGTCGAACATGCCTGCGGAACAGACTCTTATATTTCTGTAAGAGCGCAAAGTCTCCTTGACAACTGCTTCAGTGCGTATGCATTTGTATCGTCCGAACTGGTACGGGAATGAATAATTTGCGAGTATGGAATTAACAGACGAGGGAGTACTGCAGTTCGCTGTAAGTTGAAAATCTGGGTCGGACGGAAAGTGTATCCGATGGCTGACGCAATTAAGGGGCTCCGGAACGCCCTATACTTGCAATGTTAAAATAACGCTTATAAATTACATCTTTCCTCACAAAGTATTTGAGGTAGGAAGTTGAACTTTTTACAGATTATTTATTGGAATATGGGCTACAACTTAACACAGGGATTTTACAAAATTTTAGTTCAGTTATTAAAGATGATTTTTTTTTCTAATTGTAATGAAAATTCACAACATTTTTTTGCAATTTTTATTTATATATTCAAAAATATACAGTTATTTGGAAAAAGGCTGTGTTAAATTATGCAGAAGGTACTGTGTAACATTTACTGAAAGTTTGAAACAAATATGTTTGGAAGATCCTTAGAAAACATGTAATTAGTATGAGAAAATAAAAGTTTTGGGAATCGAGCGACAAAGATTGGATTAACTTTTTAGTGCATTCCAGGTCCATAGGATGGATTATCTTCATCCTCTGCAAACTGCTCCTCCAGCTTCCTCTTGTTCCTCCTCCTGTTTACTCTTGCTTGTATTTATAGACTCTTTACAGCCCTGTCTGCAGCCCGAAGGCGTTCCTTGTCTAAAGCAAGCATCACTCGTACCATGTTAGAATCTATCTTCATTCCCATATTTCTAAATACCTTGCACCTTACAATGTTGCCATCATTGAAAGTCGCAACAGCATCATACACACCAAAGTGAAGTGTTTATATTCCAACAAATACAGTCTTGGGGATTCTCGACCATATAACACTATTTACACTTTCATTGGGGTTTTGAGTTTTTCCGTGAATACACTTTTTCAACAGTCCAGGTGCTGCTAAGTCTCTGAAAATAGGTTTTATCACCTCCATTATTGCATGAGGCAGACTATGCTTATGAGTGTACACTTCACCAGTTAGCAACCCTTTGTTATATTTACACCAACTGTCGTCTTCTTTGGGACACAAGCTATGTTGGGGATTTTCATCGGTTGAAGAAGTATGAAAAAAAGAGCCCAAACAGCCTTCTTCATTTCGTCGACACTTTGTGTATTTTACCTAATAGCCATTCCATAATAGTTCTGTATTTTGTCAATTACACTGTCAGTTAACCTTCCCTTCCCATCCAACCCTTTACCATCACTGAGTTTTTGTTTTTTGTACGAAGCTTTCAGTCGCCGAAGTCTTGTTCCCATTCGCTTCTGTACGTGTCCAATACACTCAAATTTCTGCACTACAACATAATCACCATAGGGCTTCAGTCCTTGAACATGTTTGAAACTTTTAGACTCACCGTCACCAAGGTAATTAACATATCGCACTTTATCACACGCCTCAGAACGCTGGAATATACTGGCAACACCAGCCACTTCCATTCCTCCACTACTGCCACTATAGTTAGCTTTGCAATTATTTTCATGTGTACCTTTATATTTTTGTGGACATCTACAATACTTTGATATTACTGCTACATCTAAAACTTTCCCTGTATACATACTGGTGGCAGATACTACACCATGAAGAGATGTGTGTCCCCGTTTATGCCAGGTACCATCGAACGCTGCAGTCAAATCTCTGTTACCATTATTTTCCATTACTGCCTCTTCCACAGCGTTCTTCATAGATTCTATACAGACATCTTCTACTTTAGACCCTATTAATTTATTATAGGTCGTAAACTTGGTTGGGGGATTTGGAAGATCCATGATGCCACAGAAAATTGCACCTGCAGTAGCACCCTTACCAACTGAACGCAAGGAATAAACAAATCTAATGTTGTGTTCGTAGATTTTGCTACCATTTTCTTCAGTTGCAGTTACTGCAACACTGTTCCAAAAGGTGGTCATGTATGAACACTTATCACATTTCAGTTGTATTTCACTAGCAAGTCCTACGTGCTTTATTATGGAGAGTTCCAGACCAACTTCACTACAATGAATACATCTTACACAGTTTGAAAAAATTCCTTTGAGAACCGACATATCAAATGTTTCATTCACATCCAATTCGCCCATAAAACATTCATAGTTTTCACTCATTGAACCAAGCTTCTTCTGTGAAGTATTTTCTTTCCCACTTTGACTGCTATGGGCAGGTGTACTTGAGAGGTTAGGTTCACTCATTTGGTTATTGTCTTTATTGTTTACAGTAATAACACATACCTTTGGCTTTCCAACATTTCTCCTTTTCTTAAAAGCCTTCAGAGGATTTCTAATAACTTTACTTTTACTCATTATTATACTTCAACAAAACAGAGACTCAAGAAACAGAACTAATTACGAATATTTTCGAGATAACGACAGAGTAAATAAACATGAAACAATCGACAATCACACCAGCGATATATATTGAACCATCACAGGTTAGCCACAAGACATACTTTATCTCACATCACTAAAATGTACCTGATGAACACGGACGTTAAAAATAACACCATTTGACAGCAGTTTAACAGCGCCACAGTGGGTCACGCCCATGTAGAACACATTTCAAAAAAAATTTAAAAATAGTTGTAGTCTTCGGAATTGAATAAATTATATATCTACTAAAAGGTAATAGTCTGCAGATTCAGAAAACGCAAAAAAGTAAAAATTGAACTTTTCATGATTTTGAGCCTTTCCGGAGCCCCTTAAGGCAACGTTCCTGAGAAGCGGAGGATCTGGGTTCGGTTCTCGGTCCGGCACAAATTGCAGCTTTCGCCCTTGCTTTATCACAGCGCCCTTTGCGGCTGGAAAAGCAAGTTTCCCCACCCACATTTTCCCCATCCTCTGTTTCATATAAATCTATGTAGTTTAAGACCTTTTCATATTTTGAAACCACTCACAGATTATTTCAAATATCTCGGGCTGTACAATAGGTATGTCATCGTGCAAAGCCTATCTTCTCCCTGTGTGAGGCGGCGCACATAAAGACATCCGATTTGATATTCAACTCTTCTTGGAATACGGCAGATAACAGACACGAGATTGCGACTCTCAGCATCTGAACTTTGCGTTCTGCCATACGGTAGGTCTTGTCATGGGGGAACATCGCCAAAGAGGTCCACCGCATGAACGTCTACAAAAGTGATTCCAGTGGTGGTTTCCCATTGCTTTCCACTGATGATGATGAAATGATAATGAGGACAACACAACACCCAGTCCGTGACGGGAGAAAACCTCCGACCCAGCCGCCGCCGCGCTGACCACTCAACTAGGGGGCGGACCACCATCTAAAGAAGAGAGCTGTATCAGTCGTCCAAAAATGGCATAGCAAAATGCAGTCATGAGCAGCAGTGGACACTGATAAATACATCTTGTCGTCCAGACACATGAGTCATTGCATTGTCAATACAGATCACTCTTACATTCTTTGGACGACAAAATTTTCGCCTTCGACAGACGATTTAATTTCAATGAAGGGCATGCCAATTTCTACTTTATGGTCATTTTCAAATGAAAAGTCTATACCTGAACTGCCACTACAATTTGAATGTGCACAGAACAGTGCCATGTTTTGAAAAATTCTATAAAGAAGATGCACAAATGTTGTTACATTCCACTGCATGAACAATGTTTGACTATGGCTTGGAACGTTTGTGTATGGCAGATCATCTTTCAGGTTTTTGACACACACAGTATCTCTCACTTCAAAGTCATCGTAAGGCTAAAACTGCAATCGTGACATCTAAAACCAAACAGAGTCAAATGCGAAATTGCTCCTGTTCAAAACGTGCCACGTGACTCAGTCTTGCTCCAGAAAAGACAGTCCGCTAAAGTAATCTAGTTTACTAAAATTAAAGAAAAACATAGCATTCACTGAAAATCCGGAGCTCTTTTTTTCATTCACTGATGGATTAAGCAATGTTCCAGATGCCTAAACAAACTGCGATCTTCAGTTTAACCCACCCAACACCGATTCGTATTTAAAAGCTAGCTGCAGCAGTTGCTGGAAAAGACTTTCTGCTAGTTTCTTTGCGGCGTCAGAAAAATTTAGTAGCTAGTGCTTCTGTATTTGCTTGAACTGTAGGTTTAATTGGGAAAAGCGAAGTACCAGTACTCTAAAAAAAAAACACTTGTACTAATACAAGAAATATATACACGGCACTTCTATAATACACAGAGGAAGGAAGGGAGATTAATGTTTTATGTCCCGTCGACATCGAAGCCATTAGACACAGAGCACCACATCAGAGTGTTTCAACGATGGCGAAGGTAAATTGGTCATGCCCTTCAAAACGAACCATCCCCTCATTTGAATTAAGCTATTTAAGGAAATCGCGGAAAACCTAAACCTGGATGGCCGGATGCGGATTTCAGTCGTCGTCCTCTCCCGAAAACGAGTCCTGTGTGCTAACCACTGCGACACCTGGTTCGGTTGCTATAAAATGGTTCAACTGTCTCTAAGCACTATGGGACTTAACAACTGAGGCCATCAGTCCCCTAGACTTGGAACTACTTAAACCTAACTAAGCAAAGGACATAACACACATCCATACCCGAGGCAGGATTCGAACCTGCGACCGTAGCAGCAGCGCGGTTCTGGACTAAGGCGCCTAGAAATGCTCGGCCACAGCGGCTGGCTCGGTTTCTATAGTTTTAAAGGAATTGTCATTACAGTGGATACAGTTACAGATACAACAAAATACACTTCGCAGTAGTAATGTGTAAATGAAAGTTGAGTAACTACACGGTCCAGTCACATTAATGTGACCATCGCCTATGTTCGACGTCAATGTGCCACAACCATTCACAGACGGCAGGTCGAAGCACCAGTAGCGGAGGGTATATAAAGAGTGTTCGGGGACGCGGAAACAGTGCAGTTCTTGTCGTAATGCGGAACCGGAGTAATTTATCTCTGACACCCAAAAGGGCAAGATCATTGACTTTCGGATCAAGAGTGGATGCATTTCCGAAACGGCTAAGTTTGCCCACTGTTCACGTACAGCAGTGGTTGAAGTATACCGTGCGTGGCAAAATGGCGTTATCCAAAACCGGCGCCGAGGCAACTGCGGTTGACCACGGGCCATAGATCACAACGCTGAACGACTGCTGCGGAGATGTGTTGTACAATAAACGTGCAACAGATGAGCAACTAACCGCCCAGATGAATCAAGGAGCATATTAACAATGTCTCCTTCACAGTCGTTCTGCGAAAGTCGTTGTGTACGGGCATCTCCAGCAGGCTCCTAGTTCATACAGCTATGTTCACTGCTGTTCATAGGCGACGAAGGCTGGAATTTGCGCCCCAGTACCGTAACTAGACGTACACTGAATGGTGACAGATGGTCTTTTCAGATTAATCACCTTTTGTGCTCCATCGGACAAATGGACGTTGGCGTGTACGGCGTGAAACATCTGAAAGCAAGCACGCTGTAATAATCGTCGGAAGGGTTCAAGCCAGCAGAAGTAGCATTATGGTCTAGGGAATTTTTTTCGTTGCATTCCCTGGGTGAGCTCTTCGTTCTGGAAGACATAGTGGATCAACACATGTTTGCAACTATGTTTTGGCAACTATGTCTACCCAAACATGCAGATGACCGCTGTGCCCGAGCGCTTCTAGGCGCTTCAGTCCGGAACCGCGCGACCGCTACGGTCGCAGGTTCGAATCCTGCCTCGGGCATTCATGTGTGTGATGTCCTTAGGTTAGTTAGGTTTAAGTAGTTCTAAGTCGTAGGGGATTGATGACCCCAGATGTTAAGTCCCATAGTGCTCAGAGCCATTTGAACCGAACATGCAATTTGTTTTTCCTTGACACTATGGCATCTATCAGCAGGACAATGCAACGCGTCACACAGCTCACAGTGTACACGAGTGGGTCGAGGCGCACCAGAAAGAATTTATCGTACTCCCCTGGCCAGCAAACTTCCCTAGTTTAAACCCAATCGAGACTCTGTGAACCACCTGTAGGCGCTATTGGTCCTCAGCTAAGAAGCCTATCATAGTTGGCAGCGGCACTGGTATCGGAATGGCTCCACATTCCTGTCGGTACTTTCCAGAACTTCATTCGATTCCCGGCTGGGTCGGAGATTTTCTCCGCTCAGGGACTGGGTGTTGTGCTGTCTTCACCATCATTTCATCCCCATCTGGCGCGCAGGTCGCCCAATGTGTCGACGAATGTAATAAGACCTGCACCAAGGCAGCCGGACCTGCCCCGCAAGGGGCCTCCCGGCCAATGACGCCAAACGCTCATTTCTATTGATTCTCTTCCTGCACGTCTCGTAGCAGTCCTCGTTGCAAAAGGTGATTATACAAGCTTTTTACAGGTGGTCACATTAATTTGAGTTGACAGCGGATAATTCTGTAATTTTTTTATGTAATACAGTGATCAGCCTTATTAGTTCCACAAATACAAGGCAAAATATGGCTAATCATTTGCCGGCAATAAACGAAGTTTCGAGGTTCAAATCACGATCCGCCACACAGTTTCAGTCTGTCAGGATGCTTCGTTGGTCTAATAACATTCAAATTTAAATTACTGTTTTACTTGAAAGTAAGACACACAGAATACATCTGTTGCAATAAAATTACTCTGCTATAAGAAAATTTGAAACCTAACGAAACAGTACTATGTGAAACTAATTGAGCGGTGCAAAACATATGTAGGATAATAACCCTAAAAATTAGCTGAAGACAATACAACTTTAGAATGTATGACACAAAACACTGTTTGTAGCTTGGTAACTTGAAAATGACGTCATAAATGTGAATTAAGCATTATTTTCTGCGACACAGTTTGGTGTCTTAAATTGAGAACAACAGTAATGGGAACCCACTTCATTAACTATGGCTCTTACCTTTAACTGGTCTCACACACAATACGTCACAACAGACGCATTAAAATTTGATGATGTCTTGCAACACGAGCTTCAGCTTAACTCCCGTGTAGTGAAACCATCATTGCTGTTTTGTATTCAGCTCAGCTTCCCGTTAATTACAAAGGAAAGTAGTAATAAGCCTGAAGGCGGGGTCTTCCTAAACAGACCGACTGCCGGGGTAGGTCCTTTGAAGTAGCGCATGCGAGGGCACTACTGAGGGGACAAAGCCACGGACAGCCCTTTGTGTGGGCGGTACGTTTTCCCTAGTGCATAGGAGCGAACCGGCTGCATAATCAAGCAGGCTTATCAGTCATGGCGCGTAACCAGTGAACTGCCGGCAATGGACAAGTTTTCCACTGTCCACTTTTGCGAATACCTAAACTAAAATGATGAGTACAAGCAGTGTAGAGATCGCTGTCATTACCTTAACGCGTGGTTACTCGTAAATAAAGTAGTTGTAGTACTTCCAGGATCACTTTTAGATATTTGCATCAAGGTTGTCTGCAGAGACTACTCGCAAAATTCCTGTTCCATTTCCGTGTTTGGGCAAAGATTAACGTAAAAGTTTTTTTCTACTCATTAGACCACCTTTGCACTCCACCTGTAGCTGGAGAGGCAGTGCAATAAATTCAGAAGAAAAACTTCTAAAAGCAAAGACCGCTAGTAAAGCATGTATTTCGATAACCGGTTTCGGTAAGACTATATTACCACCTCCGGATCTGCGAAGGACAGAACCAAATTGACAGGGTAACAGGTTTACAGCTCAAGTATAACAATGTACAAAATTAATTGTCCATATGCTTAGAACAGTAAAATACATAAAGCTCTACAAATTCTCGGAACCTCTTCTATCTGTGCTATGTATCGTGTCACATGACGAATATACATGAAAGTATCATGAAAATCACTGGATATCGCAATGTCAGATTCAAAATAAATAATACATACAAATATAAGGATAGTGCACCGAATACGTGTGCCCATGCTCACAAAACAGCTCAGTATAGACAGAGATGCAGAGTAAACACAACAACCATTCAGTAAGACCATCAGGTGGCACTATGGTAGTACAATTTGGAAGTCTTTCGTGTGAAGCAAAGGCATGTGTATACAATACTAAGTAACTGTTAATATGCTACTCGAAAAAAAGAGCTTTCAAAAAACCATTATTTATGTACAAAGCATAATCCAAACCAGAAACCGTTGTGATCCTAAAACAACAAATTTTTATAAAAAGTCTTAGGGAATTCCCAAAAGATTCCATTCTATTGACATGTGAAACGGGTTTATTTTACCAGTTTATGACATAATCCAGTAATTATGCCAAAAATTCTTCATACCCTACAACATACATCGATAAAACAGGCTCCAAACAGTAAAATTTGACTTTCGAACACCGAATTCAGAAACTAAATCTAATAAGTAATTAGATTCCATATCAAGAAATGGCAATATAGACAGTTATATATACACTTATTATGGTACACCATATTAGACGATTGTCAATAGAGCATCATGTCTAGAAACATAGCAACGTGTCGTTCGCTGTCTAGATGGAGTTATATTGTGGCTAGACTTCGGATGGAGGCGTTAAATATTTTAATTTACACCATAAATATAGTATAGGTCCCTACTGTGTGAAAAAGACCACGTAAGTAAAAGAATATGTATTGTACAATTAATTTCGTTAAGTGTAAAATTTGTTGCTCAACGTGCACGTATACCTTTTGGTACACCTTGTTTGATGGTTTCTGTCTCACATCTATAATTGATTACATTTCCTTCAGTACTCTGTCTCGTGCCTATGGATTTTTTCTTGGTTATCATATAAGAATTTCAAATTTAATAACATTTCCTTTGAATCCCGGATTGCTATACCTTCACGTTTACTTTACAGCAGTTCACATCGCCCAAAGCCTTAGATCCCAAAAAATTTCATACGTTTTCTGCTGTCTGTCCAGGGAGCACAGAAAAGACGTGTAGTTGCAGTTTTTATTGAGCTCCTTCCCTTAAACCGTGCTGTCGTGAGTGAAGTGCTTTAAACTTCGTAATAGAATTTCTGACTTTATCAGAAATTCACAGATTTTACCGAAGCAAAAATTTATAGCTTCTATGGTTGGTTGGTTGGTTGGGTGGGGGAAGGAGACCTGACAGCGAGGTCATCGGTCTATTCGAATTAGGGAAGGACGGGGAAGGAAGTCGGCCGTGCCCTTTGAAAGGAACCATCCCGACATTTGCCTGGAGCGATTTAGGGAAATCACGGAAAACCTAAATCAGGACGGCCGGACGCGGGATTGAACCGTCGTCCTCCCGAATGCGAGTCCAGTGTCTTACCACTGCGCTAGCTTCTATGGTTTTTTGCCTTGCATAAAACTAATTTTATTTTACTTATGGTCAATGGGTCTTTAAGTTTTTCTAAGGCGAACATAATGGCACTTCGAGAGCATGCGATCATGGTGGAACTTTTACTACGATTACTTTCAGTCACTGACAGCATGCTCTTCATTATCAGTACCAAGATTCGGCGTTAACCATCTTCAGATCTGTTACAATAAATATAACAGAATAACTACAATTATAATACAACAAATTATAAACTGCAGTTCATATTTGTATAGCTTCTACGAGAAGTATAGGTACCACGCGCAAACACCAGTTTTTACCACTGTTTGCCGGCCGCTGGTGGCCAAGCGGTTCTAGGCGCTACAGTCTGGAACCGCGCGACCGCAACGGTCGCAGGTTCGAATCCTGCCTTGGGCATGGATGTGTGTGATGTCCTTAGGTTAGTTAGGTTTAAGTAGTTCTAAGTTCTAGGGGACTGATGACCTGAGATGTTAAGTCCCATAGTGCTCAGAGCCATTTGAACCATTTACCACTGTTCAGTGCCAAATGTATGTGAGTTTTCCTGTAGAGCATGTGCACGTCACAGCTGAAAACTGCTGCAAAATGTATGGAATTAGCATGCTTGTATAACCTTAAAGTATATCTATCTCAATTACAGCAATAATTAGCTAAGGGAGTAAAGTCGGATGAATCATCTGTCTCTGAATCGTGTAAATTTTGTTTCATGCATTTGTTGCTTGACTATTCTGCGCTGCGTTTCAAGACGCAAACAAGAAACAGACGCTCATTTCCCTGTATAACTTTGAAAAACCGAATAAAAACGTCTCTTACTAGCTTGGAAAAGCAGGCCATTAATCCACTGAGCCTTTCCAGTCAGTTACGGACAACTTCCTCGGTTTTGTTAAGTAGCACTTTGCGCCTAAGCCTACAAAAGTTTTTTGTAACTAACGAAGTTAAAACTCGGGTCAGAGAGAGGTAGCTTTGTCACTATATGCCTCTCTCTGTGAATTATTCAGTCTCCTGAGAGCGGCTCGTCCAAGTGGGGGCGGAAGATTTGTCTCGCATCACCTCAAGAGCTTCCTCAAGGCATCCACTTGTTGCTGTGGGCCCCTTCATTTCTGCTTACAGTACTGAACAACGTTTAAGCGCCGAGCTCACAGCTATTTATTCATGAATGAACATGAATAAATTACATGTTGTCTGTTGCATCTGATGTACATTTGTACGGTTTTTGTGTATTTGCAAGGTGGAGTAGACTTTTATATTTCACATTCAGTACTGAGGGATATTTTATCTGTGCGTAAAAGATGCACTTTGCTCGAGATTCGCATCACTCTCTCTGCGGAAAAACCTGTCAAAGAGAAAATAAGTGTTGAACACTCGCAAAGCACTTTATTTAATAAAAATATTGCACAGGTAGTGGCATTTTCACTACAGTTTCGACGCGCACGTGCGTTATAAAATAGCTGAAAGATCAACGTTTCGTGTACGATGAAAAGCAATGATTTAAAATGCAAAGGGCGCGCCGGTGTGTTATGAACTGCACATACTTGAAGTGAAGGAACATAATTTTTTTGCGCTGGTACATTCTGAACAGCAAATTAATTCATTAATGCAATTACTGAACACAGCAAGCAGACTTGATTTCATCTAACGAGGCATTCTTCAAAATTTTTTTTCATGATATTGTCAAATGTTATGAGAGATCTTACCACGGCTTGAAACTTATTTGGGCCGGTCGGAGTGGCCGTGCGGTTCTAGGCGCTACAGTCTGGAACCGAGCGACCGCTACGGTCGCAGGTTCGAATCCTGCCTCGGGCATGGATGTGTGTGATGTCCTTAGGTTAGTTACGTTTAATTAGTTCTAAGTTCTAGGCGACTGATGATCTCAGAAGTTAAGTCGCATAGTGCTCAGAGCCATTTGAACCATTTTTGAAACTTATTTGGAAGTTTGTACAGTTAGTAACTGCTTCTCAGGGTGCAGGTTTACGTATATGAATCAATAAAAAGTGCATGCCAAAGGGTACTTTTTGTGCTACGTATTATTGTTTCATTCGGCCCCCTTCACGAATTGAGAGCTGGAAGGAGGATTGCTTGTAGATGATCTTGTGCTGTTATTCGCCGGAGTTTATATTCATGTTCTTAACGAGAGTAGCAAGTAGATTTCAATACTTTACAGGTGATAAATAACATTGTTATTTGCATGTAAAGATAAAGCTGGTTGTTTATGAAATTTTTTAATTTACCAGTCCGGTGGCAAGCACACGCTTATCGTTAGCGATCCTATTGAAGATACAGCGAGTGTAACACACAACATGTGTTATATGCTGTAAGGCACAGGAGTCTACATGTGTTTATAATTTAGTGTATTTTATGTTAGATTGTATTTTGCTTGAAATTCGTCAAACAACATTTTGTAGATGTTCTATTAATTTAAAAAAAAGTATGATTTCTGTCACATTCTTCTTTTCGCAAATGAGACTAATTATGCTTTATAAGACCAGTGAATACATTTTGCTGTCAGCGATATCAAGATATAGATTTTTAGTATTGTTTTCTTTGGTTTAGGTAATAGTGCGGTAATAAATACATAATTAATACTTAAGTAAAAAGTGTAAGGGTAAATAGTATAAAATTGGTTACGTTTTGTTTTAAAGGTTGCTTTATCATTTCCATAAAATTTATGTGTCTTTGGTTGGTTTGTTCATTTAGAATCTACCACTCGAATAGTTCCTCGTTTGAGCAGAAATTTCTAGTTCCTGAAGAATGTTTAGTTTTTAGCCTTTGTCGGGTACAACTGACCTACATTGTGCTATGTCCGTCTTTTCGTGATTATGCTCTCTCAGAGGCGTACTGAATACTGACATGTGTTTTCATTGCTGCTCATATTTTCTCGGAATTTAGTTTTAAATTTTTTCCTTGTTTGACGGATTTATTTTTTTTCACACTCATTTACATTTTAATTTATAAGCTCCACATATGTAAAATAGACATTTGCTATGGGAAACTGCCTTGCTGGCACTCTAGCAAAGACATTTCTTGACAAAATTGAAAATTTCTTCTTCAGTAAGCACAAAGAGAAGAGCAATAATAGACATTACTACCTAAGATATGTTGACGACGCTCTTGTCATGTTCGATGGACCTAAATACACATTTATAATTCAATGAACTACAGTCCAACATCACTATGTCCAACTAGTACGTATAATCCACATTATCTATAATACAGGCTAATTTTAGTAGTATTATTAACCTGTTTCAAAGATGTACATGTATTAACACTCAAGTATGAAGTTTGGACCTGTCTGTGTTAATGCCCGTAAGATCAGCGGATTTTTGTTACACTTTAGTGAAATTATTGTTTGCTTGTCTTGCCGAAGTGTACATAGGTAGCGTTCTGACTCACTGAACAAGAAATAATATGTCTTGCTGTTTACTCTCAGACTGTACCTAACCAGAGACTTTACAATGAGTGTTCACAACCAACTTACTCTATTTCATGTATGACTGCGCTATACACATCTGAATATATTTGTACTGTTGTCCTTCGCTACTAAATACATCGCTTGTAGGTTTAATCCGTGATTTTAATTTATTTCATTTTATTTTGGCATAAAGTATTCTATTTCCCACAATTCTGAAGAGAATCGCGTCTGTCGAATGAAACATGTCAATAAAGTAAAGTCATATGTGACCTGTGGCTACCTCAAAAATTTAAATTTAGAATCATACATCGCAGAAGACTGAGAATTGCAAGAAACCTAAAGACGACTGAAAGAAAAGAAAAAAAGTTGTTCTTTATTCTGTAGATTGTGTATTTAACAATAGGTTTAAAAAAATACAATAGTAGCAACTATTTTCAGCCTTTATTTTTGTTTAACGCTTAGTTTTTACATGGTTTGATGCGTATACGGAATTGTTTAGTGGATGAATTTACTAAAATGCAGGACCATGCTCATTTGTGCGGATAATACTATGCACATTAATTTAAAAAAATGGTTCAAATGACTCTGAGCACTATGGGACTTAACATCTATGGTCATCAGTCCCCTAGAACTTAGAACTACTTAAACCTAACCAACCTAAGGACAGCACACAACGCCCAGCCATCACGAGGCAGAAAAAATCCCTGCCCCGCCGGGAATCGAACCAGGGAACCCGGGCGTGGGAAGCGAGAACGCTACCGCACGACCACGAGATGCGGGCCACATTAATTTAACTTTCCTATTCAGTCTGATTGCGTATTATGGTTGTCTATTTCAAAATCTGTAAGTCCACCTGAAGTGATGTGCTATGGATACTTTAGCATCTAGAACTGCTAAACTCACTAGGACTACATGCTGCTTACAACCGTTTTACAGCTTTGTGGGTCTTCATCTTCGCATGGCGTCAAGTTCTATATAAAAATGAATTTCATAAATACACATCAAACCAATAACAGAAAATCTACTATACTACATGTCAGTCTAAGATGAAAGTTAAATATTTGCCACAATCAAAATTCCAATTAGGTAATTATTCCTCAAACACTCATCCATAAAGGCTGAGAAATGATAAGTCACGTGACGAAAATAGGAGGCGAATTACAATCCCACGAAAACAAGTAACGATGTATTTATTTTAAAAACGTAGAGTAGTTTCGAACATGCTTGCACATTTATAATAAAACGTAGGCTGATCACGTCATGCGACTTGATTTCGATTCCAGCCGCTACTTAAATTTTGAACAGAAAAATGAACAATGGCTATCAAAGACATTCGTTATCCCTCTGCCAACAGCTTTTAGTAGTATACACAAAAATATTCAGAAAAAGAAAGGAGTACAATAATATCTGTCACTCTTGAATGAAATCTATAGGAAGTGAAAGGAACAAATCGAGATGGTTGTAGGACAAATATGAAGAAATCTAAAACTGAGTGGTTATAAGGGGGGACAGGTTCGGGCCATAGAAAGGTCAAAGAAACTTCTGGTGAAATTAAAAGCAAACTTATTAATTTAAGTATACAAAGGAAATTCCAGTGTTATGGGAGCGGGACTTTCTCCAAGTGTTACAAAAGATGAAATTCGTTACCATTTGGTAAATGTAGGGGATTGATATTAGATTTCCGCAGAACTTCGGAAGAGTTGCAATTAAACAGATCGAAATGGATCGATGTCATTCATTTCGACGTATAAAATCATTGGAAGAAGTGGCAACCGAAAGGTTATACAGACTATAGACTAGATTATGAGAACGAACATACGATATGCCGGCCTTTCACACAACCGCGTAGATAGTTCTCATCTTTATCCGTGTTTACTATCACATAATCAGTTTAACAGCTCACGCATCCAAGTTGTTGGCAAGTATAATATAAAAAGTATGAATAAGAAAATTTAGCATCTGTTGCATGACGAACAGTTGGGCTTTAGGAAGGGTAGAGGATACAGAGAGGAAAATACGATATTGTGCTTGTAACTGAGGCATGACTTAAGAAAAAGAGGCCAGTTTCTTAAGATTTAAAGACGTAGAAAAACGTTCAAGATATAAAATAGTAAAAGAATTTTGAAATTCACTAGTTATTCGCTAAAAGTAGTTTACTAGTATCAAATAAGCCTTAATTTGAGAAAGAAAATGCTAGGAATGTGCATCCGGAACACAGCACTGAATGGATGGCTGGCTGGCTCTGAGCATTATGGGACTTAACTTCTAAGGTCATCAGTCCCCTAGAACTTAGAACTACTTAAACCTAACTAACCGAAGGACATTACACACATCCATGCCCGAGGCAGGATTCGAACCTGCGAGCGTTGCGGTCGCGCGGTTCCAGACTGTAGCGCCTAGAACCGCTCGGCCACCTCGGCCGGCGCACTGAATGGAAATAAAGTGTAGACCGTGGGAAAACCGGAACAAAAGAGAATCGAAGCATTCGGAATGTGGCACTAAAGTAGGTGTTGAAAATTCGGCGGACTGATTAGAAATAAGGTTATTCGCAAAATCGGCGAGGAAAACAGTATGTGGCACGCACTGACAAGACGAAGGTACGGAATAACAGGGCATCACGGAGAAATGGGAGCTATAGCTAGTAGAAACTGTAAGTGAAGGCAGATGTTGGAATATACTGGAATAACTGGTGACATTGGGAAGAAGTAAAAGGAAGATGTGTCGGGCCGCATCAAACCGCTCAGAAGACTTGCGTGTCGCCGTTGCGTAATCTGCTAACCGGGCGTCATTCTGCGGAGCCTAGTTGCTCTGCCGTTGCGAAGGTTCACTGCCGCTCATGCCATCGGAAACCGCGGAAGCGCTCCTGGTCTCTGACACAGTACGTAGAATCTCCCGTTTTGCCGACGTAATGTTTCACGAGTTGACGGTTATTTCAGAACGTAAATATTTCTTGTTGACTTGGTTGCTGTGGTCAACTAATCTTTGATCTCTCTTCTCTTGTGATAACACACATACACACACACACACACACACACACTTGATTTGAACGAGATCAAGAATTACTTCTTCTGAGGGGGGGTTAGGACGTCAAACGGGCTGACTTGGAGCAGGAGTCACCACAGGACATTTTAATTTCTACTGTCTACACTTTTACAAATAAATTCATAAAACTTTGTCAGCATAACCAGGAAGGATTGAGGACTCACACTCATTGCAGTGCAAGTTCATAGACGTAGCAAAATACCTGTTTTTTTACATGTGAAATTTCATCATTTTTTCACTTATTACTGGCTGCATTTGTTGCTATAGGTACACTTTTCTTCCTAAGTAAGAGAGATTCTTCGATGATTTTTTCATAGCATACAAACAGTAGCTACAGGTGTATGAAACTCTAGAATTTTCCAAATCTAATAAAAAACTGTGGAAAAAATTGAGATAATTAACTATAGAACTTGAGTTTTTTCTAAACATGAAGTTTAAAATGTAACAGTTCATTCATTTTTTTCATAAAATAAATAACTTATAGAGTTTCATACACCTGTAACTATGATTTGTATGCTGTGCAAAAGTCATCGAAGAATCTCTCTCACTTAGGAAGGAAAGTGTACCTATAGCAACAAATGCAGCCAGTGGAAAGTGAAAAAAAATGATGAAATTTCACATGTAAAAAAAAAGTGTTTTACTACGTTTTTGAGCTTCCACTGCTATGAGTATGAACCCTGAATCCTTCCTGGTCCTGCTGTTAAAGTTTTATGAATTTATTTGTAAAAGTATAGACAGTGGAAATTAAAGTGTCCTGTGGTACCTCTCCTGCTCAAAGTCGACCCGTTTGACGTCCTACCCCACTTAAATATTTGAATTTTCTTGGGCGACACTAAAACGTGTGCTCGTCCTTACGTTCTTCACTGTATTTTAGTTGCTCAAGGCAACAACGTACAGTTTTTCGTTACTTTTTCAATTATTCTTGTTTTTGATTAAAGTTTTCTTTTCGCACCTCTCATTTGCGTCTTGCACTTATGGCGCCAAAATGAAGTGGTGCGGTTCACTACGGTTTATGTTAGCATTGCTGAGGGTACCTATTTCACGAAGAGATCAGTCATCATGGTGCTATTCATAGTATCTTTACCTTGAGCGTCTTCCTACGGGCGCCAGTACCACTAACTGTACCGTGGGACTTCATTTCCAACTGACGTGGGTCGAGGGCTGTAAGAGAGAGCTTCTCTAGCAACTAGCTGCGAAATCACGTAACCACTTTTTAGAGAACAGTTCTTTATTTAATGTTTCTCATACACCACAATAACATCGAGTGAACAGATCTCTCATTTACAGCATGCTCTTAGCCAGTCTAGACGCCGTAAGTCATCGAATGAAAGACGGCAATTACGTAAAAGACTACAAATTATAGCTTCATTTGTTCTGCAGCTTGACCATTGTCGTCAGGTCCCTTCTTTTTGGAGTGCGGAGCATCCTAAAAGCGCGACTGCAAAGTGTAAACGACTTCATCGCAAGCAAAGACACTCGCCCGTCGTCGCATCTTGTGGATGCACTGTGCTCATATTTCGCCCTTCATATCTGCACCAAATCCTAAAAATGGGCGGTTAGTGCGTCGTTCTTAAAAAATGGTTCAAATGGATCTGAGCACTGTGGGACATAACATCTGAGATCATCAGTCCACTAGAACTTAGAACTACTTAAACCTAACGAACGTAAGGACATCACACACTCCAAGCCCCAGGCAGGATTCGAACTTGCGACCGTAGATTTCGCGCGGTTCCGGACTGAAGGGCCTAGAACGGCTCTCTCACAGCGGCCGGCTGCGTCGTTCTTCTTACACAACTAATTAAAATCATGTTTCTTCACGTTTCTCCACGAACAGCTTTCACAGGTATTGCAGGAAGAAGTCAGACATGTTGCTTTATTAAATAATAACATGTACCACTACAAGAATAAGTAAGAGAAAGTCGTGTCGGGTGCCATCATATAACTAAAGAAGACTGATCACCTGAGAAAATCCGCCATAACAAGTAAAGAGGTGCATAGTTTGTAGTCTCTATTGAGTTAAACGTGGAAGAACAGGCTGAATATTAATTAGTGTATTTCTGTGGCTTCCGTAACCTGGGCGTAGAAACCTGCCTGACCGCTCTCCTTTGCTCGTCTAAGTTGTTTACAAAGAAGCGCATATGAAGCATGCTGATGTAACTGGTCAACACATTTACGTCAGACGTCCTCTGCCAGTGAGGAAACTAACACAATGATATATGAAGTGGACAAGTGCATCATGATTCACAACCCCGTGGACAGTGAAAACCATCCTGGAGTTTATTGTGCGGCATAATATGTAGCAGCTAAAAAACAAAACGGGTTTAATTTACTCACGGTAAACATCTTCATATCGATGTACATGTTTTCATGTTTTGGAATAGTGTTGCTCAATAAAATCGTATCCATCTAACTTCAATAAAACACCAGCAAGAACTGTTCTACCAGATATCTGAGTTTCAACATGAGACTTAGGAAGTCAAAGATGATCCAAAGAGAGTGGTATCCAAACAAAAACGCTGAAATTATAAAATGTTAGAAACCAAAATCAAATAATAAAGGAAAATAAAGAGAATTCGCAAAATAATAAGCCTTAATGGAAGGAAAACTATAACCAAAGTATAAGAAATTAAATAAACATCAGCTTCAAGCCGTTCCGTTTATTTTTTGTTGTTCTCATACAATGCTTCATCTAGAAGAACACAACCAGTTAAGAAATTCTAAACAACTGCACGACATAGAGCTACCTCCATGAACCACGGACCTTGCTGAGGTGGGATGGCTTGATTGCTTCAACCCGGAACACACCTTCAATACGCAGGTGAAACCACAACGGGGTGATTCTATGGAGAGACCAGACAAACAAGTGGCTCCTGAAGAGTCAGCAGCTTTTTAAGTAGTTGCAGGGTCAACAGTTTGGATGTTGACTGATTTGGTCTTGTAACGTCAGTCAACACGGCTCTCCTGTGCTGATACTGGGAACGACTGAAAGCAAAGGAAAACTACAGCCATTACTTTTTTCGAGGGCATGGCGTTCTACGGCCGGCCGAAGTGGCCGTGCGGTTAAAGGCGCTGCAGTCTGGAACCGCAAGACAGCTACGGTTGCAGGTTCGAATCCTGCCTCGGGCATGGATGTTTGTGATGTCCTTAGGTTAGTTAGGTTTAACTAGTTCTAAGTTCTAGGGGACTAATGACCTCAGCAGTTGAGTCCCATAGTGCTCAGAGCCATGGCGTTCTACAGTATGGTTACATGATGATGGCATCCTCTTGGGTAAACTATTCCAGAGCTAAAATAGTCCCCCATTCAGATCTCTAGGCGGGGAATACCTTTGTACGTCTCAGAGTGGAATTTTATATCCCTGAGTCGAGCAGTTAACTTAAAGAATTTGGAAAGGGAAACGGAAAGGTTTGAATTAGATACAGTGGGAATTAGTGCAGTATGAGGTGGTTTTCTAGTGAGCTTACCAACACGAAATCAAATAGAGCAAATGTAGGGGCACGTCTAATAATGAATTAGGAAATAGGATTGCAGGTAAATACTATGAGCAGCATAGTGAACGCAATACGACAACCACCACAGTAGCAGAGATTAATATTCCATCTAGTTCCACGGATGATTAAGAGATTGAAAATAACTGTATGGTGAGATAAAACAAATTACTCAGATATTTAAAGGAGAGGAAACTTTGAATGTGAAATAGACTGGAATTCGATAGAGGGAAAAGGAAGAGAAGGAAAAACGGTAGGAGAATATGGACTGGTTAAAAGAATGAAAGAGTACGCCGCTTGGTAGAATTTTGCGCAGAGCATAATTTAATCATTGCTAGTACTTGCTTTAAGAATCATGACAGAATCATAGAAGAGATCTGAAGACACATGTAGGTTTGACGTTGATTATGTAAGACATTTGACATTTATAGAGGCAGATGCGGACTCTGACCATAGTTAATTGGTTATGAACTGTAGATTAAAACTGACTAATTTGCAAAATGGTGAGAAACTAAGGAGATGGGGAGTGCATAAGTTGAAAGAAACAAATGTTGCGGAAAGTTTCAGAGGGAGCAACTTTGGAAGATGAAATAGTGGCGGCAGCGGAGGATCCCACGTGTAAAAATACAAGCCCTAACAGAAGTCCTTCTGTAGCCCTACATATATGAAAGCAGAAAATATGAAGACGAAGCAAGTCGATCAAGAGTACGGGAATACAGCCGTCTAAGAATGAGACTGACAGAAAATGCAGAATGCTAAGCGGTAAAGGCTAGAGGGCAAATGCAAGGTTGTAGAAGCACATGTCACCAGGGGATGGACAGGTACCGCCTATAGGAAAATTAGAGAGGCCTTTGGGGAAAAGAGAAGCGGAGTATGAATGTCAAGAGCTTAGATGGAAAACCAGTACTAAGCAAAGAAGGGAAAGCTGCAAGATGAAGGAGTGTAAAGAAGAGCTACACAAGAGAACGAACTTGAAGGCAGTACCATACAAAAATAAGGGGACGTATAGACGAAGATGAAATGGGACATATGAAGCTGCGAGAAGAATGTAACAGAGCTCTGAAAAACGTAAATCGAAACAAGGCCCATGGAGTAGATGGAATTTCGTCAGAACTACTGATATCCTTTGGAGGGTCAGCCATGAACAAAACTATTCCACCTGATATGCAAGAGGCACGAGATGGACGAAGGACTTCAAGAAGAATGTAAGACCTTCAATTACAAATAAATCAGGTACTACAGGTGTGAATATTACCTATCTATCAGTTTAATAACTGATGCGAGTTATTTACATAATAATGGAGAAACTGACAGAATCCGAGCTCGTGAATTGTTAGTTTGGATTCCGGATAAATATAGGAATAGGAACACGTGAGGCAGCACTGATGCTCCGACTTATAGTAAAGAGGGGTTAAGAAAGGGGGAAAGTAGGTTTATAGAATATGCAGGGTTAGAGGTAGAAGCTCTGGCAGAGAACGAAGTGAGACGGGTTTTTAGCCGATCTCCGACGTCGTTCAAACTGTACATTGAGCAAGCAGTAAAAGAAATCAACAATATATTTTAGGGAATTAAATTTCAAGAAGGCAAATAAAACCTTTGAGGTTTGCGGATGACATTTATAATTCTGCTCAAATGGTTCGAATGGCTCTGAGCACTATGGGACTTAACAGCTGTGGTCATCAGTCCCCTAGAACTTAGAACTACTTAAACCTAACTAACCTAAGGACATCACACACATCCATGCCCGAGGCAGGATTCGAACCTGCGACCGTAGCAGTCGCGCGGTTTGTAATTCTGTCAGAGCCAGCAGAGGACCTAGGAGAACAGTTGAACGAAGTGAACAGTGCTTGAAATAAAAGCAAAAATTGTGGTAATGGAATGTAGTCGAATCAAATCAGGCGAGTCTGATGTAATTAATTACGAAATGAGCACTAAAAATAGTAGATGAGTGTTGCTATATGGGCAGCAAAGTTGCTGATTATGGCAGAAGTGGAGAGGATATAAAATATAAACGGAAAATGGCTAGAAAAGCGTTTCTGAAGAAGACACATTATGCATAGATTTAACTGTTATAAAGTCCTTTGTGAAAGTACATGGCGTGTAACCTTGTAAAACGTGGACGTAAACAGTTCAAGAAGAAAATACGCCTTTAAAGGCAGTGCTACAGAAGTATGCTCAAGATCAGAGGGGTAGAATGGGTAACTAAGGAGCAAGTACTGTATAGATTTGGGGAGAACAGAAATTTGTGGCATAACTGGACTAAAAGAAAGGACTGGTTGTTTGGACTAATTCTGAGACATGAAGGAATCATCAGTGTAGCACTGGAGGGAAAAGTGGGGATAAAAATTTTAGAGCGAGACCAAGACAAGAACACCTCAAACAGGTTCAAACTGATGTTTATTGCAGTAGTTATTCGGATATGAAGAGACTTGCATAAAGTAAAGTAGCAAGGAGAGCCGCATCAAGCCAGTTTTCGGACTGACCACAACGACAATAACAACAGACACAGCTACAAACAGCATGTTTTATTCGATTTTATAAATAGAAGTAAATAAGTCCTCAATCATCCGGAATCAAGAGGTTCGCATCAGTGTTCTAGTCATAAATCACAGTGAGACTTCTGCTCTATTACTGTTCTAGGCTTTTTCGTGTTAGGTCCAAAATGGAATTCTGTACAGAAACTCTTGTGAAACATCTGGTGTCTACAGAATCTCTATGAATGCAGTAATCAGTATCGCAAGTGAATTACGTTTTATCTTTTTTTCCCTCGTCAGCTGTAGTCTGTTCACTCAACTGGCTTAACACCAAACGATTGTCCAAACTTCTACTCTGATTTACTACTTCACCCAGATGTATGCTATTCTTGCAATGCCTCTTCCTTCAAGTTCTGCGCAGGTCGCGTTTTACAACAAAATACCTTTTTCCGCCCTATGAGCCATTTACGAAAATGAGGTACCATCAGAACTTTACCTTGTAGCTGTTTGCACTGTATGAGGAAGTAGCGCGCTTCTCCGTCAACTCATAACATTACCTTACGCTCTAATAAGCTACAGGCGTAAGCGATACTGGTTATGCTGCAGGTGATATCACACGTGTTCCTTCTTTGTTTTCGGCAGAGTTTAACCCGACTAGCAAGTGAAGATCAATTTTCAAAAGCTTTAGAAACTAGCGCAAATGAAGCTCTGTTAACTAACATAGCGTTCTCCATAACAGAACTGGTTGGAAATATTTTCATTTCATTACGTGAAACGCCCAAAATCTATAAACGATTATGGTCACCTTGAAAAGCACCATACTGGAATACGCAAAGTTTACGCATGAGTTCCTGGCGGAATGCTGTTACTAGAGAGTTTGGTAGTTGCCACTAATGCTGATACTATCAAAAGAACAAAAAGTCTTGTATAGAGTATTCCAGGGAAAGGTTATAGTAGCCATTATTAGGCAGATTATACTGGGTATTATACTATACGACTGTTACTTATTCCAGAGGAAGATCTTTTACTTGGAATGATTGTCTGCTTGAATTTATTTTGGTTTAAAAATAATAAAAGAAGTACCCACTTTTCTTTTGTAATGTCAGATACTCTAATCAGCCTGAACATCACCGTCCACATCGATATAAACCACTCCAGACGACAACAGCGTCACCTGGCGAGGAATGAGTGCTTGCCAGACACACATAAGGTGCACATAGCATCCGTGAGCGCGCTGTCCGGGTGTAGAACGGGAAAGGCGGGCTATGAATCTGAATTTGACCGAGAGCAGGCAGTGGTAGCCTGGAGGCTCGGCACGAGCATTTCGGAAATTGCACGATTTGTTGAGTGTTCGAGCAGTGCTGTGGTACGTGTCTCCAACAGGTGACGAAACCAAAGTGAAAATACGTCCAGACGTCGTGGGGTTGGGCGACTACCCCTCATTACAGATATCGGACGTCGTAGGCTGGACAGACTGGTAAATCAGAACAGGCGGCAAACTGTGGCGGAACCAACATCAGACTTTAATGCTGGGCAAAATAGAAGCGTGTCTGAAACACAGATGACCAAACACTCTTAATGGTGGGTCTCCGCAGCTTGCCTGTGCCAATTTTAACACTGCAACATCAGCAACTACGACTGAACTGGGCACATGACCATCGGCACTGGACTTTGGTGCAGTGGCAGAGCACTGCATGGTCCGACGAACCACGATACCTTCTTCATTGTGCCAATGAGAGAGCGCGAATCCGTCGCCTTCCAGGGGAACAGATCTTTGACTCCTGTATTGAGGGACGGAGACAAGCTGGCGTCGGCTCCATTATGTTCTGGGGAGCATTCATCTGGGCATTCATGGGTCCAGTGGAACTCGTGGAAGGTACCCTTTATAGCCAAGGAGTATCGTACACTGGTTGCAAACTACGTACACCCCCTCACGACGATCGTGTTTCCTGATGCTAGTGGCATTTTGAACAAGATTATATGCCATGTCACAAGGCCAGGAGTGTGATGGAGTGGTTCAAGAGACACAATGGCGTGTACGAATTGATGTGCTGGTCCCCTGGCTCGCCAGATCTGAACCTGACTGAACCTGACTGAACCTGACTGAACCTGACTGAACCTGACTGAACCTGACTGAACCTGACTGAACCTGACTGAACCTGACTGAACCTGACTGCTTGCCGGGGGGTCTCATCCGAGATGTGGAGGAGGCCCTGCCGGCGGCGATAGAGAGCACTGGGTGCACCCAACTGCAAATTGTTGCTTATTTCGGCACAAATGACTCCTGTCGTCTGGGTTCAGAGGTCATCCTCAGTTCGTACAGGCGGTTGGCGAAATTGGTGAAGGCAGAAAGCCTCGCTCGCGGGGTGGAATCAGAGCTAACTATTTGTAGTATCGTTCCCAGAACCGATCGCGGTCCTCTGGTTTGGAGCCGAGTGGAAGGCTTAAACCAGAGGCTCAGACGATTCTGCAGAGATCTGTGGTGCAAATTTCTCGACCTCCGCTATCGGGTGGAGAAATGTAGGATCCCCCTGAATAGGTCAGGCGTGCACTACACGCCGGAAGCGGCTACAAGGATAGCGGAGTACGTGTGGAGTGCACATGGGGGTTTTTTAGGTTAGAGAATTCCCTCCCTAGGCCCGACAAGACGCCTCCTGAGACGCGGCAAGGTAGGAGTAGGGTAAATGTAACAGGGAATAACAATATTAATGTGCGAATAATAAACTGTAGGAGCGTCTATAGAAAGGTTCCAGAACTGCTCTCATTAATAAACGGTCACAAACCCCATATAGTACTAGGGACAGAAAGGTGGCTCAAACGAGACGTAAACAGTAATGAAATCCTAAACTCAGATTGGAATGTATACCACAGAGACAGGCTGGACTGTGAAGTGGGAGGCGTGTTTATAGCGATTAGAAGTGCAATAGTATCGAAGGAAATTGACGGAGATCCGAAATGTGAAATGATTTGGGTGAAGGTCACGGTTAAAGCAGGCTCTGACATGGTAATTGGATGTCTCTATAGGCCTCCTGGCTCAGCAGCTGTTGTGGCTGAGCACCTGAAGGATAATTTGGAAAATATTTCGAGTAGATTTCCCCATCATGTTATAGTTCTGGGTGGAGATTTTAATTTGCCGGATATAGACTGGGAGACTCAAACGTTCATAACGGGTGGTAGGGACAAAGAATCCAGTGAAATTTTTTTAAGTGCTTTATCTGAAAACTACCTTGAGCAGTTAAACAGAGAACCGACTCGTGGTGATAACATATTAGACCTTCTGGTGACAAACAGACCCGAACTATTTGAAACAGTTAACGCAGAACAGGGATCAGCGATCATAAAGCGGTTATGGCATCGATGATTTCAGCCGTAAATAGAAGTATTAAAAAAGGTAGGAAGATTTTTCTGTTTAGTAAAAGTGACAAAAAGCAGATTACGGAGTACCTGACAGCTCAACACAGAAGTTTTGTCTCAAGTACAGATAGTGTTGAGGATCAGTGGACAAAGTTCAAAACCACCGTACAACATGCGTTAGATGAGTATGTGCCAAGCAAGATCGTAAGAGATGGAAAAGATCCACCGTGGTACAACAACCGAGTTAGAAAACTGCTGCGGAAGCAAAGGGAACTTCACAGCAAACATAAACATAGCCAAAGCCTTGCAGACAAACAAAAATTACGCGAAGTGAAATGTAGTGTGAGGAGGGCTATGCGAGAGGCGTTCAATGAATTCGAAAGTAAAGTTCTGTGTACTGATTTGGCAGAAAATCCTAAGAAATTTTGGTCTTATGTCAAAGCGGTAGGTGGATCAAAACAAAATGTCCAGACACTCTGGACCAAAATGGTACTGAAACAGAGGATGGCAGACTAAAGACCGAAATACTAAATGTCTTTTTCCAAAGCTGTTTCACAGAGGAAGACTGCACTGCAGTTCCTTCTCTAGATTGTCGCACAGATGACAAAATGGTAGATATCGAAATAGACGACAGAGCGATAGAGAAACAATTAAAATCGCTCAAAAGAGGAAAGGCCGCTGGACCTGATGGGATACCAGTTCGATTTTACACAGAGTACGCGAAGAAACTTGCCCACTTCTTGCAGCGGTGTACCGTAGGTCTCTAGAAGAACGGAGAGTTCCGAAGGATTGGAAAAGGGCACAGGTCATCCCCGCTTTCAAGACGGGACGTCGAACAGATGTGCAGAACTATAGACCTATATCTCTATCGTCGATCAGTTGTAGAATTTTGGAACACATATCATGTTCGAGTGTAATGACATTTCTAGAGACTAGAAATCTACTCTGTAGGAATCAGCATGGGTTTCGAAAAAGACGGTCGTGTGAAACCCAGCTCGCGCTATTCGTCCACGAGACGCAGAGGGCCATAGACACGGGTTCACAGGTAGATGCCGTGTTTCTTGACTTCCGCAAGGCGTTCGATACAGTTCCCCACAGTCGTTTAATGAACAAAGTAAGAGCATGTGGACTATCAGACCAATTGTGTGATTGGATCGAAGAGTTCCTAGATAACAGAACGCAGCATGTCATTCACAATGGAGAGAAGTCTTCTGAAGTAAGAGTGATTTCAGGTGTGCCGCAGGGGAGTGTCATAGGACCGTTGCTATTCACAATATACATAAATTACCTTGTGGATGACATCGGAAGTTCACTGAGGCTTTTTGCAGATAATGCTGTGGTGTATCGAGAAGTTGTAACAATGGAAAAAAATGGCTCTGAGCACTATCTGACTTAACATCTATGGTCATCAGTCCCCTAGAACTTAGAACTACTTAAACCTAACTAACCTAAGGACATCACACAACACCCAGTCATCACGAGGCAGAGAAAGTCCCTGACCCCGCCGGGAATCGAACCCAGGAAACCGGGCGTGGGAAGCGAGAACGCTAGCGCACGACCACGAGTTGCGGACTGTAACAATGGAAAATTGTACTGAAATGCAGGAGGATCTGCAGCGAATTGACGCATGGTGCAGGGAATGGCAATTCAATCTCAATGTAGACGAGTGTAATGTGCTGCGAATACATAGAAAGATAGATCCCTTATCATTTAGCTACAAAATAGCAGGTCAGCAACTGGAAGCATTTAATTCCATAAATTATCTGGGAGTATGCATTAGGAGTGATTTAAAATGGAATGATCATATAAAGTTGATCGTCGGTAAAGCAGATGCCAGACAGATTCATTGGAAGAATCCTAAGGAAATGCAATCCGAAAACAAAGGAAGTAGTTTACATTACGCTTGTTCGCCCACTGCTTGAATACCGCTCAGCAGTGTGGGATCTGTACCAGATAGGGTTGATAGAAGAGATGGAGATGATCCAACGGAGAGCAGCGCGCTTCGTTACAGGATCATTTAGTAATCGCGGAAGCGTTACGGAGATGATAGATAAACTCCAGTGGAAGGCTCTGCAGGAGAGACGCTCAGTAGCTCGGTACGGGCTTTTGTTAAAGTTTCGAGAACATACCTTCACCGAAGAGTCAAGCAGTATATTGCTACCTCCTACGTATATCTCGCGAAGAGACCATGAAGATAAAATCAGAGAGATTAGAGCCCACACAGAAGCATATCGACAATCTTTCTTTCCACGAACAATACGAGACTGGAATAGAAGGGAGAACCGATAGAGGTACTCAGGGTACCCTCCGCCACACACCGTCAGGTGGCTTGCGGAGTATGGATGTAGATGTAGAAATCCAGGCTGTAAGGTGGATGACGAAGAAGTATTGTGAGCTGCTCTCGGGTGCTCCGACTTGTGTGAGGCCTTACTTTGTCATAGAGAAGGGGAACTTCGTTTGCGTATGTGTACCGACTAACACACTGAAGTTGTTTCTTCAGTTTCCTGAGGGTAGCACAGTACACTACAGAGTTGATCGTTGGACCACGAGGGAGGACAAGAATGTCAGCACTACCAACAAAGACGTCGAGTTGTGCAGCGAGGTGTTTGTAGTCCATCGCACCTCTATAGTGAGTGTTTTCGCAAGTCCCAACATTACAGGAGTCACAGTTGTGTATGGCCGGCCGGCCGAGAGAGATGGGTCAACTTTGCACGACCGTGTTACGATGATAATGTGCGTTTCTCCCAACGATTCACATTGCTTCTGTTCACTGCGAGGTCTCCGCAGACTTTCTGCAAGCACCTAGGAAGATACTACGATGCTCTAGTTTTCTGCCGAAAGCAACTCAGTGACAGCTCTGTGCTTGGAGTGCACCTGCGAGACAGACGCCATTTTGAAGGCTACGTGTAGTCTGCCACCTATCGGAACTTCATGAAACTATAGGGGCACAAGTGGGAATACTCTACGATGTGGCACAACAAATTCCGCATTTTTTCAACCGAAACTGGCCGAGAAAAAATGTGTTGCATTACTATTAACTGCCTCTCGTATAAATATTTAACTTTACGTTAAAAATTTGTGGTTTTTGTTGTGATGACATGGCCAGCATAACTTATTTTGTTCAATAATTATCTCAGACAATTGTTCGCTTATCTTCATACAATTTGGCAATTTAATACGTTTTGCTTTATATTTTGTAATAAGTCAGACAAATGTTATGTTACTATCATTATGTGACATTACTGTTTATCTGGTGAAACGCGCTTTGATTGAAACCAATAAAAATAAATGAATAATACCTGGATCGAACTACTGACGACGGTCAGCTCCGAGCTACGCGATTTTATGGCGTTTCAGTGCAGGTGTATTTGTTATTATACTCCTTTCACCGATAGTTTCAAAGTGTCGATAAAAATAAACGCGAAATCCATATAGTAAATGGTTGCTTAATCAGTATCGCTGAATATCAATAAGTTATTTGTAAATGTAATGGTCGTTGTTGTTGTGGTCTTCAGTCCTGAGACTGGTTTGATGCAGCTCTCCATGCTACTCTATCCTGTGCAAACTGCTTCATCTCCCAGTACCTACCGCAGCCAACATCCTTCTGAATCTGCTTAGTGTATTCATCTCTTGGTCTCCCTCTACGATTTTTACCCTCCACGCTGCCCTCCAATACTAAATTGGTGATCCCTTGATGCCTCAGAACATGTCCTACCAACCGATCCCTTCTTCTAGTCAAGTTGCGCCACAAACTCCTCTTCTCCCCAATCCTATTCAGTACCTCCTCACTAGTTATGTTATCTGCCCATCTAATCTTCAGCATTCTTCTGTAGCACCACATTTCGAAAGCTTCTATTCTCTTCTTGTCCAAACTATTTATCGTCCATGTTTCACTTCCATACATGGCTCCATTCCATACAAATACTTTCAAAATCTATACTCGATGTTAACAAATTTCTCTTCTTCAGAAACGCTTTCCTTTCCATTGCCGGTCTACATTTTATATCCTCTCTACTTCGACCATCATCAGTTATTTTGCTCCCCAAATAGCAAAACTGCTTTACTACTTTAAGTGTCTCATTTCCAAATGTAATGGAGTGAAAGATTTTATGTTTCTGTGCTATTCTTTTAAAGTAATCCTTGTGTATCAACGCGTCACCTACTCCAACAACGACCAGTAAACGAGGAAGGACTTTTGGTGCTTTCCGTGTCAGCACTACCGTTATCAGCCGCTGCTCTTGCGGCTACACTACAGGCTGACCGCACAGACGTTGCTGACATTCTCTGACGGCCGCTCCCGTAACTTGCTGACGACCGCAAACTGGGTCCGCTCGCGGCTGATAAACACGATAGTCGATCTGCCCAAGGGAAGCAAGTAGAGCGGCCATCTCAGCTTACCAGTCTCGTTCGCCAGCTCGTCGCATACTCGCACCCACCAAGTGTAACAAGGCGACAGATTGAAACAGACATCTAGCGCAGCGAGCCGGAGCGATCCCGTTGTGCTCTTGGGGCAGTCGAGTTCTATGTATGACAATGAAGGTAGGCCTCCTGGGAAGGTTAACAGGCAGGATGTACGTTCTGCTGGGTAGATACGGAATAGTCCAGGAGAGTTCCAGCTGGGATTTCAAGCTACTAGTTGTTCAAGTTTGTTAGGAATTTACATCGCGTAACGACAGATGAACGAAGTAGAACGTAAAAAAATATCATAAAGGATCTAGAAAAACGTGTCCTTTGATTTCATTGAAAAATTTTAATAATATTTCCTTTTTTACCAAAGAAACTGCCTACCAAGTTTCAGCTTTGGACCATTATGTGAATAATAAGCACAATATTTTGATCAACGAAAGAAAAGTGTGACTATTTTCTGATACTACCATGTTGGTAAGCAATTGGGGAAGAAACTGCAAAGACCAGTATGTTGGTTACTTGAATAAATTCTCTAAATTTGTTGGACAGAAGTCATATCTTTATTGTAATAGGATGGATAAAAAAATTTACTGAAGTAGTGACCTTCAGCAGCTACAGCCTTTGCCCAGTTTTCGGGTAGCAAATGGATTCCGCGCTTTAAAAAAATCGGGTTCTTTTGAGGTGATCCATTCATGCAACAAGTTTTCGAGATCGTTAATCTGTGAAGTGTTTTTCAGTAAGGCCGTACTTCATGGACAAAAACAAATGGTAATCGGAAGGGACGGTGCATGGTGACTATGGTGGGGAGGGGGGTGCCGGGACTGTAAGACATACCCCTTCAAGGTTTCCTTCTTTCGGTTTGCAATATTTGGATGGCACTGTCGACTCTCTGAGCATATTGTGGCAGTTTAAGTACACCATTCAAATAGAGTTATTTTGCTTCGTAGCATTCAACCGGTTGCAACAGTTCAAGGTATATCTCATCGACCAGGACGCATTTTCTCACTCACTTCAAAATCATTGTCTTTCAATCCGCTCATTATTTCCGACAGGTCATGTTCGCCATACGCTTCTCCTAGCAAACGATGACTTACTGCAGTACATTTCTTGAGGTGATAGCGGAAGTGTCACACTTCCCCCAAATGCTGTTTTGTAGGTACTAAATAGGCGTTTTATAATTGACGCTATGCCATGGGAAACCGTTGTCTCTTGTTATAACAAATTAACAAACAAACACTATCTGGATCACAACTTTTTATTTACTGATTACCGGTTTCGATCTGTGCTGCATATCATCTTCAGGTCTGGTTGCAAACAGGAAAAAGAGGCAACAACAATAAAAATTACTTTAAGTGTGGCGTTACAGACACTGCCCTCAGAGGCCGCAAAAAAATATCCTGAGAATCCACAAATACGTGGCCCCGCAAAGTAAAGGTTGTCAAATAACCTTTCAAGTTCGTGAAGCACGCCGGTGTATCACCCTTTGTTTTTTCTGTGCAAAAGAGCTGCTCTGGACAGACGTGCCGAACATTTAAAATGCGCTTTAATGAACGTACGCTTACAGTAAGTACAACTGGACTACGTATGCATTTATCAACTCACAGACATGAAATCTGAGTTGAGCATACAAAGGGCAGTACGTTGACGTGCTTTAGGATCTTTAAATTTATATAGGCAAAATAAAAGAACCTGTCAAGAAGCTTAACGGGCAGAATGAACTTTGCCAAAACGCTTACTTTAATATTTATGATGACGTTCTCTAGCAAGTACGCACTACATAATGTTACTCCTCGTTCCACATACGTGAATTTGTTTACGATGTTGTCTTGCTAGGGTGGATGGTGTCTGCGCATACTACAGCCTGTGACATCAATAAAACTTTTAGATACTACTGCATTCCTCGTCTATAGTTATGTATGTAACTGTATTTACCTTACAGTACTGATCCTCAGTATATTTGTATTCCTATGCTTTAAAATTACGGCCAATTCTTAAAGTTGTATTTTTACAGACGGTGACTCAAACTACGCTGATTCGATATGTTTGTTAATTTTGCACAGTATTTTAAAGTATATCCATGAGAACGAAAATGTGTGATGCACACTGTACTGTGAGGTTGCTTTTTACAATTGTTTTTATCTTTTATTATAGGACTTGTTATGTATGGAAATTGTTTTTTTTATTTTAGCTTACTTTACGATAGAGGCCTCTCTTTGACGCTGTTTTAATATTCTAGATAACATTCTATATTTGCTGTCATTGCCTCATTTTCCTGCTGTCCCCAATGCTGTACTATTACAACTACTGCTCACTCTTCGTGAACAGCGAAAATTAATTCAAGCTCCCAATATTATGATGGTTAAATAATATATTCATTAAAAATGCACTTATCATATGTGGAGTTTTCATTTTGGGTCGTTCACTGTCACACTTCTATGATCTCCTATCCGCTACGAGCATGACCGATTCGGCTCGCTCATTACCTCTTGTACCTTACTCCCTATCAGCTGTAAAGGTCACAAGCAAGGACCAAACTTTGTGTGTGTGACGGCCGCCTCCATAGGCAGTTGTTGGCGCTCAATGACTGGGGTGCAACAGTCTAGAGAAGGGAGCTCTTGGACGTTTTCCTACGTACAGATAGGCCACTTCCAGTCCTGTCTTATATTGGTTACACCACTAAGGAAATGTACTGAATGCCTCATGACCTGGGTTACTTGCAGGACACAGTACATCGAACCTGGGACACCAGCTAGTTGCGCCCAACTATGTGACAACCTCGGTGAAGCTGTTGCAATTACCACATGTGACGTCAGTATCGCAACTGTTTCCCACGATCCGCTGATGGGCGATACAGACACATCTCTCTAGGTCCTGTTACACCACAGAGCAGAAAAGTGGAAAATATTAAATTTTTCTTAAGTTCAGACTAGCACAGCCACAGGCGACACCAGGCAGCAGTGGTGACATAACTGTGCAACAGGAAGAAGTGAATATAGTCGGTCTTATACACGAATACACATTGGTGTATCAACACCAACCGACAAGCACAATTACCTATTCAGCGAAATGTCAATCAGAGGGAGAGGGGTAGAGGGGGGTAGAGGGAGGGGGAAGAGGGAGGGGGAAGAGGGAGGGGGAAGAGGGAGGGGGTAGAGGGAGGGGGTAGAGGGAGGGGGTAGAGGGAGGGGGTAGAGGGAGAGGGAGGGGGAGGGGGAGAGATGTATTTGTTAGCTCTTTGTTTCACGAAGCTTTCATTTGTGGCGTTGCCGTCCACATGTGGACTTGATTGCATATCCCTGTTTCCCGATCTCAATAGAATATTCACCGTTAAGAGTCCACAATATTTTGGTTTGTACACGTACACATGGAAGAAGCTGTGAAAACAAAGAAGCCAGTACATGGAAGAACAGTAATTAGTACATGTTGAACATTGCTAGACGGAGTAGAGGAGGACAGCTCTCTTTTGTTTCCTATCTCATTCTCTGACTGTGTGGAACTCAGTAAGCCTACTTCGTGTCCTTTCGCTAACCTGTCTGAGTTATGTGCTACAATACCTTCATGTAGATTCCGAAGTGAATCGGAGTGTGTACTGTTTTCGAACTTCTCTGCAGTTTCCAACTTCAAAGCCGTCTATTAGAAGGCACCTTTCATTATTATCTGTCTTTACGCGAGGTGTAAGTCGCCAGCAACGTGCAAGGACTATCTGCGCACTTTTTTCAGGTGCTACGAAAGTCACAGTCTTAGACTGCGTACCGGTGTCAGATCTGTAGGCTGGACTTTGGAGGACGTAACTTTCAGAGCAATCCACTAACAGGGTGGGTGAGATTTCATTTAGCTTCTCCACGTGGATGAAGAGACGAAGCACTCTTGGATTTCCGCTTGCTGTTGGGGCGAATAGCCCACAACTCATTGCGTGGGTGCTGCTTGCAACTTTCATGGTTCTATACGTTAAGATCAGATGCCTTTATCTAATGTTTTACTGCGAGGGCCGTTTCTAAGCAGCAATCTACAAGAATTTATGGTGAGGAAGTTGCGCGCTAGCATCCCTTGACGCAACATTCTTCTTATTTTCCGGCTCTGTAAACGTGCTTTTTTTGTCAGCAGAGTTAAATCTGAGATTCCAATCGAGAGACATTGTTCCACATTCAGGGATCAGTATCGATTTTTCACTAGCTCAATAATAAAAAATTATTCCAAATTCTCTTTAATTCGTTCTCATCCCGCAGGCATTTATAATACAATGATCATGATTTTCTGAGAACTTCTAAAGACGTGCTGCTCCTGAATATCTTGAGAGTGGGTGTTGTGATTAATGCTTCCTATGAACAGACGTTACCTTATACAACATGGAGTCTACATCTTTATTGCATGCAGGCTCTATACGTAAAAGAGGATACACTATTGTTTCATGTTGTGTTAGCAGTTTCGGTTAAGTTCAAATACCCTTACATTTCTGCTGCAGTTTGGAAGTCTTCATACTTCCGAATAGGTCATAAAAACGGTCAGGTCGCGTTGATATTCATTGATAGGTCAAAAACTTGGTGTACTAAGGGGAACTTTTCGGGTCCTTAACTCTGAGGTCACTACTTGTGTACTCATATTAGGTTTACAAAGGATTAGGAATCTTTCAAACTGGCGGCAGCAGAATCATTCTGCAGTCGACCTTAAGCAATAGTGCCTTGCAGAAACAGCGTCGTCTTTCCTCCAGAGCCCATGAGTCATCTCAGTACTACTTGCAATCTGATCGAACCTACCGGTAACAAATCGAGAGCCCAACTCTGAATTACTTCGATGTCTTCGTTTAATCACACCTGATAGGATTCTAAACACGAACAGTACTTAAGAATGAGTCACACTAACGTTCTATACGCAGTCTTCTTTATGGATTGGCCACGCTTTCGCAAAATCCAACCATCGAGCATTCGTCTTCCCTATTACCGGCCTGACGTGTTCATTCGATTTCATATGGCCTTGCAACGTTACGCGATGATATTAAAAATGTAATTGTCGTGTGACTAGGGCCTCCCGTCGGATAGACCGTTCGCCGGGTGCAAGTCTTTCGATTGTACGCCACTTCGGCGACTTGCGCGTCGATGGGTATGAAATGATGATGATTAGGACAACACAACCCCCAGTCCCTGAGCGGAGCCGGGAATCGAACCCGGACCCTTAGGATTGACATTCTGTCGCGCTGATATTCAGTCTGATTGACTGCATCAAGCTGCTGTTTTCCAATGTTTCAGGACTGTTTTTCCTACTAATCGGGCGACACTTTCCCGTACACCACAGTGTCATCAGTAAACAGCCGTAAGTTACTGCTCAGCCTGGAGGTCAGGTCAGTTATATATACAGAGAGAATAAAAGCGATCCTGTAACACTTCCATAGGGCACTCCCGATGATACCGTTGCCTCTGATGAACACTCGCCGTCGAGGAGCGCGTACTAGGTCCTGTTTCTTAAGAAGTCTTCGACTGCCTCGCAAATCTGGGAGTCTAAAACGTACGCTTCGCCCTTCATCAACACTGTGCTGTGGAGCACCGTGTCATATGCTTTCCGGAAGTATAGGAATATGGAATTTGCCTGTTGCCCTCCATGCATGTTTTGTAGGACATCACGTGAAAAAAGGCAAGCTGCATTTCGCACAAGCGATGCTTTCTAAACCCATGCTTATTTGTGGACAGAAGCTTTTCTATCTCAAGTAAATTTATTGTATTCGAACTCAGAATGTGTTCAAGATTTCTGCAGCAAATCTATGTTAAGGTTATTGGTTTGTAAATATATGGGGCAGTTGCTTTAGCTTCATTACATACAGGAGTCATCTCTGAATCCATTCGCTTGGGACTTTTCGTTGGGCGAGAGATTCGCGGTAACTTCAGGCTAAGTAATGGGCCAATGCCGCAGAGTACTCTCCATAAAACTGAATTGGGATCCCATCTGGACCTGGAAACTTATTTGTTTTCATCTCTTTCAGTTGCTTCTCTGCGCCACGGATGCCAATTTCTATGTCCTCCATGCGGGAGTTTGTACAACAGTCAAACGACGATATTTTTGTACTTTGCGTGAATGATTTGTTGAACGTATTATTTAGAAGTTCAGCTTTCCTTTTACTGTATTCTGCTCCCACTCCAGACTGATTGGCCAGTGATTAGACAGAAGCCTTCGAAGTGTTTAGTGACTTTACATACGACCATAATTTTCGTGGATTCTTTCGTTAAGGTATGGCGGTAGGATTTGTATGCTTTGCGCACTGATCTTGTTACGGAAGCACGAATTTATACAAACTTTCGCCAGTCAACATTTGCGCGCTCTTTTTTGAACCGAAAGTGCAACAATATCTGTTTCTTCAGCATTTGATTATTGAACCACAGGGCGTCCTAACCATATACTTAATTCACTTACTTGGCACCCAAGTCTCCAGAGCGCGATTTACAATGTTTCAGCTTTGCCCATAATCCATTTACGTTCGTCGTATTGGAGCTAAATGACGTCCATTCACTGTTTAAGTGGGATGCTAACAACAGCTCATCTGCTTTTTAGTTTTAGTAGAATCGATGACCACGAAAGTATTATGGAGATGATGCGTGGACTCAAATGCGGAACCCCCGAGGAAAGGCGACGTTATTTCAGAGGAACGCTGGTGAGAAAATCTAGAGAACTGGCATTTGAAGCCAGCCATCTACTGCCACCATCGTATGTTTCGAGTGAGGACAACGAAGATAACAGAAATTCGGGCTCGTAAGGGGCATATAGATAATCACTTTTCCCTCCCAATTCTTGCGATTGGAACAGGAGGGTTAATGACTAGTAGTGGTACCACGTACCCTCTGCCACGCACCGATGATGGCTCGCGGAGTCAGTATGTAGATGTAGGCATAGAGGACTCGAACCCAAAACCGTGGTTTTAGAAGGCAGAGCTCTTTAACGATTGTAATACCGAGGATCCACTCACGCACTTCCATCACAGCTTTTGTTCCGCCAGTACGTCTCTCTCCTACCTTCCAAACTTCACATAACTTCTCCCGCATAGCTACTGGGCCTATCAGTGGCGGAAGAAATCCACCAGAAAGTTTTAAAACAGTTCACGGTCTGTAACAGAAAGAAAGATTTATTCCGAAAGCAGATGTCCATGCTGTGGGTAATTTCTCCACAGTATCATTCCTTCCAGAAACGCTGTCCCACTAGGTACGCAAGAAAACTTTTGTGTATTTTTGAAAGTACAAGAGAGATTTGGCGTGTTCGAGTCCTGGCACGGCAAACCGATTTAATCTTCCAGAAACCATTATACACACATCAAAGAAGTTTTGCATCACCCCGGTTCCCAGAACTCCTGAAGATAAACGTTGACTGTGGATATTGTATCACAGACACAGTCCCTTTGACTGTTCGGAGATGTCACTAAAAGCGCCCAAAGATGTAAACAACCATGCATGAGCAGCGCCTATTAGACGGAGGGGGTCTGACATCCGATCAGTTCCAGTCATTCTACCAGGCAGGAGGTACACGGCTCATGTCTGTAGTTCAACCATACCTAGACGGTCAATACCGCGGATCGATCGTGTTCAAATTGTTATTTTGTGCCAAGAAGGGCTCTCAACAAGGGAAGTGTCCAGGCGTCTCGGAGTGAACCAAAGCGATCTTGTTCGGGCATGGAGGAGATACAGAGAGACAGGAACTGTCTATGAGATGCCTCGCTCAGACCACCCAAGGACAACTAGCGCAATGGATGACCGCTACCTACGGTACGTCTCGGAGCAACCCTGACAGCAACGACACCATGTTGAATAATGCGTTTCGTGCAGCTTTTCGTACACAGGACGTCGTGTTACGACTCAAACTGTGCGCAATTGGCTGCATGATGAGCAAATTCATTCCCGACGTCCATGGCGAGTCCTTTTTGCA